>NC_060120.1:280198891-281398891 GCF_021461395.2 Schistocerca americana
GACGCGCTGCTGCTACGGTCGCGGGTTCGAATCCTGCCTCGGGCATGGGTGTGTGTGATGTCCTTAGGTTAGTTAGGTTTAAGTAGTTCTAAGTTCTAGGGGACTGATGACCACAGCAGTTGAGTCCCATAGTGCTCAGAGCCATTTGAACCATTTTTGAACCATTCATGTCCATTGTGAATTCCGACGGACTTGGGCAGTACCAGCAGGACAGTGCGACATCCCATACGTCCAGAAATGCTACAGAGTGGCTCCAGGGACACTCTTCTGAGGTTAAACACTTCCCCTAGCCACCAAAGCCCCAGACATGAACATTATTGTGCTTATATGGGATGCCTTGCAACGTGCTGTTCAGAAGAGATCTCCACCCCTAGTACTCTTACAGATTTATGCACAACCCTGCAGGATTCATGATGTCAGTTCCCTGCAACACTACTTCAGTCATTAGTTGAGTCCATGCCAGGTCATGTTGCGGCACTTCTGCGTGCTCGCGGGGACCCTATTTGATATTAAGCAGGTGGACCAGTTTCTTTGGGAAGACAGTGAGCAGGGGCACTACAAATGTAGTGCGTGGACGGCAAATTGGGAATGTGGGTCTCAAGAGAAGCGTGCCAGAGATAAGTCCCTGCAGTCCCACTGATCTCTGTGCCTCGGTGGCTCAGACGGATAGAGCGTCTGCCTTGTAAGCAGGATATGCCGGGTTCGAGTCCCGGTCGGCGCACACATTTTCAACTGTCCCCGTTGATATTTATCAACGGCTGTAAGCAGCCAAACATCTGGATTTCATTGTAATTGCATAGTTTATTTGGCTCTTCAGTGTAGTACAGGGGCGAATTTCTGCTTAATTATGAATGACATATTTTAACAAAGACACTACAGTTTTAGGTTATCTGCAGACATTAGTCGAGTCCATGCCACGTCGTGTTCAGGTAGTTGTGCGTGTTCGCGGGGGCCTTACACGATATTAGGCAGGTGCACCAGTTTCTTTGGCTCCTCAGTGTAGAAGAGGGGTGAATTTTGTGACATATTTCAACAAAGACACTACATGCAATTTTGTCATATGATGACATGATGGAGACCGTGGCTGTTGTTTGAAGACAAATGTTGATAGTGTTGGGACAGCAACCATCCACAAATTTACTTTCAGTTCCTTTATTCAAAGGGTACCGTTACCGGTTTCGAATCGTTGTGATTCATCCTCAGACGGTTTACACGCTTTCTTTATGATATGTGGTGTGTTTTTTACAGATTAATTGTCCTAAAATATAAATAATACATAATTATAAACATGCCACACACAGATGGTAGCGTTACAGATTTTCGTTGCATGTGACTTACGTGAAATGTCGGTTTGGAGTGTTTGTTTTCATAACATTCGTCCAACACATGTGAATACATTCCCACTGCATTCTTATTGTTGCACAAGTAAATTTTTCTCACTGAACACTTTAGATTTGTCACTGAGAAGATTTCTATCACGCACCACATATTTTGATACATAGAAAGAGCTTACAAAGATATGAGTATCAAAGGTGCTATGATGTTTGACGATGATGCCCTATGTTTGGAAGGGATCACATATTCATTTACGCAACTGTAATGCCTTTTACACTAGTACAGAGACATTGATTTTTTGAGTTGATAGTGTTACATTAATTAATTGATTAGTTAATTAATTATATATATTACTGTATAGGTAAAATAGTACATTATTTCATTACATTTAGCATCATGAGAATTATAGTAACATATAAATTTGCTACTTGATCTGCAGATAGGCGTACTAATATTATTTGCTGTGGAGGTTGGAAAATAATTTTTGGAAATTTTTCAGGAAAGGGGTGTTAGCTAACTCCGCTTGTTCATTGAGGATATAGTCTGGGGTGCTGTTTTTGTGTGTGTGTATTTCTATTTCTTCTAATATATTCATAGTGGCTCCTTTTTCTGCTAGATGTAAAATTTTTAAGTTGTCCTCAATGCTTCCCACTGAATGGTTTTCTTCAACAATATGGGCTGCAAATGCGTATATGTTCAAGTTACCAAGTCTTAAAGCATCAATGTGTTCTTTATATCTAATTTCAAAACTTCTGCCTGTCTGTCCAATGTAGAATTTTGGGCATTTATCGCATTTGAGTTTGTACCTGATTTACGGTAGGGACTCTTGGAGATATTTACTTCATGGATTACTTTTTGTTGTAATTTATTATTTGGGGAAAAGCTGATTGTGATTTTTTCTTTTTAAATAAGTTTGCTATTTGGTATGAAAGTGGGCCTATGTATGGGAGAGTAGAATATTTAGGTTTGGCTTCTGTGGCACACTGATTTGGCTTGAAGTGACTGAAGTTTTAGGTTATCTGCAGATGTTCTGTTCGAGCGACAATGTAGTAAGTAACTGTTTAAAAACAGAAACCGGTCACGTAAGATTTTTCCGGACATGTAGTGACAGTCATACAAAATCTTTAGATTGTGCCCCAGATTTATCAGTAAGTGAAATTCAGTATTTTTTGTGACTATGAGAAAGCAGTTTGCCGTAACTGAAGGAGTCTTACATAAGAGACCGAACAGTAGACATCTCCACGCTGCTGACGTCGACGAGTCGTCGAGAAAACCACGTGCAAGTTTGGTGCGGACGTCAGCGCTGCATCCGTTTTAAGCCCGCGCGCATTCGTGCGTGTCGCGTGTAGCGGCTGCGCATAATCGTATTAAGCAAAACAGCGTGTTTACTTTGCTTTTATTTGCGACGCACGCTCGCTTTAGATTCCTCGCCAGCAGTGTGCTGTGTTGCCCGGCGGCGAAGCGAGGCACGGGAAAAAAAGAAAAGAAGAAGAAAAGAGAGAGAGGGCGAGAGGCTGTTTTATTGCGAGAAACATTTACATGCGAATCGAAAACATAAAAATAAATGTCCCCAGCAGCACGGCAAGAAGTCGCCGCCGCGGCCGGCGGTCGTTTCGTATGCGGTGATAGCGCGCGCCGATGTATTCGCACATAATTTATGCAGAAATCTGTAAACATTCGGGGAGAGGGAGGCGGCGGGTCTTATGGAAATGGCCGATTTGTCCGGGGGCGTTTCAATGGACCATTCCGTGCACCGAGGCCCGGCTAATAAAGCAGCAGAGACCGGCCCGGCCATTTGCATACAAAGATGCCGAATCCCGCGCGGCACGCGACCTGCCGCCGCACCACCTTCCTGCGGATAATATGCTCACCTCGGCTCACACGTGGATAGCCCCCCCTCCACTCGTTCTGTGGCCGGCGACAAGTGATGAAGGCGCTGTTTGTACTTCGGCATCAACCGTGCCTGCCGTTGACGAACGACAGTATGCGTTCAGTGCCAAGACACGGGAAGCCACTGGATGGGCTGTCGATGGTCGGATGATGAAACCTAATCTGTGCATTTGTCTCCGTACAGTGACGGCCCACATTCTGGCACACCGCAGACTGAAACTTCCTGGCTGATTAAAACTGTGTGCCGGACCGAGACTCGAACTCGAGACCTTTGCTTCCGCGGGCAAGTACTCTACCAACTGAACTACCCAAGCACGACTCTCGCCCCGTCCTCGCAGCTTTACTTCTGCCAGTACCTCGTCTCCTACCTTCCAAACTTTTCAGAAGGTCTGCTGCGAACCTTGCAGAACTAGCACTCCTGAAAGAAAGGATATTGCTGAGACATGGCCTAGCCACAGCCTGAGGGATGTTTCCAGAATGAGATTTTCACTGTGCAGCGGAGTGTGCGCTGGTGTGAAACTTCCTGGCAGATTAAAACTGTGTGCCGGACCGAAACTCGAACTCGAGACCTTTGTCTTTCACGGGCAAGTGCTCTACCAACTGAGCCACCCAAGCACGACGCACGCCTCGTCCTCACAGCTTTACTTCTGCCAGTATCTCGTCTCCTACCTTCCAAACTTTACATTCTCATTCTGGAAACATCCCCCAGGCTGTGGCTAAGCCACGTCTCCACACTATCCTTTCTTTCAGGAATGCTAGTTCTGCAAGGTTCGCAGGAGAGCTTCTGAAAAGTTTGGAAGGTAGGAGACGAGGTACCGGCAGAAGTAAAGCTGTGAGGGCGGGGCGTGAGTCGTGCTTGGGTAGCTCAGTTTGTAGAGCACTTGCCCGCGAAAGGCAAAGGTCCCGAGTTCGAGTCTCGGTCCGGCACACAGTTTTAATCTGCCAGGAAGTTTCATATCAGCGCACACTCCGCAGCATAGTGAAAGTCTCATTCTGGAAACACCGCAGACTGTTGGCTTCCAGGTATGGTTCCGCGGGGGCCGAGGCTCACGAGAAAAACAGGCCATGCCGCGTACGTCACAGCGCGTGATACTACAGGTCTTGTCGTGCGTTTATATCCGTGCAGGCTCCCGACAGCACACGACAAGGAGCTTCAGTAGGTACCTTTGCATTGACATATTGACTTCTCGTGGGAGTTGCACCCACCAAACGTTGGCCAAGTAGGGCGGACAAGGCAACTACTATGACGTCAGAAGTTCGTCACGGGGTCAGTTTCTCTCACGGGCTCCGGCGGAGCCGATGTGACGTCAGACACCTGTGACCACCGTGAGCGTATGGAAACGCTGTCTCTGCGATACTGTCGACCTCGGATACCTGAAGTGGAAGACTAAGTTAAGGAATGCTGTTACCTTGCGAGGACAATAACGCACGACGGTCGCAGCAAGAAATATTTACCGAGCAACCTACCACAGGGAAAGAGAGTCTACTGGTCTCCACCAGGTTTAAGTGGAGAAAGGAATTTTGATAACGTACGTCAGGAGAACAGAACAGACTGCGCGAAAACCGGAAGACAAGTTAATCGAAGCATCTGAAATGTAATACTAGAGAAGAATAAGTGGACAAGATACAAAATGAAGCTCTCCACAGTATCAGCGAAGAAAGAAACATGTGTAAAACACAGAGTACAGCAAATCATGTGTTAAGAAATCAGGGGTAACTCCCATGGTAATAAAGGGATCCGCAGAAGAAAGAAACTACAGGGACATACAGCGATTCGAATGTATGTGAATGACAAAAACTGAGGACCTACCGTCTAAGCGCTGTTCTGACGGGGGAAAAAATAAAAAAAAGCGTAGTATTCTCTGACTAGAACATCAGAGAGTCATAGCCGCAATCTAACAACTCTTTCAAACACCTGGATATAACAGTTTCTATGGATACAAAATGGATCGACATTATTGTCGTCGGCCGGGGTGGCCGAGCGGTTATAGGCACTACAGTCTAGAACCGCGCGACCGCTACGGTCGCAGGCTCGAATCCTGCCTCGGGCATGGATGTGCGTGATGTCCTTAGGTTAGTTAGGTTTCAGTAGTTCTAAGTTCTAGGGGACTGATGACCTCAGAAGTTAAGTCTCATAGTGCTCAGAGCCATTTGAACCATTTTTTGAACCTTATTGTCTCAGTAGCAGGTAAAGCAGAAGACAGAATATGGTTCCTAGGCAGAATATTAGGGGAATGCAGTCACTTCACAAAGGAGACTGCAAACAAAACGTTCATGCAACCCGTATAAGAATACTGCTCAAGTGAGCGAGACCCGGCGAAGTGACTAACAGGGGACATTCTACAGGTACAAAAAAGGACGGTTTGTTCGAACCATGGGACAGTGTCACGAAGACGCTTGAACATAGACACTAGCCTGTGTAGAATGTTTCTAAAATCAACTTTAAGTAATGAATCTAGGAATATATTACTGCGCCCTAAACACATCTCCGATAGGAGTTGCGGAGACAGGATCAGACTAATTACAACAAGCACGGAGGCATTTAAGCAATCAGTCTCATCGCACGCCATACATGGATGGAACAGGAGAAATCCTTAATAAACGGTACAATGGAACGTCCCCTTGCTGCGTCCATCACAATGGTTCGCAGTGCAAAGGAAATGATGGTCGCCCGCAAGAAACAAGTCAGAAGACGAACAAAAAATATCTTTTTTGGAAAATTTCAAGGATACTACACATTTCTTGAGTACCTGAAACTCTTTCAAAACATTAACGCATTGTTTAAGGTGTCACTCCAGGTGTGCTCCTTTGGTTCACGCTTTGATTATTGTGGATGCCAGAGGTGACTTCCGGTGTTCATGGTCAGGATGCGTCGTCCAGCCTACATACGATGGGTCAGACTTTCCATAATCCTCCGAAATGAGTTATGTTCGGGGCCTGCTTTGCTAGCTTAAGTTCGATTGATTTTCTCTTGATGGGAGCTGCTTCCGAGGCTCGTGGAGCAGTTTGGGGTTCAAAAAATCGTGGAGTCGGACAGCAGCCGTCGTGGAGACCAGGCAGCAATTAGAAAGGCCTATGGGAGTGATTCAATGTTTTGAACTCCGCCCGAACAGGCCATGCAGGCTCAACGGTACCGACCGGCCGCCGTGTCATCCTCAGGCCACAGACGTCACTGGATGCGGATATGGAGGGGCATGTGGTCAGCACACCGCTCTCCCGGCCGTATGTCTGTTTACGAGAATGGAACCGCTACTTCTCAGTCACGTAGCCCCTCAGTTTGCCTCACAATGGCTGAGCGCACCTCGCTTGCCAGCAGCACTTGGCAGACCGAATGGTCACCCACACAAGTGCTAGCCCAGCTCGACAGCGCTTAACTTCGGTGTCCTGACGGGAACCGGCGTTACCACTGCGGCAAAGTCATTGGCGATCCGATGGTTTAAGAGCGTCTATGTCCGACAGGGAGTCTGTGACGGTCAGTCGTCAGCAAAGTTGCTCTGAAAGGACAGACAGCTTTCAAGGAGTACGCAAGTGGCTTGCAGTCGGCTTAGTCACTTTCAGAAGTTGCGATGCAGTGAGCGAGTGCGTGCTCGGTAAGGAGATGTCTCGTATCAGATGCGGACCCAGTAGACAGCTGCAGGTGAATTCTAATGAACGAGGCGCTCTTTGCCGTGGAAGCTTTCAGTCTGGTACTTTTATGTGTCTCTTTTTCCTTATTTTAGACTTCAGACCCGATAATGTGCTCTGTTTATGGAAGAGGTTTCGAGTAGGTACCAGTTGCAGACGACGCATTGGCGGTTAGCGACATTGTTTCTCGAGTCGTTGTCGGATCTCCAAATCTTGGGGAATGTGGGCAAATAGATATGGAGCAAAATCATTGGTCCTGGAGTACTGACATGCTTAACAATGTCTCGTGCGACAAAAGGAGCCTGCAGACCATTGTTTTACGTTCGTTTTAATAGTGTGGAAATGCACAGAACATTATTTAGTGGCCAATAGGTTCCACAGCCAAGATTAATTTCGTGAATGATTTCACTTTGCCATACTGGCAAACCATCCTCCGAATTTTTGTTGTTGACTACTACGTAGTTTAGCTCTATAGCCACTCTCACGTGTGATGTATAACACTTTAAATGCAAAGCAAATAATTGTGTTGCACTTGACGTTTTTGTCTATTGGAAAGTTGCGCAGATCACACCAATATTCAAGAAATGTAGTGGGATAATCCACTAAATTACAGGGCCATAGCATTAACGTTGACATGCAGCAGGATTTTCGAACGTATGTGGTGTCGAAAATTACGAATTAGGTCGAAGAGAACGGTCTGTTGACACACAGTCAACACGGTTTTAGAAAACATCGTTATTGCGAAACACAACTAGCTCTTTACTCACACGAAGTGTTGAGTGATTTTTACAAGGGATTTTAAATTGATACCGCATTCCAAGATTTCCAGAAGGCTTGTGACACTGTACCAAACAAGCGGCTAGTAGTGAAGTTGCGTGCTCGTGGAATATCGTGTCAGTTACGCTACTGGACTCGTGATTTCCTGTCAGAGAGGTAACTGACGGAAAGTCATCGAGTAAAACAGAAATGATTTCTGGCGTTCCCCAAGGTAATGTTATAGGCCCTATGCTGCTCCTTGCCTACGTAAACGATTTAGGAGACAATCTGAGCAGCCGTCTTAGGTTCAAATGGTTCAAATGGCTCTGAGCACTATGGAATCTAACATCTGAGGTGGTCAGTCCCCTAGAACTTAGAACTACTTAAACCTAACTAACCTAAGGACATCACACACATCCATGCCCGAGGCAGGATTCGAACCTGCGATCCTAGCGGTCGCGCGGTTCTAGACTGAAGCGCCTAGAACCGCTCGGCCACAACTGCCGGCCGTCTTAGGTTGTTTGCAGATGATGTAGTAAAAAGTCATCAGAAGATCAAAACCAATTGCAAAACGATTTAGAGAAGGTATGTGAATGGTGCGAAAATTGGCAGTTGACCGTAAATAAAGAAAAGTGTGAGGTCATCCACACGAGTGCTAAATGAACTTCGGTTACACGATAAATCAGTCAAAGCTAAAGATAGTAAATTCAACTAAATACCTAGGAATTACAATTACGAACAACTCAAATTGGAAATAACACATTGGAAATGCTGTGGGGAAAGGAAACCGAAGGCTGAGTTTTATTGGCAGGACGCTTAGAAAATGTAACAGACCTTGAGACTGCCTGCACAACGCTTGTCCCTCCTCTTTTACAGTACTTATGAGTGGTGTGGGATCCTTACCAGACACGATTGACAGAGTACATCGAAAAAGTTCAAAGAAGGGCACAATGTTTTGTACTATCGAGAAATAGAAGAGAGAGTGTCACTGACATGATACAGGATTTAGGGTGGTCATCATTAAAACAAAGGGGTTTTCCGTTGCGGCGGTATCTTCTCACGAAATTTCAATTACCAACTTTCTCCTCCGAATGCGAAAATATTTTACTTACGCCGACCTACATGTGGAGAAACGATCAACATAATACACTACTGGCCATTAAAATTGCTACACCACGAAGATGACGTGCAACGGACGCGAAATTTAACCGACAAGAAGAAGATGCAGTGATATGCAAATGATTAGATTTTCAGAGCATTCACACAAGGTTGGCCCGGTGGCGACGCCTACAACGTGCTGACATAGGAAAGTTTCCAACCGATTTCTCATACACAAACAGCAGTTGACCGGCGTTGCCTGGTGAAATGTTGTTGTGATGCCTCGTGTAAGGAGAAATGCGTACCATTACGTTCCCCACTTTTATAAAGGTCGGATTGTAGCCTATCGCGATTGCGGTTTATCGTATCGCGACACTGCTGCTCGCGTTCGTCTAGATTCAATGACTGTTAGCAGAATATGGAATCGGTGAGTTCAGGACGGTAATACGGAACGCCGTGCTGGATCCCAACAGCCTCGTATCACTACCAGTCGAGATGACAGGCATCTTCTGGGCATGGCTGTAACGGATCGTGCAGCCACGTATCGATCCCTGAGTCAACTGATGGGGACGTTTGCAAGACAACAACCATCTGCACGAACAGTTGGACGACGTTTGCAGCAGCATGGATTATCAGCTCGGAGACCATGGCTGCGGTTAATCCTGACGCTGCATGACAGACTGGAGCGCCTGGGATGGTGTACTCAACGACGAACCTGGGTGCACGAATGGCAAAACGTCATTTTTTCGGATGAATCCAGGTTCTGTTTACAGCATCACGATGGTCGCATTCGTGTTTGGCCACATCGCATTGAACGCACATTGGAAGCGTGTATTCGTCACCGCCATACTTGCGTATCATCCGGCGTGATGGTATAGGGTGCCATTGGTTACGCGTCTCGGTCTCCTCTTGTTCGCATTGACGGCACTTTGAACAGTGGACGTTACATTTCAGATGTGTTACGACCCGTGGCTCTACCCTTCATTCGATCCCTGCGAAACCCTACATTTCAGCAGGATAACGCACGACCGCATGTTGCAAGTCCTGTACGGGTCTTTCTGGATACAGAAAATGTTTGACTGCTGCCCTGGCCAGCACATACTCCGGATCTCTCGCCAATTTAAAACGTCTGGTCAATGGTGGCCGAGCAACTGGCTCGTCACAATACGCCAGTCACTACTGTTGATGAACTGTGGTATCGTGTTGAAGCTGCATGGGCAGCTGTACCTGTACACGCCATCCAAGCTCTGTTTGACTCAATACCCAGGCGTATCAAGGCCGTTATTACGGCCACGATCTATGCACCTAAATTGCGTGAAAATGTAATCACATGTCTGTTCTAGTATAATATAAATGTCCAATGAATACCCGTTTATCATCTGCATTTCTTCTTGGTGCAGCAATTGTAATGGCCACTAGTGTAAAATAAGGGAAATCAGAGCTCGCACGGAAGGTTATAGGTTTTCTTCTCCGTGCTGTTCGAGAGTGGAATAACAGAGCATTATTGTGAAGATGGGTCTATGAACCCTTTGCCAGGCATTTAAGTATGATATGTGAAGTATGTGCATCATTCAATTTTAGAGGTAGAGTGTACGGTAAGCCAACTTGACACTTAAAGGCGCGATACTAAGTACTAGGAAAAGAGCAGCTACACAGCGTAGTCACTGACAAGTGTAAGGGTGTACTGAACTATGACAGTGGGACTGTGAGTGAGGTTGCCAGTGTGAATCTGTGGACCAGTCCGTAGCGTAGTTTGTCTCCCGCGCCTGCAAGTCGGCAGGACTGCGTAACAGGTCGGAGCAGGGTGGTGCACCGCCACACCTTGCGGACCGCGGTCGGGCAGGCACAGTATACCGTGCACAGTGGGGCCGCTGCGGCGCCGCCGCCAGCAGTTTGCGCGAAATAAGAGCTCGCGGTTTTTGCGCGCCGCGCCGCCACAAGGCGGGCCTGTCGTCCGGAGTGGCGCCGCCCGCGTGCCGCCGCATCCATCACGCTGGCCCACATAGCGGCGGCGGAGGCCGCGCGCTGCGTGCGTGGCGATGGGAGACGACACAGGGGCGCATGCAAACCAGCACGAGCCACAGAACAAATCGCCACTGACCACCAGCATCCGCTTGCACCTCTGAACAAGCGTTTACATTTCTAACATTTTGGACAGTGTATCGCGAGCAAACCTACGTTTCTAGCATTTGTAGACTTAGAGAAAGCTTTTGACAATGTTGACTGGAACACTCTCTTTCAAATTATAAAGGTGGCAGGGGAGCGAAAGGCTATTTACAATTTGTACAGAAACCAGATGGCAGTTATAAGAGTCGAGGGGCATGAAAGGGAAGCAGCGGTTGGGAAGGGAGTGAGACAGGGTTGTAGCCTCTCCCCGATGTTATTCAATCTGTATATTGAGGAAGCAGTAAAGGAAACAAAAGAAAAATTCGGAGTAGGTATTAAAATCCATGGAGAAGAAATAAAAACTTTGAGGTTCGCCGATGACATTGTAATTCTGTCAGAGACAGCAAAGGACTCGGAAGAGCAGTTGAACGGAATGGACAGTGTCTTGAAAGGGGGATATAAGATGAACATCAACAAAAGCAAAACGAGGATAATGGAATGTAGTCAAATTAAATCGGGTGATGCTGAGGGAATTAGGTTAGAAAATGAGACACTTAAAGTAGTAAAGGAGGTTTGCTATTTGGGGAGCAAAATAACTGATGATGGTCGAAGTAGAGAGGATATAAAATGTAGACTGGCAATGGCAAGGAAAGCGTTTCTGAAGAAGAGGAATTTGTTAACATCGAGTATAGATTTAAGTGTCAGGAAGTCGTTTCTGGAAGTATTTGTATGGAGTGTAGCCATGTATGGAAGTGAAACGTGGACGACAAATAGTTTGGACAAGAAGAGAATAGAAGCTTTCGGAATGTGGTGCTACAGAAGAATGCCGAAGATTGGATGGGTAGATCACATAACTAATGAGGAGGTATTGAATAGAACTGGGGAGGAGTTTGTGGCACAACTTGACAAGAAGGGATCGGTTGGTACAACATGTTCTGAGGCATCAAGGGATCACAAATTTAGCATTGGAAGGCAGCGTGGAGGGTTAAAATCGTAGAGGGAGACCAAGAGATGAATTCACGAAGCATATTAAGAAGGATGTAGGTTGCCGTAAGTACTGGGAGATCAAGAATCTTGCATAGGATAGAGTAGCATGGAGAGCTGCATCAAACCAGTCTCAGGACTGAAGACTACAGCAAAAACAACATCGAGTATTTCAATACTGAATCTATACTGAAGAGCAAAGAAACTGGTTCACCTGCCTAATATCGTTTCGGCCGGAGTGGCCGAGCGGTTCTAGGCACTTCAGTCTGGAACCGCGCGACCGCTACGGTCGCAGGTTTGAATCCTGCCTCGGGCATGGATCTTTGTGATGTCCTTAGGTTAGTTAGGTTTACGTTGTTCTAAGTTCTAGGGGACTGAAGACCTCAGATGTTAAGTCCCATAGTGCTCAGAGCCATTTGAACCTAATATCGTTTAGGGCCCTCGCGAGCACGCGGAAGTGCCGCAACACGACGTGGCATGGATGAAGTATTGCTGGAGGCAATTGACACCATGAATCCTGCAGGGCTGTCCATACATGAGTAAGGGTATGAGTGGGTGGAGATCTCGTCTGAACAGTAGGTTGCAAATCATCCCAGATATGCTCAGCAACGCTCACGTCTGCCGACTTTGGTGGCCAGCGAAAGTCTGTAAACTCAGAAGAATATTCCTGGAGCGACTCTGTAGCAATTATGGACTTGTGGGGTGTCGCTCTGTCCTGCTGGAATTGCCCGAGTCCGTCGGAATGGACAGTGGACATGAATGGATGCAGGTGATCAGACAGTATACTTACGTATCACCTGTCAGAGTCGCATCTAGACGTATCAGGGGTGCCATATCACTCAAACCGCATACGCCCCACACCATTACAGAGCCTCCACCAGAATGTACAGTCCCCTGCTCACATGCAGGGCCTGTGCATTCATGAGGTTGTTTCCAAACCCGTACCCATCCATCCGCTCGATACAATTTGAAATGAGACTCGTCCGACCAGGTAACATGTTTCCAGTCATCACCAGTCTAGTGTCGGTGTTGATGGATCCCGGAGAGAAATAAAGGTTTGTGTCGTGCAGTCATCAAGGGTATACGACCGGTTTTTCGATGATGTTTCCTTGAATGGTTCGCACTGTTGCACTTGTTGATGACCCGGGATTGAAATCTGCAGCAATCTGCTGAAGGGTCGCACTTTTGTCACGTTGAACGATTCTCTTCAGTCGTCGTTGGTCCCGTTCTTTGAGGATCTTTTTCCGGCCGCAGCGTTGTCGGAGATTTGATGTTTTACCAATTTCTTTATGTTGACGGTACGCTCGTGAAATGGTCGTACGCGAAAATCCCCACTTCATCGGTACCTTGGAGATGCTGTGCCCCATCGCTCGTGCGCCGACTGTAACACCACGTTCAGATTCACTTAAATCTTGATAACCTGCCATTGTAACAGTAGTAACCGATCTAACAACTGCGCCAGTCATTTGTTGTCTTATATAGGCGTTGCCGACCGCACGGCCGTATTCTGCCCGGTTACATGTCTCCGTATTTGAATACGCATGCCTATACCAGATTCTTTGACGCTTCAGTGTAGTTATGTATCGAATAGTTACATCCTCAAAGGTCTGTATCCTACCTTTGACGCCTGTACTTGCATAAATCTGTAATGGTCAGTTTATATTCGCAGGTTTAATAAAGAAAAAACGTTTTTTAACCAGTCTAGAGGCTTTAAATAAATAACGCAACATTTTTTTTTCTCGGCGAGTTTCGGTTTACAAAACACGGAATTTTTTGTGGGTCATCGTGGAATATTCCCACTTCAGGCACTATAGTTTTACGAAGTTCCGATAGGCGACGGCGCTATAAATAACCTTAAAAAAGACGTCTGTAATGGAGGTGCCGGGCTCTGTTACGAACATGCGACGTCACTCTAGTCGGCTTCTCCGCCATACTGTTAACGCTCGACTCCGTGCAGTGGCCACGTGAAATCAATATTTAATTGAAAATGCACCCACTAAAGGTCTTAACTGTGTCGTATGCTGTCGAGAACTTGCACTCATTGAAAGATGCGGTCCAGAATCATTGAAATCGTCTGAAACAGTTACTCGCTCCCCGCCGAATTCTGCTGCCACACTTAAGACCTGCAGTGTTAAGTCCTGTGACGTACGCGACAGGGCCTGTCTTCCTCGTGCGCCTCGCGGAGGTGTGATCCAAGCAGAGAGCTCTCACTGAATTTCTTTTGGCGGAATAACAGAGCATTGCAGATACGTGCATGCATAGCGTCTGCGGAAACCTGGCAGTGAACAAACACACGGTCAGTCGTTGCGATACGGTTGTCATCATCGCAACAATGTCACGCAAGTCTGTACGATCACCCGCATGCCGTGACTCCCACGATGCTGGGACGTGCTAACGTTCATCTGTTTGGTGCAATAAAGAATGCACTCTGCGAGGAGCAGTCCGTGGGCGATGAGGAGGTTACTGATGCAGCAACACATTGGCTCCGGCGTCGACCAGTTTAGCGGGCATACAGACCCTCCCAGTAAGAAAGCGTAAGGCCATCGTACTGAACAGACACTGTGCTGCAAAATGGGGCTTGTAGCCCAATTGGCTGGGTAATAATATAGCGTATCGGAATAATCTAGGCCGGTCGGGGTGGCCGAGAGGTTCTAGGCGCTACAGTCGCAGGTTCGAATCGTGCCTCGCTCATGGATGTGCGTGATGTCCTTAGGTTAGTGAGGTTTAAGTGGTTCTAAGTTCTAGGGGACTGATGACCTCAGAAGTTAAGTCCCATAGTGCTCAGAGCCATTTTTTGAAATAATCCTAAATAAAATCCAGCTGATTTGAGACAAAAGTGTTGCATTATTTACCCGTGCAACCGTTTTTGCAACATGCAAAACTAATAGACTGTGAAAAAATTTAAACATAAAAATTACTTAATCTTCTTTGATAATACCAACATTCTTGCAAGAAACCGAAAACCCATCTAACTTTCTACTGAATACAAAATGCCATATAATCTAAAGAAATGCTTGACTTCAGAATCTGCATATTTATAAGAAGTAGTTTCCTGTTGAGAATTCATAGCTCATGAGGGAGCTTAGCAGACGGCGTATTCGTAATGCTCCTTAAATCGCCTCAAACTTATCGTGTTGAGCCTCCGTCCGTGCTTAAAATATTTAAATGACTTCATACATCTGAATTCTGAAGTACACCTTATTTCGATAGATGTTGAAACTAGAATCTTATTTGGATTTTTACAACACTAAAGTAATACACAAAACTTGAGGGTCACTTTAAGAGAAAAGTAAACATTCAAATGGCTCTAAGCACTATGGGACTTAACAGCCGAGGTCATCAGTCTCCTAGACTTAGAACTACTTAAACCTAACTAACTAAGGACATCACACACATCCATGCCCGAGGCAGGATTTGAACCTGCGACCGTAGCAGCAGCGCGGTTCCGGACTGAAGCGCCTAGAGCCGCTCGGCCACAGTGGACGGCAAAGTAAACATTAAAACGCAACTTTCTTTTCAAAAGTTTCAAAACAGCTACTGAGTTCATATTCCTTCTACTGTTAAACACAGGAACTTGAAATTTTTATTAGTGTTGGTAATTACGTAGGTGTAGAGCTATTATGTGAAAATGACGAATGACTAGATCACTTTTTACACAAATATTGTTTCTCATGGACCACTTCCATAAGGCAGATTAAACTGTGAACATATTAATGACTCTGGACTAAGTGCACCACTTCCGGCACTGAGAACGCCAGAGAGGAAGGCTTGTTTGGACTTTACAGAATGCGGACGTAATTTTTGTAAAACCAGATTATCTCGTAGCTTCCTCAACAGCGGCTCATACGGTGACATGTCTATCATTTTCAGCTAATATCTGCCTGCTGGTTCAATAAAACACAGAATTCAACTAAATTTAAGGCCAGCGTTTCATTGACGACCAAACTGATCAATTATGAACAGCAGCCTACTGTACAGCGAAGATTCAATGCCCACGAGAATATCGAGAACTAAGTTACTTGTGATGGGCTTGCTAGAGTTTTCTCGCAAAGCACGGAGTCGTCAGGGCTGCACTTTCATTCACATGATAATTCCGGTCGAAATTCCGAGTAACCTTTCACACTAGAGGTAACGGGAGAGATCACGAGAGCAACGTTGAAAGGTGGACGTTCATTTTTTTTTTTTTTTTTTTTTTTTTTTTTTTTTTTTTTTTAAAGTTGGCTATTGATTCTGCTGTTGCGCACAAACGCGAACTTTTAGCCTGAGATATTATTATCGCGACTGGTAGCGAGCGAACAGTTGTTGAGAGTGGCGTGGAACCGGCCGCGGTGGCCGAGCGGTTCTAGGCGTTTCACCTGCTACGGTCGCAGGTTCGAATCCTGCCTCGGGCACGGATGTGTGTGAAGTCCAAGGTTAGTTAGGTTTAAGTAGTTTTAAGTTCTAGGGGACTGATGACCTCAGATGTTAAGTCCCATAGTGCTCAGAGCCATTTGAACCATTTTGAGTGGCGTGTAGAGAAGCCAGGCGGCAGGAGAGGCCGCAGCCTGCGCTGACCGTGCTAGTGGCGCCGGAGCAGATTTTGGTATTGAGGTTTTTCGGTAATTTGCCTTTTTGTGTTCGTAGTTGTTGCATGCTTGCGCCCTGTAGGGATTCTGTGAGATTTGTGTATGCATACACTGAAAGTAACTTTCGTTTGTTTGTTGTGACCAGATATGTGATTATTGATTACAGACATTGTGCAGTAATTAGTTTTTTGCTAATCAAACTGTCCAAGGAAAAGAAAGGTCTAAGTAAATTTTATCAGTGTGTAAATCGTCAATTTTCGGAATGTAGTGAATTAAAAGGCTTTATTCATTCCTTTCATTTCCTATATCGCTTAAGGCTGGGTAACTAAACCCCTCCTGACCATTTAATGACTATAAAAAAAAAGGAAAAAAGGAGTAGTTGCACCAGTGGTTGTCACCAGTATTAGGGGGAGTTTTCCTCCAATTCGTAAAGACTGTCACACTGCTTACACAGTATATTAACTAACAAGAGAGGTGCGTCAATATCTGAACACTGTGAAAGTATCTTCGCCCACCAGTTGCCACAAAAGGAGTATAAAAAATCCTTAACACACACAGTCAAGTGTACATAAGAACTGAATAAAGAGGCGTTGATACTAAGCTTAAGGAACATAAGATTAATTTTCGTCTGGGAAATACAGACAAATGAGCTGCAGCATGTCATTCAGAGGGACCAGGCTATCACCAAATTGGTGTCCCCGATACTATCGTTTTATCAAGGTCCAATCGTTACTGTGTTAGGATGTACGGAGAGGCCATAGAAATTCAAAAGCATAGAAAGCAGCTTAAAGAAATGAAGGATTGAGACTAGACAAGGTGTGGCCTTTGTGCGTTCCACGCTCCGACCTCCGTAACGTACGACGGCGCGAATCCGCGACCTGACATTGAGTGAATTGCTAGGTTTGTTTAAGCTAGAAACTACTTCTAGTGGCTTTATAATCACTTGTGATGTCTCCGCCATTAGGAGACGGAACGCTAGGGCGAGAAATGCGCCTTGGACCACGGCCCGATAGCCACCGAGGACACAAAGGCTGCGTTGTACGAGAGAGGCTGGCGTCCTTTCGGAGACGCTGTATCAGTTTGCAACAGGTTAGGTCGTGAGACGCATCTCCCCGGCAGCTTATCGAAAGAAATAGAGCGAGAGCTCTCGGCTGAGCCGGAGTGATTTTATCCCGGCGGCTATGACTGTGCGGAAAGCGCTCATTAATCTTTCTAAGGCACCTCCAAAAGAGTTGCTCGCCGATTTGGCTGGCCGGGGCCTCTCTCGCTTTTTGCAGAGCGCCCGGCGGTCGGCCGGTCAATAACAAACGTCCGAGTGCCGTGACCGCCGCCGGTTCGTTGCACCCGAGCCGATATCCGCCCCCTGGCTCCGACTCTGCGGCGCTGTGAATAATCCGCCGGCGAGAGGAATTAACTGCCAGACGCGGCGCACACGTCGGAAGACAATGCGGCTATAAAAGTTGGCGCCCCGCTGTCGGTAAAAATGAAGATATAAAGGTCGCCGACGGCCACTCGCTAAACAATTACCGACGCGGGCGCGAGAGCTATAAAAGTTAACAGAGGCGCGAGTGCGCGCTAGGCTAGATAAGGAAGGGCAGCAATCGACAGAACCGCGGCGTGCCGTGTGTGCTCCTATAGTAGTTCCGCGTGCGTCCGCGTTGTCAATCAGCCGCTTCCAGCTGGTCTCGTTAGCATTTCAAAACAGTCGCCGTGCCGCTGCGCCATTGGCCTGCTTATCTCGGCTTCCCCGGTACGGGAGGAGGCTCTGCCCTTTCCGGCCGCGCAGCCGCAGCACATTTGTACAAGTCAATCGCACCGGCCGCGGGTAGGACGCTGGCTCGAGAGAAATTTGTACCGATCCCATCTGCGGAAGCGGATTGCCGTGAGCTGTCTACCTACACGGCTAGCAGATGTGTATCGCCAGGAACAGCGCTCCGCTCCTCATTACAAAAGTAAATGTAGGAGCTCTATACAGCACTGCGCACTCTCGGGAAAGGTCTTACACCCATATGCAGGCATTACTCGCTCTATTGTTTCAGTCAAGTCATCCCGACAATTTTCAGAGTCGTGCTGCGCAACTGCCTCATTCAGTCCCTTTCGCCACAAGCGTTTGAGAAGCGGCAGTCATTTGTGGTGAGTTTCTGTCTTCCCCACAGGGTTCAGTTTTGGTACCACTCTTATTCCTTGTACAGCTCACCCACCACTCGACACATGTCAGACATGACACGAGGGTTGGAACTTTAACCGTGGAAACACTTTATTTACAGCTCGTACAAAATATGTTCGTCTTTCAAAGTTTTGCTGACCTTCAAAGTAGTCACCAGCATTGCCAGCGACGTGGAAGTCGTAGGATACTCTTAGCAGTGCCAGTTGTGTTGACAGTTCGAGCGGCGGGGTCTACTGCCCGACGAATTTCTAGCAGTTCTGAAGCGAATGCCGTGACGTGTTTCCTTCAGTTTAGAAATCGAGTTGAACTCACGAGGGCTTAAGTCAGCGGAGTGCAGTAGGTGGTACAGCATTTAGGAGCCCCACAGTCAGACAAATAAGTAACAGCTTGCACTGTAAGTGCGTGGGCATTGTTCTGCAAAATGTCATATCCTGCAGAAAGTGTCATCACTTCTGTCTCTAAGCTGATCGTAGGTTGAGTTCCAAAAATGAACAGGGTAGAGACAGAAATGATGACACTTTCTGCAGGATCTGACCATCATTTTGCAGGGCAATGCTCAAGCACGTACAGCGCAAGCTGTTACTGATTCGTTTGACTGATGGGGTTGCTAAGTGCTATACCACCTACTGCACTTCCCTGACTTAAGCCCTCGTGAGTTCAACTCGATTTCTAAAATGAAAGCCGGCCGAAGTGGCCGTGCGGTTAAAGGCGCTGCAGTCTGGAACCGCAAGACCGCTACGGTCGCAGGTTCGAATCCTGCCTCGGGCATGGATGTTTGTGATGTCCTTAGGTTAGTTAGGTTTAACTAGTTCTAAGTTCTAGGGGACTAATGACCTCAGCAGTTGAGTCCCATAGTGCTCAGAGCCATTTGAACCATTTTTCTAAAATGAAGGAAACACTTCACGGCATTCGCTTCAGAACTGCTACAAATTCGTCGGGTAATAGACCGCGCCTCTCGAACTGTCAACACAACTGGCACTGCTAAGAGTATCCTACGACTTCCACATAGCTGGCAACGGGCTATACACAATACTGGTGACTATTTTGAAGGACAGTAAAACTTTGAAACACGTATCTATTTTGTACGAGCTGTAGATAAATAGTTGCCACTCTTAAAGTTCCTATCCTCGTATATACTTTAAGGAAGCCTCAAGAAGGTACAAATAATGTTCTAGGCGCTTTAGTCTGGAACCATGCGACCGCTACGGTCGCAGGTTCGAATCCTGCCTCGGGCATGGGTGTGTGTGATGTCCTTAGGTTAGTTAGGTTTAAGTAGTTCTAAGTTATAGTGGCTGATGACCTCAGATGTTAAGTCCCATAGTGCTCAGAGCCATTTTCGCACAATTAATTCTGTTCTTTAGATATCAACAGAAAAAAATTATTAATAATGTTTTTCATATAATTACTTAAAGGACTACATGATAATTCATACCGTAAAACAAGTAGTATATCACCGACGAGTAATAGGGCGCATGAACGAGAGTCAGCGAACGCGGCAGAATGTCGGGAATTTTCCAGTGTGTATACTGACGAAAACATGAGTTACAAGGATCATCCTATTAACTTTCTTACAAAGCTAATATCAGCAAATTTTACTCTTTGCATCAATCGCCAGTTCTTTTTATGCACAACGATCCTAACGTATTTTGGTGTTTCAACTCATTAATGCCTTGTGGCATAATTTTCCGTTATGGCACAACTTTGCAACAAAGACTGACCGTATGACAGCGACTGGTGATAACACGTATCGGTCACCCACCACCAACTTTTACGAGTTAAGCATATGTTACCTCAACTTCCCACTGTAACTTTTCGTTGGAAGAGGAAATGTCTACTGCACAAAGCGCAGAAAATTTGCAGACAAAAGTCATTTATATTTATTTTTGTTTGCACAATAATTTAGTCAGCAATTAATGTAGAATTTTGCAGTATACAGGAGAAAGTTTTGGATATCGCCTGTCGCTGGAACAGGTGGGCGCGAGCGGGTGTCGGAAGCGACACGTGTGTACAGCAAGACAGTTCATCCACCATACTGAGTAACGCTCCCCGGCCAGGTCGCGGCATGTACACTGCTTTCAGAGCTACAGCCCTCTGTCGCTTAGTTCACGACCGATAGTCTTCCTATATTTTGAAAGCAACGTGTTTCATTTAGAGGAACCGGCTCCACGAAACCTTACGGTTTTATCATTTTACGTATGAATTAAGCAGTCTCAAATTCTTCCAATCTGTTATTAATGGCCTACAGAAAAATTCCCTGTTTACCTGACAAACGGTACTTTTCAGTTCCTTCCAACGATATCTATACGGTGTTTCGACCCCGTTCACATAGACAGGTCACACTGAACACTCGGTAATAAAGTTTGTCATAAATGATTCATCACAATTCGATAAGAAAAGTGGTGTTCACAGCCACAACACTGGAAGAAGAACTGACTTCCATCACTCATCACTAACGCTATAGCTGGCACAGAAAGGAGATCAACATGCAAGGACAGAAATTTAAAATTTTTAGTGGCAGCAAATCATATTTTAAAGATGAGCCGAAATCTTTTCTTCTGCACATGTACTTCTAATGAACACCCGAATCCTCATTTACGAACTAATAGCATGGGTGGTGCATGGGTAGTACAGAAGACAAAGATGTTTGGTTTTGTACAAACTTGCAGCATGCTGTTGTTAAGTCAGCCATATATCACTTTGATTATTGCAGGTGCAGTTCCTGTACATGGGCCATCATCTGTATTTGTCAAACTTACGGGACAGATGGTCTAAAAATGGACACAGGTGTCTGAAGCTAATGACCATAAAAAAAGATACTCCTCTATGCAACTTATGACGGAGCTACAACCATTTATTTCAGTTTATTTTTGTTGTAAACGTTTGGTATGTTTTGTTAGTGAAAGAATAATATGCTCGTTTTTATTAAATTTGAGTCACTTTATTATTTAATCATCTGTAAATGGCCAGTAAACACACAAGTTCTGCGTACCTAACCTGTAAACTGACTCGTTCCACATCATTTAGAAACAAATCATTCAATAATCTACGGCACATTTAATTAAACAGTTAAATTAACTCTGTATGGTTAAAATGGTTTCCTACAGATTAATTTATTATTGACATTTTAATTATTTACGTTGCTTCAGAAAAATACGAGGGGTGTTCAATAAGTAAGGCAAGACATTTTTTCTCCATCAGTTTTGGTTGAAAAAATGCAGAATTTGTTGTGTTCCTTCTACAGCCCCGATAGATCCATGAAGCCCCGGTAGGTGGCGGCCCTTTACGTAGTCTTCAAAATGGCGCCTGCATTCTAAGCTGACAGCTGTCACTGAGTTTGTTATGGCAGAAAACCAGACAGTGTTTACGGAGAGCTGACGGTGAACAAAAGCACAGTGAGTCTTTGGGCGACGCGTCTGTCATCATCGCAATAAAGTCTCTCAAACCAGTCCGACCTCGCGCGTTGCGGCCGGCCGCACACAGCTGTGACTCTTGCAGTTTTGGAACGTACGGACACTCTCATTCGAAATGATCGACGTATCACAATCAGACATATGATTGCACAACCGGACGTCCCTACTGGTAGTACTGACATATTCGTCCACTATTTGGGGCACTCAAAGGTCTGTGCCCGCTGGGTTTGTCGCCGCCTAATAGAACACCATAACGAACAACGAAGGACCATCTGTACAGAGTGCTATCACTTTAAGATGCTGATGTTCATAGCTTTTTGTTGAGCATCGTCACAGGCTACGAAACATGAGTTCGTCACTTCGGACTGGAAATAAAACGGAAATCCATGAAGTGGCACCACACCGCCTTTCCTCGGAAAAAAAAAAAAAAAAATTCAAAGCCGGTAAAGTGAAGCTGATATTTTGTGTCTGATGTCTTCTCTTGTGGCGCAACGATCACCACTGAAGTGTATTGTGCTATCCTCAGGGAACTGCAGAAACGATTTCAGAGTGTTCGTAGGGACAAAAACGCAAACGGACTTTTCCTTCTCCATGACACAAGTCTGCGCACCCCAGAGGAGTTCAAAGAACTTCATGGGGATCTTCTTCCTCACCCGTTATAGCCCTTAACTGGCACATATATTGACACTTTGTTTTCTCATAGTATGTGTTCAATAAACTTCATTTCCTTATAGCATAGCACTCCATCTTCAGGCCACAAGTGGCCCATCGGGACCATCCGGCCACCGTGCCATCCTCAGAAGAGGATGCGGATAGGAGGGGCATGTGGTCAGCACACCGCACTCCCGGTCTTTATGATGGTTTTCTTTGACCGGAGCCGCTGCTATTGGGTCGAGTAGCTTCTTAATTGGGATCAATAGCTGAGTACACCCCCAAAAATGGCAACAGCGCACGTCGGCCCAGATGGTCACCCATCCAAGTGCCGGCCACGCCCGACAGCGCTTAACTTAGGCGATCTGACGGGAACCGGTGTATCCACTGCGTCATTTCCTTATAAGCCATCACATTTCTGCTCATGTAATTGGTCCACGCATTAGTCAGATTACCTCTTGCACTCTGACGTCATAATTTTCGTACGGCATAGGTTTCTTACTGGAAATGCTGTAGTTGATGTGACTGGATGTTGATGCTCGGGAGATCCATTGACTGAACATACGACGACAAATCCAGATACATGGAGAAATCTTTTTTGGGAGTTACCACAGACAATCTTTCCTCAATATGCTTACCTACATTCTAATAACTAGTCTCAAGTAGAATCCTTTGATTTATGAAGGAAATATTCAGAGGATTCTTTTGAAGACACACAAGACTTTACTGGGTTAGCAGTGCTTGAAAAATGTTAAAGTCGAACCACAGTGCAGCTTAGTAATTATACAGATCACCGACAGACACAGAAATCACTTTGTTCTCCGCGTAAAAGTTGATGAAGTGAATGGACATTACTTCGTAACTGTCGCACAGTTAGTTCATGACATTTATGAGTGGGCAGCTAATCAAAAATTCCGTCCCCAAGCTGGTTCATTTGGATTATGGTCTAAACATAGGAGACAGTTTAATAAGAACAATTCCCGTGAATTTTCTCTCTTGGAAGCTATTGCCCGTAAACTTGTCCTGTTCGATCTGTTAATGTGAGATTTGTCCTTTGGACGCTTTACAGTCAGTCTCTCAAGTGATTTGTGGGGACATTTTTTTTGAAATGGTATTGTTAGAAAACGGCAGTACGGCAATATTTTTTGTGAGATACAATCTACCTATGTAAGTGAATGTCGCTGTATGTGAGTGACCCCGGGACCACCAAGGACTTTTCCTTGGTCGGAGAACTGAGACAGAGTACACTCAGGGTCATAACGACAGCGGAGGAGACAGGTCTGTCCGAAGGTAACGCAGCGCCTCTGGTGCAGGAGAACAGAGGCTGCCGGCCCTGGAGCACTGGCAGGGCAGGGGGTGGACCAGCAGTGGGTGGGCGCGACAGTGTCCTGTGGGAACTTGGACCAATGATGCATCGCGGCAGAAGTTTGCGAAATAAAAGTATTGATTGAAAATATCTAAATAAATGGATGACCTTTCGTAGAAAAAAGATTTAAAAAATGCTGATGGTGACATTATTCTTAATTTCAGTTCGATAGCATCTTATTGCATAGATTCTGTGCCTATGGAATCCAACTATTACCATCTTCTGCCTATGCCATACTCTCTGACTTCAACTGTATTGGATACAGTAGAAAAAAATGATTCATATGGCTCTAAGCACTATGGGACTTAACATCTGAGGTCATCAGTCCCTTAGACTTGGAACTACTTAAACCTAACTAACCTAAGAACATCACATACATTCATGCCTGAGGCAGGGTTCGAACCTGCGACCGTAGCGGTCACGCGGTTCCGGACTGAAGCGCCTAGAACCGCTCGGCCACAGCGGCCAACGATTGTCTTCAGTTTTTCAAACAGATCGCCTTCCGAAACATGCGCTACTATTCAAATACGAGCAAAGAGAGACAACATACATATGGAATTAGGACCTGTCGACGTCCAGCTCGTTTTGTCCGCCAAACACAAACCAGTCGCGTACGTGTTAATGGTGTCTACATGGCTAGTTCTTCAATAAAAATAAAAAATAGGAAACATACAGAGTTCTTAGTGTGTCTTCATTTAAGCTGGATGAAGGTTCACTCGGAAAAAGAGAACCAAATAAATTTACTGTACAGGGTAGCCTGGGAGAATAACGCATACATGTTATTATGTGGCATGCAAACAGAGGGCTTCAGCTAGCTGGGAAAGATAGGGAGGTCGCAGTTTTTCTGCATCTTGCTGTTGCCCTATAACAGCTGAGTAGTTCACATTACAGTGTACTCGCATATTTTATCCCCCACCGATCGAGCGAGGTGCTACAGCGTCTAAGATATTCTCCTGACATTCAAAAGGCTATGAGATCAAATTCCTATACAGCTATACTCTTTCTGCTCAGAATGAAACGGTGGAAAATTATTTATTGGCTTATTTCTTCGGTTTATGGGAAAAATGTATTATCTATTCTGTCCTTAGGCGAAAGTAGTATTGAAACACAATAATCGTAGTATGGAATGAACAGGATAAGTCGCAAAGGACGGTTCAATGGCTAATACTCTTTCTCATCAACAACAAAAAAAAAAAAAAAGCGAGTAAGGGTTTCTTCAAGTGGAACGCTATACTCCACGGTATTGGAAGGCTATTTGAAACATAGCTACAGTGATATAAAGTTTTAATGTTGGCGTTGAAACTAAAATATGAGAGGCCTGAGCTGAAACTGAGAGACAACGCGCTAGGAATGCGCTGTTCCGCCAGCTGCACGTAGCGTCGGATCTCGGCGGTCGTCATGCCGGAGGTCCACGGCCAGGAAAATACTGCAGGGAGAAAAAACTGGCGTCTAATAAGCGGCGCCCAGCCCTATCCGGTCAACGCAACACTTCTGCAGAGCAGAAGGAAGTTCCGTATTATAGTATCAAATTTTTATGACGAAGTTACGTTGTCAAATATATTTGATGTAGTGCAATAGGGAACTTTTGTCAAATGTTATCTTTCGTCAAATTTAGTTGATCACTTCTGGCGCCTCGCCTTAGATTTGATCAAAGAAAGTGATCGTCTTCTGTTTACTGCAAGTGACTGACGTGCATAAAGACACCGTGAAGCCACTGTGTATTGTGTGTATATATTGAATGGAGAAGCACATTCGAAATGCAAAAGTCATGCTTTGGTGCTTATTGTGGCGCTATGAACATGGAAAACCGTTTTATAATCTGGAATGAAGAAAAATTATTTTCCTTCTTTAGGTCGGGAGATGGAAATCCAATTTTTCTTCAAAGCGAATTAGAATAGTCTGCACTGACAGATTTGTATAAGTCGAAAGCAGGAATGGTGTAAGCCAAGTTCACTGTCACCGCTGACGTTTATTTGTCCACTGAATAGGGAATTAAAGAACTGTTGTTATTTGTCAGAGACAGTACGTTTCACTGCTGATGCAGCAGTGACAGCTGAAACTGAACAGGAATAAACTTTTGCGCTAAATGTAATGGAACACTTGCTAGCTGTAGGTTAAGATAATATGCACTTGTGGCAGAAAGCGTCATAGGCGCACGTGCTAGAGGACTACATGTAGCATCCTGGAAAGAGAAACTCGAAAGGAGCTTTTATGAGACGGGAGTGAACACGGAGCACTCATCACGAAGTTGGAGAAGGAAGGGCAGCACTTCGTTGTCGAAATACCTTTCAGCGCTTTCACGGTAACGTGATTAAGTGGGCTTAAGTAATGATCGGAAAACATCCCCAAAGTATTATAGGAGCACGTCCAGCCTGAACTACGCCGCGGGATGAAAACCTCAGCGAGATGTCACTGCACTCGACACCTGGCATCATTAAAAATGAGTGGCGAAAACATGATTCATCCAACTATACTAAACGGCTCCAGTCATTTACTGTCGAGTTTCTTTGTTATTTGGACTCTGTCTCGCTGTATGGGCAATGGCCGTTTGCGAGGCATGCGACTCGAGATGTACGTAAAAAAAAAGGTTCAAATGTCTCTGAGCACTATGGGACTTAACTTCTGAGGTCATCAGTCCCCTAGAACTTAGAACTACTTAAATCTAACTAACCTAAGGACATCACACACAACCATTGTAGTGGGACGCGAAATTGAAGCGTCACCCCTCCACCAGTGTCAGCCCAGTTTACAGGTGAATATAGGTTTAATTTAGTTTTTTGTTTATGTATTTTTTGTAATATTTGTAATGGGTGTGAATTGTCTAAAGTTTGTATTTATTTTTTATGTTTCATGTACGGAGAGGGCGGCGCAACGAACGGAGACAGCATCTTCGTTGCCGGGACCAGAGAGAAAATTGCTGGCCACTATACGTCGCGGGTCGACAGCCAAAGAGCAACAGAAGATCCTGAAACCGAGTTGTTGCGTCGTGCTTCTAAAAACTGAAAAATTGTGATTTTTTAATGTTTTGTACAACAATGACGTCTTAAAAAGTTTAATCATATGTAAATGTTCAGTCCTATCTTGTCAAGGCTCAGGTTCACGTCTATATGTAGGAAGATAATAAACTAGTGTATACTAGCGTATACGTGTTTCGAGAATTTATTTATGAAGAATTATGTTAAGTAATTTATTTGACAAGATTATTAATTTTTGACAGCGTTCATCGCGAGTGTGACTCTTGAAGGTTTATTCAATGTGGTTCTAATATTTGTTAAATCAGATAACTTGCATTAATATAATTTCTGAGGAGAAACAAACGACATCTAAATTGAAAAAGTGTACGCAAACCAATTGGACTGAGTGACGTAATTCTGCGCATACGACTCAAATGATGATGTTTTGATTACAGTTTCGTTCAAGAACCATTTAGAGACAATTTAAAAAGAACTTAAATAATTTTGAAATGTGTTGTAACTGACGTAGGTGACGAAGTCCGCACATGGTCATATATCAAAAGAAAACCATTTATACAAAACTTACGTCGTTACACCGCACCATGCCCGAGGCAGGATTCGAACCTGCGACCGTAGCGGTCGCGCGGTTCCAGACTGTAGCCCCTAGAACCGCTCGGCCAGTCTGTACGTAAAAACTAAAATAAATTCCGCCGGAACAGGCCATGAAGGCCCGACGGTACCGACCGGCCGCCGTGTCATCCTCAATCACAGGCGTCAATGGATGCGGATATGGATCACATTTACATTTCGTTTATTTATCCTGTGGTAATTCACATACAAAGATTACAAAACTACTACACGTCAACATGTAACCACAGCTCTCGATCATAAATTGACAGAAATGACAACAGCTATGTATGGAGATCTGGTGCGGGACGTGTCGATACAACATGAGCAACTGTCTGTCGTTCCGCACCACAGTCACAGGATGGTGATGAAGATTTCCCCCACTTGTACAGACTGTCTGCATATCGGCCATGGCCCGTGTATACGCGATTCAGGGTAGTTCAAAGCGCCCGAGGCTGATTGAAACCAGGGGGTTTCTTCTGGACGCAAGGCAGCTTTAGGCGTTGTGGCTGACAACTTTGTTGGCAGCAGCGTTTCCATTCATTGATAGTATTGAATTCAGTTTCCGTGAGAGTCCTGGTTGTGATGACAGTGGGATGTCTTGATCTCAGTCCTTTTCACCCCGCAGGGAATACATCGTTCAATATTGATAAGTCGGTGTTAACAGCAATCTTCTCGTACTCACTCAGTAGCGCGTTCTTCCCTCCGACATCAGGAGGTGGAATGTGGCTCAAGATAGGCAGCCAATATATGGGAGTAGATCGTATCTACCCACTAACAATATGCATGACCTCGTTAAGTTGTACGTCTGTCTTTTTTACTTGCCAGACAGGAGCACAGTACTCTGCTGCTGAGTATGCCAAACCGAGTGCTGATGCCCGGAGAGTGTCTGCTGACGATCCCCAACGAGAGCCACTGAGTTTATGGAGAATGTTGTTTGTGGTTTTGAGCTTAGCTGATATTCGCGTCAAGTGCTCCTTACAAGAAAGTGTCCTATCTGAAGTGATCCCAAGGTATTTTGGATGGATATTATGATTAAGTTTGTCTCCCTCAAAATAGACATCGAGGGGTCTGTGTGAGAGTCTATTGTGCAGATGAAAGCAGGAATCCTGTGTTTTATTTGACTTTGGTTGTAACCTCCATTTACGGAAATAGTGACTTAAGGTGTCTAGATCAGAAGTTAGGATTTCTTCAGTTGTTTCAAAGGTTTTGTGTTGGGTAGCTATTGCCCAGTCGTCTGCACAGCCAAACTTTCTGGACTGTGTTGGAGGAATATCAGATATTTATAAATTAATCAAGAGACGAACACGGACGAACTCGTGCGGTAAACCTATTATTGAATACTTTTGGGCAGCTAGTGTCTTTTCTGTAGTTACTGCTAAATGTGCTTTCGGCTGACATGTTTTCAATTAGTTTGGCTGTCCGTTTTCATGGGACGAATTGTAATAATTTATAACTCAGTCGATGCCTCTAAAAAGTGCACACAGTTCCCTTCGCAATTTTCGCTCGGACGCCGATTGGCACGTACCTGCATTCATCATGATCGGTAATTCCCATCTGGTGTGAAGCCGACTGTCACTAACAAGGCGTGACGCTCTTGGTTAGGGGTTTCATACCGTCTCTACTCTTACTCCATGCTACATGGCGGTGTCTGGTCCAGCATTCCCTGTAGACATGTTGGACAGTCCGCGTTGATACAAGAACAAATCGGGCAACTTCATACACGGCGTGGTCAAGGGGGCGTCCAAACGCGACAGCTCCTCTCTGCCATTCTTCCACATCTCCACGCTGACCCTTCTGAACTGTGCTGTTTTCACACAACCGACCGGCACACACACACCACTTAGCAGACATGACTTAAGTCAGCACTGGATTGTCACGTGACTATCTACAGCGCTGCAAAGGGACCAGTGAGCGCTTTAAGAGAGTCACTAATATTCTGTTCGGTGAGCTTATTAACGTTATTCGTGGCTAATACGTAACCGCCTTCCTCGAAAAATACGGTGGAAGGATGTCTTCGTTGTGGGTAATATCGTAATGCGGGAGACGACGTCCGAAACAACTTTTTTGCTTGATGACGTTTCCAACCTACCGAGCGTATTCATCATCGGAGTCTAATTTGCCGAAAATAAATCAGGCGTCAGTGTCTCAAGAATGCTGCAGGAGCCGGAACTGCGCAGCGCGCGACCAAATGTTTTGGACCTTTTTTTGCGAGTGAAACGCAGCACCCATAAATAAAATGTCACGTCTCAGCTTCCTGAGCGCTGCCACCAGGTTGTTACCCTCCTGGAGAGACAATGCGTACTAACCTCCCGTACGTAAGGGAAACCAGAACGGACAGACTGCGACGTTCCTTCAACAACGTAGGCATTAGGGACGGAGGAGGAGTTAGTCCAAACTCTAAAGAATGCGAGGAGCGGAACTGTCGCGCTTTCCTGAGGGACTCAGCCAGTAATCAGGCCACCTCATGTGGAGAACCGCAGGAAACCGTGGAAACCGGATTACACGACAGGAATGTCTTTCCTCCCACAACGACCTGCTGCGCTTATGTCCGGGAGAAATACAACACCAAGAAGGGATACACGCGTCTAAAATGAATTTTATGCCACAAATTACTGTTTGCTGTTTGACAGAAAGGAATCTGGTGGTATGCAGGTGATTTTCGTGTCAGATATGATTGTACGAAGATATGGACGACACAACACCCAGTTCCCGAGCGGAGGAAACCTCCAATCCGGTCGTGAATCGAACCCGGGCCCCTTCGGCTACCAACCAGGCGCACTGACTCCGCACACTCAAATCCCCAGATTTTAGATAGTCGGTTCGCTACCGAACGTTGTATATCGACCGAGTATCAGCCAAACCTCGGATGTAGTTTGTGGTATGAACTGTTGTCCAGGAGAACATGCGTAAACGGCAAGTAATAACTAACGCCTGGCAAACGGAGCACAAGAAAACCATAGCTTTGAGGTTCTCTCGTGTAGAGTTGCCATGTAAACGTCGTTAGGGCGTTAGTTCGTTGTATCAAGGGTCTCGAGTTGGAGCCCTGGTCATGCTAGTTTTTGTACTGTAGTATGTGTGAACTTGTTACACGGGACAAAACGTTTCTGACATGTAAAATTAATGTTCGGAGTTTATGGCAATGTTTTATTAGCAGTCAGCTTTCGCTTCGTTTATTTGAAAGTAGCAAGCCTATAGAATACATTTGTAGTTTCACAGAATATACAACAATCGAAATAGAAGAATAAAGAACCAATTCCAACAAATGTGAAGAATTTATAGTAATAATAATAGCAATGACAACAACAATTATTATTTTGATTATTATAGTAATAATAATAATTACTATTAATACTTCCGCACGTGGAACGCAATAGTTTCTTTATTCTTCTGTTCCGATTGTTTATGTTTATTATGTGGAACTAAAAATGTACTCTATAGGTTTGCTACTTTCAAATAAATGAAGCGAAAGCGGACTGCCAATAAAGCATTGCCATAAACTCCGAACAGTAGTTTTACGTGTCAAGGACATGTTGTGCCATGTAACAGTTTCACACCTACTACAGTACAAAACCTGCCAAGGTCAGGGCTCGAACCCGGGAATCTTGGTACAATCAACTAAATCCCTACAGACTTCCCCACGGGAGCTCTGCCCGCCAGACACTTACAGTTAATGGTTATCCTATTAACATCAGGACTGATGGTCACGAAGTAGATGAATTAAGGAACTGTGCTACCTAGGCAGCAAAGTAAGCAATGAGCAGACTAGCACTGGGAAAAAGGGAATTCTTGGCCGAGAGAAGTCTACTAGTATCAAACACAGGCCTTAATTTGAGGAAGAAATTTCTGAAAATGTACGTTTGGGCAAGAGCATTGCATGGCAGTGAAACATGGACTGTGGGAAACCCGGAACAGAAGAGAATCGAAGCATTTGAGATGTGGTGCTACGGAGGAATGTTGCAAAACAGGTGGACTGATAAGGTAAGGCATGAGGAGGTTCAGCGCAGAAGCGGAGAGGAAAGGAACATGTGGAAAACACTAACGAGGAGAAGGAACCGGATGATAGGACATCTAAGACATCAAGGAGTGACTTCCATGGTAGTAGAGGGAGCTGTAGAGGGTAAAAATTGTATAGGAAGACAGAGACTGGAATATATGCAACAAATAATTGAGGACGTAGATTGCAAGAGCTACTCTGAGATGGAGAGGTTGGAACAGGAGAGGAATTCGTGGCGAGCCGCATCAATGTTACTTATTACTCACCGTTTACACACGTTGTCCTGGATGAAAGCACATAGCACAAACTATATTGATATACAACGTTCGGTACCGATCTGACTGTATAACATCTGGAGGTTTGGGTGTCAGCTACCGAGGCCGACCACACTGAAGTTCGTCGACCACGCAGCTCAACACTGCTGGCTGCGAGGTTGTGGTCACAATGGTGCGATCCAGCAAGTATGCGACAGTCAGTGCGAAAATGGTAGAAGTGTGTCTTGCTGGGCGACGCCCTAATCCCCGCCTTGTTGCGGGTCCTGGCGTCCCTCGTTAGGGAGCCTGACAGCGCCGGCACCAGACCACGCCACGCCGTTTCGTGGTCTGTCCAGTGAGCGCAGTGCACTGTGCTTAATTACCGCCAGGCTGTCCGGTCAGCTGCCGGGTGGCCGATTTGCATAGGGAGCGGGGGCGGCGACGACACGACAACAGGGACCGCCGCCGAAAACCCGCCTCCGGAAATCTCTAATGCGACACTCCACCAGACTCCAACATTGGCGTTAATTTGAGGGACGAATCTGGAGCACCGCATTGTCTGCAACTGGACCGCAGACTACGGGAGAACCGGAGAAGAAGAAAAACTAAGCGTTTGACATGTGCTGTTAAAGGGCAATACTGAAATCGAGTGGACTGGTAAGATAATAAATCAGGGGTTCTCGCACAATCGGGGGCGGAAAAGACTGACTACAAACAGGGAGAGAATGATAGGACGTACCTGTATGTTAAGGGGAGGTTTACTATCTTTTGGTTCAAAAATTCGATTTTTTAAATTCCATTTTTGGGTCCATAAAAGTGTTTAGAATCCACCCCTGAAACGGTTTTTCCGAATACGAAACGGAAATGTTTGTTATTAGCGGTTGAACAAAAAACGCACCTGCCTGAAATCGGCCTTTTTCACGCACCAGTTTTATTCCTTCGGCGGACGAGTTATTGAACCGGTGCTTGGGAGGAACACAAAATTAAAACGAAAGTTTGAACGCGTGTGTTTGCATCCTCGTGTGATGACTGGAGATTGCGACTTTCCTGGCAGTGAGCAGCTTCAACGAAGGGTATTCAGCAATTCTGAAGACCATGACAACGATGGACGTCACCCTGGGACTCTATTCGACGCAGTTCGCCAAGCATTCGGACGACCACCCGATTCAAGCGGCAGAAAACCGCTTGTCACCGGCCGTACGAGCGGCTCTGGAGCAGCGCAGGATGGCCCAGATCGAGCAGAACGCCCTCTATGAGGAAGAGGGAGGACTAGTTTATGGATCCGGAATAGCAGATTGAACATAAGTTGTATAATATTGCATTTATATGTAGTCAAAACTTCAAACGCGTTTTTCTCGAAACGACTTTCTTTTTATCGCGCGGTGTGGTAACTTCAAATCTACTGAACCGATTGGCATGATTCTTTGTTTCCGACGAATCTAACTAAATTGTCTAGGAGTTGTACCACTTTTATTCCGATCCATCAACTGTAAATTAATCGATGAAAAAAACCGTTTCCTATAGTCCAAATAACTTAAGCGAGGTACAACTCCTAAAGAATCTTAGATACTTCGCTAACGTCAACTCAGTTCTGATTTCAGACGAGCCGGATGACCTGTGGCATACAGCGCGAGGAGAAATTTTGTTTCGTTCCGACGGCACTTCCACCTTTACTCTTCGAAATTTGCGGTCGAAAAAATTCCAGTTTGAAGAGGAAAAATATCAGTAAACATTTTGACCAAATTTGACTTTGATAACTGTAACACATCCCGAGATAAAAAATTCTAAAAAAATATGCTTTTTTCGGGCCAAAGATAGTAAACCTCCCCTTAAAGGTACATAGTAGTAGAGGGAGCAGTAAAGGTCGACGACTATAGGGTAAGACAGAGACTGGAGAACCTCCAGCAATTAACCGGGGACGTAGGTTGAAAGTGCTACTGTGAGACTAAGACGTTAGCGCAGAAGAGGAAATGCATTGAACCAGACAGCAGACTGATGATTAAAAAAAAGAAAGATCAAGATTCAGCACAACAACTGTAGTCACTAAAACTACCAGTTTCGGTCAATCAACAGACCGTCTTCAGAGATGCGTCCGGTCACGGTCATTTGTATCTAGATGAACGCTGTACACTAACTGCATCAAAATTATTGATTGCAGCTGAATAAGAAATCTATACGTTATGCAACATGTTAAGAGGGCGATGCAGACTGAATACGAAAAAAATTGAGAGGAGGCTGATATGGACATGAAACCTACTCCACTGACAAACGTTCTACTTTACTGCTAAGTTATACAGTAATTTAATGTCAGTATATTTCTGTTTCCATAAAACTCTTGCGGTTTATACAGAGTGTTGTGTTGTAAATTAAGTGCCAACGTTTCAGTCACTGTCGTAAGTGACCTTCATCACGGTATTCAGGCTGCTTTTCTTTTTCATTTCTGTTTTTAAAGGTCACATATTCTTACTAGAGATACTACAGCACAAAACTATAAAAAAATGCCCTATAACCTTATTTATATCTTCCAGCCCTCCTTCTCAAGGAATTCTGAACTCGTTCGAAGTTCCGTATAAGAACAAAGTGTTAAGGGTATAAGTGCAGAGGTTGTAATCATTGGTGCCTTAATCTATACCCACTTCACTGCGTTAGTTCTTCCACTGCATCACGGGGTCCCGGGTTCGATTCCCGGCCGGGTTGGCGATTTTCTCTGCACAGGGACTGGGTGTTTGTGTTGTGCTCATCATTTCATCATCATCATCATCATCATCATCATCATCATCATCATCATTTGTAACAGTGGCTCTATTGGACAGTGTACAAATTGGACTGTGCAAAAATTTGAACTTTGTATGGGCGCTTATGACCGCGCAGTTGAGCGCCCCACAAACCAAACCTCAACACTGTGTAAGCAGATTTCGTCTGTCCGCAACAGTTTTCCGGCAGACACAGACCGGGCGAGGTGGCGCAATGGTTAACATACTGGAGTTGCATTCGGGAGGACAACGATTCGAACCCGCGTCTGGGCGTCTGGCCATCCACATTTAGGATTTCCGTGATTTCCCTAAGTCGCTTCATGCAAATGCCGGGATGGTTACTCTGAAAGAACACGGCCGATTTCCTACTCCATCCTCCCCTAATCCGAGCTTGCGCTCCGTCTCTAATGATCACGTTGCCGTTGGGACCTTAAAGGCTAATCTCCTCCTCCTCCGCAAACACATAGCATAATTTACTACCTGATATTTTCTGCACGGTCGTAACGGCTAACTTAGTGAACTATGACTGTCAGTATATACTAACCGTTTTGCATCCACTAATCCACGTTTCAACATTGTTCTTGCCACATGCACTTCTAGATATCATAGGCGGCCTAAAAAGTTCGACTGCGAATAACTGTAATTATTAGTCTGCAAATGAAGTAAATAGTGATCTAATGTGTTTCAGTACTTTGTCCTCAATTACCAGTAATATACATATATCTCACCCCGTGGAACCACAAGTATAAAAGAGCCGAAGAGTATTTTGTTGTCAGTAAAGAAGCCGTATAACGTGGGCAGAAGAGCTCGGTGACCTCGTAAGTATGATCATTAGATGTCACCGGAGTGAGGTCCATCAAGGACATTTCAATCCTTCTAAAGTTGCGTAAGTCGACTGTTGATGAAGTCATTGCGTAGTGCATCAGTGGGGGAAGACCCGCAGACCCCATTTGCTGACGGACAGGGACAGTCGACCATTGCGGAGGGTGGATGTAAAAAATGCCATGAAATCAGCAGAAGGGGTGAGTCGTGAGATATTAAGTATTACCACCAGTTCAGGTACCGCTACGACTGGGCATAGGGAGTTAAAAAGAATGGCGTACAACGATCGGGTAGCTCAAAATGGCTCTGAGCACTACGGGCCATCAGTCCCATAGAACTTAGAACTACTTAAACCCAACTAAACTAAAGACATCACACACATCCATGCTCGAGGCACGATTCGAACCTACGACCGTAGCGGTCGCGCGGTTCCAGACTGAAGCGCCTAGAACCGCTCGGCCACACCGGCCGGCTCGAAGAGCTCCTCATTGGCTAGGTATTTATGTAGTTTATGCTTGAGATGATGGAAAGAGCGACACCACGGGAAAGCAGGCGAACGCAAACATACGAACTGCGGTGATGAATCACGCTGTATCCTGTGAAAATCCGATGGGAAGGTTTGGGTTTGGTGAATTCCAGGAGAACGTTACGTGGCATTGTGCGTAGTGCCAACGGTGAAGTATGGAGGAGGCAGAGTTAAAGTATCGGGGTATTTTTGTGGTTATGGCATGGTCCCTTTATTGTGCTTAAGAAAACGCTAAACGCGAAAGGCTATGAATACATTTTAGAGCATTGGATACGCTGTACACTAGAGGATCAGGTCGGATACGATAATTTTTATCAGCACGACAATGCAGCCAGTCACAAAGTAGCAACTTCGAGGCAATGGTTTTTAGACGATGATATTCCTGAATCCGACTGATTTGCCCAGAATCTCCACCAGAAGCCTATCGAACACGTTTTCGGATGACCTGACTTTGCTCCAGACTTTTGGCGTCCGATATTAGCAACACCACTGGTTTCGGCTCCTGAATAACAATGGACTGCCGTACCTCGACAGACATTGACATCTCACTGAAGATGTTCCCAACAAATTTCAAGCAGTCCAACATGTGAAGGTTGCAGTTGGACCGAGGATGGCTCGAGCAAAACCGATCACTAAAAATTAATAAAAATGCGACCCTCACAATATTAAGATTACTTTTTGAATATCGATTTCAGAGGTTCCATAGGTGCTACGTCTAAAATTATTGTCCCAAGATTGCATCTTTCTAGTTGCATTAGCTATACACTGACTACAAAAATACGAATGAAACCCTTTCTGTTATATGACAGAGCATTCCAGGTTTTAGGTTCTCGCGTCACTAATTTTTTTTTCTTAAAAAAATCTTTATTCAATCCAATAATATCATACATAACAACCCACCTCCTTATACATTAGTGGGTCTTAACATCTACAATACAATTCAATGATGTTAGCAGGATTTTCTAATTCTAGTTTTAGACTACTTGCATGCTACAAGAAATGATGAGTTAGTTATTTAAAGGGTAAGAACTAATCTCTAGTCTAATCTAACTATTCTAGAAGCTACTTCCTGCAGCGTTACAGGCGCGCCAGTTGTTGTATATAGACCTACTACGTGGCCGTGCCCACCTAGCTAATCCCAGTGGGCACGTCCCTGGCACCGGGCTGGCACTTACAAAATCGCTGCAGCTTCTGTTTGGAGATGTCCTATCTACTTCCTACTGAGAGTTATCTATCTACTAGGTCACTATCGGTGTGCAGTTGTCAAGTTCAGGTGTTAGCGCACCTTCCCGCTGTTCCAGGACGTGGCGGATTCCTACCGTCACGGGGATTGGCTAATCCACGCCCTGGCGGAATGGGATAGGTCGCATTGAGTCATGTCGTGATCAATAGTTCATGTGTTTTCCCTACGATATTCTCGTAGGACTTTGCCGATACCTCGCTGGCAAGGCGATTTATGATGTCAAATGTGGTCGGGTTCCTGATTAAGTGATACGTGTCATTGTTTGGTAGCTGGTTTCTTAGGTCGCTGGCTACGTCATCGAAGATAGGGCACTCTAGATCACGTGATCCGGAGTGCCCAGTTCGGCTCCGCAGTCACACGAAGGGCGCCTCTAGCACATCCGCACTGGTCACTAAAATTTTGCAAATCGAGAGTGTCGAGGCTGCTCCTCTTGTATTATGGAAGTACATTCACTCCAGCCAACAGTGCCGCGGTTACGCAAACACGCGGAAAGGCAGCGCGAGTGTGACGGCGCGCCTGCTGGGCGTCGCTTCGGCCAACTGCCGGGACGTTTCTGGGCGGACACGCCTGCGCCTATCGGACGCTCATCGTGTTGCCGCTGCAGCTGGTGACACGGGCCATCAATCCCGGTGCCGTCCCGGGTGGCTTCCCGGAATCCGCCGGAGCACTTTGCAGCTGCTGCGAGGCGCGGCTTGATGTATGGGACGTACGGAGGCGATTGTTTTGGAGTCCGGCGCGCCGGCCACATCCGGGTCGATAGCACGCTCACTGGCTGACAAATGAAGTGCGTCCGTTGTCGGTGGCAAGAAACATCGCTACTTAGAGGAAAAGTCTTCCCTCTCTTCCCATTAATGTTGTAACCCACTTATGTGCTTCCAGAGTTGTTTGTTAGATTTTTATTCTTTTCACCAGTTAGATGCTGCCTACCACGGTTTCTCGTCCTGTGCTAATCTCTCTACGTGAGAGCAGCAGTTATGTTCAGCATGCAAATTATTTGTGATTGCAAGCTTTCTCGGCGTATTCCAATCGTCATATCTTCTCTGGTGATCAGCCGAGTGGTGTCGCAAGGTTTCGATGAGATTCGTATCCATCATCTTCAAGCGAATCGTAGAGATGCTGTGTTCCATCTATCCGCAAAATTTCGGTGAGTGTATAGACAGGGTGACAATTACTGAGCTATATGAAATAAAATCATCATAATTTCTGAACGATTTGGGTTAGGACGTTCAAAGTGAAAGGTTGGCCATGCGGCATGATGGAAATTAGTATGCGTATGTATGGTTTGGTTTAGCGACGAAGTCCACTTTCGTTTGGGTGGGTTCGTCAATAAGCAAATTTGGCGCATTTAGGGGACTGAAGTTCGCATTTCGCGATCGGGAAGTCTCCGTACCCTCAACGGGTGACTGTGTGGTATCGAATGTCCAGTCACGAAATAATCGGTGCGATATTCCTTGATGGGACGGTGACTACCGAACGGTAAGTGAAGGTTTTGGAAGACGTTTTCATCCCATTACCCAAAGTGACCCCGATTTCGACAAAATGTGGTTCATGCAGGACGGAGCGCTACCCCGTCGAAGCAGGAGAGTGGTTGATGTCCAGGAGGAGCACTTTGGGGACCGCATTCTGGCTTTGGCTACCCAGAGGCCACTGGAATGGGTCACGATTGGCCGCCATATTCTCCGGATCTGAACACAAGCGACTCTTTTTTGTGAGGCTATATTAAAGACAAGGTGTACAGCAATAATACCAAAACCATGCTGAGCTGAAAACAGCCATTCAGGAGGTCATCGACAGCACTTCAGCGGGTAATGCAGAATTTCGCTATTTGCCTGTGCCACATCATCGCCAATGATGACAGGCATATCGAACACGTCGTAACCTAAATACGAATATCTGTAGTGACGTTTGCATGTTGAACGTAATATAATGGATAAAACTGAGCTAGAAAGTGAGGCAAATTAATTAAAATTGGAGGGTACTTCTATTTTAAGGCAGGCGCTCGTATTGCCGCCGCATGCTTGAGTCGCGCGCTGACTGGAACCGGTTGTTATAATTGCTCGCCGAAACCCCTGGATGCATTCTTGAAGTAAAGCGACCGCGCCATTGTATGAGCTACGAGATGGGCAGATAGTGTGTCGCCGTGCGCTAAGCAAAACGCTGACTGCACGGCGTATCTGCTAACATATCCAAATTGAAAGAGTCCGCACCGAGCATGCTGGGACCCGCCCCCCAAGGACAGGCGGCTACCTGCCTGCTAGAACAGCTCACCGCAGCGCAAGAAGAAGGAAAAAATCGTAAGATATCTACAAAACTTAATAGGCAGTTCATTCAAGTCTCTGTCTCATTTCAGAGGTACAGATGAAGCTGACGTATTCACAAAGGAAGAATGCGTTCATTCTTAATATTTGTTCGAATAACACAACTAGCGTCACCGCACCGTCTTTATATGGAGAAGTAAAACGGGTGCTCCACAGGGTTCGATCGTAGGTCCATTATTGTTCTTGCTCTATGTTAATGATCTAAAACTGTGTTTCAATTAGGGAGCTAAATTAATCCTTTAATCTTTTCGAGCCTAACAAAGACGTATCCACAGGGAAAATAGTAAATTGTGTTTTTGTTATGAAATTAATCGAGTGAGTCCTCTTATTCAATTTCGTACTGCCAGGAAACTCATGAAAACTCATTTCCTACAGTTTGTATGCAACCTGAAGAGGGAGCAGTTGGGTCGCCTCTCTTTCTCCACTTCTTCGTCCCATCGATTAATTACATGCTGTTACACAATAGTATTCTCACTCTTCCACGGCGCATACGTTAAATGAGTGGCAACGCAGGAGTTTCATTTTTCGGTTAATGTGTCAACAGCAAATGGAGTGCAGGAATTAATAACTACTGTAACTAATCCCACAAACGCACGCGAACAGATACCACGGAAATCAGCGAACACCGCAGAGGGTTGTCAGACAGAAGACAGATTTTAGTGTGGCTGTACAGCAGTTGTGGCATTTTCCTGGAAAAGACCAGTCCCCAAAATCACCACCACCTCCTCCAGTGATGACTCCTTTTCAGGTTACAGACTGGCTATGTTAACAAACGCAGTATAATAAACATGATAAAAAGCTCGAGGTACTGGGATGTGTGTATCGACGAAAACTTGGAAATACCATACAGCAGACCTGATGAAACGTTTATACTATAAAAACAATTGTCAGCTTTGGGGACATGTACTTGTTTTTATTTATTTATTCGTATGGCTGAGACGTAGTTTAAAATTACAGGTACAGTCGTGGACAAAACGAGCGAGACCCCTCGCCTTTTCGTTATGCTGATCCGCACAGCTTCGAAGTCTGCTGCACAGCATAACAGCCTAGGCGACGAAGTGCTACCAACACACTTTCATGGTAGTTCAGCAACGGTAATCCAGTGTGACTGGTCTGAACGATGACACAGACCGTTTCGTGGCCGAATGCGCGTAATCTTTTGCTAATTCGTAACGATGTGGGGTACTTTGTCTTACTAAAACAGTTATGTTATCTCGATAAGCTGGAATTCATTTTAATTAGTACAGTTCATACTAATTAGCGTTTCTTCTTTGATTTATATTTTATATTTACGTGCTATGTTTAACACACTGATCAGCGTTAATATAGTCTTAGACGGGATTGAAAACAGTCTGACAAAGTTCGGATAGTTTTTCAATTTCACGCCTGTGCATAGTATGTTGGTAGCACTTTGTCGCCTAGCCTGTTATGCTGTGTAGCAGACTTCGAAGGTGTGCGGATCAGCATAACGAAAAGGCGAGGGGTCTCGCTCGTTTTGTCCACGACTGTACATGACATTAGAAATACTACCTCGACCACTCTAAATAACTGTCCAGATGCAAATTACGAAATGTTCCAAGCAAATGTTCTTTAGCCGTCAGAGGGACATCAATCAGCATGATTCAAAAATTTATCACAGTCTACCATTCACTGAAACACAACGTTATTAATTACATAACACAACATTGACACATTGACGTTGACGCTCCCAGCGCTTGGTGCAGGTAGTCGGGGTAATGGAACACATCCACGTGCTGACGTTGACAGAGGACAAATGTAAACATAAGTAGAATGCACACCCGTCATTCCATCAACCATCGTCAGTTGAACAGTTGTGTGAGTAGAATTTACACCAACAAAGAGAAGGTACAAATGCTACTCATCTACGGGGAATGTAAGTTAGCAGAACAGTAATACTGTTTTCTTATGAATGGGTTCATTTAGTACAGTAGTTCAGTCCTTTTAAATACTGTTGTGTAGAGTAGGCGTATTGTAAAGGCTGTCCTTCCTACAAACTGCATCGAAATAACGTTTCTTTTATTGTTGTTGTTGAAGGTAGGCGAAATGCTACGCAGGCAGCGGAACTGTACAGAGAGCGATGTCCTGACAAGAACCCACCTTCCCGACGGATGTTTTCACGTCTTGTTCCGAGGCTTCAGGGAATTGGGAAGTTTCAACGCACGACAAGGCAATCGTCGTAGTACTCGCAGAGACGAAGCTGCCGAAGTTACTGTTCTCGCTTCCGTTGCTATGAATCCACATGGGAGCATACGACAGCTTGAACACGAGTTTGGCATTCCTAATACCAGTGTACATTGTATTCTTATACGTCACCCGTTCCATCCTTACCATGTACACCTACATCAAGAATTGCATGGGAATGATTTCCAGAATCGAGTACAGTTCTGTCATTGGACACTGCAGCAAATACTCGCCAACCCGAACGTCTCCAGTATTCTATTTACCGATGAATGTTCCTTCTCAAACAAAGGACAGGTAAATACAAGGAACATGCATTATTGATACAGTGACAACCCACAATGGCTTAAACAGGTGGAAAACCAGCGTCAATGGAGTGTTAACGTCTGGTGTGGGATGCTTGGTACTACAATTATTTGCCCTTATTTCATGAATGGTAGTCTAAACGGCACAGCGTATGGCAACTTCCTCAGACGAACTCTTCCTACTCTTCTGGATGAAGTGCCACTAAGAACCAGAATGCTTGCTTGGTATCAACACGATGGATGTCCAGCACATAATGCCTTGAACGTCCTGTTCTGAACCGAAGGTATCCTGCCAAATGGATTGGTCTACGAGGAACAGTTACTTGACCTGCTAGGTCTTTGGAGATAAATTATAGACGTTGTCTATCGCGATATTCCAACAACTCCAAAGGATATGCAGGAACGTACCGTGCTTGCTTGTAATTCTTCTCAGCAGGCAACACTGGAAGCAGTAGATAATTCTTTCATTCAACGAGTGCACCAGTGTATCGGTGTCCAGGGTCAACACTTTGAGGGCCTTTGAATGTTCTACTCCAGGCCAATGGTACAGGAGAGTCAAAGTCAATTTTGTGTTACGTTTTTACTTGGTTTTCATTTGTTTTCTCACAACTCCAGCAAATGGACGTGTGTGTGAGCCCCGAGTCAAAGTCAGTATTGTGCTATGTAATTAATAACGTTGTGTTTCAGTGAATGGTACACTGTGATACATTTTTGAATAGGTCTTTAGGAGACGAAATGAGTTACCGAATAAAAAATACAGGGTGCCATTTAAAAAAGCCATACCGCTGTTCATATCTATGTAAAAAACAAAGCTACAACGGAAGCCATCAATCTGACTGATGCCCCCTGACAAAGAACATTTGCTTGAAAAATTTTGTAATTTGCATCTGGACAAACAGTTACTTACGGTGGTCAAGATAAATGGGACACCCTGTATAACAGGAATACGAAAATACAAAACTACATATTAAACTAGCTAAATGTCAATATCTAGGTTCCTAATTCACATAAGAGCAGTATCATCAGCTTTCATGTGGTCGATCCAACTCCCCTAGTAGGAACGCAAGTGGCATTCATCTTTAAGGTGCTTCATTGTCTGGTTCGGAGCCCCACAGTCACAAACCGGAGACTCTGTAGCACCACATTTGTAAAGAGAGTCTACGCATCGGTCATACCCAGTGCGAGCTCTGTTCAATTTGACTCACAGTTTTCTGACGAGTTGTGTGCCAGCAACATCACAGTTATACTTTCGGAACTACTCAAGCTCTTCAGGATTTTCAAAAGGTGACAGCTCTGATCCCACAAGTCTCTCACTCCGGCATTACTGGCATCTCCTTGTAGATAATGATGTTGACTTAGCCCTAATCCAGGAAACACATGTACTTGTAAATCAGTAAGTTAACTTGATTTCATTTTCTGATCTTCTACTTGACACTATTTTTGTGGTCTGTCTTCCCTTAGGCAAGAAGTATTCTTCGCATAATAGAAAATAGTAATTGGGCGTGTGTGTAGGGTTCTCACACGAACAACTTGTAGGTATCTGTTTAACTAATTGGATAGTACTAATAGCGCACCCTCACAGTACTTTATTGACTGATGAAATTTATGATCAGCAATGCACTGCAGTTTGACAGTAACAGAGATGTTCGCCAGTACAGTCCTAGAAGGAAAAACGGTATTGACTTCCCTCCAGAAAACATAACTTTACCAAGAAACGAGTGAGATGGACGGATGTAAAACTCCTTGATAGTGGCCCTTGAAAATAAAACTAACTTACTTCGATATCTGAATAATCCCATAGGGATGGAAACGTGCATTTATTCACCCTCTGCATTCAAGAGGCAATGAGGCGACCTTGCTACGAAGTACCTTTGAGGAAACTACGTCCTTCACAGAAATCACCATGGGTTCCGAAAACGGAGATCGTGAGAAACTCGGCCCGTACTGTCCCCGCACGATCTCTTCAGTGCCACGAGTAGAGGAAACCAGTTTCCAAGCTTTCACGTCGACAGCTACTAAAGAGGCCGGCCGGAGTGGCCGAGCGGTTCTAGGCGCTACAATCTGGAATCGCGCTACCGCTACGGTCGCAGGTTCGAATCCTGCCTCGGGCATGGATGTGTGTGATGTCTTTAGGTTAGTTAGGTTTAAGTAGTTCTAAGTTCTAGGGGACTGATGACCTCAGAAGTTAAGTCCCATAATGCTCAGAGCCCTTTGCACCTACTAAAGAAGATAAGATACGTACCCACGTGATACCTAAACAGGGTTATGGCTGGGTTGTGAATTTTCAGAATGGAAGGGGGGGGGGGGGGGCACATCCATAGACACAATAAACTAATGTGTACCGTGTCCCAGCGGAATTCATGACTAAGCTGAAAGTATTAGCTGCTATATCTCACATATGATGGATGCAGACAGCTACAAGCAAACTGTACGGTGTGCAGTTATAAGTTTTAGTGGATGCTCGAACAATACACAACTGCGTTGTTGGCCTTTCTTGTCCGTCTTAGCCAGCGCCCCGTTCTAATGGTTCAGTGTTGACGTAATATTCAGATATAGCCCTCTCATTTTTTCCTCCGTTCTCCATATTAACGAATGAGTCACGAGGTAATCAGGTGACGGAAGCGCCGAATTAGTTGGTAGGATTACACGGCAGCTTTTGCTCTTGGAGAGTGGCACACTAAGCGACGACCGCGTTCCGTTTCAGACGTTGCGAGAAGTCTGTCCGGGTGGACTTTACGGCCGACCCACGGTAATAACTGGCAGGCAGTGGGGCGACTTCTGCTGTGCGTTAAACACTTTACGGCTGTTGCCGTGCGCCGTGTTTTGACAGCGACCCGCGGGGAACATGGCGCTGGCGCGGTTGTGAAGCGTTCGCGTGACTATCGCGGGATATCGGCCGGCCTAACTGGCGCAACTGCCAAGCTCCGGAATGATCTCACCACAGCAGGTCTCGTTACCTTCTGTGTACCGTGTGTAGCTTACTGGCGCCGGTTCAGTTCACGGTGGTGCCTGTCCGGTCCATTGTTTCAAAGAAAATACTCTCTCAGTGCGACATAGTTACCGGTGTGTGGCGCGTTGTGATGCTTGGTGGGGGAGGGGGGAGGGGGGGAGAGGCGGGGGAAGACTGTGGTTTCGCGCAAACTGGACGCATCAGGCGACACAGTTGATCCGTACAGTATATTGCTTGTCTTTTTCTTGTTTCTTTTTTCTTTTTTTGTGTAGGCCGAAATGGTTGTAAGTAACTCCCAGGGTGTCTGACCTTTCATTTGTCTGTCTGCGATTTCCGTGGGCGTCTTAGAGTCAGAGACGTGGGAAGCCCCTCGATGGGAAACCCCTCGATTGAGCTTGAAACTCTCTGATCCCCGCATTGCTGGGCTAATTTCTCTGTCCACTTGTTGAGGGCCGTGGCAGCCGAAGCGATTCTACGTCAAACACGATGAATGTTCAAGGCGAGAGGACACCAACACAGATGATACGTTTCCTGACTCCATCAGATGTTGGCCGATAGTGCGTGGTAGCGGCGATAACACTGTCTTTCCACTTCTTTAGGTGCGTATAACCACCACTGTCTAAACTCCATGGTTCGCAACTTACAAAGAACTCTTCCGACGGAATTTTCAGCTCGTCTAAGCTATTTATTTGGAAGGCTGCACGTTCACTCAATCAGCTACCGAAATCGTTTCCTAACAGGCGTTCGTGTCTCACTGCTTCGTACTCACGCTACGCTACGCTGTACCGAATAATCAACAGAAAGTCCACGGCTGTGTCTCGCTTTATTTATTTTTTATGGTCATCAGTCTACTGACTGGTTTGATGCGGCCCGCCACGAATTCCTTTCCTGTGCTAACCTCTTCATCTCAGAGTAGCACCTACGTCCTCAATTATTTGCTTGACGTATTCCAATCTCTGTCTTCCTCTACAGTTTTTGCCCTCTACAGCTCCCTCTAGTACCATGGAAGTCATTCCCTCATGTCTTAGGAGATGTCCTATCATCCTGTCCCTTCTCCTTATCAGTGTTTTCTACATATTCCTTTCCTCTCCGATTCTGCGTAGAACCTCCTCATTCCTTACCTTATCAGTCCACCTAATTTTCAACATTCGTCTATAGCACCACATCTCAAATGCTTCGATTCTCTTCCGTTCCGGTTTTCCCACAGTCCATGTTTCACTACCATACAATGCTGTGCTCCAGACGTACATCCTCAGAAATTTCTTCCTGAAATTATGGCCGGTATTTGATATTAGTAGACTTCTCTTGGCCAGAAATGCCTTTTTTGCCGTAGAGAGTCTGCTTTTGATGTCCTCCTTGCTCCGTCCGTCATTGGTTATTTTACTGCCTAGGTAGCAGAATTCCTTAACTTCATTGACTTCGTGACCATCAATCCTGATGTTAAGTTTCTCGCTGTTCTCATTTCTACTACTTCTCATTACCTTCGTCTTTCTCCGATTTACTCTCAAACCATACTGTGTACTCATTTCTCGCTTTATACAGCACACAATACAAAGAAAGGGAGGAGATAAAGCCGGCCGAAGTGGCCGTGCGGTTAAAGGCGCTGCAGTCTGGAACCGCGAGACCGCTACGGTCGCAGGTTCGAATCCTGCCTCGGGCATGGGTGTTTGTGATGTCCTTAGGTTAGTTAGGTTTAACTAGTTCTAAGTTCTAGGGGACTAATGACCTCAGCAGTTGAGTCCCATAGTGCTCAGAGCCATTTGAACCATTTTTTTGAGGAGATAAAGTGTAAATTCCCATTATCAGTGATATATCATTAAAAGGGAGGATCCACGCGCTACACTTCAATCTGAAGAATGAGTGAAAAGATTTTGTATGGAATGCTGTCAGTAATTGGTCCATACATACACATCACGGAACCATTCTGTATCACCACCAGACGGATTTTATGTTGTTTTATACTAAGTGAAACATACGACGGTTTCCCAGAAAGTGACGCACCGTATTTTTTTTCTCAGCCAAAAGCAATGCTACGAATGCGAAAGTTACGTATGTATTATTTGATGTCTCCTGAGTGACCGCGCCAAGTTTCCGTCACTTCAGACAGATAGTGTAGCAGCAGGACAGTTTCAAAATGGCGCCTGTAGGTGATGTATGTTACAAGCAACGTGCCGTCATTGAATTTCTCACTGCAGGGAAAAAATGGTTCAAATGGCTCTGAGCACTATGGGACTTAACATCTGAGGTCATCAGTCCCCTAGAACTTAGAACTACTTAAACCTAACTAACCTAAGGACATCACACACGTCCATACCCGAGGCAGGATTCGAACCTGCGACCGTAGCAGTCGCGCGGTTCCGGACTACAGCGCCTAGAACCGCATGGCCACCGCGGCCGACACTGCAGGGAAAGAAACTATGGAGACAGAAGTACAGTTAAGAAGATGGTATCTGTTCTTTCGGACAGATGTCACTGCTGACCGTGCAGCTCTTTAGAATGAAATTACAATTAAATCAATACCATTAGCTGCTGACGGGCGTTGATATACATCAACAGGGACAGTTGAAAATGTGTGCCCAGATCGGGACTCGACCAGGGATCTCCTACTTACATGGCAGACGCTCTATCCATCAGAGCCACCGAGGGTACAGAGGATAGTGCGACTGCAGGGATTTATCGCTGGCACGCTCCCCGTGAGACCCACATTCTCAATTTATAGTTATTATACCCATTACTCACGGCAGACAATCCATCGAGTCTCGTAAGAGTCCAAGCAAATCGTGTGCATCCGCACTGAAGAAGGTCATCAGCCGGTTAGCCTTAAACGATATGTCCGAAAGAACAGATACCATCTTTATATATATATATATATATATATATATATATATATATATATATATATATAAGGTTCACCTGCCATTTGACCACCTTCTTCTGTGGGGATGCATAAACAGTGCCCGAACTCTTAAATCCGTGCGGTCGCACTATCCTCTGTGCCCTCGGTGGCTCAGATGGATAGAGCGTCTGCCATGTAAGAGGATAACTCGGGTTCGAGTCCCGGTCGGGGCACACATTTTCAACTGTCCCCGTTGATGTATATCAACGCCCATCAGCAGCTAATGGTACTGATTTAATTGTAATTTCAGAAGTACAGTTAGTTGCAGGGCACGGAGGGCGAGGTCATCAGAAGGCGGTTCGGTGGAGCTCCACGATTCGCAGCGGACGGGGAGACCATCCATGGATGACACTCCTGACACAGCCCCCTCGGACTTCCACTTGTTTGGGCCAGTAAAGGATGCCATTCGGGGAAGACATTTTGAGGACGATGAGGAGATGATTCACACAGTGAAGCACTGGCTCCGCCACCAGGACAAGTATTGGTACCGACAGGGCATACACGTCCTTGTTTCGCGCTGGAGGGAGGCCGTAATACGGGATGGAGATTACATGGAAAATCGGGTGTGTAGATAAAACACCATTCTTTCGTGTGTGTAATTCAAAAAATGGTTCAAATGGCTCTGAGCACTATGGGACTCAACTGCTGAGGTCATTAGTCCCCTAGAACTTAGAACTAGTTAAACCTAACTAACCTAAGGACATCACAAACATCCATGCCCGAGGCAGGATTCGAACCTGCGAACGTAGCGGTCTTGCGGTTCCAGACTGCAGCGCCTTTAACCGCACGGCCACTTCGGCCGGCTTGTGTAATTCTCATTCTGTTCAGTAAAGAATAATTGAAGAAAAACCGCGGTGTGTTACTCTCTGGGGAACCCTCTTACGTCCCATCAATTCATAAAATTGTGAGAATTCATCCGCAACCACACTTTGCCTTCTTCTAATATTCCTGCTGTAAAGCATTCAGTTCAGGCGCTCAGTCCGGAACCGCGCGACTGCTACGGTCGCAGGTTCGAATCCTGCCTCGGGCATGGATGTGTGTGATGTCCTTAGGTTAGTTAGGTTTAAGTAGTTTTAAGTTCTAGGGGACTGATGACCAGAGATGTCAAGTCCCATAGTGCTCAGAGCCATAAAACATTCAGTCATCGCCGAAGATGCAGAAGATAAAGTTTGGTTACCGCTAAATTCCAGCACTAACACGCCCCGAGAGCATGAAGATTCGTAAATGTGTAAGTATTTATATTCACTATTTTTTGTTTATTACTGCATTGAAAATCACCAAAACATCACTATGACCCTTTCTGCAGAAGGACGAAAATTCCTAACGTAGGTTGTTAGGAAATGCTTATTACTTTCTGCAATCACGTCTGCCTCGTCAGATACACCTCTCTCTCTATAATCCATTCTTATTATTGACATCGTAATAGTATTCTGATGGTTTTAAAAATTAAAATGTACTTTTCAATTGGATCGCAAAATAAATTTACCATTGTATATTCGTTACACATTCCTGATGCCACGAGCCGAAACACATCGTTAATGAATAATAATTCTATTTTTGCGATGTAGGAAGGAAAACATTTTAATGTACGTTGTCGTTCGGTTTCTTACAAAGAATTTTCTTCCTTTATATACAAGTTGACTAAAATAAAGGACACAATTTCAGTTGGCTGTATTTCCTGCACTATGCATTGTACTTTAATTCTGTCCAGTATATGCGAAAGAGAGTGTTGTAAAGTTTCGAATACTACCGCTAGAGCGCTCCAGATCCGCACCACCTGCGGCGTATACTGCGTCTCAATTGTAAACGACGTGGCTACTACGCAACACAAGACTTTTTTGCATTCGTGATTTCAGTAAAAGCGAGTCTGCTACTGCGTTGCAGCGTGCATTTCGGCCTAACTTTAGCGTTGAACCTCCAACGAGAAAGAGTATTGATCGTTGCCGGCCGCGGTGGTCTAGCGGTTCTGGCGCTGCAGTCCGGAACCGCGGGACTGCTACGGTCGCAGGTTCGAATCCTGCCTCGGGCATGGGTGTGTGTGATGTCCTTAGGTTAGTTAGGTTTAAGTAGTTCTAAGTTCTAGGGGACTTATGACCTAAGATGTTGAGTCCCATAGTGCTCAGAGCCATTTGAGCCAGTATTGATCGTTGGAATAAACAATTTGACGAAACTGGCTCTCTGTGTAAAGACAAAAGTCCCGACTGACGGCGTGTATCGGACCCGCATATGGAGTGCATTCGAGTGAGCTCTAAGCGAAGTTTGTTACACAAATGAATGAATATTCTGGAGATTACTTTTCCCAGCACGACGGAGATCCGCCCTATTGGCATTTGAATGTTAGACGTTTGGCTCTAATGACTCTGAGCACTATGGGACTTAACTTCTGGGGTCATCAGTACCCTAGACCTTAGAACTATTTAAACCTAACTAACCTAAGGACATCACACACATCCATGCCCGAGGTAGGATTCGAACCTGCGACCATAGCGGTCACGCTGTTCCAAACTGTAGCGCCTAGAACCGCTCGGCCACTCCGTCCGGCTGTTAGACGTTTCCTCAATTAAACTCTACCTCAGCGATGGACAGGCTGCATAAGGAATGAGAACTTAGCACTTAGCCTCTGGCCACCGAGGTATCCTAATCTCACACGGTGCGATTCTTTTTTCTTGTGAAGGTTTGTGAAAAATGCAGTTTTCGTACCACCTCTTCCCTGAGAACTGAATGACCTAAGAAAATGATTCACAGCTGTGGTGAACTCTATGTCGCAAGACACTCGTCACCGAACGTGGGACGATTCAGCTATCACCTGCCTGTTATGCCTGCAGCGGGAGGGGAGCACATGAACATCTGTAAACTTCAAGATACATATAGTCAAATGTACGAAAGGCGTTCAATAAATAATGCAATACGTTTTTTCGGGGCCACTTTCGGTTGACAAAACGCGGAATTTGTTGTGAGACATGGAGAATTTTCGCATTTGAGCTCGTATAGTTTCATGGAGTTCCGATAGATGGCAGCGCTATACGTAGCATTCACAGTGGCGCCTGAAATGGAGGTGCGTTCCAAGCAGACAGCTGTGACTGCGTTCCTTTTGCTGGATAAACAGCGCATAGCAGATATTCATAGGCGCTTGCAGAACGTCTACGGAAACCTAGCAGTGAACAAAAGACGGCCAGTCACTGGGCGAGGCGTCTGTCATCATCGCAACAAGGTCGCGCAAACCTATCCAATCTCCAGCTTGGCGGCCGGTCGCACACAGCTGTGGTTCTAGCAATGTTGGAACGTGCGGACACTAACTCGAGGTGATCGTCGGGCTACAATCAAACACCTCGATGCACAACTGGAAGTACCCGAGAGGAGTTTAGAAAACTTCACTGAACTCCTGTTCAACACCCACCCTACATCTTGGATCTCGCACCTTCCGACTTCCATCTATTTGGGCCAATGAAGTTTGCACCCCACGGGCAGCAGCACTTGGATGATGGAGAGTTTATTGATGCAGCAAAATGTTGGCACCGATGTCGACCAACAGAGCAGTACCACGCGGAAGTACGGGCTTTCCCGGTAACATCGTGCAAAGGCCTCGCATTGAACAGATCTTATGTTGAAAAATAGGATTTTGCAGCCAAATGGGTGGGAATAATAGGGTGTATTGTAATTCTGAATAAAACCAACCTGCTTTAAGAAAAAAAAATGTGTTGCGTCATTTATTGAACGCTCGTCGTAATTCATAGATTGAAAATACAACATATAGTCCAGGAAATATAGCCAACTGAAATTGTGTTCACATTTTTAAATCACCCTTTATAATGCAGGCTCCATTCCTACAATCTCAACAATAAAAATTACATGTCGTTGGCGACAATTTTCGCCATTCTGAGATCTTTAACAAATAGTGTCTCATTGATCGTGGATCGACTGGTTCGTCGAGCGTATGCAACCACCAATACACGGCCATGTACATAAGGCTGTCGGGCGATAGCTGTACAACTGCTTGATGGGGGTCCAGCCAAAAGACCGGCAGTAGGGCCTTATAATTTTCCTGTCGACCTACAGGAAGTTACTGTCTAACAGTATCGCGTCGTGCCTACGTGCACCATCACAGTTCTCGATTACCTTGTTGAAGAACAGTTAAAAAACGTTTGACTGAAAACTGTACGTATTATCCAGGTCTAATGCTAAGAACTGGTGGCCTGACTCTAACCATGAACGTCCCTATCAAAAGATTGGTGACAAACAGGGAACTGTCTCAGATGAGGCTACATAATCTGTAAACATAACTTATTTTTTTATCAAAAGCTTTGGGAATTGGTGGTGAGACTAAATCATCAATGTTATGGAACTCTCGCAAAAAGAAGAAGAAAAATTCCGTCTGTTATTTTTTTACTTTAACAAAAAAACCATGGTTAACAAAAGTGGCTCACAGAGAAAAGTAAGCTAAACTAGCGTCAGTTGTTTAGAAATAAAAAAGAGAGACAAAGGTGGCAGCACATGTTTCACATACATTCATGGCTACACACTATACAAATACTTTGAGAAAATTCTTCCTGACACTTAAATCCATACTCGACGTTAACAAATTTCTCTTCTTCAGAACCGCTTTTCTTGCCATTGCCATCTGCATTTTATATCATCAGTTATTTTGCTCCCCAAATAACAAAACTCAATTACTACTTTAAGTGTCTCATTTCCTAATCTGATTGCCTCAGCATCGCCTGATTCAATTCGACTACATTTCATTATCCTCGTTTTGCTTTTTTTTGATGTTCACCTTATATTCTCCTTTCAAGATACTGTCCATTCCGTTCAACTGCTCTTCCAGATCCTTTGCTGTCTCTGACAGAATTACAATGTCGTCGGCAAATCTCAAAGTTTTTTTTTTGTTCTCCCTGTACTTTAATTGCTACTCCAAATTTTTGTTTTGTTTCCTTCACTTCTTTCTGAATATACAGATTGAATAACGTCGGGGATAGGCTACTACCCTGTCTCACTCCCTTCTCAAAACTGCTTCCCTTTCGTGCTCCTCGACTCTTCCAACTGCCATATGGTTTCTGTACAAATCGTAAACAGTCTTTCGTTCTCTGTATTTGACCCCTACCACCTTTAGAATTTTCCAGTCAACATTGTCAAAAGCTTTCTCCAAGTCTATAGATGATATAAACGTAGGTTTGCCTTTCCTCAACATGTCTTCTATGAGAAGTCGTAGGGTCAGTATTGCCTCGCGTGTTCCTACATTTCTCCGGAATCTAGGGTCCGCTTCTACCAGTTTTTCCACTCTTCTGTAAGGGATTCGTGTTAGTATTTTGCAGCCGTGACTTATTAAACTGATGATTCGGTAATTCTCACACCTGTCAGCAGCTCCTTTCTTTGGAATTGCGATTATTATATTCTTCCTGAAGTCTGAAGGTATTTCACCTATCTCATACATCTTGCTCACCAGATGGAAGAGTTTTGTCATGGCTATCTCTCCCAAGGTTATCAGTAGCTCTAACGGAATGGGACATTTATATCTGCGAAACTGCATACAACGAACAGTATTCTAAAGGAAGATCGACGACAACAGAGAGAGAGGAACGCTAGACGACATTAAAAATTAACGAGATTACTTGGAGACTGAGCACATGTAGTCGATACCCGTAATGTGATACAAATAGGCCTACCAAATAAGAAGAAGCAGTCCTGAGAATATTGTGCTGAAATCTTCATATTATGGCTCATTGCGAAAAGTTTCTGTGTTCCGTTGGAACTTACATGGATGCTGTAATTTAGGACTGAAAGAGAAGATGGAAAGAGTTTGACGGCGCCGCTAGACTTGTAAGCTGTCCTTTTAGTATCTCCCAGACACTGCGAGATTTCGAGTGCGCAGGCGACGTTCCGCCTGGGAGAAGAGGAGCCATTGCGAAAGTTCCGAGCGGCAGTATCCCTGACGCCGCCCGCTATCGCCGCCATTTATTCCGCTTAACGGCCATAAACGCACCACGGCAGAGATAAGAGCGAGCACGAACGACTTTCGACTGCCGTTCCCTCTTCCGTTGCGCTCGCTAAATCGATCAGGGAAAGAGAATGAACGATACTGATATCGCATTGACAGTCTCTTCCACCGCTCCACTGACAGAACAGTGCTGTGTTTGAGGAACGACATGTGTGAGTGCGAACAACTTGCTGTTGATGAAAGTTATCTGCGCTTCGAGGCTTCTTTGATTTTACCAAGAGAGCACCAGTTAACACAGCCTGGGTGTACTGCCTGAGTCCAAATAACCAGATTTGTGCCGCGCGGGGTGGCCGCGCCGTCTTGGGCGTCTTGTCACGGTCCGCGCCGCTCTCCCCGTCGGAGGTTCGAGTCTTTCCTAAGGCATGGGTGTGTGTGTGTGTTGTCTTTAGCGTAAGCTAGTTTAAGTTAGATTAAGTGGTGCATAAGCTTAGGGACCGATGACCTCAGCAGTTTGGTCCCATAAGACCTTGCCACAAATTTCCAAAAATTTCCAAATTAGCAGATTTGTCTACACAGTGCGCGCTCGTACTGGCTCGTTCTGCTATAGTTTGCCGAATAACGGTAAAACTTATACATCCAATCGAACAATGGACGCTCCAGGTAGGAATATCAAGAACGTAGGAAAAGAAAGAATCCTACTTACCGTAAAGAAGACTCGTTAAGTTTCAGACGGGTGCAATTAAAAGACGCACATAGCTTTCGGCCACAGCCTTCGTCAGTAAAGACACACATACAAGCACACACACATACACAAAACATTCACCACATGTGTGTGTGTGTGTGTGTGTGTGTGTGTGTGTGTGTGTGTGTGTCTTTACTGACGAAGGCAGTGGCCGAAAGCTGTCTGTATCTTTTAATAGTACCTGTCTGCAACTGACGTGTCTTTTTTACGGTAAGTACCAATCTATCTTTCCCTAAGTTGTTGATAAACTTATGCATCCAATAGACCCAGAACAAGGACACTGTAACCTTGGCCGAAACGTTGCTTTCTGCAGCATAGTTTTTTACCTCATGACGCCGTACGATACTCCGAAAAGTTACGTCAACTATCTCTCTACCATCCAACTCTCTAACAATGTGTGTCGAAAAATAAATGCTTAAATCATGAAAACTTAATTCTTTTCGTTCGATTTCTGATTTCTCTAATTTTTTACGACAGTCATTCTCCCTGTGCAGCTTCGCGACAATATTTTCACATTGAGAGGATAAAGGTGGTGACTGAAATTTCGTGGAATTATCACGCCTTTCTTTTAATGATTGCCTCTCCAACTCCCTTATCATATCCGTGACACTCTCTCCTGTCGCAGTAATACAAAACGAGCTGCTCTTCTTTGGACATTTTCGATGTTTTCCGTCAGTGATCTCTTGTAAGCATCCCATACGGCACAGCAATGTTATGGCGAAAGATGGAGAAGCGAAGTGTTACGACGCAAAAAAAGCACAATCGAGTGCAACAAGACTCCAGAAAAAATGCGTAACGTAACGTGTTCTCGTCATCCAGTACTGTTTTTACCGACCAGCAGTTGCGTCAGTAACGAGCATTTCAGTTGGTTATGCCCCATCTATTAATAACTGCAGTTCTGTGTCTGATGTTACCTCCTACAAAGATGTCTAATTACTGTTTCTGTCTCCAAACAGTACGGAAGGCGCTTTGAGAACTTACGCCAGATCCGCAGTTCTAAAAACAATAAGAAGATTAAGAACAATCTGAGGCCGGTTTCGGGAAAACACACTTACTTCTTGTATGATGCGCTGATGACCTCTGTGTTGAGCGGCTGTAAACAGCGCTTCTATACGACATGCTGACCATGTTGATGTCCTTCGCTGAAGCAGCATCTGACGAAGTCTCTTGTGCTACTAATGATGAATTTAATACCGTACGCGTTTCAATCCAGTTAGGGTTTAACGTTCCATAGACTAAGATGCCATTCGAAACGGAACAGAAGTTCAGATGGATTGGGAAACGAAAGTGGCTGCGCCCTCTCGAAGGAGCCTTCCCGAATTCGCCCTAAGCGCTTTGCGGAAACCGCAGATAATTTAAACCAAGGTGAGAAGATCCATTGGATAGCTCGTAATATCGTGTCAGACCACATTTTGCTTGGCGTATGCAGCAACTCGACGCAGCATCGACTGAACATGGCGTTGGAAACCCCCTGCAGAAATATGAGCCATGCTGCATCTAACAGCCGTCCGTAATAGCGAAAGGTTTGCCGATGCCTAATTTTGTGCACCAACTGACCTCTCAATGATGTCCCACAAATGGGATTCACGTCGGACGATCTGGGTGGTCAAATAAAAAAAAAATTCAAATGCGTGTGAAATCTTGTGGGACTTAACTGCTAAGGTCATCAGTCCCTAAGCTTACACACTACTTAACCTAAATTATCGTAAGGACAAACACACACACCCATGCCCGAGGGAGGACTCGAACCTCCGCCGGGACCAGCCGCACAGTCTGTGACTGCAGCACCGTAGACCGCTCGGCTAATCCCGCGCGGCGTGGCCAAATCATTCGCTCGTGTTGTCCAGAATGTTCTTCAAACCAGTGCCGTAAAATTGCGGCCCCGTGACATGGGACAATATAATTAAGAAAGATTCCATCGATATTTGGGAATATGAAGTCCATCAATGACTAAAAATGTCTGCGAGTAGCCGAACACAATCATTTCCAGTCAATGAGCGTTTCAGACGGACCAGAGGACCATCTAAACACAGCCCACACCAGCTTGCACAATGCTTTGTTCAGAACTACGGTCCCTGGCTTCGCGGTGTCTGAGCCTCACTCGAACCCTACCGTCAGCTTTTACCAACTGAAATCGGCACTCATTTGACCAGGCCACGGTTATTTAGTCGTCTAGGATCCAACGGATATGGGCAAGACCCCAGAAGAGACGCTGCAGGCGATGTCATGAAGAGGTGCTCGAGTCAGTCGTCTGCTGCCGTAGCACATTAATGCCAAATTTTTCCGCACTGCCCTAAGGGATACGTTCGTCGTACGTCCCACATTGATTTATGGAGTTATTTCACGTAGTGTGGCTTGTCTATTAGCACTGACAACTCCACGCAAGTAATTAAGTGACGGCCGTCGGCCACTGCTTTGTCCGTCACACTCTTGACACTGTGGATCTCCGAATACTGAATTCCCTAATGATATACGAGACAGAGTGTCCCATGCGTCTAGCTCCAACTACCATTCCGCGTTCAGAGTCCGGTGATTCTCGTTGTGCGGCGGCAATCACGTTGTAAACCTTTTCACATGAATCACCAGAGTGGAAATGACACCTCCGCTAATGCACTCCTCTTTTATACCTTACGTGGAGGATACTACTGCCATCTGAAAATATGCATATTGCTATCCCATGACTTTTCGTATTCTTTTATCCCAATCTCTCGAATACAAGTTCCATGACTTCCTACATCACTCGATAATTTAAATGTGCATCGGATAATGTACTACTGGGAAACTTCATTATAAGGCTGTCAATATTCTCCAGATCCTTTGAGTCTAAAGGAACACAGGTTTACTGAATCAGTGTTTACACGAAGTCACAAACGTGCGAATTATCGATTAGTAGGTGGAACATTAAGAACAGATATCAACAGCTAGTTGCTTTATTTGTCGAACTTCGTGAATCATTCATGTGAAATAAAAATCACAGTTTTTAAAGGGGGCTACCACAATATCTGTTAGTCCTTGGCGCGGAAGAGGAATGGTGGTTTGACCTATCACCGCCAGTAGACCTCGAAGAGAAATTACGCTGTTCGACGGTCACTGAGTTACTGCCGAGATTACTAAGTCTTCTTTTCCTTTTTCTCCTTTTCCGTCTGACCTGAACGATCCGATTTATTAACTTAATTGGCGGGACAGTCTCTTCGAATGACCGATGAAAAACCACTGCTGGAACGGCTTCAGTAGTGGTTTCGGGCCGTGAGGGAGGCCCTGCACGAGGGTTGGGCGATTTGTGGGGAGGGGAGGGAGGGAGGGACTTGGTGGAGGTGGGGAGGGTGAGACGGTGAGGGGTGGGAGTAGGGCGAGAGACTGCAGGGTGGGCGTGGCGAGAGCGCCGATTTACGACCAATTGGATCGCGATATACGAGAGCCGGGCGCGCTCACCTAATGCCGGAGCGCCCATAACATGCATCACGGGTGACACGTTTTTAAATATTTGTTTTCCCAAACAAACTGCCGGTAACAGCGCTATGCAAATGCCGTGCGTGCCGCACCGGCAGCGATTAACAGCGGCTAAGAGCGGCCGGCCGCGTTATTGATAACTGAGGAGGTGCCCGCAGTGCCGAAACGGCGGCGCTGACGGACGGCCGGAGAAAGCGGTGGCGGGCCGCCACTTAGCAGCCGTTTGTCTCCCGGGGGATCCCCCGGCCGGCGTCTGGCGAGACGCTCTCGTCGTCGAGTTCTCCTCTCGCTCTTCCGGGCGCGTCGCGATAAATAATCGGCGAAATGTGACAGTCATACATAACGTCGGCGGCGACGTCCCGGCGCCCCATCTCGGCCTCAGAGGCCGAAGTATTGCGGGAAATAGAGAGGAAAATGTGGCCGTCAAAACAATTCCAAGGGATTACGGAGCTCGGATTATCTCGACAGATAAGGATCGCAGCTGTGGATTGTGTAGGTAGTAAGAGTAGGGGGAGGGATGGGAGGGGAAGCTTCGACCTGCGACGTAGCGTTATTGTCACGTGTGGCGTCAAACGTGCTAAAGCAGATATACACGATGACTCAAAAAGACTTACAACTTTGGAATGGTATAGAAATTTATTCACATAACTTACGGAATATGTAGATGTGTAATTTTGTAGCGAACAGCTTGAAGTTTGATTCGCGTAGTGCATCAGTACCCCATTCCGCCATCAGGAACGCCCGCACAGTCCACAGTTACAATGGCTTCTTTCGCTGGTGCGGAGCGTCCTCGCAGTGAGTTTTGATTTCATGAAACGAACTCTGCAACAACTGTTCTGCGTAAATTTTGCACCGAATACGCTGAAGAACCTCCAGGTAAGCCTACAATTTACTCTCGGGACAAGAACTTTATTGAGACTGGCTTTCCACTGCGACATAATAAATCACCACGTCGCCTACGTGTTTAATGGCTTTGTCGAACATGTTAGGGAGAGCTTTGCCCGCAGTCCACAAAAATCAATGCGACGTGCTTCTCGCGAAACTGGCATTCCGCAAAAAAAATGTTTGGGGAGTACCGCATAGACACTTGACCATACAGACTCACAACGGCGCAGTACATTGGCGATGCAGATTAGGTTGCTCGTGGGGAATTCTGTGCGGAAATTTTGCGTCGGATACAGGCCGACGATTCTTTCCTGAACATAATAATCTTCGCCGCGCGGGATTAGCCTAGCGGTCTAGGGCGCTACAGTCATGGACTGCGCGGCTGGTCCTGGCGGAGGTTCGAGTCCTCCCTCGGGCATAGGTGTATGTGTTTGTCCTTAGGACACTTTAGATTACGTAGTGTGCAAGCTTAGGGACTGATGACCTTAGCAGTTAAGTCCCTTAAGATTTCACACACATTTGAACATTTTGAACATAATACTCTTCGGCAATGAGTCACCATTTTATAGCAGTGGCATTGTGAACACTCACAACAGCAGAATTTGGGCAGCGAAAATCCACATGCAACCCTGCAAAACATTCGTGACAACTCCAAAGTTAATATGCTTTATGGTCTTAGCAAATTGAAAGTGTACTGCCCTTTCTTCCTATTGGAGAAAAATGTCATTGGTATTGCGTACCTGGATATGCTTGAAAACTTTTTAATTCCACAGATTGATTAAGATGAGAGAGATGGGATGGTTTACTACCAGCAAGACAGTGCACCACCTCATTTCCTCACGGAAGTTAGACGTTTCCCCGATAATCACTTCCCACGTCCGTGGATTGGCCGTGGAGGGCCAATCGCATGGCCACCTCGCTCCCCAGACTTGACACTGGATTTTTCCCTCCGGTGTTACATTTAAGACCGTGTGTATGTTCCTCCCATACCAAACGATTTAGCCGACGTGAAAAATTGGATCTATGCTGCCACTGCCCAAGTTACACCCTATTTGGTAGAACGAGTGTGGGAAGAAATTGATCACCAGTGGAATGTTTGTCGCGTCACAAATGGTAGTCACATAGAACCAAAATAACTTGCAGTTGTTTCAAAGAAAATGCCTTTTGCACGCTGCACATCGAACTTTTTATTTTTGTTTATGCACCCGGACGCGTTTCGCCGTTTTTATAAGTTATCTTCAGTGGGTGTCCTGAAATATTACATGATTTGTCCTTTTTACACATAGGTTATGGTTTCACATCTAGGTTATAGATTTAAAAACAGTTCCTTAACGTTTTTTTTACGAAATCTATAACCTAGATGTGAAACCATAACCTATGTGTAAAAAGGACAAATCATGTAATATTTCAGGACACTCACTGAAGACGCCTAGTAAAAAAGGCGAAATGCGTATGGGTGCATAAATAAAAATAAAAAGTTCGATGTGCAGCGTGCAAAAGGCATTTTCTTTGAAACAACTGCAATTTATATACAGCTGCTGTGAAAACAGCCACTACAAGAAACGTGTTAACCAAAGTAGCACTTGACACTTTTATCTGAAACTTAATGGTGTTTACTACAAAAGACGCACTTACCGATTCTGTAAGTTGTCTCAATAAATTTCTATATCATTCCAAAGTTGTGAAGTCCTTTTTGACTCAACCTGTACAGTAGATCGAAGAACCGATGATACTGTATTTGATTCTCTTTTGCGGAATGTAGTCTGAGGTTCCTACTGATCTGTGAGTAGGAAACTGAAAGGTTGCTTGTGAGCTGACGAAGTCAGCTAATGTAAGTAGGAAGTATTGGCTGCGATGGCACATACGGTACACGTCATCACGATTTAAGCCATACATTTTCCTCTATACAATACAGGGAGGCACAAGACATCTAACTATCGAAGACCCTGGTGAATAAGCAAATTAGGGATAATCTACTTAATAGTTACAGTAATGTAGATAATAGTTAAGTGATTTGTATCGCTTACTTATAAAACCTGTTTACAAACACGGATGAACGAAGTCTAGGAAACTTATGAAAGGAAAGGAAATAAAACAACAAAATAAAAAGTGACCATAGCTAATCCTGGGAAAGATTCATTGCTAATGTTGAACATGACAGACAGAATATAGATACTGCAAACAGTAATACAGTAACAGAAAATCAGTTGATACAAAATTACAGAAATTTATGGAACGATGAAGTTGATGTAGAAAGTTGATGCAGAAAGTTATTATATAAAAACTGATAATAAGTCTGTAGGACAAGTAGACATAAAAGAATTAAAATCACCCCTAATGCAACAAAGAAGAAAAAAGAAACAGAAAAGCTACTGGCCTGGATGGAATTAATGCTGAATTGATCAAATATGGAGGAATCATTTTGGGATTTGACTTTCGCTATTTTTTAAATGTCTGTTGGAAGATTTGTTCCATGCCTGAAGAATGAAACACAGCTAAATTTATATACATATTTAAAAAAAGGCAATAGCAACGAAACATGAAATTGCAGACTAAGTTTACTAGAATGCATATATAAAGTTTTACGAGAAAATTCTTTATCGACGGTCGTAAACGACTGCTGATACACTACTTTCAGAAGAACAACCAGACTTCAGGAGGAGACGCTCGTGGTATGATGCGTTTGTAATATGTCAAATTACTGAACAACGTCGGGAATTTGGTTTAGAAACGTAACTAGGATTAAGAGAAAGACATTGATAAGGTACAAAGACTCGTTTTTCAGAAAATTTTAGAAATAGAAGGTTTTCGTACACAGCTTATTAATACCAATGAGAATGTACGAGTATATGTAAATACGAAAAAGTTATAATTTCAGATTCGGAAACATCAGATGAAATTTTAATAAACGAAGGTGTTGGACAAGGGTGTAGTCTATCGCCCACTTTATTTCATTTATATGTTGACCACCTGTTATGAAGTGGAAACCTAAAGTACAGAATTGAAGTACAGTTAGGAATTAAAATAGGATCTAGCTTCTCATTAATACTCTATTATAGAATAAATTTCTTTTATTTCAAGTCTTGTAGATTCCCAAACTGCCGGTTTGGATCAGGAATCACCATCTTCAGATCTGTTTTATAAAAACTTGTCCTAATGTACTGGAGCCGTAGTGGCATTTGACGTGCCACTATGGCCCCAGTATATTAGGATATGTTTTTATAAAACAGACCTGAAGATGGCCATCGCTGACCGAAACCGGTAGTTTGAGAATTTACAAGTTTGTGACCATAGACCTGAAATAAAAGAAATTTATTCTACTTTTTCGGGTCACCATTGCATTCGCGACTATGTCGCAGTTTGCGATACTCTATTATATACTGGCGACAGATAATTGTACAGGAAACAGAAGATTATTTACAAAGAGGATTATAGAGATTGAGACAAAACGCAATATACTACAATTTAAGTTCATCTGCGGATAAGACAAAATTAACGACTTTCAAGATGGAAAATAATAATAAATGAGAAAATTTTGAAACACGTAATCCAATTCAGTTATATAGGGTATGATATTTAACTTAAAGAAGGCAAAGATATTGAGAAGGTTACTAGATTTCAAATTATCTGAGGAACAACTGTAAGATGAAAAACAAGAAAGGAAACACAAATAAAATTCTATAACGTTATAGCCTCGCCTAGTCTTGTATATTGTTCCGAACCATGGACAGTATGAAAAAAAGAAAAATCGCAAATACAAGTTGCAGAGACGAAGTTCATAAGACATTCTCTGTAAAAAAATGAATAAAGTAAGGAATGAAACAATCAGATTTAAGAATCTTTTCAGTTAAAGACGAGATACAAGAGAATAGAATGAAATGGATCATGTTGATAGAATGATTTGAAATAGGTTACCAAATAAATATATGAACTGTCGGCCAATTGGAAAGAGAGAACTAGGAAGACATGGCAGCAGGTGGACGGATAACGGAGAGCAGAACAGGAGACTATAACACTTAACCCTTAGAAGATTATGATGACCATGATGATGATGATGTATGGCTAGATGCCTAAAGCCGAACATTAGTGACTACAAACGTGTCTCCAACAAATTAACAAGAATTACAATCCTTAGACACTGGTACGTACATATAACGTAAAAATGAAAACTGCATACAATGTGGACATTTAATACACCACCTTCATTGCTTCAAAGTGTGAGTGTTGTGATATCTGGTGTCATGCATGCACAAGGTCGATAGCTGACTCGCTTTGGAGAGCGAAATATTTCAGTTACACTCTGAGTGCATACAACAAAGTTCTGATTACAGATTTGTTTCGCAATGTTGATAGAATGATATGAAATAGATTACCAAATAAATATATGAACTGTCGGCCAATTGGAAAGAGAGAACAAGGAAGACATGGCAGCAGGTGGACGGATAACGGAGAGCAGAACAGGAGACTATAACACTTAACCCTTAGAAGATTATGATGACCATGATGATACTTATATTACATATCAGCTTGGTCATTCTCGTATAGACGACACTGGGCGTCAAACTACGTTGGCACTGGTTATCGAGTGTAAGTAAAGGCTATTGTTTTAATGAATAGTGAGTTAATTAACATAGTCATATTAAAACATTAATACGTTACATGAAGATTTTAATGCCAAAAACAACCTTTACGTAGGGCACGAAAGTGAAAAAACTGAATCGGCAAACTATTCTTAAAATTTTCTGCTTTAGAGGAGAAGTAGCTGTTGAAATGTCACTCATGTTGCCCAGCCTTCTTTTTTTTTGTCTTTTTTATTGCACCTACCTTCAGCGGAAAAATTATGAATAGTGATTCCAAAAAAATCAAAGCGAAAGCCCCCTTTCAAAATTGTACTATGTTAATTTACATCAAAATTTGTAGCCCTGTCGTCCTCAGTTGCGTATAATATTACGGTGCGTTGATAGTTCTTAGTCTTGGACCGTCTAATTACAACTGAAGGACACACAATTCTCGTGCCATGCATGTTTCGCTTTTTTCTTTGCCGGGCATCATCAGTGCCCTCGAATATGTAGATATTTCTGTGTATACTATTTAGTTTATATTCTGTGACGATGTATATGTAGGTAATAAACAGATCTGGCGGTTTACTTTTCTATAATGCAGTAATAATTTAAAGGCTTACTTTTAGGTTTCGTGGATGTCATTCTACATGCTGCGTTTTCGTTCCGTTTTTGGCGCTCTATTTCTTATACCGGTAATTGCTATTTGATATTTTGTTTTTCGGACTTCACAGGACCAGAGTATATGTAGATATTGCAGGCCACTGAAGACGCCTTGCAAAGAGTAAAGGCGAAACCCCTATGACACGAAAACTGTGTTTCATTCCACTGTAATTAGGCGGTCCAAAAGTAAAAATTATCAACATACAGTAATATGTTAATTTTCGTTTGTATCTGGCCTTCACCCGAAATTATTGTCAGTGAGAATGTCTGTTGACTCATGACCGACGCCGGCCGGAGTGGGCGAGCGGTTCTAGGCGCTCAGTCAGGAACCGCGCGACCGCTACGGTCGCAGGTTCGAATCCTGCCTCGGGCATGGATGTGTGTGATGTCTTTAGGTTAGTTAGGTTTAAGTAGTTCTAAGTTCTAGGGGACTGATGACCCCAGATGTTAAGTCCCATAGTGCTCAGAGTCATTTGAACCAAATAACCAAACGCTCTCAAACTTTCCCATGGAATAACACTAGACGCAGACAAATGAGGGTAGACAAATTTCCTCTTGGGGCGGGGGCATGGGGAGAGGAGAGGGGTGGGCAGAGGGGGTGTGGAGAAGGGTTGGAGACAGAAAGGTCGTCCGGTATCGTTGCCGAATTCAGATTAACGTGCCGACCCCGTGGCGTCACAGGACAAAGTGCGCGAAGAACATATACTAGTAAGCGGTGGGCGAAACAAAAGTGGGCCTGAAAATATTTCACGCACATTAAAATAGGCAACCCAACTTAACTTCGGTTCCGGCCGCATATAATGTAAGTTGGGTTGTCTGTTTTAAGGTGCACGAAATATTTTCAGGACCAGTATTGTTTTGCCCAGCCAGCAGTTTCATTTTAGACTTGTACATGTTGTGTTTCTCTATGCCTTTCATGATATTTCCAATTTGAATAGTGAAATAAATACAGAATACAAGCAGTCCTACAGACGGTTAATCTGAGGCGCAACGCTACTGACTGCAAGAAGAGTGTTGTCATTAACGTGCACATGGACAGTACTAGGACTCATGTGTCTTCTAGATATACTTCGCCACAAGACCGCGTCGTAACTGGTATCAGACGTCATGGCGTGAACACAGCAGATTTCTTCCCGAGTTCGCCTCTTGTCACCGTCACTCATGTTTTTTGGTACAGCGCTCAGCTGCTGATCACGCCCGCCTGGAGTGTGAGAGGTGAGGCGGCAGGTGGCAGCAGTGCAGACGCAGTAGAGTACACACACAGAGACGGGTACTCACCGTTGATGAGGGAGCCGGCGGCGAGACCGCAGGCGGCCAGCAGCACGAGGGAAGGCGCCAACATGGCGGCCGGGCTCTGCTTGGCGACCTGCGAACACGACGGGGAGACGTCCATACACTAGTAGTCTACAACCCGGCAGGGGCGCTGCGCGCTCATTGGTGCGCCTTGGGGGGCTCGCCACCCAAACTCACTAAGTAACGTCCTCAGTGATACATGAAAAACATCACTGCTTGTACTTTTGTAGAAAGGTTAAAATATGCAACTATTAAACCATTTTATAAGGAATATGACAAGGAAAACAAATAATTATCGTCCAGTTTCCTTACTGACTGCCGGCCGGTGTGGTCGAGCGATTCTAAGCGCTTCAGTCTGGAACCGCGTGACCGCTACGGTCGCAGGTTCGAATCCTGCCTCGGGCATGGATGTGTGTGATGTCTTTAGGTTAGTTAGGTTTAAGTAGTTCTAAGTTCTAGGGGACTGATGACCTCAGATGTTAAGTCCCATAGTGCTCAGAGCCATTTGAACCTTACTGACTTTTCCATCTCTCACTTCATAAATAATACACTCTTCTCACGTAGTGCAGCAAATATAAAACCAGTGTTTCCAAAAGTTGTTGACAGGACGCAGGGATCGATGCGTGGGAGCAAGCGTGTGGGGTGGTGTGAGCAGCTGAGGGTATCGGCTCTGATGGAACGGCTCAACCCCTCGTGGGCGGAGCACCCGTTCGATGGCCGGCGTCCGACGGAACGCCGTAACAAGTCAGGGGCGGCCTGTATAGCAGCCAGCGGCCGCGCCTCCCGACCCAGGGTCGTTCCCAAACACCGTAAATATTATTGGTACGAAATAAAGAACCGAAAGCTACTCCCCATCTCGGATACTCCCTTTCTGAACTGCTTTCTCCTAAAATTGCTTGTGGGGCTCCAAAGACCTCCTGTGGAAACGCAATGTTAATTTTGGAAGTAAGAAGGGTTCTCTTGAGTTTAAACAATCGAAATTTACCGTCAAAGTTACGCAAAGTAGATCTCTGAGAACTGATTTCTTTACTGTGCTGTCACCGCCAGACACCACACTTGCTAGGTGGTAGCCTTTAAATCGGCCGCGGTCCGCCAGTATACGTCGGACCCGCGTGTCGCCACTGTCATTGATTGCAGACCGAGCGCCACCACACGGCAGGTCTAGAGAGACGTCCTAGCACTCGCCCCAGTTGTACAGCCGACTTTGCTAGCGATGCTACACTGACAAATACGCTCTCATTTGCCGAGACGATAGTTAGCATAGCCTTCAGCTACGTCATTTGCTACGACCTAGCAAGGCGCCATTACCAGTTTATATTGAGATTGTTATTTATGTATCAACAAGAGCGATGTACACCAATTATGGATTAAAGTTAAGTATTCCAAGATCTTCGTACTTTATTTGCAATTCTCAAGACATTGTCCTGTTCCAGACCTCACGCCAGTCTGCGTGATCTTAAACGCGTGCCTTTCGGCTACCTCCGAGTGGCTTCGCTGTCTTGCCAAGTCACTACAATATCTCCATTATTACTGCGGTCACGTACTGTTTCCGCATAACCAGCGATTGGAGCGACATCTGGAGGTGTACGGTTGAAAGTTGAGAACACGGCTCGAAGTCTGACGAGCTCTCGGAGAATAGCCACTCATTTATTTCGAAATTATTTACTGTTACTTTTAGGTAAATAATTTAGAGTAGAGCACATGGGACAGACACGTAAAAATTTTAGAATAAGGTACTCTGAACATTTAATAGCATTGAAAATCGACAGCGCAAATTCCAAAATTGGAGACCGCCTCACTGAAAACAGCTATCGCCCCAGAGGCATAGAAAATGACCTCGAGACCTCAAGACACAGTGAATCTGGACCATTTATTAACAACAGAAGGAAACTAACACACCTAAAGGTTATTAAGCAAGGCATAAAAATCATCCATGATCAAATAGTAGTCTGCAACAGAACATTATTCAACAATTTAACCGAACTATCAAACAAAATACGCGCTTCCACACCCACAGACTCATATGAGAGCTTCTCTGCCTCGTGATGACTGGGTGTTGTGTGATGTCCTTAGGTTAGTTAGGTTTAAGTAGTTCTAGGGGACTCATGACCTCAGATGTTAAGTCTCATAGTGCTCAGAGCCATTTGAACCAGACACAGACACACACGCACACACACACACACACACACACACACACACACACACACACACACACACACACACAATAAAAATACAACTGAACAAATTCAAACTTCGCTGCCACCAATTGCAAACTAAACAGTGAAACAAACGACTGTCAACACTGCCTCTGGAACGTAAATGTACAGTGAAAAGTGTGTGTAAGGCACAGCAACATAGTAACATTCAGAATTCGCGAACGATCACGAGAAAACGTAAGTAAACGCTGTTATAAATCCGCAACAGAATCTGTGAATAGCAAATCACACCATATACTATTCCAAATCAAAACCTCACCAAATTTTACCGATGTTCGCAGGTAACTTTAAACATACAAACTGTTGTGTCTAGACAAGACAGCCTAGACACAATGAGAGGAAGCCGAAAGGCACGCGCTTACACTCACGCAGGCTGGCGTGAGGTCTGAAACAGGATACGTAATGAATGCTATAAAGAAAAGTACGTAGCTTCTGGAATACTTAACTTTAATCCATAATTGTAGAACATCGCTCTTGATGATACATGCTTCATATAATAAATATCAATTGAATACGGCGCCTTGCTAGGTCGTAGCAATTGACTTAGCTGAAGGCTATGCTAACTATCTTCTCGGCAAATGAGAGAGTCTTCGTCAGTGTAGCATCGCTAGCAAAGTCGGCTGTCCAACTGAGGCGAGTGCTAGTAAGTCTCTCTAGACCTGCCGTGTGGTGGCGCTCGGTCTGCGATCACTGACAGTGGCGACACGCGGGTCCGACGTATACTAATGGACCGCGGCCGATTTAAAGGCTACCACCTAGCAAGTGTGGTGTCTGGCGGTGACACCACACAAACAATAACAACAACACATTTATTAGGCTAATAATAGCCAAGTATAGCTCAGGACAGGTTCGCTACTGAACTGTTTATCATCAGAAAGAAGCATATGTAACTATTTTACCGGATTACTTAGTTTAGAGGCTATATTAAAAAAAATCGAGTTCAGACGTTCCCCTATCATCCTTGTGTTGCAGATAACATGCTGTGTTAATATATGCTTGTTGCTGATTTCTGTTGGGAGCCACAGGACATACATAAGGTAAAAAAAGGCAAAGTACGCTAGCTAGTCAAAAGTACCTCGACACCAGTTAGTGGACATTAACATGAGGAGGGTCCACTCTCCTCCTTTACGACGGTTTGAAGTCAGCTGTGGATATTTTCAAAGAGGTGTCTGAAAGGATGTGGAGGTATGACAGCCACTTCTTCTTCAAGAGCCGCGCGGGGTAGTCTCGCGGTCGAGGCGCCTTGTCACGGTCCGCGCTTCTGCCGCCCGGCGGAGTTTCGAGTCCTCCCTCGGCCATTGGTGTGTGTGCCGTCCTTAGCGTAAGTTAGATTAAGTTAGATTAAGTAGTGTGTAAGCATAGGGACCGTTGAACTCAGCAGGTTGGTCCCGTAGGCACTTACAACAAATATGAAAATTCGTCAAGAGCCGCAATCAGAAAATATAGGGTCTGGAGCAAAGTCGTCGTTGTAACTCATCCCAAAGGTGTTCCATTGGCTTCAGGTCACGTGTCTGGGCACGCCAGTCCGTTTCAGAAATTGTATCCTCCACAAACCCCATAGATGTTCGCTTATGACAGGGTGCATTGTCATGTTGATACCAACAATCACGATCTCAGAACTGTTTCTCTACTGTACAGAGTACACAACAGTGTAAATTGTTTTCCTTCGAGAAGGCGGACCCACTGCAATTCTAGTTTTCTATCATATTTTGGAGAGGGCTTTATGATTGTAAATATCAAAGCGAATAAAAAAAGAACTACTGTGAACGCGACCCCAGGCTGTATGTTGGGGCCACGCACGGCTGCCCCGGTGCCAGGAAGTGCGTGTGGGGCGGCGCTATCCCCCGGCATCGCATGCACCGCGGCCGACAGCGCGCTGGGCATCTGCCAGGGGCGCCGACGCACTGCGTGCTGACCTCGTGTAACCCCGGCGCCGCCGTCGCGACGCTACAGGGGGCGGCGCGTGACGTCAGACTGACCTGTGTAGCGTCGACAGCACTCTGCCCTGCTCCAGACATCCCGGACACGGCCGTGTCCCCGGTCCCAGACGACGATCTGTCATCTGACACATAGCGCCGCTTGGCAGGACGACAAACTGTGCCACTGGGTGAAGTGCGTCATTCATAACGCACGCTGCGTGGCTGGAATACAGATTCACTGAGGAATCCATAAACTACGCGAGAGAGAGCGACGCGTGGCATCACTAAGCAGCACAGGCAGAGATTTATTCAGACTGCACTCACTCTCCGTAGATGGAATGGCGAGACCGTAGCGGCCTGGGTAACTAGGAATAAAATGTTCGACCCGTTTCACTGAACTGACTTATTCTTCAGGCTGTAGTTCCTGCTGTGATTGACTGTTTGCCAATAACGGCATGCATTTGCGGAAATACAGAAGGATTCGACCGAACTATTTTATGGTCTTTGTTCCGCTACCACCTCCTCCTCCCCCCTCGTACTAATCCCGAGTCGCCGACAATAGTAACCGTTTGCGCACTGTTATGATCCCTTGTGCCAACTTTTACACTGAAAGTAAACTTTCAGATCGAGAAACCCCAAATATTATTATTTTTCCTTTCTACGAGAGTTAAATAAGAGATTCATAAAAAGTTAGAGAAAGATGAGTCTGCAACAAGTTATCTAATGAGTACAAGGCTGATAATCGACAGTTGCTGACATAAAAAAACCAAAAGACGAGTTCACAAATTTTTACTTCTAGGTTCATTCTACTGATGGATCGACAAGTCGTAAAAATGGTTCAAATGGCTCTGAGCACTACGGGACTTAACTGCTGTGGTCATCAGTCCCCTAGAACTTAGAACTACTTAAACCTAACTAACCTAAGGACATCACACATATCCATGCCCGAGGCAGGATTCGAACCTGCGACCGTAACGATCACGCGGTTCCAGACTGTAGCGCCTAGAACCGCACGGCCACTCCGGCCGGCGACAAGTCGTAAAACTATGAAGCTCGTTGCTGCTGTTTACGAGTGGGTGGCTTACACAAAAATGGTCACAAAACCTCTCTCTGGTTCTATTCTGTGTGAAAACGTAATTCAATTTACTGAAAATCATGGATGGCCACAGAATTTTAAAACAGGCACTGACTTGTTAAAACGCTTAAGTCAAGGCACGGTATTTGTGAGCTTCAAATGCAAATAGAAAACCTGTCTACGGATTCTTTCAAAACAAAACTAAGAGACGTACTGAAGGTGGTTGATTATACTCCCGGGGTCGATTACAATACTGACAAACTGGGCTCAATTAGAAATCTTTCCTACGAAAAATTCTTACTTCACGTCGTGAATTAGTAGCATCTGGTAACAAAGTAAGCAAGCATAGAGTTAATGCTTTAACTTGTGCTAATGCTACTCGGCGCCACCGACTGCCTACGTCATTGGTAAACGTAAGAAATCGCGTTGTTTCAATCACGTTAATATGACTATGATACCTGTTGTTTATACTTCACAAAAGAGCGCCTGTATGGAAAGGACGATTTTCACGGAATGACTTACGTTAAGTTTTTGTACTCTATGTAAAAGTTCATCAGTTAAAGAATGACAAAAGGGAGCTAACACGATTGTTCCTTGAAAAAGCATCATCTCATCCATCATGTGATGTATTAAAGGTAAAGGACGAGTTCATAAACGTGATGTTTCTTCCGTCTAAAGTTATTCTGTTATTGCAGCACCTGGATCAAGGCGTTATCGAGACTCTCAAACGACACTGCAAAAGAGAATTGTTACTTAAATTACAGTTAAAAACGAAAGAGGATGGAGAAGAAAATCTTATGAAATCATAAAAAAATTGGAAGATGTATCCTACATGATAGGAATAGCGTGTGATAAGAGTAAAGGAACAGAATTTGAAGAAAAGGCCTTGATTAAAATTTTGAGTATGGCGGAAAGATCTCAAAGTCTAACTGAAAATGACGAATAAAATATGATCGTAATACTCAACATACTAAAAGAACTCAATTGCCATGAATGTGAGGAGGACGACGTTCAAGAAGGGCTGAATGTCAACGATGCACATCTGGGGCACCAGATCATGCAGCATAGCGAAACTGTAAACCTCGTCACTTGTAAAGATGACACCGCCAGCATCTTATCAACTAGTAGTCCAGACACTGAAGCTAAAAATATACGTGCTGCTGGAAATATACCGGCTGCTTGTGAAGCATTTGCATGTTCAGGAACAGCCTTGTGATGGTTTGAAGCTTAAAGTGAGAGCGACGAGTATCAGTCATCTGTCATGAAAAAAGTGCCTGGCTTAGCTGCTCGTAAGCGAGTAGGCTCGCTTGGACACAAAAATGAAGCATTTTTTAAAGCGTTAATTCTGTACATATGTAATATACATGCAAAATGCAAGTTCATGGCATATTTTTCGTCTACTAGGCTGTACTACATATGAACGGCTTTTTTCAATAGTGAAGCTAAAAATATACCTGCTGCTGGAAATACACCGGCTGTTTGTGAAGCATTTGCATGTTCAGGAACAGCCTTGTGATGGTTTGAAGCTTAAAGTGAGAGCGACGAGTATCAGTCATCTGTCACAAAACAAGTGCCTGGCTTAGTTGCTCGTAAGCGAGTAGGCTCGCTTAGACGAAAATTAAGCATTTTTTTAAAGCGTTAATTCTGTACATATGTACTATACATGCAAAATGCATCTTTATGGTATATTTTCGTCTACTAGGCTGTACTACATATGAAGGGCTTTTTTCAATAGTGGTACAAGTCCATTTTTGTTCATTCTGAGATACAGAGTCCTAAAGGTAAATGAGCGCTGAAAAATCTGCAGTTGAGATACCAGGAATATTCAAGCATATGGCTTCTTGCTAAGGATGAACCTTTCTTTCTGTTTGTTTCGACCATTAATTTCAGAAGCATTATAGACAGAAAAGTGGAGGTAATGGACTTGTACCACTATTGAAATAAGCCGTTCATATATTCCTACCGTACTTGTATTTGTAACAATAAAATATATGTCGTTTCTATTGGTAAATTAGTAAATAAAAAATTACAGTTCGATTACCGGAATAAAGTGGTTCTCTGAAGACCCACGTCCCCCAATTAGTTCGGAAAGTTGGTGCTCTATTGTAATGTAAATTTTTCACCTGCTGTAACCTGAAGATTGAAGCTGGTTTTAATTTCATCCGTACCTTCACATAAACGACGTAGGAGTTTTAATTTAACAATATCGGAAAAGGTTTCGCTTCACTCACACATCAAACGTTAGTCACCTTAAAGTCTTGTAACGTGTAAGTTCGCTCTCGTGCGCTACTCCTGTTCGCTGTTGTGACCTCAAAGGCCAGTTTGCGTTTGCAGGTGGAAGCGTTTTTGTTCGGATTCCCCACTTATTTCGAGCGATCGCATTAACCACTTATGCTATTCAAGGACGCCTCCACGACCGATCCAAACTTCCATCTGTCACGTAGTCACAATCCTTAACCTCACACAATTCGTGATTCTCGCACAGGGAGACAAAAGATATGTCGTCATTTTAGCCCGTCGAGGCATGGATACGTCATTGGTGGTTACAGTATCTGTGTTTGTACAGTGTCTGTGTTTCACATTGCAATGACGTTCAGACATTCGTGTCTGGCAAACAGCTGACATCAATTCGGATTCTCGGAATGTGATCGGCTTGGTGATCGTGGGTTAGTTTTGGCCGCACAAGTACAATTAACCGTTGTCAAATGTAAAGTGCAATTGTTTTATTCTTTATTGATGGATTTCCAGAATATATGCGAGTGAACCTTCGAGTTTGTGGTACGTCATTCGGAACTCGCCTTACTACCTACGTTATTAACATAAGCACGATAAGGTGCAGTCTGGACAGTGAACGGATGCAGTCTATGTTCCCTCGAAATGTCAGTGACTGATATAAACCGTGTCGTGCTATAGCTGGATATTAGTGAACATGCAAATGCAACAGGCACGTATTATTTTGTAATGCGCCATCTACAGGTATTTCTATAATAATAATAATAATAACATCGATAATAATAAAAACAGTACCGATGTACTGATTCAGTGCGAGAAGCGCTTACACCCGTTTAAGCGCAGAACTGAGTTGCCACTGGCGCGTCCCATTGGCATGGGTGGCGCAGTCAGCGCATGCGCAGTGGCACGCGTCTCGTCTGCGGCGCCGTCGGACCCCGCTATCTGCCGCCGGCCATCTGCTGCCCCGCCGCCAGGGACGGGGCACGCGGCGGCGGCACCCAGCCACCCAGCACGCGCGTACAAAGCACCCGCAGCCAGCTACCACACTTCGCTCGCGCGCCTCCTGATTGACCACTGACGCGGCCCGCGCCGTCCACTCACTGTGCCAGTCAATCGGTTTTGTTACGTGAACCCCACAAAGAAACCACACAACTGACCGCGTGGCCCTGTCAACCTTCCTCACTACTCGCCATAGGCGTCCGCAAGAGGGGGGAGCCAAGGGGGCACCTCCCCCCTCCCTCCCACCCACTGGAATCTGCAGTACAGAGCTCTTATTCGTTTACCGAATGGATCACCGTTATCAGCGTATCAGAAGTTCTTTGTATCACCTGTCAAACTGTTCTTCTGGCATGACATATCTCGAAACTGCCCATATCGTCCGTGTTTTAGAGTGTTGCTACCCTTCCGCCTCATTTCCGGAAAACTTCTGCAGACGCCCGTGCTACCCACACCGTGGTACCTGTCTCTGTCAGCCAGACCGGCCTCACTCTGTGATAAGCAGTCTCCGCTCACGAATTATTGAAATGGTCCCTGTCGCTGTCCGCTACCACTCGGAAAAACTCTCATTTGTTTCCTGAAACATATAACCGCCATTTGACTGTACAACAGCCGGCCGGAGTGGCCGTGCAATTATAGGCGCTACAGTCTGGAACCGCGTGACCGCTACGGTCGCAGGTTCGAATCCTGCCTCGGGCATGGGTGTGTGTGATGTTCTTAGGTTAGTTAGGTTTAAGTAGTTCTAAGTTCTAGGGGACTGATGACCACAGTAGTTAAGTCCCATAGTGCTCACAGCCATTTGAACCATTTTTTTGACTGTACAACAGGTTTTATTCCACAATCTAGATTTCGGCCTTAGGCCATTATCAAATGTGAGAAGTATTATACATCATTAGATTTGAGTAGTACCTAAGTCAACTTCAAACCATTTATCTTCGGTGACACATGTTATACCTGTTTTCACGACGACTTCGGTTCTACTCAAGAAAAATGATGTGTAATACACTACCGGCCATTAAAGTTGCTACACCACGAAGATGACGTGCTACAGACGCGAAATTTAACCGACAGGAAGAAGATGCTGTGATATGCAAGTGATTAGCTTTTCAGAGCATTCACACAAGGTTGGCGCCGGTGGCGACACCTACAACGTGCTGACATGAGGAAAGTTTCCAACCGATTTCTCATACACAAACAGCAGTTGACCGGCGTTGCCTGGTGAAATGTTGTTGTGATGCCTCGTGTAAGGAGGATAAATGCGTACCATTACGTTCCCCACTTTGATAAAGGTGGGATTGTAGCCTATCGCGATTGCGGTTTATCGTATCGCAACATTGCTGCTCGCGTTGGTCGAGATCCAATGACTGTTAGCAGAATATGGAATCGGTTGGTTCAGGAGGGTAATACAGAATGCCGTGCAGGATCCCAACGGCCTCGTATCACTAGCAGTCGAAATGACAGGCATCTTATCGGCATGGCTGTAACGGATCGTGCAGCCACGTCTCGATCCCTGAGTCAACAAATAGAGACGTTTGCAAGACAACAACCATCTGCACGAGCAGTTCGACGACGTTTGCAGCAGCATGGACTATCAGCTCGGAGACCATAGCTGCGGTTACACTTGACGCTGCATCACAGACAGGAGTGCCTGCGATGGTGTACTCAACGACGAACCTGGGTGCACGAATGGCAAAACGTCATTTTTTCGGATGAATCGAGGTTCTGTTTACACCATCATGATGGTTGCATTCGTGTTTGGCGACATCGCGGTGAACGCACATTGGAAGCGTGTATTCGTCACCGCCATACTGACGTATCACCCGGCGAGATGGTATGGGGTGCCATAGGTTACACGTCTCGGACACCTCTTTTTCGCATTGACGGCACTTTGAACAGTGAACGTTACATTTCAGATGTGTTACGACCCGTGGCTCTACCCTTCATTCGATCCCTGCGAAACTCTACATTTCAGCAGGATAATGCACGACCGCATGTTGCAGGTCCTGTACGGGCCTTTCTGGATACAGAAAATGTTCGACTGCTGCCCTGGCCAGCACATTCTCCAGATCTCTCACCAATTTAAAACGTCTGGTCAATGGTGGCCGAACAACTGGCTCGTCACAATACGCCAGTCACTACTCTTGATGAACTGTGGTATCGTGTTGAAGCTGCATGGGCAGCTGTGCCTGTACACGCCATCCAAGCTCTGTTTGACTCAATGCCCACGCGTATCAAGGCCGTTATTACGGCCAGAGGTGATTGTTCTGGGTACTGATTTCTCAGGATCTATGCACCCAAATTGCGTGAAAATGTAATCACATGTCAGTGCTAGTATAATATATTTGTCTAATGAATACCCGTTTATCATCTGCATTTCTTCTTGATGTAGCAATTTTAATGGCCAGTAGTGTACTTGTAACAGTTGATAATGTGCTAAGGCCGAAATCTAGATTGCGGAATAAAACCTCTTGTACAGTTATAGGGCGGTTATATCTTCCAGAAAGTACTATATGACTGTCGCTCCATACAAAAGTAAAATCATTAGTCTCATTTGTGACCTATTGATCTGATGGAATTACAATTTCCTGGAAGCATATGAGTCTAAACTTTATCTTCGATGAGGATAGAAGCTATAGAGCCGAGCTCTAGTCCCGGCCTTAGCACAAATTTTAATCATTACTTCAGCTTCTGCCCCCACCGAATTTGCGTTTGTGCTACTGAATTCCTAATTTACTGTCAGAAATGACTCAAGTCTGCCATTCATTTGAATGTAATTTGCAGAGTATCCAAGTAGAACTGACGGGAAACTGCCAATCGAAATACAAGAGATACATGCGGTTCCCCAGAAAGTATTACACGCCCTCTCCCGTTCTTAAGCTACAGAAACGATGAGGAGACAATATGAGCAGCCCTCCCCTCTCACATAGTTTGCAGGTGATGGTGACGTTTAACGTCTGGTAAAGTCACCAAAAGATCAAAACGAATTGCGAGGCGAATATCTGCATGGCCCGAAAAATGGTAACTGATCGTCAACAATAAAACCTGTGAGTTCCTCTATTAAAATAAAATCCATTAACTACGGTTACACAATAAATAAAGCGAATTTAAAAGTAGTAAATTCAGCTACTTACCTAGGGATTATGATCACAAACAACGATAGTTGGAACCATCACAGGGAAACTGATTTGCGATTTTCCTAAATTCCTTCACCACAGAAGATGCAGTAAATATTCCAGAATTATAATCAAGAACAGCTATCCAGATTATGTATCAACTATCAGAATATGATGATGTAATAGCTCCATATACAACAGCTGGCTCGACATAAAATCTGTACCTCAGGACTGGAAAATTGTGCAGGTTACAGCAATATGCAAGAAACGATCTAGAAATAATCCTCTCAGTTACCGGTCCATATCACTGACATCGATCTGCAGTAGGATTTTCTGACATATGCCACGTTCGAACATTGTGAAAAACATTGAAGGAAATGATCTATTTGGCCGGCCGAGCGGTTCTAGGCGCTACAGTTTGGAACCGCGCAACCGCTACGGTGGCAGGTTCGAATCCTGCCTCAGACATGGATGTGTATGATGTCCTTAGGTTAGTTAGGTTTAAGTAGTTGTATGTTCTAGGGGACTGATGACCTCAGAAATTAAGTCCCATAGTGCTCCGAGCCATTTGAACCAAACGATCTATTTACACATACCGAGCACGTATTCAGAAATCGTTCTTGTCAAGTACAACTGCCTCTTTACTCCCACGCAATGCCGCGCGGAGTGGCCGTACGGTCTTAGGCGTCATGTCACGGATTGCGTGGCCCCTCCCACCGGAGGTTCGATTCTTCCCTCGGGCTTGAGTGTGTGTGTTGTTCTTAGCCTAAGTTAGTTTATGTAGTGTGTAAGTCTAGGGACCAACGACCTCAGCAGTTTAGTCCCTTAGGAATTCATACACACACATGCACACGCAATGCACAAGTTGATTCGGTATTTCTATATTTCCAAAAGGGTACAGGCACAATTCCTCACAATCAAATTCTTTGCCTGTGGAGAATCCTTTCAATCGTGCGAGTCACCACTCAGCTGAATGGGTGTCGAAGTCTCTCACAGTTATATCTTTAACTTGCTCAGAGAAGGTGCGTAGTTCACACTAAGAGTGTTGCCAAACTGGGGTTCTTAGTGGGTTACTGACGCAATGTCGAGGTTTTACCCCTTCGTGATCAAGGCACAATAAGACCCGAAACAGGGGTGGGCTGGAAAAGCATAGACATCCCTTGCTGCTTCGAATCACGTTCAAATTTCCTTGAATGGTTTTGAACGGTTCCTAGTGGCACACGCTGTATACCAGAGAAAAATCTGCTGTCGCACTACACTGTAAAGGAGTCAGATGGCGTACAATGGGGTTGCAGCCCCACAGTGTCCTTAGAGTAGGGTTGATCGTCAAGAACGTCCTCCTGCTGCTCATTACAGTGCGAAGTGTCGTTTTTCCCAAGGGGTTCAAATGGTTTAAGTGGCTCTGAGCACTATGGGACTTAACTGCTGAGGTTATCAGTCCCCTAGAAGCTAGAACTACTTAAACCTAACTAACCTAAGGACAGAGGCAGGATTCGAACCTGCGACCGTAACGGTCGCATGGTTCCAGACTGTAGCGCCTAGAACCGCTCGGTCACACCAGAGGAAGTGGTGTTTCATTGACGCCCATTATACCATGTCCTGGCGGATTTTAGTATCTATTCTGAGCGTTGGTGTGTGTGAAATGTTTTCCTCGGCCATCAGTAAGAAAACCGAGTGATTTCAGTGCTGGGCGGCGCGGTTCCGGTCTTCGTTGCAGAGACGTCAAAATAAGGGGCAAAATGTGGGAGAGAGTCTATTACGTCCTGCCAATCATGTGACACGTCCGCGACTGTATAGGGCAGAATTGTAAGGAAATTTTGTACCAATGTGACACCATTAACCCACCTTACACGACAAATGAACTTCTGTAGCCCTTTTCTTCGCAAGTCTCGACACGTTGCTGTTTGAAACATCGCCAAGCCCGCGGGTAACGTCGCACGGCCCTACGATTTTGCACCGTTAGAGAGGAAGGCTGTAGTCACCTTCGAGCCAAATTCAAACTTATGTCTCCCATTGTGAGACAATTACGGGGTTTCGAGAAAGCGATACCTTTTTTTCACACTTAAGTACTTGGCAGAGGGTTCATAGAAGCGCTGTAAAACTATTTCTCAGCATTTCGACTATCGAATAGCACTAATGAGAAATGAAGACGTAAGCCTTCCCTTCTGAGCTTTTATTTCTTTTATTCTGTCGCAATGGTCATTTCTCTCTACGTAGCTGGGAGTCCACAAAATATCGGATTTGGAAAAGTGATACTTTTTTTACACGCTGTAGATGTAGATGTGGAGTTTCCAAGGAAAGTAAACTCTTGGAAACTTACAGTAAACCACATAGTGATTTGTAGCGAATGCCACTGGACTCGGCTTTCACGCTCACTAAATGAACCTGTGACGGAAAGCGCTGCTGTTCTTCCGATCTTTGCTATTCTCGTATCAATCCTACCCGCCTGGAAAGGGAAGCAGGGTCGACATTGAAAAAGTCTCCGACAGTGCTGGATGGTGCAAGATGTTCGAAATTCTTAGAAAAATAAGGGTACGCTATATGGAAAGACGGGTAAAACACAACATGTAAAAGACCGAAGAGAGGATCAATAAGACTGGAAGACCAAGAAAAGTGCTCGGATTAAAAAGGGTGTATGGCATGGCTGTAGTCATTCACCTCTACTGTTTCAAGAGTGGAATTAAAATTCAGGTTGACAGGAGAGAAGTAGAAGAAACGAGAAGAACGAGGAAAGCAGTTACGCTTTGTCGCCCGCCGGCTACATCAAGGGCAGCCTCTAGGACGGCGGCCTTAATGTCAGAACTGGGAATCACGAAGTAGATAAAGTTAAGGAATTCTGCTACGTAGGCAGCAAAATAACCGGTGATGGACAGAACACGGAGGACATAAAAAGCAGACTAGCACTGGCAGATAGGCATTCGTGGCCAAGATAAGCCTGGTAGTATCAAACATAGGCCCCAATTTGCGGAAGAAATTTATGAGAGTGCATTTTCGAGCACAGCATTGTATGGAACTGAAACATGGTTTGTGGGAAAGTCGGGACAGTAGAGAATGGAAGCATTCGAGGGGTGGTGCAACAGAAGAACGTTGAAAATTAGGTGGATTGATAGGGCATGGACTGACAAAGTAGGAAATGGACTGATAAGGTAAGGAATGAGGAGGTTCTCCATAGAATCGGCGAGGAAAGGAATATTTGGAAAACATCGACAGGAAGAAGGGACAGGTTGACAGGGTATCTGTTAAGACATCAGGGAATAACGCCATGGTACTAGAGGAAACTGTAGAGAACAAAAACTGTACAGGCAGTCAGGACTGGAACACATCCAGCAAATAGCTGAGTAAGTAGGTTGCAAGTGCTACTGTCTTCCAGACGAAAAGGTTGGATGAGGAGAGGAATTCATAGAATGTCGCTTCAACCAGTCAGAAGACTGACGACTGAAAAAATGGGGCGCAGACTGACCTGGCAGTATTCAAATATCGTTCGAACGAGGGTTGTGCAGCCAGCCGCGGTGGCCGAGCGGTTCTAGGCGCTCCAGTCCGGAACTGCGCGTCTGCTACGGTCGCAGGTTCGAATCCTGCCTCCGGCATAGATGTGTGTGATGTCCTTAGGTTAGTTAGGTTTAAGTAGTTCTCAGTTCTAGGGGACTGATGACCTCCGAAGTTAAGTCCCATAGTGCTCAGAGCCATTTGAACCATTTGAGGGTTGTATGACTACCTGATCCACGCAATTCCGAAGACGGCAAGAGCTGACAAGTGCGAGAATTATCGCACAATCAGCTTAACAGCTCATGCATCGAAGTTGCTTACAAAAATAATATACAGAAGAATGGAAAAGAAAATTGAGAATGCGCTAGGTGACGATCAGTTTGGCTTTAGGAAAAGTAAAGAGACGAGAGAGGCAATTCTGACGTTACGGCTAATAATGGAAGCAAGGCTAAAGAAAAATCAAGACACTTTCATAGGATTTGTCGACCTGGAAAAAGCGTTCGACAATATAAAATGGTGCAAGCTGTTCGAGATTCTGAAAAAAGTAGGGGTAAGCTATAGGGAGAGACGGGTCATATACAATATGTACAACAACCAAGAGGGAATAATAAGAGTGGACGATCAAGAACGAAGTGCTCGTATTAAGAAGGGTGTAAGACAAGGCTGTAGCCTTTCGCCCCTACTCTTCAATCTGTACATCGAGGAAGCAATGATGGAAATAAAAGAAAGGTTCAGGAGTGGAATTAAAATACAAGGTGCAAGGATATCAATGATACGATTCGCTGATGACATTGCTATCCTCAGTGAAAGTGAAGAAGAATCAAATGATCTGCTGATCGGAATGAACAGTCTAATGAGTACACAGTATGGTTTAAGAGTAAATCGGAGAAAGACGAAGGTAATGAGAAGTAGTAGAAATGAGGACAGCGAGAAACTTAACATCAGGATTGATGGTCACGAAGTCAATGAGGTTAAGGAATTCTGCTACCTAGGCAGTAAAATAACCAATGACGGACGGAGCAAGGAGGACATCAAAAGGAGACTCGCTATGGCAAAAAAGGCATTTCTGGCCAAGAGAAGTCTACTAATATCAAATACCGGCCTTAATTTGAGGAAGAAATTTCTGAGGATGTACGTTTGGAGTACAGCATTGTATGGTAGTGAAACATGGACTGTGGGAAAACCGGAAGAGAAGAGAATCGAAGTATTTGAGATGTGGTGCTATAGACGAATGTTGAAAATTAGGTGGACTGATAAGGTAAGGAATGAGGAGGTTCTACGCAGAATCGGAGAGGAAAGGAATATGTGGAAAACACTGATAAGGAGAAGGGACAGGATGACAGGACATCTGCTAAGACATGAGGGAATGACTTCCATGGTACTAGAGGGAGCTGAAGAGGGCAAAAACTGTAGAGGAAGACAGAGATTGGAATACGTCAAGCACATAATTGAGGACGTAGGTTGCAAGTGCTACTCTGAGATGAAGAGGTTAGCACAGGAAAGGAATTCGTTGCGGGCCGCATCAAACCAGTCAGTTGACTGATGACCAAAAAAAAATGACTACCTGCTACATGCCGTGAATATTCTTCAAATGAATCGCTCGCAGTCTTTCATCTACCTTTCCTACGATTTGGTTTTAATGGTCGTAAAATTATATATCAGTCAGCAAGCATACTGCCAGATGTCTAAAGGCTGTGATTGTGTCCAGTGCTGTTCGAAAGTGTGAAATCATAGAACAATGTGTCTTTCCGTCTATTGATATAGGTTACGTTTGTTTATGCTGAGGGCCAACTGCCAATTTCTGAACCAAGCATCGATTACCTGCAGGCTTCCTCAATTTTGTTAAGAAAAAGAAGACCTTCATTTATCTCATTTTACCGTCATGATTATTATTCCTGATGTACCGGGTGATTCAAAAAGAAAGAACAGTTTTCAGCTTCAAAGTTCCAGTCACTGCAGAAATTGTGTCTCATTGACCTAACAGAAGGAACGAATTTTGCATTTCAGTTCTCCAAGATATGGCAGAGGACAATTTTTCTGAAAGAATCGTAGTTTCATCTATCGGGTAAAGTAAACCGCCATACTCTATAAGAATTTCGGGATCACAAAGTCTTGGCGTCGTCGTCGAATATGAAAGCTACCCAACGAAACTGAAAATGTTTTGCATCGTTTTTGTCCACAAAGTTTATGAAACTGTTGTGTACCAGTTTATATGGTTCAAATGGCTCTGAGCACTATGGGACATAACATCTGAGGTCATCAGTCCCCTAGAACTTAAACCTAACTAACCTAAGGACATCACACACATCCATGCCCGAGGCAGGATTCGAACCTGCGACCGTAGCGGCCGCGCGGTTCCAGACTGAAGTGCCTAGAACGGCACGGCCACACAGGCTGGCCGTACCACTTTGCAGACAACGGTAAGAAGAGATGGGCTCAGAGTGGTGCAAAGACTGCCATCGCAGGAAAACTGGACAGGGGCAAGCAAATACAGTGAAAATGTTTATTTAACTTGTATTTCTCTAAGCATGCATAGACACATTACAAATAACGTAGCAAGAAAAAGAGTCCAGCTCTCAGTGTCAACATGGAAGACGCTCTCAGAATTAAAACGCAAACGATGATACAAACAGTCCTGTTAAAGGAACATCCGCAACTGAGCATTATACCAGAGTTTGAAAATACCGCTTCAGTTGCGAAGTTCTTTTATTACCACATGACCGGTTTCGGGCTCTTATAAGCCCATCTTCAGGTGCTGTGGCCCCCGAGCGCCGCGGTGGACGTGTAGTAGGCGCTGTGTGCTGCCTATGAGCGCAGAACAGGGACAGACAACTGAAGCGGTATTTTCAACCTCTGGGACAAACGATGGTGTCGGAGCTGTGACTAGGTGGCGTCTGCATAGCATCGCTTAGCAAAGAGGCTCGAATTGCAAGTGGGCGCGGCTGTGTGCTGCCGCTAGCCGTCCGGTATCGTGGCTGCAGATGGGGCTCAGTGGGCGCGCACCATTGGGTCCGCCAGATCCCGAGCGGCCGCTATTGGCGTCTCACAGAAACGTGCAACTCTGTTTCCAGTTTTGATGCCCATATGGTGGTATCGACACGTGATTGCCCAAGACCTTTCATTTTTATGGAGGAAACTGTGACAGGAATGTCAAATTCGTTGTTTCTTCAACTTCACGAAGATTCAAATGATTTCATTTTTATGCACGACGGCACCCTGTCTCCCTTTCACCTTGACGCGCGGTGTTATCTTAACAACACTATCTGACAACCTTGGAGGAGGTGGAGAACGAGATCCTGTTCATTGCTTTTGCCACCGCCAGGTCACCAGACGTCAGACTTTGTGACTCTTTTCTCTGAGGCTGCATGGGTGTCTTTGCTCCATCTATGGCAGCTACTCTACAAGAACTGAGAAATCGAACTGTTGAAGCTGTCGTTCCAATAAACAGGTACCTGTTGATTCGTACGTGGAATGAAATGGACTACTGTTTCAATGTTCCTCGAGCAATGCACGGTACTCATGTTAAGTGTATGGTGTAGTATCTGTGCGAACGTAAAACTTTGAACTTTCCTCTGTGAGATGTGGACTCTGTTTCTGTCTTTCATAGTCAACTGAAATCTGTTCTCTCTTTCTGACTCACCCTGCATGTAGGAGTACTTGACAAGCCCCACGGCAGGTCTTCAGCAGTACGCGACGGGCTAGGTAAGTGAGGCGCCGCGGCAGCCCGGGCCGGGGCTCTGTTCGTACTTTGTAGCCGCTGGCCAGAGGAGGGCGCGGGTTACGGAAGGCGCTTGGCCGCCCGCCTGACAGTTAATCGCTACCGCCGGCGAATGCGGAATCCGGACGGGCGTCGGCCCGCCAGGCCGGTGCGTGGCGCGGCAGAGCACTCCGCAGCACAGCACGGCGCGGCATAGCTGGGCGTCCGCGCGCCGTGCTTTACGCCGCCACCTCTTGGCCGGCCGCGCCGCTGTGCAACCTGCCAACCCTTTTTTCTTTTCGCTTCGCCAACGTTCCGCAGCTGGAGAGGGTTTCTTGCATACTAATATCCTAATTCTTCTGTCTTTGTCTGCTCTAACCGGATTAAGGAACCAAGAAGGCACAGACAGGATAACTCTGAACTTTTAAAATCTACGCTTTCGCATTTACTTATGTACTGAAACGTAGAAGATAATAATTAAACTATCATTTACGAACAGAGGCTCTTGAAGCCTGAGAGTATGCAGAAATAATTTTCCAAAATTTTTGAGAGGGTGAGGTATTCTAGACGGTCTCGTAAACTGACATACGGCCGGGAGAACGGTGTGCTGACCACATGCCCCTTCAAAGCCGCATCCAGTGACGCCAGTGGTCTAAGGATGACACGGCGGCCGGTCGGTACCGTTGGGCCTTCCGAGGCCTGTTCGCACGGAGTGGTAGAGTTAGCAGATGTATTCTAGCAGAGTATCTCACCTTAGCAACAAAAATATCCTCAGTAAATCACAGTTTGCGGATTTAGAAGAGTTGCTCTACTGAAAATGCGATTTACATGTTCACTCGCCAGATTTTGCAAGCAGTAAATACTAAAATAACTATCTACGGCATTAGACTGTATGAATCACAGAATTCCACTAGATTGGTTTTATGGGATTGGTGGTATTGCCAACCAATGGATAACGTTGTATCTGCCCAAAAGAATGCAGAAAGTTATACTTTGTAATCCAACCATTGTAGTCTAGGGACATAATTCTGGCTGTTCAGAAATCGCGATGAGGTCCTCCAAGGCTCAGTCTTAGGTCCACTGTTGTTCCTCGTGTACCGTATGTAGGCGATCTTCCGTCTAATATACAACAAGTAGAATTATTTCTTTTTGCAGATTGTAATAAGTCCAAGCACACATACAGAAACAGAAGAGATGGTAAGCGAAGTTCTTGAAAGCATCACTGACTGTTTTTCTGCGAATCATCTCACCCCTAGTTTTAAAAAGACAACATATTCATTTCTCCACATCTAGGAGTACCACGCCAATGACAAGTGTAACAGATAGTGAGGATATGATAAGTAGGGTGGACACTTCAAACTTCTTAGGTGTCTAAATCGATGATAATCTAAACTGGAAAAAGCCCATTTCCGAACTCCTAGAGTTTAATCATATTGGGACCTACAATCTTTGAAAATCTCGGGAAAGACAAATCAGAAAGTTGACATATTTTATATATTTTCGTTCAATAATGTGATGTGGAATAATGTTTTCGGGTAACTCATAAGAAAGAAAGTATTCGTTGCTGAAAAACGTGCTGTAAGAATAATATGTGGCCCTCACGCACGATCATCTTAAAATCTGTTTGGCCAGATGAAAATCCGCAACTGAGGAACATATATGTGGAATAAAAATCCACTTTAGTTGCTAGCAATTTTATTAATTTATTTTACGACCAGTCGTGGAAGGGAAAGTGACATTCATTACTTCACACTGAGGTTGTTTCTAGCACAAAAAGATTTACGCAATGCTGCAACATAAATTTTCGATCATTTACCCAGTGATATAAAATACCTGACAGACAACAAAGTAAAAGTTGAAAACAAACTGAGAAAATTTCACCTTCTTGCATTCCGTACAAGAATTTCTATTACTGCAACGTGGTGGGTAGGAATTACTAGTTCACATTGGTTAAAAATGTTAGAAATATTCAGAATGTAGCCATATGTACATATTACTTTGCGATGTGAACGTAATTTGACTGGTTCCACATCATTACGATTTATCGTTCAAAACTAACACCCATCTCATATATTCCTCATACCGGAAGCAATAATTTTGGGATGGTTGTTTCTCTAAATAATGCCAAGAGAATGTCGTCTACTGGAGGAAACGTGTCTCGACTTGGGTCTTTCAGTGCTCTGTCAAATTGTTCTCGCTGTGTTACATCTCCCATCTAATCTTTATTAACTTCGTTTTCCCTTTCCTTAATATTGTCCTCACGTTCTTTCTTTTATATACCTTACTACAGAAGTGCCATTTGACCTCCTAATGTTCATACAGCCACTTCTCTTTTCTCCAGAAATTTCTATGTTTCTCATGTTCCAAATTTATTTTTCAATATGCCGCTTAAATCTTCCAATGCATGTATCTTTTACAGCTTTCAAGTTTTCTTTCATCAGGCGCGGATCCAAAACAGGTGGTGGGGGGGGGGGGCGGTGGGGGTCTGGATATAACGAACACCCCTCGCAAAATTATTTTGTAGTAGCGTTTATAGCTTAACAAACAATTTGCAATCCCGAAATCTCTTCGAACAAACAACGTACGGTGAAAAAATAACGAACATTTTTTGAAAATAGTTTTAGTTATTTTTTATTCTGCGTCAACATTATCCCCTTCAAAACAGTCCCCATTAGAAATTACACACTTGTGTCAGTGCTTTTTCGATACCCCGAATCTCTTCTGGAACTCTATTTTTGGGATAGATTTCCGTTTTTTAGCGATACGTCTGTAGTCACGCCTTTGTAAAACGACTGCCCTTTAAGGTTTTCTTTGTTTTTTCGAACATAAAAAGGTGACATTTGGCCATGTCTGGTGAATACGGCGGCTGGGGCATTACTGCAGTATTGCTTACGCCCAAAAAGCCACAAGTAAGCAACGAAGATTGAGAAGTTGCATTATCGTGATGCATAAATCCAAGCCTTTTTTCGGATTGGTTCTAGCAAACGGTGTTGTACTTGCAAGTAGTATTCCTTATTGATCGTTCGACCTTGTGGCTAGAACTTGCCCTTTAAATCGAACAGGGTGAGGATATTGTTCACAATTCATTGCACTTATCGAGCTTTTCTCGGCCTTGGCTATCTAGAATACTTCCACTGCCAGGACTGAACCTTAGCTTCGATAACACATCCATAATGCCATCTTTCATCATCCGTTATGAAACGTTTCAACAGCTCTGAATTGCTGTTGGCTTCATCTATCAGCTGTTGAACAACTTACATTCGTCACAGTTTGTTATTCTAAATTCAACAGTTTTGGAGCAAACTATGTTGCCACACGTTTCACAGCCAAAACATCCGAAAAAAACGTCATGGCATGAGCGAATTGATATGCCCAGTCCCCTAGAACTTAGAACTACTTAAACCTAACTAACCTAAGGACGTCACACACATCCATGCCCGAGGCAGGATTCGAACCTGCGACCGTAGCGGTCACGCGGTTCCAGACTGAAGCGCCTAGAACCGCTCTGCCACACCGGCCGGCAATTTAAGCAGCAGTTGGCACTACAGTGACAGAACGAACTGTTTCAAATCAGTTATTTCAAGTACACTTCTGAGCCAGAAGCCCTACAGCGTGCCTTCGACTGACCCAAACCACCGCCATTTGCGGCTTCAGTGGTGTTAAAAAATGCGTCTGAGCACTATTGGACTTAACTTCTGAGGTCATCAGTCCCCTAGAACTTAAAACTACTTAAACCTAACTAACCTAAGGGCATCACACACATCCATACCCGAGGCAGGATTCGAACCTGCGACCGTAGCGGTCGCTCGGTTCCAGACTGAGGCACCTAGAACCGCTCTGCCACACCGGCCGGCGGGGCCATGTCAGTTAGATTTGGAAATTAATATTTCTGCTTTCTGTCTACTGTCTTGTTTCACCACCAGACAGATCCAAGAGACTTTCAATGGACTGTATTATTTTTCCTTGCTAGTCAGAAGAGTTCAGATGGCAATTGGATAAGGTTATGCGGAGATGATAGTGAACGGACAGACGACCACAAACATGTCCAATATTATCTATCTGAATAGGCTGCTAAATTTATTCAGGACTACGCTACATGGTCACGATACTCATGTAACTATGAACAATTTTATTCTGCAGCAGTTACAGTTTATAATGGAGAAAATTCTTGCAGACTCTAAGATTCGTATTGGCTGCTCTCTGTTTGAATACTACCTCATATTATTATTCACTGACATAGACTTGGAGGCGGGTTATATTGTACAAAAATTTATTGTTGAGCTACGGGTTCGTTCTTGCTGGTACTGTCTTTATACTTTTGTTGTGCAAAAATCGTTAGTCAGCCAGCTAAGGTCATTCGTATCACGATACTCCATAGTTATTTCTTGGTAGCAGGTGTCTGTGTTTAGGAAAGACCAAATGTTGATCGAACCACAGACCAACACAAACGTCTTATGATAAACGCGGTTAGAATTCCTAAAAAAGGAGATAAGAGTTGGAAAGTCTGAACTCAGTCACAAAGGTCGTAAAATTGGAGTTTATGTAGAATGTAGTAGAAACTAGGCAAATCTAGTATCAGCTCTCAGCATCCCAGAAATAAGAAGGGACACAAATGTTGAAATGTGTGTGAAATCTTATGGGACTTAACTGCTAAGGTCATCAGTCCCTAAGCTTACACACTACTTAACCTAAATTATCCTAAGGACAAACACAAACACCCATCACCCATGCCCGAGGGAGGACTGGAACCTCCGCCAGGACCAGCGGAACAGTCCATGACTGCAGCGCCTTAGACAGTTTTTTTTCTTGTTACTGATCTCATTTTGTTCCATATTGTTCGTTGAGTTTGTTCGTGACGGACGTCCGATGACACTGTCAGGTTGTTTGTTGATCCGTTCACTCAGTTCAGCCGGCTTCAGTGGTGTCAAGCGAAAGCTCATTGGAGAGCAGGGTGGATGTCTGTCGTGTTTTCTGAGGAAAGCTGGTTCTGCCTCGGTGCCCGTGATTGGCGTGTGATTGTTAGGAGGCGCCCAGTTGACGGCCTGTCTGCGTGCTAGACAAATTGGGCCTACACCTGGTGCTATGGACTGTGGTGCGGTTTCTTATGACAACAGGGGCGCTCTAGTGGTTACCCCATGCACCCTGACTGCAGATCTACACGTCAATCTGGTGATTCAACCTGTTGTATTACCATTCATGAACAGCATTCCATGGGGGGGTGTTTTCCAACAGGATAACCCTCGCCCAACTACCACTGTTGTAAACCAACATGCTTTACCGAGTGTCGAAATGTAGCCTTGGCTTGCTCGATCACCAGATCTGTCTCCAGTTGAACACATATGGAACATCATCGGACGATAACTCTTGCGTCATCCACAAACAGCATTAATCGTCCCTGCATTGACCGACCAAGTGCAACAGCCGTGGAACTCCATCCCGCAAACTAACATCCGGCACCTGTACAAAACGATGCATGCACGTTTGCATGATGGAATTCACCATATTGGTAGTTACACGGATAATTAATGTACCAGTATTTTACATTTGCAATGCCATACCTCGCGCTTGCATTAACCTGTGATCTTGCAATGATCGCCACTTAAATATTTTACGTAGACAAATGTAGTCCAGAAACTTCATTACTCTACGTTATTTTGGTGTTGCGATTTTTTCTCCCTAGAAGAATATAATAATTCCAATCGCAAAGAAACCAGGTGTTGACAGATATGAAAATTACCGAACTATCACAGCTGCAAAATACTGACGCGAATTCTTTACAGACGAATGGAAAAACCGGTAGAAGCCGACCTCGGGGAAGATCAGTTTGGATTCCGTAGAAACGTTGGAAGACATGAGGCAATACTGACCCTACGACTTACCTTAGAAGAAAGATTAAGGAAAGGCAAACGTATGTTTCTAGCATTTGTAGACTTAGAGAAAGCTTTTGACAATGTTGACTGGAATACTCTCTTTCAAATTCTGAAGGTGGCTCAAATTCTGAAGGTGACAGGGGTAAAATACAGGGAGCGAAAGGCTATTTACAATTTGTACAGAAAGCAGATGGCAGTTATAAGAGTCGAGCGGCATGAAAGGGAAGCAGTGGTTGGGAAGGGAGTGAGACAGGGTTGTAGCCTCTCCCAGATGCTATTCAATCTGTATATTGAGCAAGCAGTAAAGGAAACAAAAGAAAAATTCGGAGTAGGTATTAAAATGCATGGAGAAGAAATTAAAACTCTGAGGTTCGCCGATGACATTGTAATTCTGACAGAGACAGCAAAGGACTTAGAAGAGCAGTTGAACGAAATGGACACTGTTTTGAAAGGAGGGTATAAGATGAACATCAACAAAAGCAAAACGAGGATAATGGAATGTAGTCGAATTAAGTCGGGTGATGCTGAGGGAATTAGATTAGGAAATGAGACACTTAAAGTAGTAAAGGAGTTTTGCTATTTGGGGAGCAAAATATCTGATGATGGTCGAAGTACAGAGGATATATAATGTAGACTGACAATGCCAAGGAAAACGTTTCTGAAGAAGAGAAATTTGTTAACATCGAGTATAGATTTAAGTGTCAGGAAGTCGTTTCTGAAAGTATTTGTATGGAGTGTAGCCATGTATGGAAGTGAAACATGGACGATAAATAGTTTAGACAAGAAGAGAATAGAAGCTTTCGAAATTTGGTGCTACAGAAGGATGCTGAAGATTAGATGGGTAGATCACATAACTAATGAGGAGGTATTGAATAGAACTGGGGAGAAGGGGAGTTTGTGGCACAACTTGAGTAAAAGTAGGGATCGATTGGTAGGACATGTTCTGAGGCATCAAGGGATCACCAATTTAGTACTGGAGGGCAGTGCGGAGTGTAAAAATCGTAGAGGGAGACCAAGAGACGAGTACACTATGCAGATTCAGAAGGACGTCGGCTGCAGTAGGTACTGGGAGATGAAGAAGCTTGCACAGGATAGAGTAGCATGGAGAGCTGCATCAAACCAGTCTCAGGACTGAAGACCACAACAGGAGCAACAACAACAGTGTATTTTTCAAACATCTAAACGGCTTATTTGGTAGGACATCGGATAATTGCTAAATGACTTTCACGGTGGAAGAGTAGCAGTCGGGGACCACCCAGAGCGTGTACATCACCCGTACTGATTTTATGAAGGGAAGTAAAGGATGGCCTTACCAGACAGGTCTACGTTTCTGATTTTAATACTAAGTGGGTTATATACGCGTGTGAGCAGGTGAGCGGACATTTACGAGGGTAATATCTCCTGTACGATGGAGTCGACGAGTAACGTTTGAGGGAGCAGTAAACGGTGTAACGCAGCGGGCGTCGCGTCTCAGCTCCGCAGCGCCGCTGCGGAACTGGGCGGTGCATCCCGCCCTGGTGCCCTGGTGCTGTCGGCTTCCTGTGACGTTAATTGCGAGACGCAAATCAGTCATCGCGGCGCACAACTTATGCACGGCTGACGTTATCATGCGCTTAATGAGCAATGAAAACCACAGCAAACACTAATTAGCGTTTCACGTTCGCTTTTTTTATGGTGCAAGTTTACCGCCCCCCCCCCCCCCCCCATTTGCGAGGCAATCAAAGAGCGACCCGCAATTCAGCCTCTTCGACAAGTGGATGAAATACGGCTTTCAAAAGAGCGACTCTTATCGGGTCTGTCAAGCAATAGCAGTTTTCTTTCCCTCATAGTCGTCTTCTGAATGTTAAAACTCAGTGATGTATGGCTCTATAATTTTCGACGGAGAGTCATTCCATAATCTTATCTCTATCACTGCAGTGTCTGTGCGATTTGTAATAGGGGGGAAATGCTCTTCCGCGAAGGGAGGTTAACCACATTGTAGACCAGCCCTCTGAGCAGCATACGACGCCTTTGTTATACAGTATGCCAGAAGGGATTACTGTGAATTATTTCTGTACAGGCTGCTCAGGACTTCCGTTAGATGCTGTGGAAAGACTTTATTTTCAATTTCCTCTGGCCACCTGTTTTGTTTGTCGCTCTCGAATGCCTCGGTACAGTAAGTGATTATAATTTGCCTTTCAGAATTAAATACGCTTCTTTTAACTGTCACCTGCAGTTTCTCAAAAATTGTGTCTTTAGATGAACGACATATATGGAAACCATTTTGTCCTTCTAATAGTGTTCTGTTATCTTTTCAACTCTTGGAATTATAATTGGATTCCAGGTCCGTCTGTTATACAAACAACTGCTTTTTATATAAACCCACACATGTTTCAGCACTCTTGTGCCTTCGTCAGTGGCTAGTCAATTTTTTAAAATGAAAACATGTTTCAAGTAATAATTATTCTAACGAAATTAGACGAAAACACAGTTCTCGGCCGGCCGGGGTGGCCGAACGGTTCTAGGCGCTACAGTCTGCAACCGCGCGCCCGCTAAGGTCGCAGGTTCGAATCCTGCCTCGCGCATGGATGTGTGTGATGTCCTTAGGTTAGTTAGGTTTAAGTAGTTCTAAGTTCTAGGGGAGTGATGACCTCAGAAGTTAAGTCCCATAGTGCTCAGAGCCATCTGAACCACAGTTCTCGTCTGCTGTTTTCATTATCTTATTTTTCTACATTGTTGGGTTACGTAAGACCCTCTGTACATTACTGTGCATGCATAGTGGACATTAATGGATGCAGGTGATCGGACAGAATGCTCACGTACTTGTCACCTGACAGAGTCGTATCTAACCGTGTCAGGGGTCCCATATCACAGGTCCCACACCATTACAGAGCCTCCACCATCTTGAACAGTCCTCTGTTGACATTCAGGGTCCATGGTTTCATGAGGTTGTCTCCATACCCGTACACGTCCATCCGCTCGATACAAGTCTCGTCCGACCAGGCAACATGGTGTCAGTCATCAACAGGCTAATGCCAGTGTTGACGGGCCCAGGTGAAACATAAAGCTTTTTTTCGTGCAGGTATCAAGGGTACACGAGTGGGCCTTCGGCTCCAAAGGCCCGTATCGATGTTTCGTTGAATGCTTCCCACGCTGACACTTGCTGATGGCCCGTCATTGAAATCCGCAGAAATCTGCGGAAGCGTTGCACTTCTGTCACGTTGAATGATTCTCTTCAGTCGTCGTTGGTGCCGTTCTTGCAGGACCTTTTTACTGCCGCAGCGATTATGCACGTTTGATGTTTTACCTCATTATTGATACTCGCGGTATACTCGCGAAATGGTCGTACAGGAAAATCCCCACTTCATATCTTCCCCAGAGATGTTGTGTTCCATCGCTCATGCTCCGACTATAACACCACGTTCAAACTCACTTAAACCTTGATGACCTTCCATTGTAGCAGCATTAGCCGATCTAACAACCTCGCCAGACACTTTTTGTCGTATATAGGCGTTGCCGAATACAGCGCCGTATTCTGCTTGTATACATATCTCCGTATTTGAGTACGCTTGGCTGATCCAGTTTCTTTGGCGCTTCGGTGTATAACGAAACTAGTTTCTCCTTGCTTTCCGCCGTTCGCTGCACCGATGTAGCAAGTATATGAACGTTGATAGTACAAGGCCAGATCAGTGTCCGGGCTGTTGCTCCTGCAACTACTGAAAAGGTTGCTACTCCTCTTCGTGAGCCATATGTCTGACGTCTCCACAGATACCCATCCGACGTGGCAGATCCCACGGCACGGCCATTTTTGTCACAAAGGCACGGAAACCGCCACGCCTCGGCAGCATCCATGTTTCGTGGAAGAAAGGTGAGGCGGGTTAAATTTCCTTCCTAGATTTTCTCATGTTGAGATATTAGAAGGAGCGATCTGTTTCACTTGGTAAAAAGCGTTCAATAGCTAAGATCGCAAAAATTCGTCTTTATTTTTTGCAACGTTTTTAGACAGATAAAACGGTCACCATCAAGTCCTCAAAAATAATTTTGTGGGCTACACAATATATTTGCACGGAGGCGTTTTTGAAAATTTGTCACCACAAAGACACATGGGTTTTCGTCCGTCCAGAGATGTGAGTTACGTGTGCTTTTGATACCGTCACGACTTCTTCACTTGAGAAATAAAATCCCCGTAACTAGCCGTATCTAGGCGTTTTGCATCACCTCGGTTCCGATAGTTCCGGAACCTGTAGAGAAAATTGGAACAGAGGTCACCATCAACCTCACTTCCGCCCTTTTTATTGCTCATAAAAACCAAACATTGCTTGGTGTACCACCATACAGCGAGACCTTCAAAGGTGGCGATCCAGGCTGCTGTACACACCGGTAACTTGCTTTGATGCATGCCTGTATTCGTCGTGACATACTATTTACAACTTCGTCAAGGCACTATTGGTCCAGATTGTCCCACTCTTCAATGGTGATTCGGCGTAGATCCCTCAGAGTGACTGGTGGGTCGTCCATAAACAGCCCTTTTCAATCTATCCCAGGAATTTTCGATAGGGTTCAAGTCTGGAGAACATGCTGGCCACTCTAGTCGAGCGATGTCCTTATCCTGAAGGAAGTCATTCACAAGATGTGCACGATGGGGACGCAAATTGTCGTCCATGAAAACGAATGCCTCGCCAATATGCTGCCGATATGGTTGCACTATCAATCGAAGGATGGCATTCACGTATGGTGCTGTTACGGCGCCTTCCATGACCACCAGCGGCGTACGTCGGCCCCACATACTGACACCCCAAAAAATCAGGGAACCTCCGCCTTGCTGCACTCGCTGGAGGGTGGCGTTGCTGTCAGGGTTCCTCCGAGCCATAATCCGTAGGCAGCGGTCATCCTCTGCAGTAGTAGCTTTTGGGCGGCCTGAGCGAGACATGTCATCGACAGTTCCTGTCTCTCTGTATCTTCCCCATGTCCGAACAACATCGCTTTGGTTCACTCCGAGACGCCTGGACATTTCCCTATTTGAGAGCTCTTCCTGGCACAAAGTGACAATGCGGATGCGATCGAACCGTGGTATTGACCATCTAGGTATGGTTAAACGACAGACAACACGAGCCATGTGTCTCCTTCCTGGTGGAATGACTGGATCTTTTCGGCTGTCGGACCCCCTCCGCCCAATAGGCGCTTCTCATGCACGATTGTTTACATCTTTGGGCGGGTTTAGTGACATCTCTGAACACTCAAAAGGACTGCGTCCGTGATTCAATATCCACAATCAACGTCTGTCTTCAGGAGTTCTTGGACACATGTTTTACAGAGTGATATATTCGACTTAGCATATACTGCCACGTTGTAAAACATTTGCTATACTGCCCCGTATGGTAACTTGGGAATGATGCAGGCTACACAAAGCAAGAGAATGGTAATCAGTACGGTAACTCCTACCAAAGTTGTATGAACTACGTCGAGCCAATATAAGCACTTCACAACAATCTTCTGGTAAACCCGGAGGAGAAACACCCCTCTGAAGATGTCCAACGCAGTTCTGGACGAAACGTTAGGAGCTGAAGAGTTTCATGGACCACGACCTTACATCCCGGAAGGTTTACCAGAAGATATGTCATCCGGTCGTGGAAGCCTTCATACTACTTCACAACAAGTTTGCAAATTTGTTGCCACTTGTTCTTCAGGCTGATTCTGGGTTTGGGCTGAGTTAAGAACAACCGATATATTTTTGTAGCAAAAAACAGCGAGTCCAGACCCTAAATGCTGTAATTTTTATGGCGTGGTTATCGGTTTCAGTCGCACGTAGACAATCTTCAGACCAGTAATGTCTCCAATTGGTGACGTGTGGAGCCTTTGCGCGAAGCTATTGTAAGAGCAGGAAGAACCTGTCGTCAACTTCAGTTTTGTTTGCACCATTACACAAGGTCGCCGGCGTTCCAGTTATATGAGTTCGATGTATTTTTGAATTTATAATTAGCAGGCTGCTGTGGCCGAGCGGTTCTAGGCCCTTCAGTCCGGAACCGCGCAGCTGCTACGGTCGCAGGTTCAAATTCTGCCTCGGGCATGGATATGTGTGAGGTCCTTAGGTTAGTTAGGTTTAAGTAGTTCTAAGTTCTAGGGGACTGGTGACCTCAGATGTTAAGTCCCATAGTGCTCAGAGTCATTTGAACCATTTTTTGAAGTTATAATTCTTATTGGTGTATCCGTAATACTCTGTTGCAGATGTACGCTAAATGCATTTTCCATTCCTTTACCCTTCCTTTCGGTGTGTCACGACCACGTGCATCAAGGAGTTAACTCACAGACGACACATGTTATTCTAGAGTATTAGATGGTCTCCTTTTCAATCGCTTAACATCGATCACATTCTCTCCGATCATCGGCTGCTTATGTGATTATCCTCTCATGTAACTTTCCAGCTCGATAAAGTTGGTTGGGAGCAAACTATATTGATAAGTCCACTGTATAGCGCGGTAACTCTCAAGACACATAATACCATAACACGCAACGTTTAAGATAATTACAGAGAATACTGACCATTTTACTTTCACTGTCTTCTATTAGCATACTTCTGAAGAAGGGCGTAATTCCCGGGTTCGATTCCCGGCGGGGTCAGGGATTTTCTCTGCCTCGTGATGGCTGGGTGTTGTGTGCTGTCCTTAGGTTAGTTAGGTTTAAGTAGTTCTAAGTTCTAGGGGACTGATGACCATAGATGTTAAGTCCCATAGTGCTCAGAGCCATTTGAACCATTTGAAGGGCGTAATGCGCGACAGTCGTTCGGCAAGGGCTGACATGAACATTTATATCACACAGCTTCACTCGGCATTACTACACTTAATATGGGCATTAAATCGACTGTTTTACCTGAGACACACGCGAACCTACCTTCGACAGTGTTCGTCAACAGCTACTCGGATTCCACATGACCAGTGCTTTTTATAACCACCCACCTGCAACAGAAAGAGAAATTGTATAAATTTTAGTGTCTAAATACAGTTCTGTGCTAAAACTTCAATGCAGCCTGAGGTATATTTCCGGCCACTGTGGCCGAGGGGTTCTAGGCGCTTCAGTCCGGAACCGCGCTGCTGCTACGGTCGCAGATTCGAATCCTGCCTCGGGCATGGATGTGTGTGATGTCCTTAGTTTAGTTAGGTTTAAGTAGTTCTAAGTTATAGGGGACTGATGACCTCACATGTTAAGTCCCATAGTGCTTAGAGCCATTTGAACCATTTTGAGATATACTAATTGCAGCCTGAGATAGATAATTATAAACTGTACGAAAATATTTATTAGTTTATTTAGGATTTTGGCAATTTGACTTCTCATATACTTACAAAAAGTATTAATACGATCTGACTACAAGCATCGCAATATCGGGCAACGTCAACTGGGTACACCACACATGTGCCGGGGAAAGGGGTGGGGGGGTGGGGTGGTTCTTACGTACGTGAGCTCAGTGCATTTTCGTCGGTATTCAGATGAAGATGGCCAGGAAACTTTGAGCCGAAATGTCGTGGCAGCTAGTTGCAGACATCCGGCAGTTCTCCCGAAATTTTATCGAAGAAAAGCGACGTAGCTCTCGCGAAACTGTTTGCTCATATTCAGAGAACCAGTATCAGAGGAAGACTATGAGAGAAAGCTGCTGCCCCATCGCATATCTCACGTACAGATGATGAGAATAAGAGGTCAGGTCCCTTGCATTGGCATATAGAAAGTCGCTTCTTCTTCGGTCAATAAGCGAGTGGGACAGGAAAGAAAATCACTGTCCATTAGCAATGGCGTAGCTATTATCGCTTGCTTGTGGCATAATCGCTGTCTATCTGCCAGTAAATATTAAAATAGTTTGTTCCACGGTATGTGGTTTCTTTTTTTACCTACGTCCGTGACTGTAAGAGGCTCACGAGTTCCAAATGGTAGGAGTTTTCACGGCAGGGTACACATGTTTGTTTGACCTACAGCGGAGTGCCGGCAAACAAATTAGGGACGCAGCTAGATAGTGCAGGGCAGATAGTTGCGTTATGTAAGGTGATCTCGTGCGGTCAACATTCTTCTGCCGCAGGAAGCAGCTGGCGGCAGCAGAGAGCAGCTCGCCAACACTTCGCTCATGCGAAATTTCTTCCAGCTTTGCAGTTGCGTCTGCGGCCTAAACGTCCCGGAAATAACACTCGTTCTCATAATTCGTTTATGAAAGACGTCAGACATAGTTAAATATGGAAGATTTATACAGACTGATGATTAGCTTAGCTGGAATCTGAAGCTGTGGTGTGAGGTTCGACTTCTGAGGCCCATCACAAATTTTCATGGCATGGCATGTTCTGGAATAGTGTTCTCACACACATGTAAAGCCAACGAGCAGCTGAGATGGATGCCCCAGTATTGACATGAAAGCCATTGAAGTCACTGCCTTTTATGTTTCACTGGTCGTTTTCGGTTTATGTGTCTTAATTCTTTGGTGAGGAGATCGAAACTACGAATATATTTTTCGACTCTCTCATGGTTCATTTAATTTAAGAAAAAATCGTGGTCTCCGCGTGTAGCGCGGGATTAGCCGAGCGGTCTAGGGCGCTGTAGTCATGGACTGTGCGGCTGGTCCCGACGGAGGTTCGAGTCCTCCCTCGGGCATGGGTGTGTGTGTTTGTCCTTAGGATAATTTAGGTTAAGTAGTGTGTAAGCTTAGGGACTGATGACCTTAGTAGTTAAGTCCCATAAGATTTCACACACATTTGAACATTTTGTCTCCGCGTGTAAGTCCAGATATTTCTGTTGGGGACTAAGGACACCGTACTATAAAACATTTCATCAGTATTTACATTATTTACAGAGCAATAATAATAATAATAATAATAAAATATAATAGCTATTACTACTCACATGTTTTTAAGTTGGGTAGTATATCTGAGTACATGCGGCAAGAGCAAGACTTTAATGCTTATTTTCCCCTGTACAGCAGGTCAGGTGTTGAAGTGTGGATGCAAAACGTTTAGTCTATACTGATAGGCGTAGTGCACTTAGTGGTGCAATTATGACTGTGCAGAAAAAATCACGTCATAAAGTTCGTGACTTGTTTGTGGGAAGACTGTTCGATACAGAAAAGACAACCAAGACAGTGATGAATGCACATAGTAAGATACCACATTCACAAATAACTGCTCTTATATCCTTTACACCCCATGTATAACTGCAACTCAATTTCACGTCATCGTATTTTCGACAAGAGAGGCATATCAACTTTTTTCGAAAGTTTGTTGTAGGAAGTTTGTAGCTATATTCGCTATTTTCTTTACTATATCTTAGTTAAAAATTTTCGTCGTTGCCACACAACACTTATAAATACATACATCAAAAAAAGTTTTGCATATCCCCGGTTTCCAGAGCCCCTGGAGATAGACGTTGACTGTGGATATTGTATCACGGATACCGTCCCTTTGACTGTTGAGAGATGTCACTAAACCCACCCAAAGATGTAAACAACCGTGGGAAGGAGGAACACGGTTCGTGTTGTCTGTAGTTCCACCATATTCGCTATTTTCGCTATTTTCTTTACTACATCTTAGTTAAAAATTTTCGTCGTTGCCACACAACACTTATAAATACATACATCAAAAAAAGCTTTGCATATCCCCGGTTTCCAGAACCCCTGGAGATAGACGTTGACTGTGGATATTGTATCACGGATACCGTCCCTTTGACTGTTGAGAGATGTCACTAAACCCACCCAAAGATGTAAACAACCGTGGGAAGGAGGAACACGGTTCGTGTTGTCTGTAGTTCCACCATGCCTAAAGGGTCAATACCGCGGTTCGATCGCGTCCGCATTGTTACTTTGTGCCAGGAAGGGCCCTTGTTGAACAAGGGAAGTGTCCAGGCGTCTCGGAGTGAACCAAAGCAATGTTGTTCGAACATGGAGCAGATACAAAGAGATAGGAACTGTCGATGACATGCCTCGCTCAGGCGTATTAAGGCCTACTACTGCAGTGGATGACCGCTACCTACGGATTATGGCTCTTCACCGATGAGTGTCGTATATGCCTTCAACCAGACGATCGTCGGAGACTTGTTTGGAGGCAACCCAGTCATGCTGAACGCCTTAGACACACTGTCCAGCGAGTGCAGCAAGGTAGAGGTTCCCTGATGTTTTGGGGTGGCATTATGTGGGGCCGACGTACGCCGCTGTTGGTCATGGAAGGCGCCGTAACGGCTGTACGATACATGAATGCCGTCCTCCGATCGCTAGTGCAACCATATCGGCAGCATAATGACTAGGCATTCGTCTTCATGGACGACAATTCGCGCCCCCATCGTGCACATCTTGTGAATGACTTCCTTCAGGATAACGACATCACTCGAGAAGAGTGGCCAGCATGTTCTCTAGACAGGAACCCTATCGAACATGCCTGGGATAGATTGAAAAGGGCTGTTTATGGGCGACGTGATCCACCAACCACTTTGAGTTATCTACGCCGATTCGCCGAAGAGGAGTGGGACACGCTGATAGACTTGTGGATAGTATGCCACGACGAATACAGACATGCACGAATGCAAGAGGACATGCTACTGGGTATTAGAGATACCGATGATACCGATGTGTACACAATCTAGACTACCACCTCTGAAGGTCTTTCTGTATTGGTGGTACAACATACAATGTGAGGTTTTGATGAGCAATAAAAAGGGCGGAAATGATGTTTATGTTGATCTCTATTCCAATTTTCTGTACAGGTTCCGGAACTCTCGGAACCGATGTGATGCAAAACTTGTTTTGATGTGTTTATTTTACTAACATAACGCAAATTCCTAACAGCTCCATGAGGGAAGCTGTGTTGGGTATACATTAAGAAGCCATCGTAAGACAAAATTTTGTTTGCAGTAAATATTACACAGTGTATGAACATAACGTGTGTATACTCCATGACAATGTCATATTAAAAACTACGCAGCACAAGATAAATTATCACGCAAATGTTATTAGTTCTAACTGTATCTAAAAGTTTCAAATTGATGAATTCCTTTAATTTTTTAAATTTAAATATAAATTTTATTTCTGATACAAACAATAACTTTATTGAGTCTGCGTTGACATACAGTTTTTGCACACAGCTCTTTTTCGAGGATATTTCACGGGATCTACAATTGAAATGTATCAGAGGTGTGCATCTTCTACATACGAATTCCATTGGTAAGGCACTGGACTCACATCTGGCAGGGCAGTTGTTTCTTTAAATCGCTTGAAGCAAATTCCGCTGTACTTCCTTAAAAACGGACATGACGGATTTCTTTCCCCATCCTTCCTCAGTCCCAGTTTTGGCTCCATCCCTAATGACGTGGACGTCATTGGAGGTTAAACCCTATAACGTGTCTTCCATTTCCGTGTCTCAGATTGGCAAAGGACTGAGCAAGCAGACAGTCGAGGATATAGAGGATGTAATTGTCCTAATTACGGATATTTTCATATATCGTACCTTAAGATGTACATGCTTCTGTGTGCTGGTTGTTTTTTCTGTGTCGAACGGTCCTCTCACAAACACGTCCCATAATTTACTCCCTGATGTCTTTCGCATGGTCGTAGCTGCACCACAAAGTGGATAACACTTGTGAGTATAGGCAACTGTTTTGCGTCCGTGCACCTACACTTCATCACCCGACCTGCTCTGCAGGGCGAAATAAGCACTAATGGATTGATCTTGCCACGTGTACCCGCAGATTCTAACCAAGCTAAAAATATACTAATCGTAATAGCTATAATTATTAGTCTGCAAATGACGTAGATACTGATAGAATGTTGTTCGGTACACTGTTCTCAGTCAACATTGAAAATATCTGCACTTACAACTGTTACACTCTCTATAAGCAGCATTTACTTAGTGGTCGTCCAACGAATCAGATCCAGGTAACCGTCACAACCACAGCTGCAGGCATTTGCTCATCGGTAATGTGGCTAAAAGTGTCAGGAGTTGTGTGGCGTTCCCACTGCTGTTTGTTGTGCACACGGAAAGTTGTGGCGAAATGTGGGCAGACCTGCAGCGGATCGATGCTTTGCTAGAGGGGCTGGTAGTTGACAGAAACAAAACATGTTGCGGATAACTAGGTGACCATGCACTGGAAACTGTGTGATAAGACAGTTTTCTAGGAATGTGTTTCCGGTTGGGGGTGGAACGATCACATGAAAAATACTGGTTGTATACATGGGTTCACCCATGAAAACTGTTGCTTAGAAAATGCTCATTTCAGCAGTACGTGAGTACCGCTCGTCAGTCTAGAAGCCTTACCAGGTACGGTTGTCAATAGAAGAGATTGGGAGGAGCCAGCTAAGAGCATGTAACGACACACTTACGTCAAGACAGTAACATACACTTGAAATCACTCACTTGAGAGACGTAAAATCACAGCAGAATTTTAATTTGTGAGTTTATTAATTTCAATCCATAATGCAATCTATAATATTGCCAAGTATGGACCACTATCCTCCCACCGTAACCAGTAACGGCATCTGCTAGTAGCATAAGAAACTGCTCGCATAAATATCGTCATTTCTGTGTGAGCCTTCAGTATTTGTGGATAATATCATTTGTGTAATCAGTTATTTCAGAACTTAAACTATGCTGAAAAGTAGAATATGTGTTAAAAGGAAATAAAGTATGTAAAACATTAGTTGCAGTTGTACGAGGGCTGCACTGATTTCACAGAGACTTTCTTTATCATAAAAACTTAGAGAGTAGTAGACAAAGGCGGTTGGCTCGCTGTGGCAGTGGCGTGTGTTCTGTGTGCAAGTGTGAGCATTCTGTGATGATCGATGAAATACGTGTGGAAGAATATATACATAATGTGGCTTTATATGGAGATACTGCAGGAAGAGGTGTTCCACACTGTACGTATATTATTAACGTAACATGGCTGTCAAAGGATCGCGACGGGCATGGAAATTATTTATACGCCACTAAACAGCGATTTCAAAGCAACACTCCAGGTACGTGATAATTACTTGTAAAGAGAAGTTTCTCACTAACGGTTTACGTTAACATTCCAAGACTACTGAATTAAAATCGGAGTATACAACTCATTTCTTTTATCAATTATTTTCACACCCTTTCATCACAAATTATTTTAACACTCAAGTATAACATTTTATTATGAGCGTGCTTTTTGAGCCATTGCAGTAAGTTATTCAGTTTAGTACCTGCACTCCTTTGTGTTTATGAGTATATATTTTGATTAATCAATGAATAGCATTTTAATGCGACCGAATGTTTACTGTAGTTTTAAGGCTATTAGATTATTATGGGATCCAGTAAGCTAGTGTTGTACATATCTTTAACTACTCCATATCAATCTTCCATTTGTCAGAACAGTTTTGTTTCATTTTAATTAGCCATTGTCAGTACGTGATCATAAAAGTGAAATAATTTTACCGCGCATACTGAAATTTAGTTATAGCTCGGCGTCGGGTAGTCCAATGTCTTCGCGGTCATATTTTCAATAAATTAGCATCTTTCATAGTAACTTCCGACGGCTGCGTTATATGCGGAGCGTTATTTGTGAAAGAAACAGCAATGCGAAATCGGTAACAGCACGCATGGACAAATGTATGGGATTTTGCGTAGTGTAGATGTGGGTGTCTCACTTTAAATCTGTCTCGACTGACAGTGTTAAGAGTAAGACAAACACATGACGCAGAAAGGGATGAGAGGGGTAACTTGAAGTACTAAGGCAAGAAATTTTTTACATATTTTTTTATTAAAACATGATTATGTTGTTGAGAGATGTGGAAGACTGATTTGGTTGTGTCTGACAAAGACTGCACTGAGTAGTACTTATTATCAAGTTACTGTACATGAGGATATGGATAGAGGGCAAACGATGAAAGCTTCAAAGGAGGTGCGGATGCACAGCGGGAAAAATTTTCTCTTGATTCTCCATGACTGTAAACAGTCATAAGTAACCTTTGTGGAGCCCACCCGGATAGCCGCGCAGTCTAACGCGCTGCTTCCCGAGCGGGAAGGCGTGCCGGTCCCCGGCATGAATCCGCCTGCAGAATTAGGGATCCGGTGTGTCGGCCAGCCTGTGGATGCCTTTTAAGGCGGTTTTCCATCTGCCTCGGCGAATGCGGGCTGGTTCCCCTTATTCAGCCTCAATTACACTATGTCGGCGACTGGGTGCACACTTTCCCCACGTACGCGTACACCATAATTACGCTACCACCCAAACATTGGGGTTACACTCATCTGGTGTGTGACGTTCCTGGAAGGGGGGGGGGGGGAGGTCCACTGGGGGCCGGACCGCACAATAACCCTGGGTTCGGTGTGGGGCGGCGGTGGGGTGGGTGGACTGCTGTGGCCTGTTGTGGGGTTGTGAACCACTGAGGGCTACGGTGGGACGAAGCCTCGCTGTCCTTTCTATGTCACAATACGCAATACACAACCTTTTGTGAGCATAAATATAGTTACACTGCGGATGCAAACTGTTCGTTATCTTTGACGCAGCCACATTGTGCATGCAGGTACCCCCAACTTTCTGCGACGTGACAGCTGACGACTTTTAGAGATTCTGTCGGCGCCTCGACGTTGACGCAAGCGAGACGTGCGTGTCTGCCACTGTTTGACAGACTGACGTGCCGCGTCTCCACGCTGCTTTATACGGAGCCCCAGCACTGACGACAGCGGCCGCCGATAGCGCCCGCAGCAGCGCCACAGAGACGCCCGTCAACGTCGCTTTTCGCCAGCCTCCATCTGAATGCCGGTCGAAATTGCCGGCGAGCGCAGAATACTTGAGCGGGACGTTTAGCCGGCAACAAAGGAACTGCTTGCGTTCTCACCGCGCCGGACAGTCGTTGCCCGGTCGTTAAGCAGGGCTGGCGCCCGGCATTCCAATGCGCGCCGATGATGACGGCCGGTGGGAAGGGACGCCGTGCCCCCCATACTGGCTGGACGAATACACCTCCCTGCGGGCGGCGCCAATCAGTTACAAGTTTATTCCGTGATGTTTCGGGATTGCAGCCGTGTTACATCGACTTCTTGCCACGATATTTCGGCTGACAGCCATCTTCAGGTGGGTGTTTTGCATTGGCGCGGAGGCGCAAACGTAAAGGGAGCCGCTACAAGTGCGACCTCTGTCGATTTTCACGCCCTTTTCGATAATTGCTCCCCCTATGACGCGCAGGCGTATGCGTAAGGGTGATACCACATGTGCACTCTGTTTCGGAATACGCACTCGCGAATTTAAAATTCAGAAGTCCAAATTAATAAGATAAACTGTCGCTAGACGTGTCATTAGTCATAAAATGTTTTCTTTCTGAAGACATTAAAGAAACCACTGGGTCCCACGACTTGTGCAGATGAAAGCCGCCGTCACGATTAGTAAGATCTTCCGCCAAACGTACTTCCACCGATTCCTTAATAACACAGTAGAACGAAAAAAATTTTTTGAAAAACTTTTTTTGCTTTGATAACTGATCTTTATAGATTTTTACGAGCTGAATCCAAATCTAGCCTTAAATTCTTTTGTATCACCCATAGTTTTTGAGCAATATGCTTTTTATTATATGGTACAAAAATCCTATGCCATACGGTAAATGGGGAAATTAATGAAACGCTTTGTTACAACGTAAGCATGGTTTGTATTTACAGTAAGCTACTTAAAACAATGATATGTGTTAATAGAGGTTTCACTTGTCAGCTGGAATTGGTTTGTATTTTCTTTCTCTTTTTTCTTTGAAGCTTCTTGTGTAGCTTTTTCCACGATGAGTCGCTTGCTGAACTTCTAGGTGAAGTGACCAACAGTAGTCCCACATTATGTTGGTGTTCCAGCGGCCCTGGTAGCGGTTTCCCATCACTTTAATGACCTGGTGAAAACCCTCTCCTTGCTCCTCACTAACATCTCCCATATTGTCCGGAACGTAATCAAGGTGACTGTTCAAAAAGTGAACTTTCAGGCTCATTAAACATCCTGAAGTTAAAGTTCTTTAACATTGTAGCTATAATAGAAATATAGTCTGGCTCTTTTTCATGCCCTAAGAACTTCGTAACGACTTGCTTGAATGGTACCAATGTTTCTTTCTCATTTAAGGTCATTGTAGATTCAAAGTTAATATAAACATCAGTTTTGTCATGTCAGGTCCGAGAAAGACGCATTCTTTTAGTTTAGCTTCTGAAAGGTGTGGATACTTTTGGCAGAGATACTAAAAACATGGTCCACCTTTAGGCAAAGCCTTTACAAACTTTTTCGTTAGGCCTAACTTTAAATGTAGAGGTGGTAGGAGTACGTTTTTAGGATCTACAAGGTTTTTGCGTAGAATGTTCTTCTAACCAAGTTTTAAGGTCTGCCTCACAGGCCAGTTCTCTCTGCACCAGTGTTGATCCCGCCCTACTGTCCCATTCACAAAAGAAACATGGAAATTTGGTAAGGCCACCTTGCTGACCAAGGAGCATACATGTTACTTTTAGATCGCCACATATCATCCGACCGTGAGCAGAATAGGCTATTTTATTTAGCATTATTTCTAGTTTTTCATAGCTTTCTTTCATATGTACAGAATGTCCAACAGATATAGATGCGTACATGTTACTATTGTGTAATAAAACAGCCTTTAAAATAGTTTTGGATGAATCAATAAACAGCTTCCAGTCTTCCTTTCTGCATTCAATACCAAACTAATTCATCAGACCGGGAATGTCTGAGCAGTACACTAAATTATCTTCTTGCTTAAAAAACTTGGAAAACTGCTGCTCTCTCTTTCTATACATGTATATGCTGATTCCAACTGCCGATAAGTTCTTTTCTTTTAGTCTAGAGTCAAGCAGTTCAGCTTTTTCTTTCGTCAAGCCCAGATCCCTAACCGAACCGTTACGCTCGGTCTGAGTAAACAAATGAGGCTCTAGACTTTCTGTATTACAGTGGAATTCATCATCGTCAGGTTCATGTAAATCAGATTGTACATCAGAAAATACTTCTGTTAGAATAGAATTTAAATCATCCGGTGGTTCAGGAACCGGCAAATCTACACTATGACCTACTGATCGGATGACGGACGGAAGATTAGGTTAGCTTATTACCTTCTTGTTTTTCGAATTATGACCAGTAATATCAACACTGCAAAAGTAGCAATCATCGGAATGATTTCTTGGCTCCCTCCATATCATAGGAACAGAAAATCTAAAGGCTTCTTTTTTTTCCTTTTTGGACCATATTCTCAGATCTTCAACACACACATAACATTCTTTATGCTGCGCCCAAGATTCATCTTGATCGCCAAGTTTAGATACAAAGTATGAAAGATAAACCTTTTTCACAAAGTCCGTAATGTTTCTTTTGTGTTTTTTAATCACAAATTCACCACAAATGTAACAAAAACTGTCAGCAGAGTTTTTACAACCACGATTAGACATTGTACTGAGCACAAGTATAGGAAACGGGAAAGTAAGGTTAGGTTGACAGTTAACAAAACACTTTCTGTTAACACAAAAATAGAATCGACCTTTTTTTTGCCAGCAAATATTTTTCAGCAGTGCTACCAACGTCATCTACAGTCATTACACCTCCTTTTTAAATTATTTTAACTATATAAAAGCTATTGAATTATTTAAAACATCGCTTAATTTAATAAATTTAACTGTAAAATGTGAAGAAATGGTGGGTGATACAGGTTTTTAAGTATCATATTTGGATTTCTCACCCTAAAAAACATAAGAATAAGGTATTTTCGCCGGCAGCGGTGGCCGAGCGGTTCTAGGCGCTGCAGTCCGGAACCGCGCGACTGCTACGGTCGCAGGTTCGAAAACCTGCCTCGGGCATGGATGTGTGTTGATGTCCTTAGATTAGTTAGGTTCAAGTAGTTCTAAGTTCTAGGGGACTGATAACCTCAGATGTTAAGTCCCATAGTGATCAGAGCCATTTGAACCAATAAGGTATTTTCAGCAAAAAAGTTTTGCCATCGTTGGCCCGTGTAATTGAATCCCAGAAGAATCTGGTCGAAAATCATGGAATGTCCTGTGGAGGTACAATATTCGGCTGTGGCTGGCTTACTGACAAGCGAAAAGCGAGTGTGGCGATCATATTCAAAGCATCTTTCACGCATTCTGCCCGTTGTTTGACCAATGTACAGGAGCTTTGCCACACTGACAAGATATTCTGTAGATTACAGTCCTCCGTGATTCCGGATCATCCTTTGCCGAACCGAGAAGAGCATATATTTTTGTAGATCGGGGAACGATTACTTTGATACATTGTTTCCTTAAGATTCTGCTTAATTTAGGCGAAATATTGCCGACGTACGGGAGGAACGCCCAGGACTTGAACCGCTCCTTCTGCTTTTCATGTTGAGGGTAGCCACGTTTCTTCTTCCCCAAAGCTGTGATGACCTGATGTGGAGAATATTCATTATCTTTGAAGACACATTAGAGGTCTTCCAGTTCCTTTGCAAGGCTGCCTCCTTCAGACACAACGTGTGCCCGTTACACCAACGGTCGAAGGACGTCCGTAGTTTGCGATGCATGGTGGCAGCTAGACGCCGGCAAATACAGATCTATACTTGTAGGCTTACGATATACGGATTGCCCATCCACTTTCCGCATGACCAAGACATCCAGGAGCCGCAGATATCCGCCCTTCTCCACTTCCATCCTAAATTTGCATTGAGTTTAGGTTAGTAACTGACGTGAACTACCAATCTCCAGCTCGAAACATTAATCTGAAAATGGCTGAATGGTTGTCAGCTGAAATATCGTGGCAAGAAGTCGATGTAACCCGGCGGCTTTGCCGAAACTTCTTGGAATATTCTGTACTTCGGGAAAACTTCAAGAATCAGTTTCCCGCTTTCTTTCATGGCGCGCAAAGAAATTTCTTTCCCAACAGAAACGCACTCAAACATGGTGTCAAATACGAGGCTGAGTCAAATGAAAACCTTCAATATTTTTTAAATATTATTTATTATGCAGAAGTGGTACAAAGCTGTATCACTTTTCAACACAATATCCCCCACGCTCAATGCAAGTCCTCCAGCGCTTACAAAGTGCATTAATTCCTTTAGAAAAAAAATTCTTTTGGTTGTCCGCGCAACCACTCTTGCACCGCGTGGCGTACCTCATCATCAGAACGGAACTTATTTCCTCCCATTGCGTCTTTGAGTGGTCCAAACATATGGAAATCACTTGGGGCCAGGTCTGGTGAGTATGTTGGATGAGGAAGACACTCAAAATGCAGGTCTGTGATTGTTGCAACTGTTGTACGGGCAGTGTGGGGCTTTGCATTGTCAGGTTGCAAAAGGACACCTGCTGACAGCAATCCACGTCGCTTTGATTTGATTGCAGGCCGCAGTTGATTTTTTGGGAGATCTGTGTATGATGCACTGGTGACAGTGGTCCCTCTAGGCATGTAATGCTCCAAAATGACGCCTTTTTCGTCCGAAAAGACCGTCAGCATAACCTCCCTGCTGATGGTTCTGTTCGAAACTTCTTTGGTTTTGGTGATGAGGAAAAGGCGCCATTCCTTGCTCGCTCTCTTCGTTTCCGGTTGGTAGAAGTGAACCCAGGTTTCGACCCCAGTAACGATTCTTGCAAGGAAGCCATCACCTTCTAGTTCAAAGCGCCGAAGAAGTTCTTCACAAGCATCAACGCGTCGTTCTCTCATTTCAGCAGTCAGCTGCCGTGGCACCCATCTTGCAGACACTTTGTGAAACTGGAACACATCATGCACAATGTAGTGTGCTGACCCATGGTTAATCTGTAAACATGCTGCAATGCCATCAGTGTCACTCGGCGGTTTTCCTTCACTATGGTTTCAACTGCTGCAATGTTCTGTGGACTCACAACTCGTTTTGCGTGACCTGGATGAGGAGCATCCTCCACTGACGTCACACCATTTGCGAACTTCCTACTCCATTCGTAGACTTGATGCTGTGACAAACATGCATCGCCGTACTGAACCTTCATTCGTCGGTGAATTTCAGTAGGTTTCACACCTTCAGTACGCAAGAACCTAATAACAGAACGATGTTCTTCCCTGGTGCAAGTCGCAAGTGGGGCGGCCATCTTTACACTGATACTGCCACAGTATGGGTGGATCTGCACTATGCTGCCACCTACAGGCCATTCTGCACGCTGTTTGTAGCACGCTTACCAACTTGCAGGATAACGGCGCGAAATTTCGATTTGTTATTACAAATTTAAGGTTTTCATTTGATTCACCCTCGTATATTAGTTTACAACGTTTCAGGAGCGAGAGAAGAACTAAAGCTCTACTTATTTACGTCACCGGAAGCTGTCAGATGCATTAATTTCCCACCAGTATTTGACAGGAGGACATGATTGCTGTTCGTAACACCATAGTGGCTCAGCAATCATCGGTTTTACGTTCACTACTGTTTGTGAAAATTGCAACATCCAAAAGGAATAGTGTGAATCAGTCCAAAACCGGAGGATGTGTAGGAAACTGGAACGAACCATAAGAAGTGACGAAGATTGCAGAAAGACTGAGTACGTGGGCCCAGCGGCACCATTACCGCACATATCAGTATTCCGATACTCCAGTCAGTGCAGAGCCGAGTCGTCAAAGAAGTGGAAACGTGCAAGCGCGTTCCGGTATGCCTCGCAGACGTCAAAGGGCGAAATACCAGCACGTGAATAAGTTCCAAGGAGGCAGGATCTTAGGTCTCTGGGACACAGGTTTGTCTCACTGCTGAATTCCTGCTGGTATAGGGCACACTGTTTTAAAAGTGATACGTGCGTGGAAAGAACAATGCCATAAACAATGATGAACGGGTACTAGACCACCGCGCTGGATGACCGCCATCATGTCAGCATGGCCGCAGCAGACAGAACAGCTCCGTTGCGTCGATGTCGGAGCACTGCAAGGGCTGTGGACCTCTCTGCGTCGACGTTCCGATGGCGCCTGCTGAGGTCTGCCACTCACTACATCGACATCCATTGACCAAAAACTCCGAACGCAGGCTGCAGTGTGCACGTGAACACCGTCACTGGAGTGACGAATGGAAAAATACACTGTTTACAAACGAGACTTACTTCAACATGCCCTGCAGTGATGGCAGACCAGACGCTGCCTTCGTGAACACAGTCGGACAGACCGCATAGCTGAGCGCCATAGAGGACAAACATCAAGTGTGATGGTTTAGAGCGTCATTGGCTATAGCGTGCATCTCGCCTCCTATTGAAGGCAACTTAGCAGCATACGCTGCATCAGGGAGGTCGTGTAACCCCGGGGACTACCTTTCAAGCAGGAAACTCCACATGCCATTTTTCAGCAGGGCAATGCCTGGTCACATGTAGGGATGGACGTGCAAGCCTTCTCCAAAGAATGACGGATGACACAGCTTCCCTGGCCTGCACATTCGCCGAACAGGTCGCCCACTGTACATGTCTGGGATACGGTCGGTCAACAACTTCTTTGCTCTGCTCCTCGCGAAACCACTGCCTCTGCTTTGTGGACGCGCCTACAAACTGTGTGGCAGTCTGTCCCCAAGAACCACACCCAGGGCATCTTTAATTCAACGCCACGACATATGGAGGCGCTAATTGCAGCACGTGGTGACTTCACATCATCAAAGGCGAACCTCCACTTCCGTAATTCTTAACATTCGCACATTGTCGTGTCCCTAATCTGCGAAATGCATTTCATTGTAATCACATGTCTCTTTCTTGGTGCGCGCAATCCTCATTAACTGTGTATATCTAGTGTATATCTATGTGATATCCAAACTACGAGGGCTATTCGGAAAGTAAGGTCCGATCGGTCGCGAAATGGAAACCAAAGTGAAAATCAAAATTGTTTTATTTGCAACAGTTACCGACACCTTCCACTTACTACTCCACATAGTCGTCGCTCTGACTGAGACATTTGTCGTAGCACTGTACCAGCTTTCCTATATCCTCGTCATAGGAGGCAGCCACCTCTGCATCCGGCCAGTTCTGTGCGCTGTGATGCAGCTCGTTGTCTGTGCCAAAATATTCTCTTCATAGCCAGCGGTTCATGTGGCAGAGACGAAAGTCAGAAGGAGTCACGTCCCAGCCGTAAGTGGTGATCGAACACTTCCCATCGAAAAAGCTGCAAGAGCGTCCTCATTGCCCCTGCTGTGTGAGGCCTAGAATTGTCGTGAAGAAGGAAACGCACGACAGTTACGTCGTGTGGGCTACGTTAAATCAGGCGAAACCTCTCACAGGCACTCATCGTTGGCGCGAGACCCTATTTTCTATGCATCTTTACGTGCTCACTGTGGACTCAGAATTGAAAAGAGCGGCGTGACGCGAGTGGTGGGAGTACCAGAGATACTGTCCAACACATCCATGCGGATTTTCACCATCGTTTCCATTTCGCGGCCGTTCGGACTTTACTTCCCGAATAGCCTTCGTAGTCGTACATAACATCTTGTAGACTATTTGCAAGTGGACAGATACATTACGTCTTCCTGCATTTCCGCCATAAAGTTAACAGCGTAGCACATCATCCTCTAATGCTGAGAAAATAACGGTACCAACGTTCTCTTTGATTCGTTGTTGCCTTGTTTAATAACACTTACAGAAACACGTGATTTTTATTTTGCTAGAGAGTTAACTAAATATTTATTTACTTATGCACTTTCTTCGACTGCCAAGATTACAGTCTCAGACTCTTTTTAACGTTTAACCAGATATCTTCGGTAAGGTGACACTGTGTTGAATGAAGTACACGAACACTACCTATCTATTAATACCAAGTGCAGTAATTAATATGCGATATTTCAAAAGTATCAGTCTTATTTACACTGCGTTAAATAATTCCGTCGACACATATTTATCTAATGCGAGTGATGACATCTGCGGGTGACAGTTACGAAACAAAACGTAAATTGGTTACAAACTACGGCATGCACACACTTATTCAACATGTGCCGGCCGCGGTGGCCGTGCGGTTCTAGGTGCTCCAGTCCGGAGCCGCACTGCTGCTACGGTCGCAGGTTCGAATCCTGCCTCGGGCACGGGTGTGTGTGATGTCCTTAGGTTAGTTAGGTTTAAGTAGTTCTAAGTTCTAGGGGACTAATGACCACAGCAGTTGAGTCCCATAGCGCTCAGAGCCATTTGAACCATTTTTATTCAACATGTAAACGTCTCTACAGATATTCGGATTTAGGTTACGACGTGTTCGATATTCCTGTCATCATTGACGATGATGTGGTGCAGGCAAATAGCGAAATTCTGCATGATCCGCTGAAGTGTCGGAACATCGATGGTGTCGATGACCTCCTGAAAGACTTTTTTCAGCTCAGCAGTGGTTTTGGAGTTATTGCTGTACACCTTGTCTTTAATATACCCCCACAAAAAGGAGTCGCGTGTGTTCAGATCCGGAGAATATGGCGGCCAATGTTATTATTCCGTGACTGGACATTGCACACCAAACAGTCACCCGTTCAGGGTGAAGGGACTTCTCGGTCGCGAAATGCGGATTCTCAGTCCCCCAGATGCGCCAACTTTGCGTATTGACGAACCCATCCAAATGAAATTGGGCTTCGTCGGTAAACGAAACCATGCATGCGCGTACTAATTCCCATCATGCCCCGCGGCCAACCGTGCAGTTTTAACGCCCTAACGCAAACCGTTCAGAAGTTATGATGATTTTATTTTATAGAGTTCAATGATTGTCACCCTGCATATTACCGAACGAAACGGGTCCCAGTTGCAGATTTTCTGTGTAACGGCTTCCAGGGACTACAAAAATTTTTATTTTCAGTATTTCACGTAAGAATTTTTGACAGAATTTCAAAATTTAGTATGCTGTCGTTATCTACTCATAATCTTATGATACCTGACAAAGCGATGAAGTAACGGTAAGCAGAGCGCGGGAACACAATAAATCAAGCATTGAAGGGTTCCGGAAACTCCTCACAATTTTATCATTATACGATACTTAGTTCGGGAGATATGACGTTATAAACACTGAGATGCGTGAGAAACTACCTTCTCTTAAAACGAAGCGCAAATTACCGGCATTATACCACGGGGAATAAGTCATAAATAATGAATCAAACATAATTAGGGTTCTGCGTCCTCAACAATAGAGATCTTATATGCTATATGTCAAATATTTAACACAGTAACTCAGACTTTTGAAGCTGTGTTATGTTATCGATTTCTGTTCTCGTAACAATCGGTGATGGGTGGTCTTGTGATGTATACAAAGTGTATAGTACCGTGCGGAAGGAATCATAACTGGAAAAGAATTTGGAGGAAAGTAAGGATTAATACGATAGGGCTAGCAGATGAGGAAGAGAAAAGGAATGGGAAATAGGTAATGATAATGTTGAAAATCTGACAGGAATGCTGGTTAGCTATTTGGTGGAAGGGAGACATGTTGGTAGCGAGAAAGACAACTGGGATATGACGACAGGAAAACTAAGTCGTTGATATCGTGCAAAACTTTAATCTAGTCTTGAGGATATAAAATGTAGACTGGCAATGGCAAGGAAAGCGTTTCTGAAGAAGAGAAATTTATTAACACCGAGTATAGATTTAAGTGTTAGGAAGTCATTTGTGGAAGTATTTGTATGGAGTGTAGCCATGTATGGAAGTGAAACATGGACAATAAATAGTTTGGACAAGAAGAGAATAGAAGCTTTCGAAATGTGGTGCTACAGAAGAATGCTGAAGATTAGATGGGTAGATCACATAACTAATTAGGAAGTATTGAATAGGACTGGGGAGAAGAGGAGTTTGTGGCACAACTTGACTAGAAGAAAGGATCGGTTGGTAAGACATGTTCTGAGGCATCAAGGGCTCACCAATTTAGTATTAGAGGGCAGCGTGGAGGGTAAAAATCGTAGAGGGAGACCAAGAGATGAATACACTAAGCAGATTAAGAAGGATGTAGGTTGCAGTAGGTACTGGGAGATGAAAAAGCTTGCACAGGATAGAGTAGCATGGAGAGCTGCATCAAACCAGTCTCAGGACTGAAGACCACAAGAACAAACAGTCTTGAATGCAGCGAGGATTCGACTAAGATGCGGGTTACAGAGTCATTTGTTGCAGAATCATACGACTGAAATGGGAAAGGGGCGGAGAAAAGATTTATGTATTGCTACATCGAAGACACTGTACGTTACAGATACCGTATTGCAGTTTTGGAATGGTGATACTTACTTGAGCTGGATTACTGACGCCACCGATACCTGACAAAGTGATGAAGTACAGGTAAGCAGAGCGCGGGAAACTCATGTCTGCTCTCCGGTCGCATCGACCGGAAGAAATGGCGTAATCAAAAAAATGTATGTTACTACATACATGCCCTACGGAACCATTCTTAGCTAGCTTGAGTCGTCTGGAATTTTCATTATTTGTGCCTTATCGTCCTACATGAGAGTCATGCACACTCAGCAGGGTTGTGCAAACAGTACCAGTTCTCTTTAAGTAGAAATGTTTTTCTAAATTATTGGACTGCATTCAAGCAAGAGAGACATTTCCCACGCCCTGAGACAACTTGCCCTTCCCAGTTTTAAGCGTTCCTGCCGAGATCTTTCGCTCTTTATTCGCCTTTACATTCATTTTAAACTAATACGTGTTCAACCGTTTTCTGTTGTTTTAAAGCTTAATTAGGTGCTACTCTTTGTTGGAGTGACTGCGTGACATCATCTTTTGTACACGGGTAACGGCCTCAGAAAGGTTGGGGATCACTGCAGACCAGTCCTGCCCTGGGACACGCATCCGTGGTTCTATGAACACGTAGCGCTAGCAGAAGCCTAGTCTCGAGCATTTGCCCAGCGACAGCATGTGGCTGCGGCCATCTGGCCGGCCGGTAAATCCGGCTCCCAGCTGCTCCGCAGCAGTAGAGAGGTTGTGGTGGGAGGGGGGGGGGGTGAGGCGGCGGGGGAGGGGGTGCCCTTGCCCCTGGAGAGCGGCACCGCCAGCTGAGGCCGGCGACCTTGCAACAGGTGGGCGCCGCCTGGCGCCAGGTGTGCTGGCGCCACTAGACAGGTTCCCCACAGCTGAGCGCCGCCGCCGCACCGGACCGCTCGTCTCTCCGTGTTCTTAACGTCTCTGTGACAGCTGTCCTTGCACTACAATAACAAACAAAACGTTTCGGCCCCACGCAGAGACAGCTCTGAAAAACTTTACATATCGTTTTCATTTTGTTGTTGTACGTTGCGCAATCGAGCGTTACAAGCAGACTTACGTTATTTACAATTATTACTCACTAAACTGCACGCGAACGTGTCATTTGCTGTCGACATTTAACAAACTAATTAAAGTAACTTTAACAAACAAAGCATTGAAAGTAAAATTTACAGGGGATCTGCCAAAACCTTTCGAAATAAAATCAGGAGTAAGACAGGGAGATGGTTCATCACCCCTAATTCTTCAACTACGTCTTAGCCGGCCGCGGTGGTCTCGTGGTTCTAGGCGCGCAGTCCGGAACCGCGGGACTGCTACGGTCGCAGGTTCGAATCCTGCCTCGGGCATGGATGTGTGTGATGTCCTTAGGTTAGTTAGGTTTAAGTAGTTCTAAGTTCTAGGGGACTGATGACCACAGCTGTTAAGTCCCATAGTGCTCAGAGCCATTTGAACCATTTTTGAACTACGTCTTAGAGAAGGCAGCGAGGGAATGGAGGAAGTCCATCAGTACTACGGGTATTCAACTAGGAAGAAACCTAAATAATATCACCATAGATTGTCTAACATTTGCAGATGACATGGCATTACTTACTGACTCACTGGATAGTTTCAAAGAACGAATGACAGAACTACAGAAACAAGCGGACAAAGCAGGACTAAAGAAATCTTTTGAAAAAAGACACTTCAAAACAAATATTAATTATGCCCCTCCAAATCTTAAAATTCATAATAATAAAACAAGCTGTTTTAAATAACTACGTGGTTGGATAACAAGCAACCCAAAAGAAAAGATACTAATAGAAAATGGAGTACATAAAATGGAAAGGGCATTCCAAATGGCAGAAGACACATATAACAAAAAAAAAAAACAAAAAAAAAGACTTAGTCCTGGAACAAAAACGTAAGGCACCATCAAACAGCGGTAAGGCCTGTGTGCAGCAGAAACAAACTAAAAAAATTTGGGGATCTTGAAAAACTGGAAAAAACTCAAAGAAGAATTCTGACTAAATACTGGGACCAAGAATTAACAATAATATTGAATAAAATGTAAGATCAAACAGAGAGTTCTTTTCGAAAATGGAAAAGCTATCTGATGTAATGAGGAAAAGCAGACTACAGTTTTATGGACGCACACACAGAATGGATAGTAACAGACCAAGCAAACAGATCTTCAACTTACTAAATGCAAACGCACATGCTTCACCGAAACTGACAAAGATATGAAAAACACTGCATTTCGGGAAAGAAAGAGATCTGCTAAAGGAAGAAAGTGGACCCAGGAAGAAAAATAACGATATGATCGAAGAATGAACAGAGTTTGGGCGCAACGGAAATTAAACACAATGAAGAAAAAACCAAAGTTGATTCTCGTACGCTCCAAAATGGTTATTCGAATAAATATAAAATACAGTACATAAACTTCTTATAATTTTAAATGATTAATGGCACATGAAGACAGTGACTCACCGTAATATGCCTCAATTGCACTATAGAAACTACTTCTTAAAGAAAAATCGCATTGCTGCTTCCCAGCTGCAGTTTATTCCTTTTTCGTTTGTGTTATTGTGATCTTCAGTACAAAGACTGATTTGATGCAGCTCTTCACGCAAATCTATACTGTGCATGTCTCTTCATCTCTGTGTGACTACTGCAAGCGACGTCCACTTGAACATGAGTTTGGAGTCCCCTTACCCACCCACACACACACACTTTCCCCCAACTAAACTGACGGTTTGTTGATGCTTCTGGATCTGTTCTATCTACCGACCCTTATCTTTTTAGTTACGATGTACAGTAAATTTCTTTTTTACCCAGTTTAGTAGAGTTGTTCCTCGTTAGTCATGCGATCAGCCTTTCTAGCCCTCAGCGTTTTTCCGTGGTACCACATATCAAAAGCACCCACTCTCTCATCTATTCTCTTCTTGTCTGGACTGCTTATAGTTATGTATCGCTTCCGTTCAAGACTACACTACAGGAAACAAGTCCTACAAGATTTCCTAACATTTTCTGTTCAGTTTTACACCGGTTTTCTTTTTTTAGAAAATACTTTCTTGCTATTTCACACCTACATTTATATATCCTCTCTAATTATCATATATCATAAGATTGTGTTGTCCAACTGGCAAAACCTCATTTCATAATCTTCCTTCCGGAATATAGGCTAATTTAATTTAACTACATTCCATTTACTTTGTCGTAGTTTTGTTGACACTCATCTTAGAACCTCTTCTACATCAATGAGCTTGCAAGTCTTTGCTGTTTATAGCAAAATTGCGATGTCATCGGTAAATCTCAGTTTTTTTTCATCCGTTTGAATTTTCTCTTCCCAAATTTCTCCTTGGTTCTCTTTACTGTTTGCTCAATGTACAGACTGAATAACATCAGACTGCAGCCTTGCCTCACTCCCTTCTCAACCAGTGTCTCCTTTCACTTCCTTCGACTGTTACAACTGTAGGTTGCTTTCTGCACTAACATGAGAAAGCTGCATGAATACGTTTACCTTATAACTGCTTTTATAGCCACGCAATTTGTCTTATTTTAGACCGCAGCTAAAACGAATGCAGTTCCTTTCTAAAACGTAGAGGGTGTCTCAGAAGATACGGTACAAATGGTTCAAATGGCTCCGAGCACTATGGGACTTAACTGCTGTGGTCATCAGTCCCCTAGAACTTAGAACTACTTAAACCTAACTAACCTAGGGACATCACACACATCCATGCTCGAGGCAGGATTCGAACCTGCGACCGTAGCGGTCGTATGGTTCCAGACTGTAGCGCCTAGAACCGCTCGGTCACTCCGGCCGGCCGATACGGTAAAATTTTGTGTGTGATAGCATTAAGACTAATTAAGACTTTGTTTCACTTATGTGATACTCTATCTCATAAAGTTTTTACGCCTTTCAATAACTTTCAACTTGTGTGCCTTTGGTGACATGGACATCACGCAGTCTGTATTCAAGCTCTGTCCACACTCGGCGCAACATATCCGCATGAACTGCGCCAATGGCAGCAACTTCTCGGTGCTATAAATCATTGATGTGTTTGATAGGCGTTTGTTAGTCTCTGTTCTTGACATACACCCGTAGAAAGAAGCCCGTCGGTACAATTTCAGGAGAGATGTAAGGCCAGGGAAATGAACCGGCTCTACCAGTCTAACGATCTGTAAACGCATGGTTCAGGACATTTCGGATAGTCTGAGCGCAATGTGGCGATGCAACATCTTTTGTTGAGTCATACACAGTCGAAACTTCGTGAGTTTCTCTGTCACATAAGCCAGACCTGGTGTGAATGGTTTAGTTTGTTTGGGTACCGTAACATATTGTAGCTGTAGCGTACCTTTTGAAACACTATGTATTTTAAAATAATGTGCCTCTACCATCACACACGATAGTTATAAAGAAAATGATAATGTGGCAGTTGTGTGAGTAATACCTCAGGGTTGCTTTCTGGGGTAGTAGCAGTTGCTTCCTGACTAACAGAACGTTGGTACTCGGTCCTCTATAGGAGGGCTGTACTGCAGTTGATTTGCAGGGAATACGTGGATAATGATTTGATGCTTTGAGACCATGGCATTGCACAGACAACACTAGGTTAAACCAACAGTTGGTTCGAGTGAGTCGGGCATCTACTGGCAACGGCTCTACGGTGTTCCAGCAGAAGTGCAGCGCTTCACGTAAGGTCTGGGAGAAAAAGAGCCCCACAGCGGGAATAACCTCTCTATCTATGTCTTCTTCAAAAGTCGCCCCAGGAATTTTTTACATTTGTTTAGCCACCTCACATTCTTTGACCTCCTAATCGAATATTTGTTCGCTTCTTTTGCAGCTATTTCGTAATAGTCTGTTTAATCACACTAGAAACGCAATAAAGAATGTATATTCTAGAAACGTTCCTCAGTAATTCTGATCTGACGATATAGACAAACTCCGAATCGTACTGGCAAGGAGACCACATGCGAATCGGATTTTTGTAATTTATTACATTTATGGCGCATGAAGTTCAGAAATCAAACGTCAGGCCAATGCAACTGCCAAAATTCTCGATAAAATCGAGCTTGACGGGTTTTTAGCATCTTTAATAACATAGTGTAAGGTTGACTTTTCGACAGGGAGCGTGGCTGTGTGGTATAATGCATGCTTGCCACGTGGGGTGGGGAGTGAGGGGGGCTAGGTTCGATTCCTAGCCGACGCAAATTTTTAAACAAATATGCATGTTCTACGGGCATTTCTGTGAAGTGTTCAATACATAAAGCTGACTAAAAAAGGCTCAGTAGCGCTCGAGACTTTTAATCGCTGGATCGCTCGTTCGACTCTCGTTTGGGTCATTATTTTTTGCATTTTTTTCTGTTCAGTTCGAATACCTACCTTAGTTAAATACAAAATTTGTGAAATATATTTCGATTAATACCTGTAATTGTCATTTTCTTATTTCTAATTACATATCACACACAAAAATTCAGGTTTAATAACAATTATAATATCTTAATTACCGATCTTTTATGAAAGATAGTTGCTGAAAACATTTCAAATTAATTTTTTCTTCTTTATGCATATTACGCTTCACGGAAACGCTCGTGAAACATGCGCCTTTGTTTAAAAGCCGAGGATGGCCAAGAATCGAACCCAGTCCGCACACGTGGCAGGCGAGCATTCTACGACAAAGCCGTGCGGTCCGGATAACGATTTTACTTTAGGGCATTAACCACAATCTACAAAGATCAAAGGCGATCTTTTTCTGGAGTGTTTTTGCGAGTTAAGTCGAACTGTCTTGAGTGATTTGAGTTCTGGAATTGTATACAAAAATCCGATTGTTGTGTGGTCTGCTTATGAGCCGTAAATCTTTTTCCCACCAGTCTCGTCCAATGCGAATTATGTCTGACGTTGCAGGCAATTAAGGACTCTTGGTTCCGCTCGCTCACACCTGCCCAAACAATTAGTTTTCGCAAGGTGCCTGCAGAATCATCGTCTGTGGAGCTGCTTGCCTGTATGTCTCTGGGCGCCGACCCGCTTCCCCCCGGCCCCCGTTAAAGATACATGTTTTGTTTTGTACGGCTGTTTTCTGTGCTTCGTGCATCTGGATAAACTTGAATAGTTGACAGTCATAAATTTTTTGTTTTGACCGTTTTGTCGCTGAGGGGATTGATACAAATTGGGTACGGTAAGTGAAATACTATGCGTTGCAGCATTTTTAGTAGCTAAGGATTGTGAGGCTGACTTTATGCGACCTAGTACGCCTCTAGAGGTGGTCCTCGTGAAGGACGTATCGTAATAGCAACCATAGGCCGAAACATAGGATATTGGACAGTTAGATATTAAAGGTTTATGAAACGCTTGACATCACACGAGCACCAAAAGAACGAGTCTGCTGCATTTACGTGATGAATTAACTAAGAGAAAGCTTCGAGGTGAACCATGCTATTGCGTAGCATAGGATTCAGTCCTAGTAGGTGATCTGACCTAACCCTGAGAAGACGTTGTGCAACATGTCGCAACTGCTCGTCATATTGGGCGACATGTTCTTCGAACTACAGCAGCATGAATTCGTCGCATACGAAAAGAGAAAAATCGACTTTCTAATACTGGTAACAAAGTTTGCAGTGACATAGTGGCGGAGCGAATGCTTCCTTGGAAAGGCGAAGAAAATAGTACTCTACTTAACGGCCAAGTAATCTGCAGCTAATTATTTCGCGGAAAATAATAGTAGGCTGGGAGAAGGACGTCGAAAGTCGGCTATATAAATAAATATAGTAGATAACGCGAAATCGGTGGCGCAGCGATCAAGAATAACAGTGAAAACAACCCGAATTGCTTCGAAGCAACACAAAAGTTGTTATTTTGCTGCAAACATAAGCATGTTCGTGGCAAGTTTCTGAGAGAACAGCTATAATAGCACAGCACAATCTGCTCATTCGAGCCGCTGTAGCCTGAGACAAATGGTTTAGAGCGTGGAAATGGCGGTGGGTTTAGGACGCAGCGTTCTGCAACGAGGGAGGTAGAGAGGGGGGGGGGGGGCGGACGAGAGAGCAGATGGCGAACACTTTCCTGGCCGTGTGGCTGCGACTCGGCCGTGGCGAGTATCAGCTGCGCTTACCTGAAAAGCGTGGGTAGACAGGCGCAAAGCGACGACGCGGGAGCGGTTCAACCGACGGAGGAAACTCGACGCAAAAAACCCATTGGTTCTCACTTAAACTGCTCCAAGCACGGCTTTGAAGTTGGAAGCTGCTCTCTCTTATTTATCCACTGTCAGCAATCGCATAACCCTTCGGACAAACAATTATTTCGTCGGCAACTTTTCATGTAAAACATTAGCGCTGTTGCCTTCGTCCCACCTATGAAATCGTTTCCGCTCCTCCAACGATCAGCGAGAATCATGTGTACTTTTCCAGTTATTTCTTTGATAATCGTATCTTCCTTGGGTCATAGGCCATACCTATGAGTCTGGAACCGCGTGACCGCTACGGTCGCAGGTTCGAATCCTGCCTCGGGCATGGACGTGTGTGATGTCCTTAGGTTAGTTAGGTTTAATTAGTTCTAAGTTCTAGGGGGCTGATGACCTCAGCAGTTAGGTCCCATAGTGCTCAGAACCATTTGAACCATTTGAACCATCCCACCACTTTTAAATCCGTTCAAGTGATGTTCAAGGGTCACCTTAAACAGTATCCAATTTCGCGTTTATCTCGCCACCTGTTTCCCTATGCAAAACCTAAAAGAGAGATTTGCCTAAATTGTTGCACCGCCACTGTAAAGCAGGACCAAGGATTAACTACAGTAATCAGGTTCAAAAGGGTGTAGCTAGGCAGAAGCGAAGAGGCTTGCACTGGATAAACCGGCGTTGAGATTAGCATCAAACCAGTTCTTGGTCTGAAGCTCATCACAAGAACACAATCGAAGAAACTCTAAAATATGAATGAGTGCCCTTTTTATTTTAACGTAGCTAGCCAGATGGTGGAACACACACACACACTGGTAACACCAACTTTCGTTAGCAATATCCGTCTTGAAACTTGTTCGCAGGTGTATGTCTCCAGTCCCGGAACACACTGAAATAGGTGCGCCACAGTACCGAAGTAGGCCGTAGAGAGACCGCAGCATATCTCCTCTGTATCAGTGGGCTGCGTCATTTCCCCTCCGCCGCTCTAGTAGCCTAATGGCACTGTCGCGATGGGATTTCAGTTTTTACCTGCAGCACGGGCAAAAAAGAGTAATAAAAAAGAGTAACTACTTTCTTCGAGGTGATAAATAAAACTTTATGACTACCACTCGCATTAATTAGTAGTACGGCTGAGGTGATTGTGGGTAGGGAGTAAGTAAGGAAGGAAATGTTCTGATTAAAAGTGGTTCAAGCGGTAAAAGTTGACAACTGCGTGGGAATAATAGGGAACGGCAATCGTCATGCACTATGTTTCAAATAAATTCGCGTAATTTTCTTGGGACGGTCTCGTAAATTGACATACGACCGAGATAGAGGCGTGCTGACCACATGCCCCTCCGTATCCACATCCAGTGACCCATGTGGGCTGAGGATGACATGGCGGCCCGTCGGTACCGTTGGGCCTTCGTGGCCTCTTCAGGCGAAGTTTAGTTTAATTTTCTTGGGAACAACGAAGAATATTTCTATACGTAGCGTGGAAATCGTATTAGAACAATTGCATTTATTGCGAGTGCAAAATATAACTGATTCGGTTTAAATGCTAGTGAAATAAGCTGTGACTATACTTACGTATTTCACTGCTTGTAAATAACTGAATGTAGATCGTTCTCTGTTGACTATTTAAATTAGAATGGAGAACTTTCAAACTGTAATTAAATCGAAGCAGGGACCGTGTATGACACACGATCGGCCGGCCGCGGTGGTCTAGCGGTTCTAGGCGCTCAGTCCGGAACCGCGCGACTGCTACTGTCGCAGGTTCGAATCCTGCCTCTGGCATGGATGTGTGTGATGTCCTTAGGTTAGTTAGGTTTCAGTAGTTCTAAGTTCTAGGGGACTGATGATCACATATGTTAAGTCCCATAGTGCTCAGAGCCATTTGAACCATTTTTTTGACACACGATCGCAACTCCTAACCTCCCCACGTTTACCAATACGTGAGCTGTACTGTACTCGCAACTAAATTATTATCCTTAATTAAATTTATGACGGATAGAATTACTCTAATATAGAATAACAGAAGCGGTGCAAGGTCATAAGTGTCACGGAAAATTTTTTGGGTTTTTAAATCTACACCTTCAGCAAAATGAAAAGTAGTATTTGTTTCTGTTCTTTAGGAGTAGTTATTTTGACACTCTTATATCACCTTCAGTGGTCTGATTTCATTTTTTGAAATTTCGGCAACTGTGAATAGGTAATTCTGCATGGTCTCTTGGCTTTAGGCGTTTTAAGGCTTGATAGCAAGTCATGTTTCCTAGTTGTTCTGCACACCTTCGTGTGCTTACCTCTTGGTTGTTTTTACACGAATGTTACTAATGTTTTTTATCTTCATGTACAGCAGTTTAAGTATCAAGTAATAACTTCAGTCCGCCTCCTTCCTTTGTTAATTTTTCCCAGTAGTCTATTTCGCCCCATGCTTTCTTTTCCTTTCTTTCGTCCGCGCTGTTCCAGATTTCTTATCTATCCTGCCTTGAAAGACTTTTAAATATAGTACTTTATTCTTAAAAAGATTTCCTCTTTTGTTTCCGCTTCTTTGTTGTTGTTTCTTTCTGTTATTCTATTATTATTTGCATGTGGACCCTGTTGGATCACTCAATGCTTTTAGATTTGTTTCACTGGTCTCCTTTTCTTTAGTTATTTTTCTTTCTCCAGCAGTCTTTTAGCATCCTCATTCTCTCTCCCTACTAACCAACGGTTTAATTTTCTACTGAACGAGTTCCTGGATACTACTTTCATTGTTGGGCTGTGTCAAGTGCTTTCTAACTTGCTGGGGCCATGATATGTTATTTGATTTCCCTATATACGTTATAATCTTGAGTGCAAGCCACATTATTGGGATTTTTTTCAACATGTGCATAAAATTTTAATCGTAGTTTTGTAAATCTGCTGTCATGTTTTATGATTCCTTTTTTTAATTTCAGTCTACTTCCGTCCTCTGCTTTTTTTCCTATGCCAAGCATTTCCCTCATAATCGTACGTTCTACATTCGTCATGTTTCCCGCTTTGCATTTTCTGTTGAGATTTTAAGCGTCACTCGCGTACAGAACTTCAGGTTTGATCATAGCGGAGTAATGTCTAACCTTTGTATGTGCGGCCGTGCAGTTCTTTGTTATATTTGTCACGCGGTCTTCCATACTCTCTCATCAGCTTCTGTCATCGGACTGACTGTGCTTCCTTTCCTGTCCCTTTGGTTCTCTGATCTCACTGAAGTATTTGAAGTGTGTGGCCATTACATACTTTTTCACACCTTCCGTGTAAGTTCTAGGGGACTGATGACCTCAGATGTTAAATCGCATAGTGCTCAGAGCCATTTGCCATTAACTCTTGTTTTAAACAACATATTTCTTCATTGGAATTGTGGGAGGCCACCATTTTCTTCAAGTCACAACAAGGAAGACCACAATTTATTTCCACAGAGTTTATAGATGCCTTGCAAAATACACTTAGCTGGAAAAATACGTCTGCAAATACGTAGGTGGAAGACTAATATCAATCTTGAAACAAAAAGACTTAATAAAGTACAAGATCAAACTTGAAATACATAGACTTAAAAAAACTACTAGATTTCGTGTTTGAAGCGAATAGACTGTTTCATGTTAACCTCAAGTTGTCAACTTTTACCGCTTGAACCACTTTTAATCAGAACATTTCCTTCCTTACTTACTCCCTACCCACAATCACCTCAGCCGTACTACTAATTAATGCGAGTGGTAGTCATAAAGTTTTATTTATCACCTCGAAAAAAGTAGTTACTCTTTTTTACCCGTGCTGCAGGTAAAAATTGAAATCCCATCGCGACAGTGCCATTAGGCTACTAGAGCAGCAGAGGGGAAATGACGCAGCCCACTGATACAGAGGAGATATGCTGCGGTCTCTCTACGGTCTACTTCGGTACTGTGGCGCACCTATTTCAGTGTGTTCCGGGACTGGAGACATACACCTGCGAACAAGTTTCATGACGGATATTGCTAACGAAAGTTGGTGTTACCAGTGTGTGTGTGTGTTCCACCATCTGGCTAGCTACGTTAAAATAAAAAGGGCACTCATGGAAATGATGATCTCTAGGGAGCATGAAGTGCTGGGGTGCGACATATTTGCGTGTGTCGTGTATTTAGTATCTGTTATTTGTGTTATAAGTCTAGTTTCACATTAATTACAAACGAAGCAACACTCAAAGAGACATCATTGCCAGTAACCTGTGTATGAAAGTTTTAAGGATAACATTAATCCCAGTAGTGTATACCTCTGAAAATGTCACACGAATTGTATACCAGAATCACAGTGAGGCTCAATTATTTGCTGGAGAAACTGCCTGAAAACAGAGTATTTTATAAAGAAAGTGGAGTATTATGTATTAAACTGACTTTATTTCTCCTCACCCGTGTACTTTTTCAATCAATTAATTAACGCATCCAAAATTCGAGACTAAGTAAAAACATTCATGGAAACTTTTCAGTGAAGAAACCTGAAAGTGATCCGGTCTAAAGACATTATTTGCAGTAAAATTAGATGAATACGCTATTGATTTAATGAAATTCTCTTATTACACGAATATTTTGAGGTGTTCTCAATTATTTATAAATTCTTCACCCATTATTTCCCCACTCTTGGAATATGGATTAAACGTTATCAGCAACTGGCAGGCCTTCACTGTTAGGGACAGTTGTGTTCCAACATTGACCGTTCTCTCCGTGGACGACTGTATATTTTCCATAGCTACACTAGCCAGTTTCGCCATTCTCCATAAGTACTGTAGGAATGTCAGTTTCAGAATCACCTCCATCACGAAATTCACGTACGTCACATTCACAATTGAGTTCTTCTAACAATGCTTCCCGTACAGCATCTTCCGTTAGTAAAATGTCATTCCTACCTGCCATTTTCACATAAATGAACTCCACGCTCAGCGGCAAAACAGTTACACAGCGTATACTCAAGGATCACAGTGACCCTATAAAAATATTTCTGTCAAATTAACTAAACAACAGTGGCTCACAACTTCGGACGTCTGTCCTCTACTTACTGAATGCTGAATTTACATTGATGGCTGCAGTAGGCGCATGTGCCGTGGCGCAGGCACGGAAACCAACAAAACACTGCAGGGTCAGAATGAACCTGGTGTAAACTTCTAGTGTTAATAATGGTAACCCCAAATATTAACTAAAATTCATGACATAAAGTGGTCACGTTATTTTTTATAGGTAATATAGGATACTGGGACTTAGTTAAAAAGAAGTTTTGTATGTCCATCCTTATGATTGGAGGTCTGGGGGACTACGGCCGTTCACTACTGTAAGAAAATGAAACATCTACAGACGTCCTTACGATGTCATTTACTGTACAGCTAGCAGTTTCGGTGCTTCAGTGTACCATCTTCAGGCCTTAGCTGATGCACAGGGTGTTAACACCTTCTGTATAGACGATGCATCACTGGACAACATCTATATCTATTTTTCGCAGACTACCTGTAACCGTCATGTTGTCTCTCCAACGATCAGCTAACTTGTTGGAGAGTCAACATCGAGTTTACACGCAGTCTACAAAAACCAGTTACAGGTGTTGGTTACTGATGCTACCCTCTGCATCAGCTAAGGCCTGAAGGTGATGGACTGAAGCACCGAAAACTGGTAGCTGTACAGTAAAGGACATCATAAGGACTTCTCAGACAGGTGGTTTCTCTACAATCGTGTATGGGTCTAAGTACCTGAAATGTAATTCGCAAACACGGAGCCGGCCGTTGTGGCCGGGCGGTTCTAGGTGCTTCTGTCTGGAACTGCGCTGCTGCTACGGTCGCAGGTTCTAATCCTGCCTCGGGCATGAATGTGTGTGATGTCCCTGGGTTAGTTAGGTTTAAGTAGTTCTAAGTTCTAGGGGACTGATGACCTCAGATGTTAAGTCCGATAGTGCTCAGAGCCATTTTTCGCAAACACGGAGACTAAAAAACTTCTAAACCCCAGCCCGACGGTTGTGGCAGGCAGCAGACATGACAGTGAGTGCCTGTTGCAGGATGTCGCGAGCTGCTGGTGTTTACTCCTGGGCGGGCCGCCGCTGCACGGTACAGTACAGTATAGCATAGCTGTAGCAGCCCGCAGACTGCAGTGTCCAGCGGGGCGAGGCGCCACTCGTTCGCATTCCGGGCCGAGCCGGCGGCGGCGGCGGCGGCTATCTGGCCCGCATCTGGCGGACGGCCGCCGCATTCCTCGCGCACGCGCCACACACGCACACGCACGCACTGGCGGAACGCGCGCGCGCATACGCAAAGCCGGCCTTGGCCCCGGCGGCAGCGCGCTCTCCGCGGACAAATTGTCGCTTTTAATCGCCCGCGTCTACCTCCTCACTGCAAATTATCCGTTATCGACTGCACCATTTAACTTTGCCGCTTATTTTACAAACCTAACTAGGGCATCGTGTAAACTGCTACTTATTGCTCGACGACAGTAGAGCCGGTAGTAGCGGAAACTGCCTGGGTCACGTGGCCAGGTACAGCCGTGTTCCAGTTCAGAGCGGTAAGCGTTGATACCGAGCACGGAAAGTGATCTGCCTGTACATCTACATTCGTACTCTTGAGACGTGGCATGAGCCCCCTCTCATATTTCTATCTTACGATTCTCCTGTCTAATTGCATGCGGTGGAAAGTTGCTATTCCTTCACACGTGGACTTCCCACGCAGCGTCTCTTGTTACCCGGGTGGTCCGGTGACAGGCGGGCTCTGCTGATTTTGAAAGGGTGTGAGGGAGTCGAGTGAATGTTTTCCAGCCGCCGACGTTGTCAAAAGACACCCCTGGAGGGGCCTGAAGTAGCGGCTGGGCTAGAGGTTCCGTTACTTCGCAGAAACTTTGCGAAAACACTTTCTGGCAGGCTACCAGCGAGGCGTGGGAATGACTTGTGTACCCAGGCAGTTGTGGCGGGAAAATTCCCGCGCTTTCTGCAAAATAGTAACTGTGATTGGCTTGCTCAGGGCATAGCTCCGTGACGTAGCAAAATCTGCGCAGAAATTGGCGCCAAGAATCTCCATTGGTGGAATGGTAGTGCTCCGGAAATGGAGTGGAATTTTCCGTCGGTTTTCGAGTTGCTGATTGGAACGTTTAACCACGGCCACTGTCGTGGGGGCGGGAATGTTCTGTGTTCGGCCTGTATGGGTGCTCAGGGGTAGTCGGCTCTCGCCTTTCGGTCGAGGACGTCGAAGCAACCAGCCATCGCCTCCGGTACGCCAGATCGTGTTCTGGCAGTTAAGAAGACAGTTTGGTAATGTATGTCCGCAGCACCGGCAGACAGGGATTTTCCTAGGTGATAATCAGAGCTCAGCAGAGCGCGTCTGTTCGTCTTTTTCTAACTTTGTTCTGTCTTGAGTAGCAGCAATTAATGTTGGGTTAGCTGTGTGTCTCTCTTAAGATTTGAGTGGCAAGGAATTGGCTCCACGTACCACTTTGTCTTAAACCTCACAATCTAGTTTAGGGACAACTTCACCTTCACAGCGTTTGTTTGAGTATCCAATTTGAGCCAATTTGATATATTATAAATGTTTCATGTGTTTGTGTTTATTATTTTGTGTTTAGTCTTAATAAATCGTATAGTTATTTTGGACAGAACTTTCATTCTGTTAATCGGTAGAGCAACCCATCATTTCTCACTACGTTAATGAAACTTTCCTTTATTTAACTTATTTATCAAATTAAATTATTGCAGGTGCCAAACTCTTTTCTACTCCACTAGCAGGGTTGATTACAGTCAGTTCGCGTACATTTTTTAATCCATGTGCAACAGCAAAAGTTGGAGTTAGAATAGGGGGGGCTTGGAGCATCATTTACATATGTAGATTCTAGAAGAATTTAGTGTTAAATACACTGCTTGCCCCGGCACCTCGCACTCTGCAAGCCACGTTACGGTGTATGAGTACTTTGCACCACCGCTAGTCACTCCCTTTCCTATTTCACTCGCAAATGGAGAGAAGGAAAAACGACTATCTACATCCTTATTTTGTCTTCGCTGCGCTTTTGCACGATATGTGTTCGCTGCAGTAGAGTCGTTCAGCAGTTTTTCATAAATGCCAGTTCTCTAAACTTTCTTAAAACTGCTTCACGAAAAGAATGTCTTCTTCCCTCCAGCGATTCTCATTTGAACTTACGGAACATTTCTGTAAAACTCGCATTCTGTCTCGAGCTTACATGTAACAAACGTAGCAGCACGCCTGTGAATTACTTCGACAGCTTCCTTTAATCGGATTTGGTGGTGATCCAAAATACTCGAACAGTACTGCAGAGTGTGTTTCCTTTATAGAGGGTTGTCCATTGATACCGACCGGGCCAAATATCTCACAAAATAAGCGTCAAACGAAAAAACTACAAAGAACGAAACTCGTCAAGCTTGAAGGTGGAAACCAGATGGCGCTACGGTTGGCCCACTAGATGGCGCTGCCATAGGTCAAACGGATATCAACTGCGTTTATTTAAATAGGAACCCCCATTTTTTATTACCTATTCGTGTAGTACGTAAAGAAATATGAACGTTTTCGTTGGACCACTTTTTTCGTTTTGTGATAGGTGGCGCTGTAATAGCCACAAACGTATAAGTACGTGGTATCACGTAACACTCCGCCAATGCGGACGGTATTTGCTTCGTGATACATTACCCGTGTTAAAATGGACCGTTTACCAATTGCGGAAAAGATCGATATCGTGTTGATATATGGCTATTGTGATCAAAATGCCCAACGGGCGTGTACTATGTATGCTGCTCGGTATCCTGGACGACATCATCCAAGTGTCCGGATCCTTCGCCAGATAGTTACGTTATTTAAGGAAACAGGAAGTGTCCAGCCACATGTGAAACGTCAACCACGACCTGCAACAAATGATGATGCCCAAGGAGGTGTTTTAGCTGCTGTCGCGGCTAATCCGCTTATCAGTAGGAGACAAATTGTGCGAGAATCGGGAATCTTGAAAACGTCGGTGTTGAGAATGCTACATCAACATCGATTGCACCCGTACCATATTTCTATGCACCAGGAATTCCATGGTGACGACTTTGAACGTCGTGTGCAGTTCTACCACTGGGCACAATAGAAATTACGGGACGATGACAGATTTTTTGCACGCCTTCTATTTAGCGACAAAGCGTCATTCACCAACAGCGGTAACGTAAACCGGCATAATATGCACTATTGGGCAACAGAAAATCCACGATGGCTGCGATAAGCGGACCACCAGCTACCTTGGCGGGTGCGGCATTGTGGGATGATGGATAATTGGCCTCCATTTTATCGATGGCAATCTAAATGGTGCAATGTATGCTGATTTCCTACGTAATGTTCTACCGATGTTACTGCAAGATGTTTGACTGCATGACAGAATGGCGATGTACTTCCAACATGATGGATGTCCGGCATATAGCTCGCTACAGGCTTCAAATCTGAGAACGGGACGACCGATTTAAGGGTCCTCTGCGTCCAATCAAAAGATTTGGAAACAATTAATGAAGACTTGTTGTAGTACTTCGTGCACTGTGGACTGGACAGCCATCATTTTGGCACCACAGGTTTCTCCTAATCTGCAGAGGAAAGTGTTCTGGCATCCGTGTAAGATGGTCCCTTAGGAGGCTGTGATGCTTGTGCGCGTTGTGTTCCGTCTATGAAAAACTGGCGCCGGCTGTTGTGGCCGAGCGGTTCTAGGCGTTTCAGTCCGGAACCGCTGCTGCTACGGTCGCAGGTTCGAATCTTGCCTCGGGCATGGGTGTATGTGATGTCCTTAGGTTAGTTAAAGTTTAAGCTGTTCTAGCTCTAGGGAACTGATGGCCTCAGATGTTAAGTCGCATAGTGCTCAGAGCCATTTGAACTAAAAACTGGCCCATGAGCTGAGGGCTCACTATCTCACAGCACACGTTTACGCTCCATGGACGCTAACGTTGCACCTGGCGGAGACAACGGGGATCGTCAACAGACAAATAGTGCATATTTCGGTGATTTATCTGGCAATGATTGGAAAATGCGGCTTCATCACTAAACAGTATACAAGATACATCTGGAGTATCCTGTCTTAACGCCCATGTACTGAAGTTAACACGATTCTCATAATCGTTTCCATTCATATCTCGATGGAGAGAGACGTGATAGTGGTGGAACTTATATCAATGGAGAATGCGTAGGACTGTTACCTGACTCATACCACTTCCTCTTGCGTTTGCGTGGGAGCCAACGTGCGGATCAACTGCAACAGCAGCAAGAGCGTCAATTTCCCCCTCTTCTGCCGTCAGTTGTTTCCTTCTGTTACGTTGTTTAGGTGTTACACTACCACTTTCGCGTAACTGGCTGAAGAGGTTGGTTCAGATGGTTCAAATGGCTCTGAGCACTATGGGACTTAACATCTGAGATCATCAGTCCCCTAGAACTTAGAACTACTTAAACGTAACTAACCTAAGGACATCACACACAGCCATACCCGAGGCAGGATTAGAACCTGCGACCGTAGCGGTCGCGCGGTTCCAGACTGAAGCGCCTAGAACAGCTCGGCCACACCGGCCGGTTGAAGAGGTTGGTTGACGTCAATTGGGATATCTCGCCCCATACACCGTACTCCATACGCTATGAGCACGTTTTTTTTTTTTTTTTTTGCGTTGGTGACTCCCACCGTCCACTCGCGACCTACTGCTTGGACTGTCGCACACTAACTGACTGGCAAGTCGTAATGCACTCAAGGAACACACAAGCACGCTGTAAGCAGACATAACAACATTTCACCTAGCTACTACGCAGGGCCGGGCGGTGGGGCCGAGCGGTTCTAGGCGCTTCAGTCCGGAACCGCGCTGCTGCTACGGTCGCAGGTTCCGATCCTGCCTCGGGCGTGGATGTGTGTGATGTTCTTAGGCTAGTTAGGTTTAAGCAGTTCTAAGTTCTAGGGGACTGATGACCTCAGATGTTAAGTCCCATAGTGCTCAGAGCCACTTGAACCATTTTTGAATTACGCGGGTTGAAAATGAAAAACAAGTATCGGTGTGAGAAATTTTTCAAAATACGATATCCCGTAAACATCTCGCACATGGATTCTGCAACAAACCCCACTGAAATTCTAAATTACCCTATGTTTAGTTCGTTAATGTCAACAGGCATTGGCCGGCCGAAGTGGCCGTGCGGTTAAAGGCACTGCAGTCTGGAACCGCGAGACCACTACGGTCGCAGGTTCGAATCCTGCCTCGGGCACGGATGTTTGTGATGTCCTTAGGTTAGTTAGGTTTCACTAGTTCTAAGTTCTAGGGGACTAATGACCTCAGCAGTTGAGTCCCATAGTGCTCAGAGCCATTTGAACCATTTCAACAGGCATTGTTCCATTTGAAAATTGTATGTTTGCACAAAAATACTCTTTCTAAGTGTTATTGCAATCATACAAAGAAATGAAAACCATTAGCTGCTTACAGGCGTTGACATACGCCAACGGGGACAGATTAAAATGTTTGCCCCGACCGGGACTCGAGCCCTGGATCTCGTGCTTACATGGCAGACGCTCTATCCATCTTATTTTTTTTGTATTTTGTTCGTTGTTGATCGCTGTGTTTGGTCGTTGCGAGTGTTACATGACATCCGTTCAAGTTCGTTTGTTGGTCCTTCCACTCAGTCTTTTAATCCACCGAGGCTAGGTCGACTGCAGGTATTTATTTCTGGGACGCCTCCCGCGAAACCCCCATTCTCAACGTATTCTCCCGCACTGCATTCGTAGTGCCCCCGCCCATTATACTCATTACTCGCGGCGCGTTGCCGATTCCCGTAAGAGTTCGGGCACTATATATATATTATTACAGTCTGTTGAGTGGCTAAAAGTATGGGCCTCTGACTACCAATCCAGTCTGCGAAAATCGCACATCAATAGCACTTCTCATTTCCGCAATAGATGCGGTGCAAGTATTAGTTGGTTTACCCTGTATATCTAATTCGGCAGTAATTTCGGCGAAATCATGAGCACCACAGCGAGGCACTAATTTTTCTGGATCTTCACAGCTTTTGACACACAGAATTGACTTTCAAGACCAGCAAGCGAAATCTGAGAAAATGTCCTGTTATGGGATTTGAATTGAAATGGCGTCCCAATGAATGAGTTAGATAGACCAGCGTGCAGAACAGCATCATCCCACTCTTCGGACTAAAGAGCACCACAACAATAAAACATCACTTGCAAACGTCACGACAAGAAAGGCAAACTACTTTAGAATTTTACGAATACAAGCATCGAAAATAAATCGGCCACTGACGTGTTTAGAAAAAACACGCAATCAAAAACATTGCACTGTGAACAGATACTATGCACGGTGAACATTAATAAAGCCGAAAAACTGCAGGGACGGATTCCTGAGTGGAAATGGAGAAAAAGAGGTCGTATGAACATGTGTCCGGAAAAGCATCGTTGCCACGCTAGATGGCGCTGACGAATGACAGTTCCTCTGACCACATGCCGTGTGTTCCTTGTGTGTGACTGACACACAATACTGTAAGTAGCCAGTTCTGCTACAGGTTGCTTCGTCGGTAAAGAGGGCTGCCGAGAGAAATCCCATAACTGTAATGGTCTGTTGCAAAAACCATCGACAAGATCCTTCCCGTACAGGGAAATCAGCTGCTGGTAATCCCTGCACTCGTTTCAGGTGACAGGGGTAGTAGCGGTTCTTATGCAGGATACACATAATCGTACTTTGGCGTACAACATGTTGCGCACCAATTGCCTCGATTTTGTACTAGGGTTCGTCACAGATCTGGTGCACGCACAGTCCGCCGCCTCCCTGCGCCTTCGTTTGTCTGAAGGGATCCATGACCACGCAAACGCCCAAAAAGGGCTGCAACTGTTGTGTGATGTGGTTGCCGTCCGTGAGGGTACTTGTGTTAGTACAGCCTTGCTGCCTCTCGACCGTTTCCATCTGCTTGGCCGTACACAGATACCATCTCGGCTTGTTCCCGACATCAATACCGCAACATTCTGCAGCTTACAGTACGCTGCGTCGATCACACAGCCTGCAACACGCAAGGAACACACGCTACACGGTCAGAGGAACTGCCATTCGTCAGCGCCATCTACCGTGACCACGATGCTTTTTCAGACACATGTTCACAGGACCTGTTTTCCTTCATTTCCAGTCACTAATTCGTCGCTGACTTTTGTTGCTTTTATTAATGTTCACCCTATATAAGTGATGTTAAGCGCTGTCGGGCGTGGCCGGCACTTGGATGGGTGACCATCGGGGCCGCCAAGCACTGCAGCCATTTTTCGGGGTGCACTCAGCCTCGTGATGCCAATTGAGGAGCTACTCGACCGAATAGTAGCGGCTCCGGTCAAAGAAAACCATCATAACGACCGACAGAGCGGTGTGCTGACCACACGCCCCTCCTATCCGCATCCTTAACTGAGGATGACGCGGCTGTCGGATGGTCCCGATGGGCCACTTGAGGCCTGAAGACGGAGTGCTATATAAGTGACACTGTGCAAGGAGTGTCGTCATACAAAAGAGCCGATTAATGTTTAATTCTTGTCTTATGCGGGTCATTTTTAAATAAAATTTATCACTAACTTACAAATTATTGCACTTAGCTAGGGAATAGAACATGAGAGCACCAGAGTGTACGCCGTTACTACCTGATCCTAACAAGCACAGACAACGGTGCTGCCTTCCATGCCGGGTCTCCAGTTCGTTTTAATCGGCAATACAGCTCGTTATTGATTGAAGGCGATTGGTGGCTCATCTGCAGATATTTTCATCTTAGTTACACTTTGAGACAACTTCGTCGCCTGTCTCAGGCTGTCTCAATATTGAAATACTTGGCGTGGACATTCAGGAAGTTACCTACAGCTACATAAACATTATGCTGAACTGAAACTTCCTGGCAGATTAAAACTGTGTGCCCGACCGAGACTCGAACTCGGGACCTTTGCCTTTCGCGGGCAAGTGCTCTACCAACTGAGCCACCGAAGCACGACTCACGCCCGGTACTCACAGCTTTACTTCTGCCGGTACCTCGTCTCCTACATTCCAAACTTTACAGAAGCTCTCCTGCTTCTGTAAAGTTTGGAAGCAGGAGAGCTTCTGTAAAGTTTGGAATGTAGGAGACGAGATACTGGCAGAAGTAAAGCTGTGAGTACCGGGCGTGAGTCGTGCTTCGGTGGCTCAGTTGGTAGAGCACTTGCCCGCGAAAGGCAAAGGTCCCGAGTTCGAGTCTCGGTCGGGCACACAGTTTTAATCTGCCAGGATGTTTCATATCAGCGCACACTCCGCTGCAGAGTGAAAATCTCATTCTGGATTATGCTGAACTATTCTTCTGCTATTCAGACCGAAAACTGGTCAAATGCAGCTGTTCATGCTAACCACCCTTCTCTGCTCCCCTCCCCCACTCTTTTCATCTCCGAATAATTACTGCAACCCGTTTGCTTTCTTCAGCATGCGTGCATATTTTAGCTGCTCTGGTGACATATGGCTCTGACCCGCTGCTGAAGCGGCGCGGTTCGCTGCACTCTCAGCGGTGCAGCATAGGGTCCGCAGAGCGCAGCTAATAGCGAGCGAGCCGGCGTTGGCATTCAGTGCGCATGCGTGTCTGCGCGTGGACCGGACTTCCCCATGACTGTCACCAGACATGTGGCGCCGCTCGTGCCGCGGAATATAAACGCTCCCTCCCAGTGTCACAGGACGCTACAGTACGAGAAAGGTAAAACTGGAGCCGTTTCTCACGTCCAGCTTTCAGGTAGTTTCTTGTTGAAGAGACGCAGCAGACAGGCACAATTATATGCTCTGTTTTAGGTAAACAGGATCGGTACCTGTTTCATCAGCTCAAGCAGAAAAAGAAGGAAAGGAAGAATAGCTTTTAACGCCCCGTTGACGACGGTGTTATTAGGGACAGAGCGCAAGGAAAGGCCGTGTCCATTCTAAAGAACCACTGCAGCATCCGGCATAAGCGAGTCAGGAAAATCACGGAAGACGTAAATCTGGAGGGCCGAAAGGAAATTTGAATTTCTTCGCCCACTCCGCGGGCGACGTTCTCGTTTCTTACCTTACTAGTGAACTCAGTTTTCAGCACCCTCCTGCAGCACCACTTCGAAAATGTTTCGATTTCCATATTTTCCAGCAGCCCGTAGTTCACTCTCTAATGGATCCATGATATCGAACTCAGCATTATTGAATGGATATTCGCACACGTCAGTGTAAATAATTATAAATTATCCAGATGGAAATGACGACAGTGCATTGAAGACGATATTAGTTGCTCGATTGTAGGAGTAAAAAACAGTGATTGTGGTGGTGGTTGAAGTAACGGTTAAGCATATCAGCCTCGCTGCGGAGAGATCAATATGACAAACTTTCTCCAACACTTGGACATGTCCACACCTTCAGGCGGTAGTACGACCTTCTGCTGCAGGTGTAGCCACGGTCATTACATGTAGCTTTTGCTCTTGTCATCGATTTTGCAGCACTGATGTGCCGTCATTCCTTTACATTAGAGTAAATTAGTTTCCCCATAGATTTGCGGGTTTCTTACGCTATGACTCGTTTTACAGGTCAAAAAATGCGACTTGCAGTGTTTAGTTACACGGCCTACAACCACGGCTTCTTGGTTTTCTTTTTCCGGATTACCCAACATCCAAAGTAATTGGCAATGCCAACGACAAGTGCCACTAGAACTTTCGGAGGCCGTACTACTACAGTGGCCGTACCATTCCAATGGCCTACCGTTAAAGTAGCTATGCGAGTAATTCACTATCTCTTTTTCTGGTTTAAGTACCCAACATGTTTGGTATTATTAATCTGATACTGATGCACACTGTATGTTGTAGGTTTTTTTCACCTGAAGATGAGAGTACAATGTTTCGAAACACTCGCAATAAAAGGCTTTCAACAGCTAAAATGCGGTTCTAGAACATTCTTTTAGAAGATTGTAATAAAAAATTTAAAGAAATTTGTTAAGAGGTATCAACTAAGCTGTAGATGCCCACACCGTGAAATTATATGTTCCTCAAACAAACAGCCGTAGCTACAGTGACTGCTGAAGAAATGTATTTCCTATGAAGAATTGTACGAGTGACAAGTAAATAAAAGTTACGGTAGTATTCGCGTCTCCTGTGCTGGTCATTATTACAGTGCTGAGTATGCATGAATCATCAGAGAGGAGTGTGACAATAATACTTCAGTTTTGTTCTGTGTCGATATTGACTGTGATTATTTTCTAAGAAGAAGGGCTGACAGTCTCCTAATTTTTGATCCAAAAGAAATATATTCGTCTGCACAATGAAAGCTAAAATTTAATTTAATTTTGTGATATTACTGTATGGTTTCATTTTTTTCCACTGTCTGGTGGTTATTTTATTGAGAGTACTGCACATGTGGGCTTGGGACGAAGGCTTTGTGTTTTTCGTTCTGTGATGGTGCGCTCTTGGTATAGCCTCAGGATCTTGTCGTCGGCAGAATGCAGTCAGTGAATCGCATTAGCAGAGACTTACCTGCCCAGGGAGACGAGCAGTTTTCGCACAATTGAGGCTGTGGTCTGCTTCGTACTTTTGTGAGCCACCGGCTCGGTGACTGACTTAGCTGAGGACAGGGGGCGCGAGTCGTCACTCCTGTCCCCAGAGAATAATCGAGTATGACATTTTGGACTTTCAGAGCTGTAGAGGCCATGGTGCCAGCGTCAGAAAAACGGTCACTTTCTCTTCAACATTGTAGTCATACAATCAAAGTTAGTTGCCTCACCAACTGCTTGGCGTGAAGAATTTGATCAATCGAGCAGACACTGCTACATCCCAGCAGCAATCTCGTGTTTGTTAATGTGCCTCATTTTGTAATTTGATTTGAGTTTGGTGGAATTTTGTTCTCTGGTAATTTTATTGTTATTTATGTCAGTCGTTAGATCAGATAAATTTCTGTTAATCTGAGATTTGACTCAGATTTCAAGATTCTTTACATTGTTCTAAAACTTTTCCATGGTTAGGCGACCCACTAACAATAAATGTAACCTGGTGCTCACGTAAGCGTATTGTTCTCGCCGTGACGGCGGTATTTGTTGTGCTCAGTGACCAAACTCAACGATCATTCTCTTACTCAGTGAGTGCAGCGAGCATTGCACTCGCTCGCCTCGTTTCCTTCTAAATCTGTTTATTGAGTAGGGAGAGCTTGGTCGATTTTCCGAAGGACTAAAAGTTTCCTGTGTGTTGTTTAATGACCATGCGGCTAAAGATCTTGCATATTCAGTCACAATAAGCAGCAACATTGCATACAAAATAAATTCTCAATATTAACATGCAGCTATACACTGATCAGGAAGCATATTATGACCTCCTACATACAAAATAAATTCTCAATATTAACTTGCAGACACTGATCAGGAAGCATATTATTACCTCCTACCTAATAGCCGATATGTTTACCTTTGGTACGGATAACAGCGGCAGTGCGTCGTGGCATGGAAGCAATGAGGCCTCGGTGGGTCGCTGGAGGGAGTTGGCACCACGACTGCACACACAAGTCACCTAATTTCCGGGAAAGGGGGGGGGGGGAGAGATCACGTCCGAGATATGTTCGATCGGGTTCAGATATGGCGAGTTGGGGAGCCAGCGTATCAACTCGACACTGTGTTCCAAGAAGCATTCCATCACACTCCTGGCCTTGTGACATGGTACATTATCTTCTTGAAAAATGCCGCTGCCGTATGGAAACATGGTCTTCATGAAGGGGTATACGTGGTCTGCATCCAGTGTACGATACTCCTTGGCCGCCATGGTGCCTGGCACGAGTTCCACTGGACCCAGGGATGCCCACGTGATATTCCTCACAGCATAATGGAGCCGCCGCTAGCTTGTCTCCGTCCTGCGCTGCAAGTGTCAAGGAGGTCTTCCCCTGTAGGACGACGGATTCGCACCCTCTCATCGGGATCAGGATGCATCAGACCATGTAACGCTCTGCCACTGTGCCAATGCCCAGTGCCGATGGTCACGTGCCCAGTTCAATAGTAGTTCCCGATGTCTTGGCGTTAGCATTGGCACCCGGCACCTGCATGTGTCGTCGGCTGCAGAGGCCCATGATTAGGAGTGTTCAACGCACTGTGTGCTCAGAGACATTAGTACTCTGCCCAGCATTAATGTGTGATGCCACAGTTCGCCCCCTGTCCTGTTTTACCCGTCTGGCCAGCCTACATCTGTAATGAGGGGTGGCTGCCCAAACCCTTGACGTCTGGACGTGGTTTCACCTCGGTTTCGCCACGTGCTGAAGATATCCACCCAGCTCTCATCCAACATCCGACAAGTGGTGCAGTTTCCGAGATGCTCGTGCCGAGCCTCCGAGCCATCACAATACGCCTTCGGTCAAACTCAAAAATATCGCGTGCCTTTCCTGTTCTACACACGGACAGCACGCTCACTGATACCACATGCACAGTGTGTGTGCCTGACTAGCAGTCATTCCTCGGCAGGTGGCGCTGCTGTCGCCTGGACTGGTTTATATCGATAGCAGGTCGGTGGTCATATTGTTCTAGCTGATCAGTGTATTACCGTTGTAACCCCTCCCTCACAATGCCAATTGTCCTTATCCTTTTGCCATGGGCACAGACTCATATACTAGAAAATCGGAGAATTGCAACCACTATGCAAAGTTCTCTTCCAGACACACATTTTCAGATATTTATTCCTAAATTAAAGTCTACATTTGATACTAGCACGAGGAAATGACTGTTCTTTGCTACGTCAGCCGTGCGTTATTTCGCTTCCAGCTAGAATTTCTTTTCCTCTATTACGTAGTCCTTATTTTTGATAGTTTTCTCGTTAATATCATTTCGCTGGCCTAGGTAGGAGTATATAAGGTGGGCCGTCAATAATATGGCTGTAGCAGGTATGTGGAAGTATTGTATTGTATTGTATGTTAACCGGGCACCTAGAAACGACGGAGAGGCTCCGTCCCCGCCGCAGCCGCAGTGGTCCACAACCCCACGACGACTACCGCAGTCCACCCCTTCGCCGCCCCACACCGAACCCAGGGTTATTGTGCGGTTCGGTCCCCGGTGGACCCCACAGGGAATGTTTGCGTGGTAGAGTAATGGTGGTGTACGCGTACGTGGAAAACTTGTTTGCGCAGCAATCGCCGACATAGTGTAACTGAGACGGAATAAGGTGAACTAGCCCGCATTCGCCGAGGCAGATGGAAAACCGCCTAAAAACCATCCACAGACTGGCCGGTTCACCGGACCTCGACACAAATCCGCCGGGCGGATTCGTGCCGGGGACCAGGCGTTCCTTCCCGCACGGCCAACCGGGCGGGCCATGTGGAAGTAGGTAACTTGCAAAGTGGTAGGAATGGAAAACTGCATCAGGCCAGCTTTAGCACTGATGAGCTAAACAAAAAATTTTCCGAGTATCGACTCTGCTGAGAGCAAATGGTGTTTGGAGCCAATTCCGTTTGCCGCAGCAGTCTTGGTGATTGCAGGTAACACGAATTAATTAAGTCGATCGCATCTCTGGAGGCAGACAATGGAAGCGCAGCCTTCGGCGCAGCGCCGTGTTTACGCAGCGGTCATGACGAAACAAAAGCGGAGCGCAGCGCGCGCGCGGACGGCTCGTTACGACGGCTCCGGCACGGCCTTCGCCGCCGCTAGACATTCAATAGACGCCAATTAGTTTCGCAGCAATTGAAGACTTCCCGTGGCCGCCGGCCGATACCATCTCGGTGAGCGCCGCGGCAGCAATAACGGATTTATTGCGCAGAATCGACTCTATTCACAGGCGCTAGCGCCCGCTTCCTCTGCGTGTAAGGACGGACTAGGCAGTCCAGGAGGGCAGAAAGGTGATGTAAGTCTGGTAAGACATCCTCACGTCTCACTATAATTCCCATATTCTGACATTGAAGAGTACTTGGAATGAAAGGCTGTGATGTCATTGCGACTATTCAACCGACTGGGAATGGGTCACAGAGATTCAGGAAGTATTTTGAAACCGAATTTCGACTACATAAATTTACTTCAAACAAGGGAATATGCTCGGCTTGCTCGAGATGCTATAGCAACATGTAAAAGCTCCTTTATCTGTCAAACTGCAGGGATTTAGATTAGGAAATAAGACCCTAAAAGAATTAGTTTTGTCGTTTGGGCAGTAAATTAACTGACGCTGGGAGAAGTAGACAGAATACAAAGTGAGGAGTAGTAAAAAGTATTTCTGAGAAACAGAAATTTCTTAACATGGATGTAAATTTAAGTGTTAGGAAGTCTTTCTTGAACCTTTTGGAGCGTAGCCTTGTGGAAAAGTCAAACGTGGACGATACGCAGATCAGACAAGAAGGGACAGAAGCTTTTGAAATATGGTGCTAAGGAAAAATCCTAGAGATTATATACTTAGATTGGATGCTAGTGAGGATATACTGAATATGATTGGGGAAGAAGACATTTGTATCACGACTACAGTTATAGAAGGGATAGATTGACTGATCAAATCCTAAACAATCCGTAGATTGAGTAACTAATTACTAAATCGGACTGGGAAGAAATGAAATGTGAGGCACTACTTGACTAAAAGAGGTGAATAGTTTGAAGCTACAGAAGGAGATCAGGGCTTGTTAAGTGCAGTTGACAGGTCCAAATGGGCATAGCTTATGTTGCAGCAGGGTTGCAACATCTGTTCAAAAAAAATGGTTCAAATGGCTCTCAGCACTATGGGACTCAACTGCTGTGTTCATAAGTCCCCTAGAACTTAGAACTACTTAAACCTAACTAACCTAAGGACAGCACACAACACCCAGCCACCACGAGGCAGAGAAAATCCCTGACCCCGCTGGGAATCGAACCCGGGAACCCGGGCGTGGGAAGCGAGGACGCTACCGCACGACCACGAGATGCGGGCTGCAACATCTGTACAGTGTAGTAATTCTGTGGAGAGACCTTTCTGCGTAGCCTGGTGTTCTTGCTGGGACAAGTAGCTGTTAGCAAGTAGCATACAGGTACACTAAGAATCTGTTTACTGTCGTGAAGTGACGCACTCCGTGCTTTAGTCTACGACACTTGTTACTAGGAGCTAGTTTAAAAAACAATAATATGGGATTGTGGCTCCGCCTTGATGCAAAATGCTTTTGTTATTTATTTATCTATTCCCAGACTAGTTTCAGCGATACATATCGGCATCACCAGTGAGTTCTTTGATGCAGAAATAGCACAGTAAAAACATTGTAAAGCATTATTACATGTGTTCTATTTGGTTCCAAATATAGCTTTCTGTCAACAATTTCATAATACCCTGTTTTACTATGCGTCATAGCAGGGTTTTACTATTGTTGCTGCTGTGACATATAGTGGAGAAGGTATTATGAAATTATTCATAGAAAACAATATTTGGAACCAAACAGTAGACATGCAATAATGTTTCATAACTGTGCTATTCCTGCATGTTTTAGGCTCAAAGAATCCACTGGTGATGGTGATATTGCTCGCTGAAACTATTTTGGGAATAAATAAATAAATAACGAAAGGATTTTGCATCAAGGCGAACCCGCAATCTCATGTTGTTACTGTATCCAAACACGGACCAATGAAAGACTTTAAAAGATAAAATTATAGTTTTAATAAATGTTAAAAGATTGAAACAACTGCAACCACCTATTTTTATGGTATTTTATTTTGCTTTTACCAGTCTGAGTTGCCCGTCTTCAACAAGGCCTTGGTCAGGCTGGAATCTGACAGTTTTGTTCTGAATTGGCGAAACTAACGGATATGAAGGCAAAAAACCGGTTGCGATGAGAGACTGATCTGTAGCTTAGCCCAAGAGCTCGGGTAGGTTGGAATGACACACTTGAGAGTTGCCGAAAACAACGATTTGACAGCAAGAAAACCGCCTAGAGTGTCATGGGCTCCGCAGAAATGTCGGCGCATTCTATGTGTCCACACAACTGCCACGAACTCGATTGGAGTAATTATGCTGAGACGAGGAGATTTGCCTAGCACAGACTAGTGAGCACAGCTGCACCATCTGTGAGTATCACGAGAATGTTCTCAGTGATCTGCTGCGATCCGCCACAGTTTTCTACCCTGTGACAAACTCAACAACAGAACAGTGGAATCCGTTCGACATTTTATGATAGTGAGTACTAACAACTCGGTTGCGAGTACAATCACATGTACTGTATTCATTTACATGCTATTGCATCGATGAACGATTTACTGTACAGCCAGTATCTTACAATGGACAGTGAAGATGGAGCTGGGTTGTCGTTGTCTTGTCTTGATTGTAGATATTTTAACATGTGGTCCTCTTAGAATGTGGCGTCATCGTGTGTGCAGATCACGAAGAAAATCGAATGTAGTGCTGACGGAGTACGCTAGCTCTTAATTTGTTTTATTTGAATAACACGGTGACGAAGTTTCAGCTCAGTTATTATATTCTGATCACTTATTAGAATACAGATTGAGAACCAACACCTCGCTTCAAGAAGACACAGCTCGTTTATAATTAAGTAGTTTATAGTCACTGCGTGCGGTACTAATGATGTTTAATACTCAAGCTACAGCATACGCTGCATCGAAGTAATTATCTTGCCTGCACTATTCAAAAATGGTTCAAATGGCTCTGAACACTATAGGACTTAACACCTGAGGTCATCAGTCCCCTAGAACTTAGAACTACTTAAACCTAACTAACCTAAGGACATCCATGCCCGAGGCAGGATTCGAACCTGCGACCGTAGCGGTCTCGCGGTTCCAGACCGTAGCGCCTAGAACCGCTCGGCCACTCCGGCCGGCCTGCACTATTGATTCTGATTTTTAATTATAGGTTTACAAAGTTTATTGTCTTTCCTATTTTTTATTCTTTAGATGTGCCAATAAATATTCATTAACAAGTTATCGAAATGTTCCAGCTGGCTCAAAGTTTACATCAGACCACAGATTCTAACAGTCTGCAGTACGGAAATTTTGTACTAACACTTTAATGTCGATACCGATGCTGTTAACTTCTGCAGATAGTCACATTAAAATGCGGTTAATTTCACCTTTTATTTTCCACTTTATAATTTAACGTCAAATATCATAAATCTACAGTTCCAATCAGTAACTAATCTATCTTTGTCTCTCTTTTATGTATTCAAGTCTCTGAAATTACTGCTGTGGACGATGAAAAGTACACCGGCTTGAAAGGCGCAGGTATTAAAAATGACTCTGAACACTATGGGACTTAACATCTGAGGTCATCAGTCCCCTAGACTTAGAAGTACTTAAACCTAACTCACCCAAAGACATCACACACATCCCGAGGCAGGATTCGAACCTGCGACCGTAGCAGTCACGCGGTTCCGGACTGAAGCGCCTATAACCGCTCGGCCACCGTGGCCGGCATGCGCAGGTAATACTTTTTTAAAATGTTTGGTACGTTTTTAAAAATAATTTGGTACATTTCCAGTACTTCACCCCACAGAACAGTTAATAGTAGCAAACGCAACAACAATAATAGCCGCAATCACAGGACAGGAATCGGAACAGCAATAATAATAATGATAAGTTAGAAATGATGGTTACGTGCTTATATTGGCAAAAAGAAAACTACGATATTACAGCTTTGTTCTCTTGCAACTTTACGTTCTTAGTCATTTCACCTCCTTTCAATTGAAATTTTAACTTAAATATTTTAAATAATGGTCGTAAAGGTAATGGTGAAGGTAAATGGTAACAAAGGTTGTTAACGAAGGCACGAGCACATGGAATAGGTTCACAGATATGTGAGTCGCTCGAAAATTTCTTAATAGAATCCAATATGTTGTCGTCGACGGCGAGTGTTCATCGGAGACAAGGGTATCGTCAGGAGTGTCCCAGGGAAGTGTGATGGGACCGCTGTTATTTTCTGTACACATAAGTGATTAGGCGGACAGGGTGGGCAGCAATCTGAGGTTGTTTGCTTATGATGCCGTGGTGTACGGTAAGGTGTCCAGGTTAAGCCGCTGTAGGACGATACGAGACAATTTAGACAACATTTCCAGTTGGTGTGATTAATGGTAGAAAACAATGAATATGAAAAAGTAAGTTAATGCAGATGAGTAGGAAGAACAAACCTGTAAAGTTTGGATACGTTGTTACTAGTGCCCTGCTTGAAACAGCCAAGTCATTATTATATCTGGGCATAACGTTGCAAAGTGATATGAGGTGGAACGAGCATGTGAGAACTGTGGTAGAGGATGCGAGTGGTCGATTTCGATCCATCGGGGAAATTTTAGGAAAGAGTGGTTCATCTGTAGAGGAGACGGTATATATGACGCTGGTGCGACCTATTCTTGAGTACTGCTCGAGAGTTTGGGATCCGTATCAGGTCGGATTGAAGACAGACATTGAAGCAGTTCAGAGGCGGGCTGCTAGATTTATTACCGGTAGGGCTGAACAACACATAAGTGTTAGGGAGTTGCTTCGGGAACCCAAATGGGGATCCCTGGAGGGAAGGCGACGGTCTTTTCGAGAAACGCTGTTGAGAAAATTTGGAGGACCGGCAACTGAAGCTGACTGGCGAACAATGACACTGCCACCAACTTACATTGTGTGTAAGGACCAGGAAGATAAGATGCAAGAAATTAGGGCGCATACCCAGGCATATAGAAAGTAGTTTTCCCTCTGTCTGTTTGTGAGTGGAACAGAAAGGGAAATGACTAGTAGTGGTACAGGGTACCCTCCGCCACGCGCCGCCCGGTGACTTTCGGAGTATCTATGTGGGTGTAGATGTACATGAAGAATTAAATATTATTATGAAAGAAAGAATTACTGAAATATTACTGGTTACTGAAGAGCCCGATGTGCGATAACAGAGCGTAATAGAGCAAGCGACGTTTCCAGTGCAGTGGACATCAGACTGCATCAGCAGTACTAAGGAGGTGCCGCCGCCGGGCGGTCGCCGTGCTGCGGTTGGCGCAGTTGGCTGCGAGTGGTGGATCGCCAATCTGTGTGTGTGTGTGTGTCCGAGGCGGCGGTCGCGCGCCGATATCGGGCCCCGCTCTGCGCCACGCCGCCCTTGGCCTTGGGGTGGCCGCGTATCGCCTGCGGCCGTGATTTATGGCGGCTCGCGTTGCGATCCCTGGACCACTTAACTGCGCCGCGGACGCCGCCGACGCCCACGCAGGCAGCGACGGCGACGGCGATGGCGACGCCCGGCGGCGCGGCGCAGAGCGGGACTCTGAAGGGACGGCAGTGGCCGCTCTTCCGCCCCCCCCTCTCCCCCAACCCCTACCCGTCTTCACCTCCCAGTGCTAAAGTACCCGTGTGCACGTCCAAGACTACGACAACAGTGCTGCCCACACCGTTCATCAGCATCATCAGCAAAATATTTTCCCAAAAAATATCGATATTTATCGGTGATACATTTTCCACCGGTGTATCAGTAGATCGATATCAAATTCGTACTATCGAGTGCCGATATTTTTGTGACTACGGAAGAAGTCGAGTGTACTCAAGAACTTTCCTTTTCTCCTTCGAAGTTATCTAACTTCTGTACAAGTTTCACCATCTCTTCCCCGTAGAGGTACTGATGTGACTACGTAGGCTTTCCCGGCGTAAAGGTGTTGAAAGTCTCTTCGGGCTTGCTGCCGGATCCTAAAATCAACTTGACTCGATATTTTGGGGATCCAACTGGTCGCTATCTTCAGGAGAATGCTGCTTCTGCTGATGAGTCCTGCTGAGAACTGACGCCAGGCTGCAAACCGACGTCCTATATTTGTTTTTTTTTTGGTCATCAGTCTACTGACTGGTTTGATGCGGCCCGCCACGAATTCCTTTCCTGTGCTAACCTCTTCATCTCAGAGTAGCACTTGCAACCTACGTCCTCAATTATTTGCTTGACGCATTCCAGTCTCTGTCTTCCTCTACAGTTTTTGCCCTCTACAGCTCCCTCTAGTACCATGGAAGTCATTCCCTCATGTCTTAGCAGATGTCCTATCATCCTGTCCCTTCTCCTTATCAGTGTTTTCCACATATTCCTTTCCCCTCCGATTCTGCGTAGAACCTCCTCATTCCTTACCTTATCAGTCCACCTAATTTTCAACATTCGTCTATAGCACCAAATCTCAAATGCTTCGATTCTCTTCTGTTCCGGTTTTCCCACAGTCCATGTTTCACTACCATACAATGCTGTACTCCAGACGTACATCCTCAGAAATTTCTTCCTCAAATTAAGGCCGGTATATGATATTAGTAGACTTCTCTTGGCCAGAAATGCCTTTTTTGCCATAGCGAGTCTCCTTTTGATGTCCTCCTTGCTCCGTCCGTCATTGGTTATTTTACTGCCTAGGTAGCAGAATTCCTTAACTTCATTGACTTCGTGACCATCAATCCTGATGTTAAGTTTCTCGCTGTTCTCATTTCTACTACTTCTCATTACCTTCGTCTTTCTCCGATTTACTCTCAAACCATACTGTGTACTCATTAGACTGTTCATTCCGTTCAGCAGATCATTTAATTCTTCTTCACTTTCACTCAGGATAGCAATGTCATCAGCGAATCGTATCATTGATATCCTTTCACCTTGTATTTTAATTCCACTCCTGAACCTTTCTTTTATTTCCATCATTGCTTCCTCGATGTACAGATTGAAGAGTAGGGGCGAAAGGCTACAGCCTTGTCTTACACCCTTCTTAATACGAGCACTTCGTTCTTGATCGTCCACTCTTATTATTCCCTCTTGGTTGTTGTACGTATTGTATATGACCCGTCTCTCCCTATAGCTTACGCCTACTTTTTTCAGAATCTCGAACAGCTTGCACCATTTTATATTGTCGAACGCTTTTTCCAGGTCGACAAATCCTATGAAAGTGTCTTGATTTTTCTTTAGCCTTGCTTCCATTATTAGCCGTAATGTCAGAATTGCCTCTCTCGTCCCTTTACTTTTCCTAAAGCCAAACTGATCGTCACCTAGCGCATTCTCAATTTTCTTTTCCATTCTTCTGTATATTATTCTTGTAAGCAGCTTCGATGCATGAGCTGTTAAGCTGATTGTGCGATAATTCTCACACTTGTCAGCTCTTGCCGTCTTCGGAATTGTGTGGATGATGCTTTTCCGAAAGTCAGATGGTATGTCGCAAGACTCATATATTCTACATACCAACGTGAATAGTCGTTTTGTTGCCACTTCCCCCAATGATTTTAGAAATTCTGATGGAGTGTTATCCATCCCTTCTGCCTTATTTGACCGTAAGTCCTCCAGAGCGGTGAATGTGAATGCAACAATAAAATTACAATTTTTAACCCAACTAGTGTGCTATGTCTTCACATTGGCATTCTTTACAAATAGTTGGTGAAAGTGATGAACTGAAATCTAAATGGCAAGACTAGTCCATGAGAGGGGTGGAGGCATCTGAGGGGAAATGCTGACGATACCTAATGACGGACACCTTTTGTTGTGCCACTTACCTGCAGTTAGTCAAGCGTGAACGTGCATTGTTACCCTTTCGATTCTTTATCTTAGAGGTATAGACAGGCTGCTAGCTTATTGATGTGTAGAATATCTAGTGATAAATCAATAATTAAATATACAGCTCAAAAACAGGAAGTATATTTACAAGGTGCAGTCGATATTTTTATAGGCAGGCACGTCGATATATTTTCCGCCGACATATCGCTATTTTTTTCAATATATCGAGGGTCAACAATGATATATTTAATAACGATAGATCGGATTCCCGAATTTTTTAAAATATTAACAGTTCTTGCACATATGCCACTGATTCACTTTGATGTATGTTTCAGAAATAAACCGTAGCTGAACTTTTATTTAGAGGTGCACTAGCGGTTTCGTGATATCAGACCAAAAAAAATGTTCAAATGTGTGTGAAATGTTATGGGACTTAACTGCTAAGGTCATCAGTCCTAAATTATCCTGAGGACAAACACACACACCCGTGCCCGAGGGAGGACACGAACCTCTGCCGGGACCAGCCGCACATATCAGACCACATCTTGAAATGTACTCGTACGTCTACAAGATAAGAAACATGCAATCGATATTGTGATAAAAACCGGATACCTATCTTACTAAGTAATCTTACATGATGTTGGAGGCGGAATGTCTGACGTTGCATCTACAGGTCAGTTCGTCACTGCCGCAATTCGGTAAGTAGTGCGGCTGTGACTTTTGTAAGAAGTATCCTTAAGCTGTCTCCAGAAGAATGAGTCAGCGATACGAGGAGATCAGAAACACCTTTAGAAACCACTTGTCCGTGAAGACACTGATCCATAAAGTCCTAGAATGATTGTTACTTGAATCACTCGAAGCGTGTGGTACAGGTGGGCTTCAATTGCAATGTTTATGTTTTGTTTCGTCATCTGTACGGAGCGCTCGCTGTCCATTGGAAAAAATGTGATGCTTATTGTCCTACGTAAAATTTCACACCAGACACAGACGTTTTGTATTTGCAAAGGGGACGGGTGTCTCTAACGTGAATTTCACGTAGGCTAAATGCGAGTTCGGTGCATTACCGTATCCATCAGGATGGAACCAAAACTCCGCCGGATAGCCGCGGGCGTTAGCAAGCCGCTTTCGGGATTGGGGGGGGGGGGGGGGGATACATGACGAGGGCCGATACGGCAACAGTCCTGGAACTGCTCTTTTGGTGGTTTCCCACATCCCACTAGGTGGATGCCCGGGTGGTACCCACGTCTCGCAACTTTTACACCATTCGCAAAAATTTAGAAACTGAGGAAGGTCATCCGGCCAGCCCCTACCACTAACAATGCTAAATCCAAAAATTAACACGCCGGCCCCCTGAAGATACGCCTTAAAGGCCAGGAAAAGGAAAGATCAATGTGGAAGCATTCTTCATCAGACCAATAGGAAGTAATGAGTCCTCCACCATCTGGAGTTACAGATGATGTGTAGCACTGAATTCAGGTAACAACTGTTGAATAGTGCTAATTATACACGAATGCATCTTTAAACACTTACGCAGTGTCGTGTGAGCACTACGAATAGAGAGAGACGAGACTCGCTAAATTGGCCTCGCACAGACTTCGTCGGACTCTACAATGAACATGTTGCTTTCCGACAGTCCAGCGTTTATAGTATGAACCCTTTCAGTGGGGCTCTTTCGGCTGCTTCCGCCACATTTCAGTGATCTACAACTTATCATACAGGTACATCCACAGCGCACTGTTCCGTGAAGGCATTCAGAGTTACGGCGTAACTGGTTCACCTGACTGACAGTGAGCGCTTTCTAATGTGATGGATAAAACCATTCCTTCCTCAGTGAACCAAAGATAGTTACAGTAAGTCATATATCTGTAGCGAAAAGAGCTCAGGTACCGACAAAGAACAAAGCTCTGTTAGCAACCGGTTTCGATCGAGGCGATTAACGTAGCACAAATAGATTAGTGAAAAGTCATCCTGAGTCGCAGGGAAAATGCAGTTGTAATAGAATAATGTTAGTACACTATCTGTTTCTGTGGTCTCTGCTGTGATGTGTGGTGTGTATTCCGCAGATTTTACTTTCATTGCCGAATGAAGTGACGCAGTGGTCAGCACACTGGACTCGCATTCGGGAGGACGACGGTTCAAACTCGCGTCCGACCATCCTGCTTTAGGTTCCCTGTGATTTCCGTAAATCGCTTCAGGCAAATGCCGGGATGGTTCGTTTGGAAGTGCATGGCCGCTTTCCTTCCCCGTCGGCCGGGGTGGCTGAGCGGTTCTAGGCGCTACAGTCTGGAACCACGCGACCGCTACGGTCGCAGGTTCGAATCCTGCCTCGGGCGTGGATGTGTGTGATGTCCTTTGGTTAGTTAAGTTTAAGTAGTGCTAAGTTCTAGGGGACTAATGACCTCAGAAGTTAAGTCCCATAGTGCCCAGAGCCATTTGAACCATTTTTCATTACCCAGCCTTTCTTAATTCGATGGGACCAATGACCTCTCTGTTTGGTTCCCTCCCCCAAATCAATCAACCAGTGAACCAACCTTTCTTTCAGTGCTGACGCCAGAGCAAGAATGACACCATCCAGGCTGCTATGAAAATTTTATGTTCCTTGTCATAATATTGCAATAACTTCTTCAACTCCTAGCAGATGAGACCTCAAACGATTCTCAAGATTTCAAAGATGTTAGTTGTGCACTTCAGTTGTCTCCGCCAAAAGTTCTGGGCTCTTAGGTATCGTGACACGAGAAATTAGGGCTCGTACTGAGGCGTACAGATAGTCGTTTTTCCCTCACTCTATGACAGGAAATGACTAGTAGTGCTACAGAATGCCCTTCGCCACGCACCATTCAGTGGCTCGCGCGGTATCTTATACGAAACGAATTTGAGCCATAAAATAGTGACGTTTCTTATATGAACATTTTGTAGCCAGGAACAGTACGGTTATGACGATCTGTTCTACCGAAGCAGCCAGCTAATAAATACACACATCAAATATAGTTTTGCACAGCCTCGGTTCCGAGAGTTCCGGAACGTGTAAAGAAAATTGGAATAGAGATCAACACAAACATAATTTCCACCCTTTTTATTGCCCATGAAAACCACACATTGCATGTTGTACCACCATACAGCGAGACCTTCAGAGGTGGTGGTCTAGATTGCCGTACACACCGCTACCCAGTAGCACGTCCTCTTGCATTGACGCGTGCCTGTGTTCGTCGTAGGCATACTATCCACAAGTTCATCAAGGCACGTTTGCTCCAGATTGTCCCACTCCTCAACGGCGAGTGGTTGGTGGGTCACGTCATTCATGAACAGCCCTTTTCAATCCATCCCATGCATGTGCGATAGGGTTCATGTCTGGAGGACATGCTGACCACTCTAGTCGGACGATGTCGTTATCCTGAAGGAACTCATTCACAAGATGTGCACGATCGGGGCGCGAATTGTTGTCCATGAAGACGAATGCCTCACCAATTTGCTGCCGATATGGTTGCGCTATCGGTTGTATCATACAGCCGTTACGGCGCCTTCCATGACCAACAGCGGCGTACGTCGGCCCCACATAATGCCACCCCAAAACAGCAGGGAACCTCTATCTTGCTGCAATCGCTGACAGTGCGTCTAAAGCGTTTCAGCCTCACCGGGTTGCCACCAAACACGTCTCCGACGATTGTGTGGATGAAGGCAAATGCGACAATCATCGGTGATGAGAACGTGATGACAATCCTGAGCGGTCCATTCGGCATGCTGTTGGGCGCATCTGTACCGTGCTGCATGGTGTCGTGGTTGCAAAGTTGGATCTCGCCATGGACGTCGGGAATGAAATTGCGCATCATGCAGCCTATTGCGCAGAGGTTGAGTCGTAACACGGCGTCCTATGGCTGCACGAAAAGCATTATTCAAAATGGTGGCGTTGCTGTCAGGGTTGCCCCTAGTCGTAATCCGTAGGTAGCGGTCATCCACTGCGGTAGTAGCGCTTGGGCGGCCTGAGCGAGTCATGTCATCCACAGTTCTTGTCTCTCAGTGTCTCCTCCATGCCCGAACAACATCGCTTTGGTTCACTCCGTACGCCTGGACACTTCCCTTGTTTAGAGCCCTTCCTGGCACAAAGCGAACGTGATCGAAACGCGGTATTGACAGTCCAGGCATGGTCAAACTACAGACAATACGAGCCGTGTACCTCCTTCCTGGTGGAATGACTGGAACTGATCGGCTGTGGGACCCTCTCTGTCCAATAGGCGCTGCTCATTCATCGTGGTTTACATCTTTGGGCGGGTTTAGTGACACCTTTGAACAGTCAAAGGGACTGTGTCTGTGATACGATAACCACAGTCAACGTCTACCTTCAGGAGTTGTGCGCCGGGGTGATGAAAAACTTTTTTCATGTGTGTATCTGTTTCCAACAGTCGCTGTCGGTGGTATATTACTGTGACTTTCTTTACATTAGTACGAGCTGTGGGGCACTACATGCCGTTAATACACTAAACAAGTGTCATTTATGCAGCAACTCCTTAAGGTTGCGTCACGTTATCGAACAGCCGTTAGTACCGTACTCTGGAGATGGGAGCCGCGAGTGGAATGGAAAGTACGGCGCCTAGCCAGCAGTGAGCACTGTATGTGTGTGTGTGTGTGTGTGTGTGTGTGTGTGTGTGTGAGTGAGTGAGTGAGTGTGTGTGTGTATGTGTGTGTGTGGCGCCGGCGCCGTGGTCTCGCGGCGCCCGTCTCACGTTACAAGTATGCCTGGCGGTTGTTTTTGTGCGGCGGCCGGCCGCTCCGCGCTGCTCGCGGCCCGCCGTACGCCGTATCGCGTCGCAGCTCTTTGCTTCCGCTACGGGCGCCGTGTTCCCCACCTTTCAGGCAGCGCCGAGCTGCGCGACCGCCCCACCTCGCGCCACAAGGTGCTTTCCGCAGAACGCGCTTCACGCTCGTGACCTGTCTCCACTACGTACTGGCCGACTTTATGTCTTGGACAGATACACTGCCGGAGGAAAAAAAATGCGAAACCCTCAAGGACCAGGCCATTTCTTGACAAGTGAGGTAATGTAGTTTATCATTGTAGGAGTATATGATATCAAATCAGACCAAATGAAACACAAACGTGACAGTGAAAGGTGCCCAGACAGTCGCTTCGATACACAGTGTATCCCTCTGTGCAGGCGACGCAGTCCTGTTCTCTCGCAAGAAAATGATCATAAACGTTTAGTATTTTATCCATCCTCAGCAACTGCAGTCGTACATCACCAAATCATGAGCAACAAGTTGCATAAAATAAATTTAATTTCGTTACCCATTTCGGCCACTTAGTGCCCTTATTCAGTAGTTTATACCTATCACACTGCTTGCGAGTCTCAAGAATAATATGCATACAGCAAAATATCAAGGTCATGTCATGCCACTTGGCCATGGTATTTTGCCGTGTGCATCTTATTGTTGACTCTCGCAAATAATGCAATAGGTATAACGTTCTGAAGATGGGTACTACTAAAGGAAACTCCGCGTCGTTCCCCCCTCAGATTTAGTGATAAGATGGCTCAGCGGACAGCCCGTCAAAAACTGAACACAGATGAAGCATGCAAACAGGAGGTAGAAGGTGTACTGAACTGTTGAAGAAGAAGTGAAATAGAACCAGTGTACTGACCAAGCTCAACATGTGCAACATCGAGTGAATTTGAAGGGCCATGGTATATTGGGTATTTGGTGTTGGACTGCGAAGGGGGAGACCAGTGATCGAATCTCTCTAGTGCCCCATTTCTTGTTTTCCCTCACAGAAATATAAACTGTCCGTCCGCTCATTGACATGTCCGTTCGTTGTAGTCCAATGTGTATCTGTGTCGTGGTATACCTACGGTTTGCAACAGCGACGCGTGAGTAAGGGACTTCCTGACGTACAGTCGTGGACGAAACGAGTGAGACCCCTCGCCTTTCAGTTATGCTGATCCGCACACCTTTAAAGTCTGCTACACCGTATAACAGGCAAGGCGACGAAGTGCTACCAACATACTATACACAGGCGTGAAATTGACAAACTATCCGAACGTTGTCGGACTGTTTTCAGTCATGTGTAAGACTATACGAGGGTTGGAACTTAAATAGTGGTAACTATTTATTCACAACCGATACAAAAGAGTTACATGTTTGCACCTGTAACTTTCCTTCAAAGTAGCCACCAGTGTTGTGTTGAACCCCGTTGCCATCGATGTGGAAGGCGTAGTATACCGTTAGTAGAGCCTGGTCTGTTGATGGTGCGAATGGAGCGGTCTACTGCCTGTCGAATCTCTGCAACAGTTCTGAAGCGAAAGCCACGAAGTGGTTCCTTCATCTTCGCAATCAAATCCAAGTCACAAGGACTTTGGTTGGTACAGTATTTCCCAGACCCATCGACCGAACACAGCAGCCACAGCTTGTGCTGTATGCGCCGGCGCATTGTTGTGCAAAATGATCGGTGGGTTGCGCAGAAAGTGTCGCCGTCTCTTTCGCAAAGCCGGTCTCAAGTGATGCTCCAAAAATGAACAGTAATACTGCGCATTGACGGTCTGGCGTGGAGGAACGTTATGTGTTAGGATAACACCAATACAGTCGTACACGAGAATCACCATAACGTCAGACTGCTCCATTCGCACCATCATCAGAAGAGGCTCCTCTAACGGTACACTACGCCTTCCACATCGATGGCAACGGGTTCTACACAACGCTGGTGACTACTTTGAAGGACAGCAACAGGTGCAAACATATAACTCTTTTGTATCCGTTGTGAATAAATAGTTGCCACTATTTAAGTTCCAATCTTCGTATTGATGCTGATTGGTGTGTTAAACACAAGACGTAAATATAAGATCTAAATGAAAGATGAAACGCTAATTAGTATGAACTGTACTAATAAAAATGAATTTCAGCTTACTGAGATAACACAACTGTTCTAGTAAGACAAAGTACCCCAGATCGTTACGAATTAGCAGAATATGCGTATTCGGCCGCGAAACGATTTGTATCAACGTTCGCACCAGTCATAGTGGATTGCCGTTTTAATTTCTTACTTCTTTACTACCGGCTCTATTCGCCACACAGTTTGAAGACGGTACCAACATATATCGCTGAAAAGGCCTGGAAAATTATGTCATTGTAGGACACACAGTTCGAAACATATAATGTCACTGGTATAGTGTGGCACTGAGTCAAATGCCCTTGGTCTTCCATAAATATTGTATCATTTAATTAGTTAATTAAAAGTTCCACAGATCATCATTATGTCGATTATTCTTTTGATCAGAGTAATGTGCAAGGAGTGAGACAAAGGATGTGCATCTACGATTAGCTTCAGTGGATGGGTACATGCTCACCATTAATAAGTTCCAAAAAGGCACACTGACTTACATTTAAAATTAATGAACATCTTATATTTCAGCCTAGTATTGCAGCTACACTATAAAATAATTTTACTGAAATTTAAGTAAAAGTTCGTCTACGGAATAAGAGAAGTTCCCCAGAAGAAAGGTTAGATTTAAAACTTGCTTTACTATCTGTCAGAAATTTCATGTTATTCGGAAAAGCATCAAAAACTTATGTTCATACGTACTGAACTCGTTTCTGAGCCGTTGAAAGCCTTAATAATGAGTAATACAGGGCTGTTTACTTGCATACACATCGCTATTCTTCTCAAATTGTGATGGATAAATCACGAAGAAATTCATTAGCGAATAATGTAGTGTGAAGTTGCAGTCAAAATACTTTGCTTTACTCCTTGAAGAGGGACCTGCAAGATGACGCCGAGTGAACAATACACAGTATCCTCACTGCTCTCTTTTGCGCAATCAATACTTTCTTTTCTAAGCGATAAGTTACCTCAGAAAATTATTCTAGAAGACATTAATCAGTGGAGGAAAGCAGAATATATCAGAACTTTGATTAGTGTGTTTCCAAGATTAACAATAATACAGCCGCGCGGGATTAGCCGAGCGGTCTAGGGCGCTGCAGTCATGCATGGACTGTGCGGCTGGTCCCGGCGGAGGTTCGAGTCCTCCCTCGGACATGGGAGTGTGTGTTTGTCCTTAGGATAATTTAGGTTAAGTAGTGTGTAAGCTTAGCGACTGATGACCTTAGCAGTTAAGTCCCTTAAGATTTCACACACATTTGAACATTTGAAAAATAATATAAAGAGCAAAACAAACTGAATTGCAGGTAAGCGATACGTTTCTTCCAGTTCTGGTTTTTACCAATTTACACACCCAAAAATATGAAATAGTCTGTCTTGTTTACTGACCCCTGTTCATGCACTCCGTAACTTGTTGGTATGACTGTTAGTTCTCGGCAACTGGATACAACATCTTCCCTCAAAATCAATGGAGAGTCCGTTTTCAGAGGAAGACTTAATAACCCTTTGAAAAACATTATTAACAATTTCTTCTGTTGCTTTGTCCCTGTCTTTATTTATTGTAACAGTAGTATCGTTCGCAAAGTGGCAATTTCGCATCATGAATGTTAAGTGGAAGAAAAACTGAGACCTGTGGGATTGACTTCGGAATTACTTCTTTACTACTAAAATATTCTCTTATCCGAACAAACTGTCTTATTACTTTGATAAATCGCTTTGAGAGTTCCACGTGTCAAAATCTTGAGCTGCGTTTCGCATTAATGGTCTTTAAGTTATGAGAGGCGCCTTTCAGAAAGGTCCCACAAGTTGTGCGGACACCCGAAGGAAGCGAGCGCGAGTGGGTTCCGGCGAGCAGTAGCAGCCGGCAGCCGCGAACTGCGTTTCTAGATAAAAACTCGCGCAGAGCCGCGGTCCAGATGTTCTCAGAACCTGTTCCCAGGTGGCGGCGGGTGAAGACCGGGGCGGCGGTGTCGGCGTTGTCTGACTGCGCCCTCAAGACGGCCAGGCGACGTCGCACGGCGTACTTCCACCTCTGGCACAGTGGTCGGCACACACTGGACTAGCACTCGGGAGGAGGACGGTTCGATTCCACGTCCGGCCATCCAGATTCAGCTTTCCCGTGACGTCCCTAAATCGCTCCAGGCAAAGGCCGGGCTGGTTCCTTTGAATGGACACGGCCGATCTCCTTCCCAATGATCTTGATGCCGACGGCATGTGAAACCCTATCTTCCTCCCTTCCATCTCTGGTCAATGCAGACGGAACACAGCTCAATGATGTTTAATATTCTTGACATACACCATGCCCATTCTTTGTGGTCAAAAGAAATACGGTAGGTACAAGATGCTTAATACGTGCTGATACGTAAATTGAAGGGGGTTTCATGCTGTCAGCTGCAACAGGTCATGAAGAGAAATCCGCGACGACGAACGAAAATGTGTACTGGAGCGAGATATCTTGCTTACTACGTAGGTGCGGTAATCACTGCGCCATCCGGGACACAGCGTTATCACACCTGCGCGACCGATCCACACTATCGCCGAGCGCCACCTACCCGCAGTCCGTGACCACTATGCTCCTGTTCGCTACTCGGAGATTCCCATAGGAGGTCGGACTATTTGTGCTCAAATAATTTGATTGCCTTAGCTGGGCACTGGACCTACCTTCTTGAGTGCGGATGCACAAATACGTCGGACTCGACAGCAGTGTTGTTGTTGTTGTTGTTGTTGTGGCCTTCAGTCCTGAGACTGGTTTGATGCAGCTCTCCATGCTACTCTATCTCGTGCAAGCTTCTTCATCTCCCAGTGCCTTCTGCAGCCTACATCCTTCTGAATCTGTTTAGTGTATTCATCTCTTGGGCTCCCTCTACGATTTTTACCCTCCACGCTGCCCTCCAATACTTAATTGGTGATCCCTTGATGCCTCAGAACATGTCCTACCAACCGATTCCTTCTTCTAGTAAGGTTGTGCCACAAACTTCTTCCCAATCCTATTCAATACCTCCTCATTAGTTATATGATCTACCCATCTAATCTTCAGCATTCTTCTGAAGCACCACATTTCGAAAGCTTCTATTCTCTTCTTGTCCAAACTAGTTATCGTCCATGTTTCACTTCCATACATGGCTACGCTCCATACAAATACTTTCAGAAACGACTTCCTGACACTTAAATCTATACTCGATGTTAACAAATTTCTCTTCTTCAGAAACGGTAACCTTGCCATTGCCAGTCTACATTTCATATCCTCCCTACTTCGACCATAATCAGTTATTTTGCTCCCCAAATAGCAAAACTCCTTTACTACTTTAAGTGTCTCATTTCCTAATCTAATAGCCGGCCGCGTTGGTCTAGCGGTTCTAGGCGCGCAGTCCGGTCGCAGGTTCGAATCCTGCCTCGGGCATGGATGTGTGTGATGTCCTTAGGTTAGTTAGGTTTAAGTAGTTCTAAGTTCTAGGGGACTGATGACCATAGATGTTAAGTCCCATAGTGCTCAGAGCCATTTGAACCATTTGAACCTAATCTAATACCCTCAGCATCACCCGACTTAATTCGACTACATTTCATTATCCTCGTTTTGCTTTTGTTGATGTTCATCTTATACCCTCCTTTCATGACACTGTCCATTCCGTTCAACTGCTCTTCCAAGTCCTTTGTTGTCTCTCATAGAATTACAATGTCATCGGCAAACCTCAAAGTTTTTATTTCTTCTCCATGGATTTTAATACCTACTCCGAATTTTTCTTTTGTTTCCTTCACTGCTTGCTCAATATACAGATTGAATAACATCGGCGATAGGCTACAACCCTGTCTCACTCCCTTCCCAACCATTGATTCCCTTTCATGCCCCTCGACTCTTATAACTGCCATCTGGTTTCTGCACAAATTGTCAATAGCCTTTCGCTGTGATCCCCCCTTAATTTACACATAATGTCTCCCAGCTTCAGATTCTGTGTGGTGTCTGTTCTTTCGGACAGATACCGCGCATTCCAGATAGTTGTGGACAGTTATGTTAAACGACAGGTAAAGAATAGCCTTGAATGAAAAAAAACCATATGTTAATAACTTTGTAAAGCTTTGATGCACAATAGGGAGACGTGCTCGAACTCGCCTTAGTCGCCGGACGGACCTCTCACACCGTCCTCCACGCTCCGTTACCACGCCATAACACGCCCCGTTCCCCATCAACAAAAAAAAATGGTTCAAATGGCTCTGAGCACTATGGGACTTAACAACTATGGTCATCAGTCCCCTAGAACTTAGAACTACTTAAACCTAACTAACCTAAGGACATCACACAACACCCAGTCATCACGAGGCAGAGAAAATCCCTGACCCCGCCGGGAATCGAACCCGGGAATCCGGGCGCGGGAAGCGAGAACGCTACCGCACGACCACGAACTGCGGACCCCCATCAACAACCTCGAGCAAAGATCTTAGTGGGCTCAAACCAGAGGGACATCACACGACAGATCGAGCTGGTGGCGTCAGGAATTCGAAAGGCGACGCCGGCAACGCCACCACAGCTCAGGCAGTTTGCCAACAAGTGGCCACGAAAGCCTTAACAATTTTGTAATCAGATGTTGCTAAGCAGCGCAGGAGCGGACACGACGCTGCTGACAAAACTAACGCCGTGGTAAAACAAGTGTAGCCATCTGAGGATGGGAGTGATAGTCCGAAACCGGTAATGGAAATACAAAAAAGTCTTTTTAGGGCATTTGTGGTTGATTGCATTCTCCATTTACGTGCCTTCGATGAAAAACCGCCTCAGCGTTCTGCAAGATCCAGCACGAATAAAGTAAGATCCCTGCCCAAATTAAAGTGGCTGTGTGGTGAGTGTGCGCCCGCAGCCCCGCCTCCACAACAGGCGTCACCTGAGCCGTCCTTCCGGCGGCGGGCTCGTCACCGCAGGCCGACCACCCGCGCCGCGCCGCGCGCACACAGCAGGTGTCGGGTGTCGCGGCCTTCCGGGAAAGCTCTGTCCTCTGTCCTCTCCTGCACTGTCCTCTAAGCTCGTCTCTTTCTCTCTCTGGCCGCCGCTTGTCGCGACTTCCGGCCGCTGCGCTGCATCTGTTGCGCCGCTCGCCGTGGGGAGTCCAGCTGGCCAACTCGCGGACTCGCGAAATGCTTCCGGCCAGCTCTGGTTACCTGCAACGGTGTCCCTGGTGAACTGCTGGTACGGATACCCGTTGCAGCCCAGCGCCACGGTGCGGGCTTCCGCTCCACTCGCCCCTTCGCTAAATCAACCGCCACAGCGGGCCGTCACGCACACACCCGCTACAGGGCATCGGATCAACAGGTGGCTGCACTTTAGATTGCGCAACAGGGGTGTCTCGAGGAACAGACTGAGCATGAGAACGCGTGCCCGAAAAACGTCGTCCAGTGTCGCTTCCATAGCGGTCAACACCTGCTGCTAAGGCCACCCCTTTCGGCAACTATCGTGAGTTTGTACGCTGACAGCGCAAATTCTCGCAACGGACGGTGGATCGATCTGTCGCGTCCACGCTATAGAGACCGATAAGGGCAGCATCACTGTATTAAACTCGCGTTTGTTGCCGGAGGAGTAGTCTAGAGGCAAGATCTGACGCCTATAACTTCCACATCCCATAGCGTTGTTCCATAAAGCTTCCGACATGGGTTCCCGTCCTCCATTTCTACTTCAAGACGTTGTCTACAGCTGTTACAAGTTTGCTGGTTTCGTGTCGTCATACCCTGCAGAGCTCGTCACTACCGTAAGCAGGTCAAGGTCACGTCACCGGAAAATTTTAATCATTAATAAAAATTCCGAACAAAATAACGTAAGTCAGCAGTTTTGTTTAGAATACGAAGGCGCGATCTCCACGGGCTTATCCTGATTAACTTCTTGCGAAAAACTAAAAACTGATGTGTCAGAAACTAGGACCACCAAGCAGTATGGTTCAAATGGCTCTAAGCACTATGGGACTTAACATCTGAGGTCATCAGTCCCCTAGACTTAGAACTGCTTAAACCTAACTAACGTAAGGATATCACACACATCCATGCCCGAGGCAGGATTCGAACGTGCGACCGCAGCAGTACCGCGGTTCCGGACTGAAGCGCCTAGAACCGCTCGGCCACAGCGGCTGGCAAGCAGCATGAAAAAAAAGAGTAGAACGATCACGAAGTTTACAGGCACATGCGATGCATTTTTTATCGTGAAAAGGTAGTTCTTTGATAAAAAATAATAAAACACTGTAAGAAATGTAAATTTCGTCTCAGTAAAGAAAAAAATCATCGCTCATAAGTTTGTATTCCGCTGGACCTCGTGGAAACTTCCAGGGAGAAAGTTGTTACGACTGTGGCCAAATCAATTTTTGTGTCTTACGGTATTCTGCCGGCTGGTTTTGGAAGATGCCGTACACGGCAAGATGGATGGACTCTCATAGCGACTGTCACGAAACATATTCCGATGACTAGCTTTGACAGGGGAGAGAATAATCCCATAGCTTCCAAAAATATTGTATTTGCACTTCCTTCAGACTCCGCATCGCTGTACCCACCAACCTTCATTCTGAAATGCTGTAACACACAGGGAAGGCAACTGCAATGGCTTAGATCCATCAACACACAAATTTTGAACTTGAACAAAGTAAAAATCAGGCGTACGTAAATACCGAAATGTGTCGGGAGACCAGCCGGTCATGGTGATATCACAGTAACTCAGACGCGCTGCCGTGAGCTGCCTACTGTCATGATGAACACTCTCTCTACTAATCTTAACATTATTTTGTCTGTCACGATCCAAGGGGCCTTGGGTAGCACTGGTTGTACCTGCCAGGATTTCTGTTTTCTTCAATTTTTGATACCGACACTTACTTTGGCGCAACGCGTTTCGTCACCACGCTACCGTCATCAGACGGCCATCTACTAATTACATATTATTTGGTCTGATTAAATTTGTCACACTAGCTGCATCGGACTTGAAAGACCAATTGAACGGAATGAATATTCTCTTAAAAAAAGAAGTTTATAAGGTTAGCATTAACGAGGGAAAAAACAACAGACAATAATGTAATGAACTGTAAATCGGGCCAGATGATGGTAGGGGAATTAGATTGGTCATAGCAAGAAAACCGTTTCTGAAAAGGAATAGTTTGTTAGTGTGTAATTTAAATTTAAGGGTTAGGAAATCTGAAGATATTTGTCTGGAGAGCAGACTTGTACAGAGGTGAAACGTGGTCGACAAAAATTGCAGACAAGAAGAGAAAAGAAACTTTGGAAATCTGGTATCACAGAACAGAGTTGAAGAACATATGAGCAGATTTAATAACTAATGAGAAGGTACTGAACTGAATCGGGAGTAAAAGAACTTTATGGCATAACTAAAATAAGGGATTTATACTAGAGCAGATCCTGACCATCGGGGAATCGTCATTTTGGTAATGAAGGAAAATCTGAGGGGAAAGAGCTGTGGAGGGAGACCAAGAGATTAATACAGTAAGTAGGTTCAGAAGGGTGCAGGTCGCAGTAGTTATTTGGAGACGAACAGGTTTGCGCAGGATAGAGTAGCGTGGAGAGCTGCGTCAAACCAGTCTTCGGGCTGAAGACCGCAACGAAAACAACTTGCGATATTTTTTATTGTTGTTGAAAGTGCCACTGAGGTTAGGTGGTGAAATCTCATTGGCTCTGCATAAATAATTTACAGTGAGTTATATTACAACATTTTGCACTTATTTATAATGTGTAATAAGCGGGAAAACTTTTATGTCCGATGAGAACACTTCTCCTTTTTCCACATCACGACAGCAATCATCGAACAGATTCACAGACTTGCTGCTAGCATCGTAACACGTCGAGTACTGATACGGCGTTTGGAGTCCACTCGAAATACACTCCTGGAAATTGAAATAAGAACACCGTGAATTCATTGTCCCAGGAAGGGGAAACTTTATTGACACATTCCTGGGGTCAGATACATCACATGATCACACTGACAGACCCACAGGCACATAGACACAGGCAACAGAGCATGCACAATGTCGGCACTAGTACAGTGTATATCCACCTTTCGCAGCAATGCAGGCTGCTATTCTCCCATGGAGACGATCGTAGAGATGCTGGATGTAGTCCTGTGGAACGGCTTGCCATGCCATTTCCACCTGGCGCCTCAGTTGGACCAGCGTTCGTGCTGGACGTGCAGACCGCGTGAGACGACGCTTCATCCAGTCCCAAACATGCTCAATGGGGGACAGATCCGGAGATCTTGCTGGCCAGGGTAGTTGACTTACACCTTCTAGAGCACGTTGGGTGGCACGGGATACATGCGGACGTGCATTGTCCTGTTGGAACAGCAAGTTCCCTTGCCGGTCTAGGAATGGTAGAACGATGGGTTCGATGACGGTTTGGATGTACCGTGCACTATTCAGTGTCCCCTCGACGATCACCAGTGGTGTACGGCCAGTGTAGGAGATCGCTCCCCACACCATGTTGCCGGGTGTTGGCCCTGTGTGCCTCGGTCGTATGCAGTCCTGATTGTGGCGCTCACCTGCACGGCGCCAAACACGCATACGACCATCATTGGCACCAAGGCAGAAGCGACTCTCATCGCTGAAGGCGACACGTCTCCATTCGTCCCTCCATTCACGCCTGTCGCGACACCACTGGAGGCGGGCTGCACGATGTTGGGGCGTGAGCAGAAGACGGCCTAACGGTGTGCGGGACCGTAGCCCAGCTTCATGGAGACGGTTGCGAATGGTCCTCGCCGATACCCCAGGAGCAACAGTGTCCCTAATTTGCTGGGAAGTGGCGGTGCGGTCCCCTACGGCATTGCGTAGGATCCTACGGTCTTGGCGTGCATCCGTGAGTCGCTGCGGTCCGGTCCCAGGTCGACGGGCACGTGCACCTTCCGCCGACCACTGGCGACAACATCGATGTACTGTGGAGACCTCACGCCCCACGTGTTGAGCAATTCGGCGGTACGTCCACCCGGCCTCCCGCATGCCCACTATACGCCCTCGCTCAAAGTCCGTCAACTGCACATACGGTTCACGTCCACGCTGTCGCGGCATGCTACCAGTGTTAAAGACTGCGATGGAGCTCCGTATGCCACGGCAGACTGTCTGACACTGACGGCGGCGGTGCACAAATGCTGCGCAGCTAGCGCCATTCGACGGCCAACACCGCGGTTCCTGGTGTGTCCGCTGTGCCGTGCGTGTGATCATTGCTTGTACAGCCCTCTCGCAGTGTCCGGAGCAAGTGTGGTGGGTCTGACACACCGGTGTCAATGTGTTCTTTTTTCCATTTCCAGGAGTGTATCTCTCACGAAAGATATCAAGAAATTCAGAGATCCCAGTACGCCTGTATGTCCCATACGAACTTAATTTCGAACCTTCGGAAAGAAAGTGACCTAGTTCTCGCGAAAAACTGTTGGATAAATTTAGAGAACCCGAATTCATGTAAGACTGTCCGACTATCCTTTCCTTGCCCAGCTGGAATCTCAATGATATTCTAACTCCGTAGGGAGGCATATAGACGAACATTTTTCACTAGCTCTGTACGCGGACGGAATAAGACCAGACTCGACAGTAAGAATGCTCCACCACGCACGGTCGAGCACTCTTGCGGAGTACGTTGGATGTAAAATTAAACAGAAATGGCAAAAGATACTTGTTGTCAGTCCTCTGGCCGTACGCGAGTGACCTCAGTTTCTCCTAGCGCTGACGACGGAGCTCGGCCGCTCACGTGGGTCTACTGCTACTGAATTGGATGGGAGGCCACACAGAGCGCTTCGCAGGTGCGTTTTACGGTTCTCCGTACTCCGCGGTGGTCGAGGCGTGAGGCGGTAGGGGAATGCAATCCAGAACCGTGCTTGGGATGTGCAAACACGCATAATGGTATACCTGCTGGCTGCATTCGCGAAGTACTTCACAGAAACGTATCTGTCTGCAGGACCGGGAGAGTGGGGAACTGCTATTTGTCCCTGTCGTGTGCTCTGTGACCAACCGCCACAGTGTAAGAAAACTGACCCGCATGTTAACTGAATTCTATGTCTGACATCATATTAGCTCAAGAATGACGAACGTTTCAAGGCGTTGTATATGGAAGTAGAAAAACTGACACTGTAAACTGCATACAGTTGCAAAAAATTTTTAGATCGTAATAGATCAATACCTACCTACGTAAGTATCCAACACTGCAAACAGAACATAACGCATTGATATTTTAGTAAACTAAGAAAACATAGGAAGGAAGAAAAACAAACAATAGCCACGCGACGAGAATAAGTTACAAATTTATATATACACACTGACGGAAAAAAGTCGCAAAACCACGAAGGAGTTTGCGTCATAAACGAAAGTAGGTAGGCGTCTTTCTATGTTTGAAAGATGACATCTACTCAAATTTCACACCAGTCACCTAAGAGTGGCGACAGTAGCGCCACTACGAGGATTCATATCAGGTTTGTAACGGTCGTGAGCGTTAGTTACCTTTCAGATTGGACGTGGTGAGCTGATGTTACTCAAGAATGCCTTTAAGGCGACGAAGATGGAATTGTCATCACCTCTCTAACTTTGAACGAGGTCGTGTAACAGGGCTACGAGAAGCTGGATGTTCCTTCTGCGATTTGCAGAAAGATTTGGAAGGAAGGTAGCCACTGTACATGATTGATGACAGCGGTGGTCACGACAATGTGCGGTCGCAAGAAGACGGCCACGTGGCACTACCAACAGTGAACACCACCGTGTTCGGCGTGTGGCTCTAGAAATGGCTCTGAGCACTATGGGACTTAACAGCTGAGGTCATCAGTCCCCTAGAACTTAGAACTATTTAAACCTAACTAACCTAAAGACATCACACACATCCATGCCCGAGGCAGGATTCTAACCTGCGACCGTAGCGGTCGCGCGGTTCCAGACTGAAGCGCCTAGAACCGCTCGGCCACTCCGGCCGGCCTATGGCTCTAGAGCATCGTACTGCATATGTAGAAGCAATCTGAACAGCAGTTGGCACTACAGTGACGAACTTTTACAAATCGGTTACTTCAAAGATAGGTCCGAACCAGACGCCCAGTAGCGTGCATTCAACTGACCCCAAACTACCACTGTTTGCGACTGTAGTGGTTTCAGGCGAGAGCTCACTTTCCCGATGAACGCTGGTTCTGCGTCGGTGCCAGTGATGGCCGTGTGTTGGTTAGGAGGAGGCCAGTTGAGAGTCTGCAACCAACGTCTCTGCGTAGCATGCACACTGGAGCTACATCTGGAGTCATGGTCTGGAGTGCGATTTCGTAAGACACCATCAGCACTGTCGTGGTTATCCAATGCACCCTGACTGCAAATCTACAAGTCAGTCTGGTGATTCGACCTGTTGTGCTGCCATTCACGAAGAGCATTCCAGAGGGTATTTTGCAACAGGATAACGCTCGCCCAACTAGCGCTGTTGTAACCCAACAAGCTCTGCAGAGTGTCAACACGTTGCCTTGGCCTGATCGATCACCAGATCTGTCTCCATTTGAGCAGATATGTTCATCATCGGACGGCAGTTACAGCGTCATCCCCAAACAGCATTAATCGCCCCCGTTGTTGACCGATCAAGCGCAACAGGCGCGGAACTACATCCCACAAACTGGCCTCCGGTAACTGTACAACACAATGCATGCACGTTTGGAAGCATGCATTCAACATTCTGATGGTTACACCGGTTATCAGTGTAACCGTCATTTCAAATTTGCAATGGCTTATCTCGCGCTTTTGTCCTTGAGAAATAATTGTTCAGAAAACGACCTGTTTGGCTAACCTGATGATAAATAATTAGTAAACGGCGCAATGTATAGAGATTTTATCTTAACAATTATTTTCAGCACAAACTCCCCTGCAACAGTCATACAAATTATTTCTCATCACCCTGTATATGCACGGTGTCACAAGAAACACCGAAAAACTTTGGGGAGGGTTTCCTTACAGCAAAACAAGGAAAAAATTTGGTAAACAAGGGCACTAAAGCACGTACCTTTAGAGATATGAGCACTTGTTCATCTTCGATACTACGTAACACGTCTCTTCTACCACAAGGTCTTTGCTTTTCATGTTTTTTTTTTGGAGGGGGGGGGGGGGGGAGAAGTACGGGTAAAAACAAGAAGAAAATGTTCAGCAATCATGGGCTTAAAATGGATATGAGCACTTTTTCAGAAGAAGAAATGTGTTCACATTAGCGAGGGTGAACAAGTGCTACGTTTTAGAATCCATGTTTAGTAGACTGTTTTACTGATTTCTGTATAAGAAACCTGTTCCTAAACTCTGTCAGTTTTTTTGGGGGTGGGTGGGGGTGGGGGAGGGGGGGGGCGGGACACCATGTATAGACAGCGAAGTTCAGAAGTGCGCGACAACGCTGAAGGCTTGAAAAAATTACTTGCTTAGTCATGCGAACAAGAATGACAGAAAATAGTGAGAGAGTTCATGAAAATGATGAAACATTATTGAGTGACGTCATTTACACGGTCCAGTAACAGTAACGTGACCACAACCTGTCTTGGCCGTCAACGTACATCGACCACTCAGAGAGGGCAGGTGGCAGCATTAGCAATGCAGTGTGTATAAATCGTGTCGGGGGTAAGCGGAAATACTGTGCAGTCGTTGTCGTGATGAGGAAACGGAGCGATTTATCTGACGTCCTAAAGGGCATGATCATTGACTTTCGGGGCCAGGAGTAGAAGCGTTTCCGAAACGCCTGAGTTTGTAAACTGTTCGCTAGACGCCGCGATTGAAGTATACTGTGCATGGAAAAATGGCGCCGTCCAAAATCGGCGCCGAGGCAACTGCAGTGCACCGCGGACCATAGATGACAGGGGTGAATGACAGCTGCGGAGATGTGTGCGGGCGAATAGATATAGGTAGCGAATACGGATGCGGCCGGGAAATGAGATGTTGCAGCTCTTCCACTGTTGGTAATCGTGGCAGGGAAGGCTAAGGTGTAGCTGGGACAAAAGCTGTTGAGGCCGAGGGAACCTCGACTCCACAGCGGACACGAGTGGCCAGCCACGTCCTGCAGCCTTCTACGGGCCACAGAGGGACGCCGCGGATGATGAAGCTCAGTTACATCCATAAAATGGTGCAGCGTGAATCGACCGAGGTTGTGCCGCCTCCAAGTCGGTTCTTTATGGGCACTGACCACTCGCACAAGCCTGACGTTCGGTGTCGAAGTGCGCCCTTCCAGCAGGAGGGTCCGTCTGCCTTATTAAGGGGGGTAGGACGTCAAACGGGGCATCTTGGAGCAGGAGAGACAACACAGGACATTTTACCTTCCACTGTCTATACTTTTACGAATAAATTCATAAAACTTTGTCAGCATTTCCAGGAAGGATTCAGGGTTCACAATCATAGCAGTGGAAGTTAAAAAAAATTAAATAAAAAATAAAAAAATACGTATTTTTACATGTGAAAGTTGATCATTTTTTTCACTTCTATTGGCTGCGTTTGTTGCTACAGGTACACGTTTCTTCATAAGTAAGAGAGATTCTTCGATGAATTTTGCACAGCGTACAAACCATACTTACAAGTGTATGAAACTCTAGAAATTATTTAATGTATGAAAAAATGAATGTGCTGTTACATTTTAAACTTCATGTTTAGAAAAAACTCAAATTTTATAGTTAATTATCTCAATTTTTACCACAGTTTTTAATAGATTTTGAAAATTCTAGAGTTTCATACACCTGTAAGTATGGTTTGTATGCTGTGCGAAATTCATCGAATCATCTCCCATACTTATGAAGAAAAGTGTACCTATAGCAACAAATGCAGCCAATGGTAAGTGAAAAAAAGGTGAAACACAAATGTAAAAAAATAAATTATTTTCTTATATTTTTGAACTTCCACAACTATAAGTGTAAATCCTGAATCATTTCTGGTCATTCTGACAAAGTTTTATGAATTAATTTTTAAAGGTATAGACAGTGGAAATTAAAAATTCCTGTGGTGTCTCTCCTGCTCCAAGTCCTCCCGTTTGACGTCCTACCCCCCCCCCCCCCCCTTAAGCGGTAGGTTCTCCTCGCCCATGTGCCAAATCGCGGTGGGTAACGTTGGTGGTAGGCAAGTACGAGGATGACAAGGCGAGAGCACCTTAATTATACTGATGTTCAAAATCCGATTGCCAGGTCTGTTACGTAACTGATGCAAGAATGCTACATCTGTAAGAAGAGTATTCCGACTGTGCCAGCCGCCTGCACACAGTCTGGAACTGGCTGGGTGGTAAGCAGAGTGTGTCCTCGCACGGCCCCTCGCGCTCGCCGACATCTGCGCCCGTGGTTTTCGCCGGCAGTGCCACACGACTTCCCTCTTGCCTCGGCTGCTATCTGGGGGCGCTGAACCCGCCGCCGCTGCCGCTGCTTATCACGTGGCCGCCGCCTCTCGCTACCAGCCAGCCCAGTAGCTCAGCTCGAGCCGTCCCGGCCCGGCTCAGCTGCGCGCCTTCACCACCGCGAGGATTTTCCTCCCGTCTCCTCTCCTCGTCTCACCTCCCTTCTGCTCCTCTCTCTCATTTCCCTTTCACCGTTGCGCAAATCTGCCGGCCGCGCAGTACACACCTGCGCCTGTGCCCCTCCGGCCGGTCAGCAAAGGGAGCGGAACGGCCGCTAGGTGGTCACGAGTTCGCTGCCCGGACACAGGCTGCCGCCTAGGTAATGCCACTGTATATAGGGCGGCCTGCTGGTACCATTGCATACTGGTCCGTTATACTGTGTAGCTACACTACGGAGAATTAAGGCTCCGCAACATTGCACATACAGCTAATTACCTACTGCTGTTCCTCGGGGAATCGTGCTAGGACCAAAACTAATAGTGAAAAATGTGGTTAACATACTCAGAAGTTGGTACTCGGAAGTAATCTCAAAACAACGAAACTTAAGCAATGGCTTTATTAGAATATACCCACATACATCCAAAATAATTAATGGTAATGACACTCATGTCACTACAATTTGGTAGTGAATTCTTCAGTACTGTATTCTCCCGAATGCCTCACATATATCAGAAAGGGATAACTCAGGAAATTAGAAATAAAGGACAGAAAGTCTCTCAAAAAATCTGGATAGTGTACCCATTATCACACACAACAAGGATCTTCACGTACACCTAGAGTCTATTACAGTAGCAACGAGGCTAATCTTCTATGGTCACGTACTCAGGATGGATAATTCGAAACTGCTGCCAAACATCTTCAGCACCGTCTCTAGTGGGAAAACGACTAGCTTCAAATGGCTCTAAGCACTATGGGACTTAACATCGGAGGTCATCAATCCCCTAGAACTTAGAACTACTTAAACCTAACTAACCTACGAACATCACACACATCTATGCCCGAGGCAGGATTCGAACCTGCGACCGTAGCGGTCGCGCGGTTCCAGACTGAAGCACCTAGAACCGCTCGGCCACTCCGGCTGGCAAAACGACTAGCCCCGAGTGGACAAGACTAGTTAGGAAATACTGCAAACAACTACGAACTGACCACAACGAAACACAGTATTGAATTCTTATCAGAACACCAGGTTACCTCACTTCAGGAATAGCAGCAAAAGCGCCAGTCACACTGAGAGAGCTCTGTGCCAAGAGCAAAGCTTGCATCAGTTAAGAACTACATGGACCAGTGTATGCCTGAACGGGATATAATAAAAACTACTGATAATAAACTAGACGATCAATTTTAGCTACACTATGTGATCAAAAGTATCCGGACACCTAGCTGAAAATGACTTACAAGTTCGTGGTGCACTCTATCGGTAATGCTGGAGTTCGATATCGTGTTAGCCCACCGTTAGCCTTGATGACAGCTTCCACTCTCGCTGGCATACGTTCAATCAGGTGCTGCAAGGTTTCTTGGGGAATGGCAGCCCATTCTTCACGGAGTGCTGTACTGAGGAGAGTTATTTATCGATGTCTGTCGGTGAGGCCTGGCATGAACTCGGCGTTCAAAAACATCCCAAAGGTGTTATATGGGATTCAGGCCAGAACTCTGTGCAGGCCAGTCCATTACAGGGATGTAACTGTCGGGTAACCACTTCGCCACAGGCCGTGCGTTAGGAACAGATGCTTGATCATGTTGAAAGGTGCAATCACCATCCTCGAATTACTCTTCAACAGTGGCAAGCAAGAAGGTGCTTAAAACATCAACGTAAGCCTGTGCTGCGATAGTGCCATGCAAGAAAACAAGGGGTGCAAGCTCCCTCAATGAAAAACATGACCATGCCATAACACCACCGCCTCCGAGTTTTACTGTTGACACTACACACGCTGGCAGATGACGATCACAGGGCATTCGCCATACCCACACCCTGCCATCGGATCGCCACATGATTCGTTAATCCACACAACATTTTCCCACTGTTCAGTCGTCCAATGTTTATGCTCCTTACACTAAGCGAGGCGTCGTTTGACATTTACCGAAGTGATGTGTGGCTTATGAGCAGCCGCTCGATCATGAAATCCAAGTTTTCTCACTTCCCGCCTAACTGTCATAGTATTTGTAGTGGATCCTGATGCAGTTTGTAATTCCTATGTGATGGTCTGGATAGGTATCTGTCTATTAAAAATTACGACCCTCTTCAACTATCGGCGGTCTCTGTCAGTCAACAGACGAGGTCGGCCTGTACGCTTTTGTGGTGTACGTGCCCTTCACGTTTCCACTTCACTATCACATCGCAATCAGTGGACCTACGGGTTTTTATGCGTGTGCAAATCTCACGTACGGATGACACAAGTTCAAATGGCTCTGAGCACTATGGGACATAACATCTGAGGTCATCAGTCCTCCAGAACTCAGAACTACTTAAACCTAACGAACCTAAGGACAGCACACACATCCATGCCCGAGGCAGGATTCGAACCTGCGACCGTAGCGGTCGCGCGGTTCCAGACTGAAGCGCCTAGAACCGCTTGGCCACATTGGCCGGAGCCGGCCGAAGTGGCCGTGCGGTTAAAGGCGCTGCAGTCTGGAACCGCAAGACCGCTGCGGTCGCAGGTTCGAATCCTGCCTCGGGCATGGATGTTTGTGATGTCCTTAGTTTAGTTAGGGTTAACTAGTTCTAAGTTCTAGGGGACTAATGACCTTAGCAGTTGAGTCCCATAGTGCTCAGAGCCATTTGAACCACATTGGCCGGCTGACACAAGTGACGATCAATCACCTGATCACATTCGAAGTCCGTGAGTTCTGCGGAGCCCCCCATTCTGCTATCTCACGATGTCTAATGGCTACTGAGGTCGCTGATATGGCGTAGGTGGCAGCACAATGCACCTAATACGAAAAACGTATGTTTTTGGAGTTGTCCGGATACTTTTGATCACGTAGTGTATTTGTAACCTAATGTCAGTTACAGCTGTCACAGCGATAAACGCATAAACGTAACAGATTTATGTTATGTTCAGTCTCAAAGGGAAAAAAAAGACTAGAAACATAACTAAAATTTTATAAACGTACATCTTTATGGTTGCTTCTTTATGGACGCGAAACATGGATAATGACCAGCATGAATGAAAACGAAATTGAGACAGCAGAGATGAAATATCTTAGATCAAACAAAGTATATACACTATTGGTTAAGATAAGAAACGATATAGCTAAACTTTTTTTAGAACCAGTTGTAAAAGTATAAGTTGGTAAAGGAAATTAGTAGAAACTTTTAAACAAAATGAAATGTACCAAAAGTATTTTACTTCTAAAGCTCACTGCACCAAGAAATATTGGAAGACACGTAAGATGACAATGATTGGAACCGGAAATTGTTACGAAACCTAAAATACCTTGAGAGGGAAGAAGAAAAAGTAATCTTTTAAATGCTTCCTATTTCGTTGTGTTTATAAAACAAGTACAAAAACAATATTAAGCTTGTGTTTTTTAGTCTAGTTAATCAGTGTCGCTTTTGATAAACTATACGTATTTTAAAATTAAAAACGACGAACGCGTGGTGCGAAATTATAGTGTCACTGATAATGGACTCACATATTTTAAATAGATTTCTTAAGTACAGTGTCTGCCTGCTTAGCTGTGTGATATAACGTGTTTGCCTAGCATGCAGCGGGACCGGTTTCGATTCCCAGCTGGGTTGGAGATTTTCTCTTCTTGTGGACTGGGTGTTATGTTGTGCTGTCCTAATCATCCTTTCGTTATCACCACCGTCATGCCAGTTGCCCAATGCAGCGTCACCTGAAATAAGACTTGCAAACTGGGGACCGATGTTTCCCGGCTGGTGCCTCCCGGCCAACAATGCCACACGTTCATTTCATTTTTTTCTTAAATATATTTCGATAAGCCAAAAATTGGTTAGTAGTTACGTTACATACCGCCATGTTAACGCTACAATTGGGAACCCTCTACCGACAGACCGCTGTAAATATCTAGGATTTAAGATTAAAGATGTGGAAATATAATAACATTTGTTTTATTTAAAAAGCTTTACGAGTTTTCACATAAAAAATTCGGAGCCATTGCTCTTTACAGCCTCGTACGCTTCCTTAAAATTCGTCGAGAGTCTCAGCCTTCCATCTGCTTTGCCTACAACTGTTATTTAATCCTAACACCTTAGAACAGTCTTACGGTAGCTATTGGTTGCTGTGATTTATCACGACTAGTGTAACCGAATAGTAATGGGTCTTTCTACTTACTTATGGTTCATGCGTTGCAGTTATTTATATTGAGACCCAAATAGCAAGCCTTGCATTCTTGCACGGGAACTGAACATATTGTGCAACACCCATATACCTCTTTGAGATTCTTCTTCCTGCTAGAAGCTTCTATTCAGAGGCTTGTTTTGTTTCTGTTTCGGGGCGCTCGTGCTCGGAACGAGCACAATGAAACACTCTCGCGAAATCTGCTTCTTTCTTTAACCCTGCTGCATCATTCGGGCCGCATAAATTTTAATGCAAGTTGCGGCAATTAAATTTAGAAACGAGAGAGCCCTCAGGAAAATGAAGAAATGAAACCAGATTTACGAGAAGCGGAAAAAGTAAATTATTCGCCGGCCGAGTGGGCGAACTGGTGCGCCCGCGTCCGAACAAGAGCGCTAACGCCGATGGGCGCCCAGCAGCAGCAGTTTTATAAAGTAATCCCACACATCATTAGCATCGGCGAAACACGGCGCGTAAATCTCGTTCGGGACGTATCCCGCTGCCACACAAACTACATTATGCGTGTAATTTATCGCCTCTCGTCGCGAGCGCCGCCTGGCGCCGGCTTCCCCTCGTTCTTACTGGGTGGAGGGGCGCATTGGTAGCGGGCAGCTTGTTTTTGCCACCGCCACGCTAGCACGCGCGCGCCTCGCCCGAGCAATTAGCAGAGTAAAGAGAGGCCGGTCAGAGCGTCTGCGCCCGCGTGCCGCGGACCGGCTGCCCGGCCGTAGGCGGCTGCTGCAAGAAACGTGGCTGGCTCGCTTCCAGCGCGGAGCACGGTCCGCCTGCCGGCCGCCAGGCGGCAACCCGCACAGCACGCACGCCGCGCGGGCGCGCAGGCCGTGTTTACATCCGTCCATCACGCACTCGTGACGTGCGCACGCACTTCTTCTAGGTCGGCACCGGGAATCTACACGACAGAATACCGGCCACTCTCAGCGTCAGCTCCAGACTGTTCCGTGAAAATACAGGATGACAATGAATGAACTATATGAAATAAACTTCTGAACGGTTTGCGTTAGAACATTCCAACTGCACGGTTGGCCGTGGGGCATGATGGGAATTAATATCCATGAATATGGTTTGATTTAGCGACGAAGCCCGCTTTCATTTGGATGGGCTCGTCAATAAGGAAAATTGGCGCATTTGGGGGACTGAGAATATTTCGCGATGGAGAAGTCTCTTCACCTTCAACGGGTGACTGTGTGGTGTGCAATGTTCAGTCACGGAATAATCGGTACGATATTCCTTGATGGCAAGGTGACTACCGAACAGTACGTGAAGGTTTTGGAAGATGATTTCATCCCCATTATCCAAAGTGACCCCGATTTCGACAAAATGTGGTTCGCGCATGGCGGAGCTCGATCCCATCAAAGCAAGAGAGTGTTTGATGTCCTGGAGGAGCACTTTGGGGACCGCATTCTGGCATGGGCATCAATTGGCGGCCTTGTTTTGCGTGTCTGAACACATGCGACTCCATTTTGTGAGACTATATTAAAGACGAGTTGTACAGCAATAGCCCCAAAACCATTGCCGAGCTGAGAACAGCCATTCACTAAGTCATGCACAGCATCGGTGTTCCGACACTTCAGCGGGTCATGCAGAGTTTCGCTTTACGTCTGTGCCACATCATCGCCAAACATGGTAGGCATATAGAACATGTCACAACCTCAATATGAATATCTGTAGTGACGTTTACATGTTGAATAAAATGTATGCACGCCGTAGTTTGTAACTAACTTACGTTTTTTTCATATAGATCAATAATTGTCACACTGTAACTGTCACATTCTCAATGCCTCCGGACGTTTTCGACCCTAACAATGTGAGGAGAGTTGCAATGACCTTACCTGTAACACTTGAACAAGAATGACCTCTACTACTCGTTATTAAAACTGTCGGTGACTCAGAAAGGAGTTCAATATGCCTCGACGAAGATTTGTGATCTCTTACCCAATAACATAAAATGTTTGACAGATAGTGAAGCAAATTTTAAATCTTACCTAAAATCATTTCTTATGGGGAACTGCTTCTATTCCATATTTACCTCCATACATCCTTCTAAAATAATTTCTATAACACAACCATACCTCAGTGTTTGCCTCTTCAGTCTCTTTTACTTCATTAAATTACTTTCGGTAATTGCTCATCATCTCCCACTGTCCGCAGCATCTCTTTGTTTGGTGCTGTGCCTGCTTATTTTAATTTCTGTCATTGATCGGCGAGTTCACATTCAAGAAGCCTCATGTCTTCTTTAGCTTGGGACATACAATGAGACTCTAAAACGGAAAACTTTATCAGCCTCTTCCTTAATCGGATTCATTGTAAAAATTTGTTTAAAGAGCTCAAGGGTGACCATCTGAGAAAATCTAACAATCGATTCTGCGCATTAAGAAAAACATTATTAATTATTAGACGAAAAGTTCTAATTGTGGCCGTGGGACAAGAGCCAGGCCTAACGTACACGTACACAGAAAAAGCAAAGAAAATACTCTGTAACCCTACAAGAGCACGCCGGTATACATCAACAAAAATTGGAGTAACTAACAGAAAAAGTTTGAAGTAACTACAATAAGTGTAAAATAATGTCTAAAGAACAGAGAGCAGCACAGATTAATATTGGACTCCTTTCAGGAGGTTCTCGTAATTTGCATTACACAGATTAAGAAGTTAAAGGCTGGTCATGGAACCCCTTTAATACAACATAGTTTTTCATGTTCCTCATACATTCCGTAAGCTATAACTTTCTGTCGTTGTTACGGAATTTTTTTTTTTTAACTTTTTCACGCAACGTGTTCACAAAAGAAATCATGGTCCAAGTTGTCATCACATGGAGCATACTGTCAAGTGCTAGTAAAGGGATTCGTTTACCAAATGTACATCAGTTACTCGTAACGTTAAATCATGTTTACGTCCAACATTTATCGGTGTTCTAGGCGTTGGAGTTTCTACTTGTTGCTATTATTATGAAAATGTTTATACATCTACTGATTTTCAGCCGAACATTATTACCACCGTATGTGATTCACTAACAGTGGTCATGCGATGAAGCGAGTGTTCCAAAACAACCTTGGTGCCACTCAGTGGCAGCTTCCGGCATCTGTGTAACTGACCTCCGTTGCTGCAGCTGGATGAGGGATGACGAAACATAATGTAGCTGCTGCTACGACGGTAAGAGAGCAGTGTGTACCTAAAACTGTGACGATAAATAACAGGGAGCACGCGTCGCCATCTTTCGACCTTGAGCTGCCCACATCGCGTTCACCTTCTCGAGATCACTGCGCATTTCAGGCCGATACGAATTGGTAGTAATACTGATTTAAACTGATTGCTCTTACAAATAGCTGACATTGTCGGTTTGAGAGTGATAGTGAATTCAATGTAAAGAAAGCTTCAGATATGAAGTTTTTATTTCCTTGATCGCGTGTAGGAACACTGGATTACTGGTTTCGACAGCACTAAGCTGCCATCGCATGGCATGATTTCGTAACCTGTACGGTATCTGCTGACGGAAGCTTATTCTTGTCGGAACTAATTGTCCAGTGTACCTATGCGCGATCAAGGAAATAAAAATTCATATCTGAAGCTTTCCTTACGTTGAATTCATTACTACTATTATGTCACATGTAAAGCGCATAGACGAAAATAATGTGTCACAATTGTGAACTCTTAAGCACAAGATAATGTTACTGCGCATATCGACAGATATGCCCTTAGGTATAAGCAACGCAGTAGACATTCACCTGCAAAATAATTATAACACCGAGGTCTACCGACAAAATTTAGGACGTATATTTTCTGAGTATTTTAGCATAAGAAATTCAAAAGTTTAAATTCGTGGTAAGATCTTATGGGACCAAACTGCTTAGGTCATCGGATCCTAAGCTCACACACTACTTAATCTAACGTAAACTAACTTACGCTGTGGATAACACACACACACTCATGCCCAAGGGAGGACTCGAACCCCCGATGTGGGTTTAGCTTAAGGGACACGTAGTTTGCGGTGCCTCGTTACGGAATAACAAAGGAGTTATCATTTATTCTGTTTATTACACCGTTTATCTTTGCTTTTGTGAAAGAGATTCACAACCACTGAGAAAATCTGGAATATGGATCCACCGAAATGTCCAATAATACGCAGAGTAACGCAACAACCGTCAGACAACAAGTGTCAGACGAAACACGTACACTGATAATAATTTTATCTTAGAACTCTTCCATTGGTCCGTGTTTCCATAAAAAAACAACAATATGGGAATTGTGGATCCGCCTTGATGCAAAATACTTTTCATATTTATTTATTTATTTCCCAAACTAGTATCAGCGACAAATATCGCTATCGTCAGTGGGTTCTTTAATTCTAAAACATGCAGAAACATTACTACGTGTTTACTGCTTGTTTTTTAAATATTGTTTCCTCTGAGTAATTTCTTAATACCTTATTGACTATAAGTCAAGGCATGGTTTTAAGATTGTTGTCTCTGTTTGTGGCATGTTTTCTGCAGTTCTCTGTTGCAGTTTTCTCGGTATACATCATGTCATCTGCAACTGTATGAGCGGCATGAATTTACGTATGTGAGCATTCTCCAACTGGGATTGCTAACATACGTAGGTTCTCGTTTTTGTATTTAATGGCCGCTCACACGGTTGAAATGCATATCCGACAACTCTTCGCCAGTAAACAATCCACGGTGCTGTGTATGGCTGTTAACGTGAACTATGTGATTAAAAGTATCCGGAGAACCCCAAAAACATATGTTTTTCATATTAGGTGCATTGTGCTGCCATCTACTGCCAGTCACTCCGTATCAGCGACCTCAGGAGTCATTAGACATCGTGAGAGAGCAGAATGGCCCACTCCGCGGAACTCAAGGACTTCGAACGTGGTCAAGTGATTGGGTGTCACTTGTGTCATACGTCTGTACGCGAGATCTGCACACTCCTAGACATCACTAGGTCCACGGTTTCCGATGTGATACTGAAGTGGAAACGTGAAGGGACACGTACACCACAAAGGCGTACGGGCCGACATCGTCTGTTGACTGACGGAGACTGCCGACAGTTGAAGAGGGTCGTAATGTGTCATAGCCAGACATCTATCCAAACCATCACACAGGAATTTCAAACTGCATCAGGATCCACTGCAAGTACTACGACAGTTCGGCGGGAGGTGAGAAAACTTGTATTTCACGATAGAGCGGCTGCTCATAAGCCACACATCACGCCCGTAAATGCCAAACGACGCCTCCCTTGGTGTAAGGAGCGTAAACATTGGGCGATTGAACAGTGAAAAATCGTTGTGTGGATTGACGAATCACGGTATACAACGTGGCGATCCGATGGCAGGGTGTGGGTATGGCGAATGCCCCGTGAACGTCATCTGCCAGCGTGTGTAGTGCCAACAGTAAAATTCGGAGGCGGTGGTCTTATGGTGAGGTCGTGTTTTTCGTTGAGGGGGCTTGTTGTTTTGCGTGGCACTATCACATCACAGACCTAGATTGATGTTTTCAACACCTTCTAGCTTTCCACTGTTGAAGAGTAATTCGGGGACGGCGATTGCGTCTTTCAACACGATCGAGCACCTGTTCATAATGCACAGCCTGTGGCACAGTGGTTACACGACAGTAACATCCCTGTAATGAACTGGCCTGCACAGAGTCCTGATCTGAATCCTATAGAACACCTTTGGGATGTTTTGGAACGCTGACTTCGTGCCAAGCCTCACCGACCGACATCGGTTCCTCTCCTCAGTGCAGCACTTCGTGAAGAATGGGCTGCCATTCCCCAAGAAGCCTTCCAGCACCTGATTGAACGTATGCCTGCGAGAGTGGAAGCTGTCATCAAGGCTAAGGGTGGGCCAACACCATATTGAATTCCAGCACTACCGATGGAGGGCGCCACGAACTTGTAAGTCATTTTCAGCTAGGTGTCCGGATACTTTTGATCACATAGTGTACAATTAAAGGGGGACATTACGGTTGTCAGTAGCAAGTACCGCAAGGCAATGGTACAAATTTGTGTACAAACAAGACACTCAGAGCATACCGTGACGTTTGCACAGTTCAGCAGATATTTTAGGTGCAGCACAGGCACGAAAACAGCAGCCGCTACAGCGTACCGCATTCGAGATATAAAGCTGTGCCAGTCCCACTTCGAATACGTGCGGCGGATTAACGACCGTGGCTATACTGCACTGGCCAACCTTACTGTGATTTTCAGGCGGTTTCCCACGCTCGTGTAGGCAAATGCTGGGCTGGTCGCCATTTTCGCCTCAGAAAATACGATACACAAACAGTTAAAATACGATCACACACAGAACAAGAGCTTACACCGTTGAGACAGATATGGGGCACATTCCCCTCCTTAGGCGACTCGTGACTGTGCCGTCACGAAGTGCAGCAGGTCGCAAAGCTAAAATAAATTTGACAAACGTTGAGTACGGATGAGAGCGTACCAAACAGGCTAAGTGCTAACGAATAAAAAAGCTAATGATTTATGAAAACTGTCTCAAGCGGTATTGTCACACATTTATTGTGTTACGACCGGTTTCGCTTCTTTGAACACCTTCAGGTTGCCGAGTTGTCTGATGTGATGACATACGACAAACAGTCCATCTACATTTTGAATTCAGCACAACTCGGCAACCTGAAGGTGTTCGAAGAAACGAAACCGGTCGTAACACAACAAATGCTGAGGTGGCTTTCATTAACCATTGACATCAATGGCTGCTGGCGACTCAACATGATCAAGAAAACAAAGAACAAGTACAGATGTAAAGATAAATGCGGGTGAGGAATAAAAGGAAGTGCAAATGTCTTGCAATAATCCACCAAAATATTCATATCCCTGAACAGCATCCGAAATCTTGTCGGCGGAGTTTCTGTGTTCAACCTGTAAAGGCGGATATCCGCAGACCTCTAAACCAGTAGCTGCAGAGCCTGGACGACTCCTTTACGCAGCAGTGAATGCCATCACTGAGACTACCTGTACGCGTGTGTGTGTGTGTGTGTGTGTGTGTGTGTGTGTGTGTTTGCAGCGCGAAGCGTGCGTTTGCCTGACGTTAGCGGACTGACTGGCCGGCTATCTGATGAGAAGAAGGGAGAGGAGAGGGGGCGGCAGTGGTAGCGGTGAGCCGAGTGCACGGAGAGAGAGAGAGAGAGAGAGAGAGAGAGGCACGCGTGGAATCCGTGCCGGCCGGGCTCACGGGAAAGTCGCCAGCGCTCGGCGCACTTCGGCTTCACTCGGAGCAGCTCGGCTGCGCTCAGCTGTCCGCGCTCTACGCGCGCGTCTCTCTGGCCGACAACACATGTACATGCATGCAGCGGGCATTTTCCGCTCTTCTGGAGCCCCGCTCACACCGGGGCCGACACAAGCGAACGAGCATTCGCAGAACGACTCGCCGTTGTTCACCAGCGTTCTATACACAATAGCTGTGTGCAGGCGTAGGAAAGGAATACCAGAAAACTAGCACCGAATCGTGCAAACACTACGAAAGCGAAATAAATTAGTAAGAGATGGTACTGATCCCCCATGGTACACAAAGCAGGTCAGAACACTCTTGCAGAAGCAACGAAAGAAGCATGCCAGATTCAAAAGACTGAAAAATTGCCAAGACTGGCAAAGTTTTACAAAAGCTGGAAAATTAGCGCGAACTTCGGTGCGATACGCTTTTAATAGTTACTCTGTCTCCAAACCTGGCAGAAAACTCAAAGAGGTTCTGGTCGTATGTATAGTACACCAGCAGCAAAACGTAATCAATACCTTCACTGTGCATTAACAATGGCTATGTTATCGATGACACTGCCACTAGGGCAGAGTTCCCAAATGCAGTTTTCACAGATTCCTTCGCCAAAGATCACGAAGTAAATATTTCAGAATTCGAATCAAGAACAACTGCCAACATGAGTAACTTATATGTAGATATGTTCAGTGTATTGAAGCAGCTTAAATCATTAAAAAAAAGCAAGGCCTCTGGTCCAGATTGCACACCAGTCAGATTCCTGATACAATAGCTCCATACTTAGCACTCGTGTACAACCGCTCGCTCGACGAAAGAACGGTAGCTGAAGACTGGAAATGTTGCACAGGTCATACGAACACCAAAGAAAGAAAATATGAGTAACCCCTCAATTACAGTCCCATATCGCTAACGTCGATTTGCAGTCGGCTTTGGAACATATAATGTTTTCAGACATTATGAATTGTATCGAAGAAAACGATTTATTGACAAACAGCCGACACGGATTCAGAAAATATCGTTCTTGAGAAACACAACAAGCTCTTTATTCTCACTAAGTAGTGAGTGCTATCGGTAGGGTACTTCAAACTGATTCCATGTTTTTAGATTTTCAGAATGGTTTTGCCACCGTTCCTCACAAGCGACTTCTAATCGAATTCCGTGCCTATGGAGTATCATTTCAGTTGTGCGACTGGATGTGTGAATTCCTGTCAGAAAGGCCACAGTTAGAAGCAACTGACAGAAGATTCCTCCAGGAAGGAGACCGTCTGCTGCTTCTGCTCTACGTAAACGATTTACGAAACAATGCGAGCAGCCCTCTTGGATTGTTTGCAAATGATGCTGTCAATATCCGTCTCATAAAGTCATGTGTTGATGAAAACTAATTGCAAAAAGATTTGGACATGATTTCTGGATGGTCCAAAAATTGATAGTACATAATGAAAAGTGTGAACTCATTCACGTGACTAATAAAACGAATCCGATAAACTTCGGTTACATGATGGACCACACAAATGTAAAGGCTGTAAATTCAACCAAATACTTAGGGATTACAATCACGTATAACTTCAGTTGAAACGATCACATAGATAATGTTGTGGATAAAGCAAACTAAAAACTGTGATTTATTGGTAGAACACTTGTAAGTAGGATGTTTAGGTTTTTATGTTGGTAACGCCACGTAGCCCTCCGTATGAAAATCACTGACTGTGCTGTATGCGGTCTGTGGCTGGTTGGACTCATTGTTGGAATATACGGCATATGAAACGTCCCCTTAGAAAAAAATTAAAATGACAGTGCTGGAAAACCTCTTACGTTACTTGATTTTCAAACAGCTGAGCAAAACTTAACGTACTCAGACATTTCTCTCTTTAGTTATTCTGATCATCACTAAACTGACACACAATATATTTAGCGCAACGCAGTCTGACTTTCAATAATCCCTACAAAAGAATGGCCCTGACTAATGATAACGTACACTTTTCATGAATCACTTACCTCACAAAAATCTTCGTTACTCGAAGTACTGCAATACATTGAGCGCCAATACTGGCAGCTAAATAAAAGATTCTAACTACTGAAGGCACTAACTACCGATAGGCATAGTTAGCAAATGAAAGATCTTGATATAGAACAATGTATTTACCTTAATAATGTTCGAAAGTCATTATATATATATCAATTCATGACTTCCATCTTTACAAATTTCCTTTTTCTGGCGGACACACGTCCAGATCGTCCGCTTATAGCAACCTCTCACCACTGCTGGCGGCTCACCTCCAACTGCCCAACGCTACGTGCTGTTCACATCCAACTGCCCAACACTACAATAGCAAATATTCCAACAATGAGTCCAACCAGCCACAGACTGCACACAGCACAGTCAATGATTTTCATACAGAGTGCTACATGGCGTTACCAACAAAAAAGCCTAAACAGCCTACTTACACAGTAACTAGGTAACTATGTAAGTCTTTCGCATATTATTAGTTTATAGTAATTAGCATAATGTATACATAACTGCTTAATATCAAGGAATTTTTTGTGGTATTCCTTTTTAGGAAAAAAATGCAGCAGCTTGTGACCTCTTCCCTCTGTTCCCGCCTGATGGAAGCAAGTTATGGATCACCTCGTCTTCCTCACGTTCACCCCGTTGGGCATTTGGGTACATCGACAGTTTCCGACAAAACATATTTCTGTTATGTCAGAAATTCGCGCTGCGTCCGCCTCCGTGGCTGATTCGGCAGAACGTGTGACCGGTTTTCTCCTTAGTGTGAAGGCTGGGTCGAGGTCCACTCAGTCTGTGATATCCATTAAGGAGCTACATGACTGAGAAGGAGCGACTCCACTGTCTGCATAGCCGACAACTGCATGGACAGCGGTTTGCAGACCACACGCACTTCCACTCCGCATCCGAATGGCGCCACGTGGCAGAGGGTGACATGGTGGCCGGTCGGCATTCTGTAGCTCTCTGGGCGCCGTCATTTAGTTTACACTTTGTGCCGTAGATCTCCAGGATTTCTCGAGCACTTCCAGTGTTATTGGCTGCATGTTAACAACATTACATTGCCTCGTGACTGGTCTATGCCTCACACAACTCACATTAACAGAGATGCCCCAGGGGTGTGAGGAACTCAGTGCCAAAGTGAATGCCTACCGCTGTTCACACGGGGGCGATTGGCGAAGCGCAGAGTGCGCCAGTTCCCTGTTATGATTCGCAACAGCAGTTCAGAGGAAAGTAATCAAGTACTGGAATGAACACACACGTGAGTTATTCCTAAAGTTTTATTTATCACTTAGAAAAAAAGTTATGTAGTTAATTTTTTGGTCTCTTGTGAGGTACAAGCCTGGATTTCTTGTACTCGTTGCAGTCCACGCGAACACCTATAGTCGAGTCCAAGCAAAAGGCGCAGCTCGCTGGTAACGTCGCATAGCGTAGGGGTGATTCGTTTCCCGCAAAAGCGGAAATGTTACAGCTGTCTCAGGACAGTCCAGACGAGTAAAGCCACCTCTTACAAAAGATGCGCAACAAATATTTCTCAAAGTAGCATCAGATTATCAAACACACGGCTGGGGAAGGATCAGATGTCTGAATAGGAGACAGAAGGTTCGCAGGAGAGGTTCTGTAAAGTTTGGAAGGTAGGAGACGAGGTACTGGCAGAAGTAAAGCTGTGAGCACGGGGCGTGAGTCGTGCTTGGGTAGCTCAGTTACTAGAGCACTTGCCCGCGAAAGGCAAAGGTCCCGAGTTCGAGTCTCGGTCCGGCACACAGTTTTAATCTGCCAGGAAGTTTCAGGAGACAGAAGAGTTTGTGAAGTCCGAACAGGTTTAAAAGTCTAATCCATATGGCTGCAATTAAGAAGAGGAAGAGGAGATACGCCTTTGGAGCGTAGCATTATTCTAACAGATACACTTAGCCGGCCGCAGTGGCCGAGCGGTTCTAGGCGCTACAGTCTGGAACCGCGCGACTGCTACGGTCGCAGGTTCGAATCCTGCATCGGGCATGGACGTGTGTGATGTCCTTAGGTTAGTTAGGTTTAAGTAGTTCTAAGTTCTAGGGAACTGATGAAGTCCCATAGTGCTCATAGCCATTTGAACCATTTAGATACACTTATCTTTACAGCCGCAGATAGGATAATAAATCTGAGATTATTTTCATTTCTTTATTCGTCGTTTGACAATTATAGCCAGTTGTCTCTATAGTTGAAATCCGCCATAAAGTATCATATATTCGCGGACGATAGTAAAAATGTTACTATTTGCTACATACTAACATACGCAACAAAAAAGAGAAGAAAAACGCACGACGAAGAAAATATCCGAATGGGACGGTAATCGGTGGATGTGACGTATATGTTCAGACAAACAAATGATTACAATTTCAGGAAGAATCCGAATGGGACGGAAATCGCTAGATGTGATGTACGGGTATATGTACAGATAAATAAATGATTACAATTTCAGGAAAATTGGATGATTCATTCAAGAGAAAGAGCTTCGCAAACGGAGCAAGTCAGTCTCTGGCACTTACGCAGGCATTTATTCGGCTTGCCATTGATTGGTGCGTCGTTTTCTTTTTTTTTTCTTTTTTCGGTGTTAGAGTGTATTACGAGAAAAAATAATTCTTTCCATTACAAAGTTCCTATTCACCGTTGCCCCATTAGACATGCCACTATTGCTACGATACACGGTATGGAATATGATCCAATTTATAAATACGCGTCGAAACAGTGAGGTCCAAAAATGTGAGTTATTTTTCACGTGTGCTTCTCTCTACGTCCGGTCGCCACGAACGTCAGACCGGTACTGGAACGAAAACCCTTCATACCTTTTGAAAATGAGGCCAAACTGCTGCTTGTGAGTCTCATCTTGATCACATTATTAAAGTTTGAAATTACTTCTATAGAATCTATCACTGAACTTGGACGAGATTGCATTATCACGCCAGACACTGGTTTCAATGACGCTATGTTATGGCTTATCTCACTTTCACTGTCTTTTAAGTCGCGCATGTAAGATGTTGACGCAAATTTCACGGTATTTGGAAATACCCAGTGAACATGGTAGGAAAGTACCGAATCATACTTAGGATCTTGGAAATAAGTCAGTATCTCAGTATCTTACAAAACTGCGGACCTCTGCTTATGCTTCAGTACGTTACGCAAAACGTAGGTACAGTAATACACGGCGCGCATGACTGAAATTTTTCAGATACGTCCCATCTCATTGATCTGTTCGGTATCTGCATGTGTTCTGCAGTCACTACTCAATATCTCACCCATACTAGAATCTTTTCCTGCTGAAGTTATGTAGTTAAGAAAAAGCACAACGGAAAACATGAAAATGCAAAGGTCACTCAGCAGATCTGTGTTTCATTCTTTTAACAAATGGCTCAAGTGGCTCTGAGAACTGTGGGACTTTACATCTGAGGTGATCAGACCCCTAGAACTTAGGTCTACTTAAACCTAACTAACCTAAGGACATCACACACATCCATGCCCAAGGTAGAATTCGAACCTGTGACCGTAGCGGTCGCGCGGTTCCGGACTGAAGCGCCTAGAACCACTCAGCCACAGCGGCCGGCTGTAGTTGAGAGTTCGATTAGGTTTTTAGCGGTACCACTATGGGAAACATGTTTATATCAGTTCCAAAAGATGCGTTTTGTATATGTACTGTGAGTATGAAAGAAATGTGTGTGAAATCTTATGGGACTTAGCTGCTAAGGTCATCAGTCCCTAAGCTTACACACTACTTAACCTAAATTATCCTAAGGACAAACACACACACCCATGCCCGAGGGAGGACTCGAACCGCCGCCTGGACTAGGCGCACAGTCCATGACTGCAGCGCCTAAGACCGCTCGGCCAATTCCGCGCGGCTACCGTGAGTAACAGCCCTTCAGCTGGCATCGCGTGCGTTTACGCACACGTGTTCTACGTTACCTCTAGTATATTCTTTACGTGAACTCCCAACAACAATGCCATCTCTCACCATAACGGCCCAAATATTCTGAATTTCACTGTACTTTTCAACTTTTCTAGACTGCTTTACCCTGCCGACAGTGCCCTTGAGGTTGATTCCAGAAGATGGAAATCGGTTACAACACGGCGTTAGTCATTTGTGGAGGTTGCATAACGGAGCTGTGTCAGGAGGAAGAGCTTTTTGTTTTTGTGGCGACGACTCTAGCGCTGCCGATAAGCGACTCCAGGAAGCAGACGCTGGGCAGTTAGTCAGCCCGGGCCCGGCTCCGCCTGACTCACGGAGCGGTACGCGTACGGTAGTCAGCAGCCGGCCTGAGCACGCCGTATACATCGCTACACCCTGCTGGCGTGGCGGGTTGTTTTCGTGCGCCACACCGTGAATCAGCGGCCGCGTCCACGCGGTCTCCAACCGCCGCTTCGTTTCCTGCTGGCAAATCTGCCTCCAGCCATCTCTCACCTAAAGTTCCACGATGCCTTGCGTGCCAAAATTACAAACAGTCGTGCCGGACTTCCTGCTACCAAACATATGTACCTCACTAGGCGTCGCTGTATGATCTTTATAGCTACGGTAGACGTTTCTTTAAGTTGATGATGATTTATGACGATGGTGATTTACGATAACGATGATCGTTTACGAAAATTATCCATAGTATAACAGTATTCTCTCTAAAGGAACTGGTCATTAGAATCTTGTCTTAAATCCCTCGAGAGAAGTGAGGCTGAATACATTTAAAACCTTACGTCTGGAACTAACAATTTTTGGTTGGCTACTATAGCTTGACGCACACTGCACTAGTTTATGAGATGGTCCAAACTCGGATCGAAACTGTGTGCCTCGTACAATGGCCGGCTTCAGCATGATTTTTTAGTGGTTTCACATTCAAGTTTAGGCAAATGTCGGCTGACTACCCACCTTCACCTCCTCACTCCTTCTTTCTTCCCAATCCTTTTCCAGTCTCAGTGGCACTTTTCATTGTACGTTGCGAGCTAACACCCCAAAGATGTTCGGGCTCACATACGGTTCCTCTTCGTCGAAATGTCTTGGTTCAAACTCGTCAAGGGTTGAAACGAACAAGTCGCATTACACGCCCTAAATTAGCAACTTGTGACCGTTTGGTTAAATTGTATGGCTGAAGGCAAGTTTGCGAAATACAAAGTTAACAAAAATATTAAAAAAATAAAGAGTTCACACAAGGCGCGCGGCTGCTCACCGCTCAGAGACAAAGTCCCGCGATACCACACAACGCGAAGTTTTCTGTTTCACTTCCTAGCTACCTAAAGACAGACTGTCCGCTTTCGCGTCTCAATCCGTACTGTACCCTTTGGTGCCGAACTGTCCGCTTTCGCGTCTGCACCAGCACTGTCCCTCTGCCCGTCCCCGGCCGCGTTACCCGCGCGCCGAATATCCTCGTTCAACTGACGAGGGCAGTTCCCTTTCCTGAAGCCGTCCATCTGATTGGCTACAGCTTATTCTACATTATTCTACATTTTAACACATTAAATTATCAAAGCTTGACCACTTTCACGTTCTAAATAAAGGAAAAATAATATCCATTTTATAATAAACGTTAAATTCTTTTACATAAAACCAATGCAATTTCCTTCTTAGCTTTGAAAGTCACGGCCAGTAGGATACCACAAGCGTGCTTTCTGATAAATAAATAAAGAACAAAAGTAACTATTATTCACTAAACTCTACAACAAATATTCTATTAGCTAATGATTCAATAAGGTGTCATGCTGTCATCAAAAAAATGGTTCAAATGCCTCTGAGCACTATGGTACTTAACTGCTGAGGTCATCAGTCCCCTAGAACTTAGAACTACCTAAACCTAACTAACCTAAGTACATCAGACACATCCATGCCCGAGGCAGGATTTGAACCTGCGGCTGTAGCGTTCGCGCGGTTCCAGGCTGTAGCGCCTAGAACCGCTCGGCCACCTCGGCTGGCTCATGCTGTCATCGTTCAATGTGTTTTGTGTGGAGGAAATGATGATCTGATGCTTAAGCGGTAATTTGAGTTTGGGTTGGGTTGTTTGGAGAAGGAGACCAGACAGCGAAGTAATCGGTCTCATCGGATTAGAGAAGGATGTGGAAGGAAGTCAGCCGTGCCCTTTGAAAGGAACCATCCCGGCATTTGCCTGGAGCGATTTAGGGAAATCACATAATTTAAATTTACTGTATCTTTTAAACAAAGAAAGTTACAGAGTTAATACTTACAACGTTTGTCGTTTTATTGAAGTGCTTCTATATGAAATGTCGATCGTTAAGGTCGACCAAAGCGTTCAGATTTTAGCATTCAGGTCTTTGTTACAAAACTTGTTAATTTCACTTTAACAGTAAATCCTAAACTATTATAGATCTGATCAATATTCAAGTATTTTTGGGATCACCATGAAAATTTGTGGAGCATGCCAGATTAAAGTTACTGTGGTTTGATTCCCTGCATTACTACGGAATTAAATAATTTCATAAATATTTCCCTTTACGACCGATCTTAGGTCAGCCATATTTTACACTGCTATGCTTTCCTGGGTTTCTCTATGACGAAGGTTCTCATCTGTCTCGCTCGCACACTACAGCGCTTAGGCCTCAATAGACAATAGACGCCTGTGAGTTTCCCCATATCGTGGTGAGTCTGCTCCCTTTGTGGCATCCGGTCATGGACGACAAGGTTCGTTTCACAATTCCTGAACGCTGACTCTTACGGCCATACACTTACATGAGAGTGAAAAGCTCGTTAACTCATAACGTGAATGGTGTATGTAAGTTTTGTCCTACTACAAATATCACACATACACTGATAATTTCCAGCCGTAATAAACCTGAAGACAGCTATCGAGAATCTCAGTACCGAACTGTGGACGCAGGACGTAAAGTTAAAGCTCTACCCATTGAAAACCCAAGCGGTACTAGGCTCATTAGAATCAAGAATCCGGAATCCCATCTTTAACTCTGAATTGGAAAAATATCAATTCTCTCATGCAACCAAGTGTCTAAGAGTAATAATAGCCTAAAATCTAAATTGGACTGATCACGTAACTACAGTCTGCAAGAAGGCATCAGCATCTCTCCATACCTTACGAATGTAAAAACCTATTATCTCTTGACCTGAAAAAGAATCTAGTACAAACGCTTCTAATTATTGGTTACAGCGATGTTATCCTGCATGGTCTTTGTCGGGAAAGCTCAGGGCACCTGGAACTGGTTACCAACCCCTGTTTTCGTTATCTCTGTGGTGTTCGACCATTTGATCGTATAATGCATCATGTCACAAGGTGAAGAGTTTGCCGGATTGATTTGAGGAGCATATTGGCGAAATCCAACTGGCCCTCCAACTCGCCATATCTGAACCCGATCGAACGTGTCTGGGATGTGATAGAATGTGACGTCAGAGCCCATCGCCCCTCTCCTCGGAATTTACGGGAATTAGGTGACTTGTGTGTGTGTGCGGATGTGGTGCCAACTCCCTCCGATGACCTACCAAGGCCTCATCGTTTCCATGCCACGACACGTCGCCACTGTTATCCGTGTCAAAGGTGGACATTCTGGCTATTAGGTAGGTGGTCATAATGTTCTGCCTGATCAGTGTATCTTGAAACCGTGTAGGTGTCTTCGTTATTGAGAGCGCGACACTCACGGTCAGGCGGCATTTGTACAAAGGCATTTTTACACTGGTACCTAATACAAGACACTGCTTCAGCAATGCTGTCAACGCTGCCACAACTTTCAAAGTAGACTGTACCAAACTGTGAGTTCAATCCTTCTTTCGGTGCTAAAATTTTCAGTATTACTGTACTATATCTACAAATACCTTTGTAAACGATATTTCCATCGTGGAGGACTAGTGAGGTAGAATTTTTTAAAATAAACTTCCGCTATTTAACTGTCAGTTGTTTAGTTATTTTACCCAATCATGATTTTGGCTTTACAGCCGTTCTCAACCGCCTGTCGAAACGTTAAAGTGTGTGTGGCTGTACGTGACAAGTCACATACAGGTCACATGTATTTTAACATTTCAACATGCACTTGAGAATGACTATAAAGCCGAAAATGAAGAATTAAGACTCAAATGGCGGAAATTTCTTTAAAAAAACCTGAATTTGGAAAGAATGTTATAAAAAACTCCCTGTCAGAAACCCAGACCAATTGTTTCGACCAGCAACCCTCAACAGAGTTCTGGAGGTGGTGTCGTTCATGGGTAGCTCAGATGGCGATAGCACTGTCTGCAAAAGGCAAATTCGGCGGGTGAAGTCCCGATTCAGCACACACTTTTAATCTCTTGGGAGGTTTCAAAACGGCGCACACTCCGCTGCAGAGTGAGATACTGTTGTTTGAGAAATTTCAGTCTAGCTTAAGTACTTTATAATACTCTTCCGATTTATTCGTGAATCACTTCCAGGAAACATCATCATCATCATCATCATCATCATCGGCCATTTGCCTCCCACTAGCACCCCTCGAGACCTTACATGCTTTACGGTCTTCATCTATACGCATCCGAGCTGCTCTTACATATTTTTTAATTCCATATATTCAAGTCCTGTCATCTTTTCAACTCCTTGAATCTAGAGCACGAAACGTTGCTTGGTGAAGACGATGACACAGTCTCAAAACTCATATATCTGTAGAATATATGCATTTTTGTTGTATTGAGCCCCACTTCGCAGTAGACTCTTGCACACTTTCTCTCGTCAGTGAGCAGATACTCTGTATTTTAACAACTTTAAGCTCTCTCAACATACCTTTCCCCATGAACTGTGACTTCATTTTTGAAATTTCCTTTGAGTGATTGAAAATGATGTGATGGAGCACATGGAAACAAATTTGTCGGAAAGCCTGATACACCGGATGGAGATTTAAATTCAAACAAAGTTTGAGGTCCAGCGCTCATTTTATTAACATCTCGCAAGTCTCCAACAGAGCTGGAGAACTATGAGGGGAAGAGCAGTGCGAGCTCTGGCAAACCAATGATCACCGAAGGGCACGGTGGGTGACGGGAGTCAAACTCGACTATAAACAGCGGGCGGCACCGACAGTACTTCACAGTGTGGATTAAGTCCAGGCACGGAATTACACATAGCAGCACAAGTCGCAACACCTGAAAAAGACGTCAATGTCACCATAAAAATGGAAACAACAGCTCGGTTGAAATTCCGAGAACAAACCAATCGGGCACCGCTATCTCGTGTGTTTTATCAGTTCTGTGCGCGTGAATGTGGTATGGAATCTGTCGCGGAACCGCGAGTTAGCTCGTACTGAAATGTAAATCATCCAACACCAAACGCTGGTTGCCGTGAGGCCGGCTTCCCATCTCCCACGACTCGCGGTTTCGACTGCACGTGGGTAACGCCGAGCTGTAACGCGTCGCACCCGGGACGCCTCGCTAGGGCCGGCAGCCTCTGGAAGCGGCGAGCACGGAGGCTGGAAGGAGGTCGTTTGCGCCGCTGATCCATGCCCAGCCGCGCTGACACACGCGGGGTGGTGGCCATCCTGTCCAAACAGCCGCCGGCGGTCACCCTGGCTGACGTGGCGCTTCTGCAAACCCGCTCTTATCACGGCGCACACTCACGCGAAAATGTCAAGGCCCAGGCGGGCACACTCACAGATATTTGCCCTAACAATCTGCTCTCCAAATGTTATGTGACAGAATCTCCTCACTTTTCTCAGAGACCCAATAACATGCAGAAAGTACTGGAGGCGATTACTCAATTAACAGTGTCTACAATTTACTCAGGTCTCATTTCAACCCTGGCAGGCGTCCGCGAAGGATGTGTTCTGCCACTGCTCCTTTATCTCCTATACACAGCCGACGTTCTTAAACCATCCTCTCCTGTGTACCTACTGAAGTATGATGATTACACCGTTTGTTTGGCTATCCTTCACACCTTATATTCCTTTCGTTGAGCCCTCCAAATCCACATGCAACCAATGGTACTGCTTTACAATTGTAGAAACAACCTAAAGAGTTTCCCGTCCGCAAGACTTCTTCCTCACAGTACACGACCGACCAATTCACGAAATACTAGAACATCTTTTACTGACACTCGACCAAGATCTAACTTGGAACTTCCACCTACTCTCTATGCAGAAGTAAACGCGTAAGAAACACAAGCTACTAAAATTATTAACTGGCCGAACATGCAGACGAAATTCCACGACCACGGTACATACCTAGAAGACCCTCCGTTTCATTCTCACGTATGCACATGTTTTATCTTTCCAAGTTTTCCCTTGAACGCTACACCCTCCACCTCATCTTGCACACATGTTTAACCTCGCACACACATATGCAGTGCAGCTGATAAAGTAGCCACATTTCGTCAAACACAAGCAATACGTTCGCCTGTCTCCCGGCCCCCACTAAATCTCCCGTCCTTCAGAATCTTGTTCTGCACCACCACGGTCCACGTTCCTTACATCTCCAGAAGTTTCATTTGCTTTTGTAGGATAACTTAAACCACCTTCCCCTCTCAGACCATTAAATCATTCCTGAGACATACCCCGTCCTATCAACTAGAACCTGCCCTTTCTCTCCCGTTCCAAATGAGGGTGAGCCCCATCTCGGACTCACCCTTTCTTCGCATGCTGAAATCCTAGCCTACTCCTACCTTCTACTACTGTTCGCTTGATTCTTCGCAAAACTCACACCTCATACTATTTTCAAGTCACTTCGTTCATAACAGCATCACCTACAAACGCTAATAGGTTTAAAGACTATGCATATCGCCAACGTCTCATTAAGCTTCAAATGATCTTTTTTACTCTTATCAAAGTGATTAATGTACTTAAATTGCTTCATTGAAATGCAGAAAAACGGCATGGTTGCTGCCAACTAAACTTCTACTGAAGGAAAGGAAGTAACACACACACACACACACACACACACACACACAATAGTGCACATATCTGTTAGACCGTTAGATTTGCAAATCTGAGCCTTATTCGGATAAATTTTTCTCGTAACAGTTGATTTTTTTATTCTTCATTTTCATTAGACTGAGTAAATAAGTAAAAAAACAAAGAGATTGACGGCTAGCGATATCCACGAAGAAATTAAGTTACAGTCCGGTTTGATCTAACGGGAAAAGGTAGACTGCTTTATACGTCTACGTCTATAGTCCAAAAGCTGCCTTATGGCACGTGGCGGAAGGTACTTCCCTCTCTCTTCAATAGTGAGTGGCTCGTTGCCACAACGACTCTCGACAAACTTCCGCACGAACTCTAAATTTCTCTGATTGTTTGTCGTTATTTCGTGAAACATATTTGGAAGGAAGTAATATGTCGCGTGATTCTTCACATCGTCTTTTCAAGACAATATTGGGTCCATTCAACGGCTCTTCCATGTCCCTTGGCGTCTCTGACATAATTACATTCTCATCGGCAAACATCAAAGCTTTTATTTCTTCACCGTGAACTTTAATTCCTTTTAGAAATTTTTCGTTGGCTTCCTTTCGTGCTTGCTGAGTATACAGAATGGATGCGACTGTGAATCAGTCCCTTGTCAACCACTGGTCCCTTTTCATGTCCGGTATACAGGGCGTAAGCGATGTTTACAACGCACCACAGTGGAGTAGAGGAAGTCGAGACAAACGATTTGATATAGGACGCTTGTGGTCTGTCAAGCAGGGAAACTAGAAAAACCACCTCAGCTACAGCGCAAGTACGTGTCGCTAGGTTTTCAGTATTCTCTCACTCTCTTCGAGCAAACTAGTAGTCGTACAAAAAATGGATAGGAAATTTTGTTTAGAAATTTAATGTAATTTAATTTTATATCGGAACACGTTGTCACTAGAGGCCACTGGTTTCGAGTTACTCAGGAAAAATGTACAGAACTGACCTCCAGACACAACCATCACCCCACATTCATCTCCACTCCGGCCAGGGTCTGTAATATGTTGTTCACGGCAGTCCCTCCGAGCACTGTACAAAAATTTGTGACTACACGAATTACTTCCCATGGTCTCCAATGACCTTGATATTGTGGCACCATCTTATTCGTGCACTTATAAACTGTAAAACTGAAGTTTGTGTGAATTTTACCTCACAATTTTGTGATCCTTACTGACATAGGATTGTTTGTCTGGGATTTTCACTATGAAACTATTGTGCTTGTAAGGGTTAAGTTTAGCTTGAAGTGTAAACGTATTTAGTGTTGTCACAACCTTTACACAAGTCTGTTTTGTTTCGTTAGCAACAGGGGAAAGTTTAAACTAACTGTGACAACGAAATAGATGACCAAGTAGATGGAATAATAGCCAATCAATGGAGACCAAAAAGGGTCGAATACGGGAAATAATTTCTGTTATCGTAAAATTTTTTGTACCGTGGTATGAGGGAGTGTCATGAACAACATGTTGAAGATGCTGAGAGTCTGGAGATCACTTTTCAATATTTTTCTTGGGTGACTCAGAAACCGCGACCTCTAGTGAAACGTATTCCAATATGAAATTAGACTAATTAAATCTCATACAAAAAGATTGTATTTTTTTTAGGATTAACATTTTGCGCGAAGAGAGCGAGAGAATACTGAAAATGTCGCACTACGCGCATGCGCTGTAGCTCAGGCGGTTTGTGTAGGCCAATTCGATGCAGTTTCCCGACTTGATAGACGACAAGCGTCCTATATCAAACTGTTGGTCTCGATTTATTCTATCCGTTCTGTTACATTGTGAACAGTTATTATTTACAGCCTGTATACTGTAAACAGTAATATGTTATGCGGACACTGTATCGTGACGGCTTTAGGTGGGGAGTGTTTTGAACTACGATTTCGAAGCATACCGGCAGAGGTCGGGCTTGAACTACCACTGCCAACCGCAGCAAACAATTGCGCTATAGCCACTGCAAAATGCTTTGTGCGCTGTAATGTGCTTTTTTGTAGTGGATTGCTTGTCTCCCCCCCCCCCCCCTTCTTATTTTGAAATGAGTGAAGAGACTAATTCTGGTGTATGAAGGGATTCGAATACGACTCTCACCATAGTAAAAGGAATTAGCGAACCTTATGTCAGTTCTGCTACAGTGAAAGCACAGAACGCGGACGTAGGATGGCAGCCCTTCGAGAGGGAGGTGGAACTTCCTCCCGCACCGCCTCCCCTTCTCCCCCCCACCCTCCTCCTCTGTCGCGACAGCCTTAAGTCCTCGTTTGTTTACGGTCGCGGCCGACTGCCACGATATACCGTCCGCATAAATGTCTATACGGGGAGGGGGAGGGTGGGTCAGTTTCCTTTCCCTTAAGAACTATATGTTGAGTTCTGCTTCGTAGGAAGTCTTGGATGCAGTCACAAATCCTTACCCGTTACGTTATCAATCCGGACTAGGGGCAGGCTTCGCGGAGCCACCTGGACAGGCGAGGACAGGAGCGGAGAAGCCGGTTGCCGTCGCTCGCGAATGGCGGACGCAAGCATTCGCGGAATGCTGAACGCTGGCCGCGGCGTCAAGTAGTGGTGCGTGGCGCGGCGTGGCTTTCCTCGAACGCCGCGGCTGAGTGAGTGGGGCTGAGGCTGCTGTCGCCGCCGCTGGCACCTGCGCGCCGGTCGCCGAACCCGTCACCCGACACACGGGACGGCGCAGCTCAACACTCGCTACAGCCCACACCACCGCCCTCTGCCCTTCTACACGTGTCTCAGTAGCCCTGTACTCCTTCTGCTCACCGCTGATACCTGTCCGCCGGCCGATGTGACCGAGTGATTCTAGGCGCTTCAGTTTGGAACCGCGAGACCGTACGGTGGCAGGTTCGAATCCTGCCTCGGGCATGGATGTGTGTGATGTCCTTAGGTTAGTTAGCTCTAAGTTGGTCTAAGTCTAGCGGACTGATAACCTCAGATGTTAAGTCCCATGGTTCTTAGAGCCATTTGAATTTTGATACCTGTCGGCACCACAATCTCTTTCCCCAGTAGCTTGTAACTTATCTCTCTGGAAGAGGACGGGGAAAAAACAGGCACATAGATAGATAAATACTGAGGGATGGAGAGGGAGAGAGGTGGTGATGGAGAGAGGGAGGAAGGGAGGGCGGGAGGGAGGGGGTGAGAGAGAGAGAGAGAGAGAGAGAGAGAGAGAGAGACAGAGAGACAGAGAGAGAGAGAGAGGAAGAGAGGAGGAGGAGAAGAGAGAGAGGGAGGGAGTGGACGTGAAGAGGAGAAAGAGAGAGAGAGAGAGAGAGAGAGAGAGAGAGAGATATGGGGTGATCATAGAAATGGGGCGACGTGAGGTCCTGTTGACATTAGTGTCATAGGAATCCAGCAAGGCAGCATGTAACGTCATCGGACAAAATGTCAGCACTCTGAATAAAGCTCCCCAGTTTGTTGGAGTATACTAGCTAATACTAGCTGAATTTTACTGCGGAACTCCGGGAGACTCTGCCATCTCTCGTTTCTATTTCTGAACACGTTTCCCCTTGTGTTCTGTAGGTATAGCGTTCCAATCCCCCCCATCATTATTTTAGTTTAGTCTCCCTTTGAATACCGAGCTGCTCGTTCAGTTCTCTCGCAAACTCCATCACAGCGATCAGTAATAGAGTGTAATGTCACGGGCATCAGTTCGGTGCGATTTAAGGTGAAACGTCTACGTTAATTAAGTGACGTCCGAGGCAAACGTCAGTCGACCTTCATTGAAAGAAGACCAAATGTTCAAATGTGTGTGAAATCTTATGGAACTTAACTGCTAAGGTCATCAGTCCCTAAGCTTACACACTACTTAACCTACACACACACACACACATGCCCGAGGGAGGACTCGAGCCTCTGCCGGGACCAGCCGCGCAGTCCATGACTGCAGCGCTGAGACCTCTCGGCTAATCCCGCGCGGCAAAAGAAAACCGAGGAATTGTATTCATGACGGAGATCGACCTGCCGGACCAGCTACCGAGTACTGAAACTGAGCGACAGATTAAAACTGTGTGGCGGAAAGGGAAATCTAACACTAGCCATTGACTTTCGCGGACGATGTCGACCCATCGCTTCTAAACTTACAAGCACTCTTCTCTGCTGCAAACCTTGCTACAGTAGCGAACATTGAAGAAACTATATGGTACAGGAGTCTGCAAATAAGATTCAGGCTGTGGTTAAGCCATATCTTAGGCAAGAGAGTTTGTGTGAGGTTTGAAAGGTACCAAACGATTACAGAAGACTCTTAGGCCACACTTTCAAGGTGTATGAAGAAACATGTTAGTTCTCTCAACACATTTGTTGCGTAATGAAATGATGGCAAGGCTAGACAAATGCGAGTGAAAAAGGTAGGCTCATTAGGTGCTCCCGGTGACGAGTAGGCTGTTGGAGAACTTACAGGCAGACATCCCCAGAGGTCGGATCCTAGTGGGCCCTCCTTTGCGAGTAATCAATAGAAAAAAATACGGAATTTTGGGTGATGCTATACAGCTATAAAAAAGTAAAGTTTTCGGCACAGGTTGCATAAGGTAATGGTGCTATTACTAGGCTCATGTGATAGAAGTAGTGGGTTCGAATTTCGTCATACGCATTGAAATTTTTATTTTTAAATTTCTATCCAAATGACTTTGATGATTATTGTTATTCAGTTAATTGATTGAAATGTATTTTTTTCTTTGATTTCTATTCTTTTGTCACGTCATTTTAGTCACCATATTAACTTTTTTCAGTTGCTCTCATTTTTAATTCCCCTCATTTGCCTTCCAATTGGAATATTTGTACATGTGATTTTAATGATTGCCTTATACACTATTAACATCAATTTCTGTTTGGTCATCCCATATTTTCGTCCATGTTATTGCATTCATTAATTTGTATTTCTCGTTTTGGTTCAATTTCGCTTCTATTATAATCCATTCTTTATTCAAATCCATTTCTGCGTTAGTTTGCTCATAGTGCTACAAGAATTTATGTTTTAAATGCTTGTCCGCAGCTCGTGGTCGTGCGGTAGCGTTCTCGCTTCCCGCGCCCGGGTTCGATTCCCGGCGGGGTCAGAGATTTTCTCTGCCTCGTGATGACTGGGTGTTGTGTGATGTTCTTAGTTTAGTTAGGTTTAGGTAGTTCTAAGTTCTAGAGGACTGATGACCATAGATATTAAGCCCCATAGTGCTCAGAGCCGTTTTTTTAAAATGCTTATATGATGACTACCATCCAAGAAGATGTACATCTCGTAACGAAAATTACATTTTTGACACCACCGCACATATAACAGATTACCTCGTCTTTTGTTTTTTAATAGATAGATCGCCAATTTCAGTTGTTTAAATATTGTGACAAATAATTAAAAACTATTGATTAACTTCATATGAACAAAGCTCAAACTCGAAAATGAATGACGGACATTAAAAAAAGAGCAACTGGAAAGGTTAATCCGGTGATTAGAATGACGTGAAAAAGGACGATAAATAAAAAAATACATTTAAACGTATTAATTCAATAAAAATAATGATCAATGTCATTTCGGTAAGGTTTACAAATGAAAAGATTTCAAGGCACTTAAGTTTCTAAACCGGAATCTCTTGCATATGATGTTGGCATCATTACCATTATCATGACGCTGAGCAACCAGCTCGTAGAAGACTACGTACTTGAAGTTGTAGAGCATCAAACAAAATTCCGAAATTTATTTTCGCCGATTTCTCGCAAACAAGGGTCCTCCAGGGTGAATGGTTGCAGGGTGTAATACCTGGGGCCTTATCCCAAATCAGTGTATAGATAGTTTCAAAAAGCGGCTTCCACTCAGCTTGTTGGACAAATATGTGCATAACTGGGAAATGTCTGTCGCCTACGTTAGACAAACAAACTGCACAGAGTGTTTGCACATGCAGCATTCGTGTTCTTCTCTGAAGAAACAATATGCGGCAATTCATGCAACTCGTTTCGTCATTTCCCAATGTCTCAGGCTTTACCGAGGGATCAAAGGCGATTCTGCGCTCGCCGTACGGACGCGCATAAACTGCTGCAGATGCCGGCCTGCTGAGACTTGCAAATGGCGCGGACAATCTCCGCGGCCGGTGCGCCGCCGCATGTGTGCTACATGTGTGCCCGCTCTACGTGACGTGCGTGCGGCCGGCAGCCCGGCGGGCACACGCGACGACGCACGTCATGTCCTCGCTGTGACAGCGTCCCGTCCCGCTTTTGTCCGTCCCGACGACACGACGAGACTCGCTGTCCGCCGCCTGCTATCGCACATTAATAATCATTGCTATTGTCCCCGGCTGCAGGTAAAATGCGCTCTTCTTGTAGACAAAAGATGCGCTACTCGTCTTTCCAACTTACATTTTCTGTTCGTTGACCTGTGTTTCGACCTGTTCCTATTCACGTCTTGAGACATCTATGAAATGACATAACTTTAACCAACTTCCAAGGACATCCATCATGACCTCACATTCTGTTTTCCTCTTCTTCTCCGCTCCCCACTAATCTTGTTTCCAGATCCGTACTCATTTACTATAACTCCTTCCCCAAACGTTTTCAGGTCAATCGCCCACACCTGCAATCCTCCGTATCATTGCCCTTTATGCCATCCTACAAAAAGAGTCACCATACATCTTACTTTCCCGAAATGCAGGTTCTCTGTGGCTTGAATTACCACCCATATCACATAAATATTGTGACCCTATTTTAGTATAAAACATGCGGAAAATTGCCTCGTTAGTATTTTCTCTTAAACCATTTATCTTCTTTGTCCTGGCCATATCGTGTGACTTCACTACATCGACAAGTTAGTCTGGATTTGGCAATGTTAATAGTAGACGGTGGCTAGACAACCCTTAACCTTTTTATCACCACCTCCCCCCCCCCCCCCCCCCCCAACTCCCGGGACGGAACTTGTGTATCCATCTGTCAGCTTCTAATGTTATCCCACGTGAAAGTGTGTGGACGTTTCTGAAACATTTGCGAATGGCGTAACTGAGGCAGGCCGTGGGCGCCAGACCGGTATTCACCTACTCCGATGAGGAAAACAGCCTAAATGCCAGATCCAGGCTGCCTGCCACACCCGCCCCTTGTCATTGTCTTTAATCTGCCGCGCGAATTCTACCCGGGACCGGCGAGCCATCCGGAATCCCGAAAGTGCACATGGCTGTTCGTATGGCTCCCAAAAACCCACAATTAAATATTAAAAATTGGGAATAATTGATTTACCACATTAAAAAAAATATTTGATTGTTATCACAATTCACCACCAGCGGCACTTGCGTGTCACACATGTGCTTTGTGGTTAATCCTCGTGACATTGTGGACGTCCCCAATGATGAAATGTAAGATTTTTAAGATATTTCGAAGGCGATTTAGTTCAGGAGGCTGTCCTAAGCTGATCATATACTCTTGAGTTCTAAAAAAATGGTTCAAATGGCTCTGAGCACTGTGGGACTTAACATCTGTGGTCATCAGTCCCTTAGAACTTAGAACTACTTAAACCTAACTAACCTAAGGACATCACACACATCCACGCCCGAGGCAGGATTCGAACCTGCGACCGTAGCGGTGACGCGGTTCCAGACTTTAGTTCAGGAGGCTGTCCTAAGCTGATCATATACTCTTGAGTTCTAAAAAAATGGTTCAAATGGCTCTGAGCACTGTGGGACTTAACATCTGTGGTCATCAGTCCCTTAGAACTTAGAACTACTTAAACCTAACTAACCTAAGGACATCACACACATCCACGCCCGAGGCAGGATTCGAACCTGCGACCGTAGCGGTGACGCGGTTCCAGACTGAAGCGCCTAGCTTGAGTTCTAACTTGAAGCTGTTTTCGCGAGTTGAACCTTGGTTCGGACACTAATGTAGATTTTAAGCGTGTAGTAGCTACGTGTGCGACCATACTTGCAGAAATCGGAAGCGTGTGTAGCAACTGTAAAAATAATGACGAATGACATATGCTGGAATTAGTGAGCTGGCTATAAGCCCGAGCTGCTGAACGCATCTGTGTTTTTATTTCTACTTGTTCAACCCACAACGATACAGGTAGCCCAAGTCGTCAGCTGACAACAGGCTGTTGCACTCCAGTCAGGGGCAGCCTGTTCGAACGTTGGTTGTTGATGAAATTTATATAACCAGAGCTTGTGGCCAAGGAGAGAAAAGTCTTCTCACAGCAACTTCCTTCAAATTTCTGAATTAAACTGCACACATACCCACAGTACCTTGTGAAGTGTGGGCATGTGACAGCGCTGATGGCGGTCCGTCCGTCGAGTGGAGACTTTAAGCTCAGTGGCCTCCTTAGTGATATTAGAGAGGAGTAGGCAACGTGTCGGCACCGGGCTTCACCCTCTCCCTCATCTTCTACATCTACATCTACATGGATACTCTGCAAATCACATTTAAGTGCCTGGCAGAGGGTTCATTGAACCACCTTCACAATTCTGTATTATTGCAATCTCGTATAGCGCGCGGAAAGAACGAACATCTGTATCTTTCCGTAGGAGCTCTGATTTCCCTTATTTTATCGTGGTGATCGTTCCTCCCTATGTATGTCGGTGACAGCAAAATATTTTCGCATTCGGAGTAGAAAGTTGGTGAAACTTAGTGGCAGGTTAAAACTGTGTGCCGGACCGAGACTCGAACTCGGGACCTTTGTCACCGCTCGGTCCGGCGCACAGTTTTAATCTGTCAGGAAGTTTCATATCAGCCACACTCCGCTGCAGAGTGAAAATCTCATTCTGAAAAACTTGGTGATTGGAATTTCGTGAGAAGATTCTATCGCAACGAAAAACGCCTTTGTTTTAATTATGTCCAGCCCAAATCCTGTATCATTTCAGTGACACTCTCTCCCATATTTCGCGATAATAAAAAACGTGCTGCCCTTCTTTGAACTTTTTCGATGTACTCCGTCAGTCCTATCTGGTAAGGATCCCACAACACGCAGTAATATTCTACAAGACGACGGACAAGCGTAGTGTAGGTAGTCTCCTTAGTAGATCTGTTACATTTTCTAAGTGTTCTGCCAATAAAACGCAGTCTTTGGTTAGCCTTCCCCACAACATTTTCTATGTGTTCCTTCCAATTTAAGTTGTTCGTAATTGTAATTCCTAGGTATTTAGTTGAATTTACGGCCTTTAGATTTGACTGATTTATCGTGTAACCGAAGTTTAACGAATTCCTTTTAGCACTCATGTGGATGACCTCACACTTTTCGTTATTTAGGCTCAACTGCCAATTTTCGCACCATTCAGATATCTTTTCTAAATCGTTTTGCAATTTGTTTTGATCTTCTGATGACTACTAGTCGATAAACGACAGCGTCATCTGCAAACAACTTAAGACGGCTGCTCAGATTCGCCCCCAAATCGTTTATATAGATAAGGAACAGCAGAGGGCCTATAACACTACCCTGGGGAACGCCAGAAATCACTTCTGTTTTACTCGATGACTTTCCGTCAATTACTACGAACTGTGATCTCTCTGACAGGAAATCACGAATCCAGTCACATAATTGACACGATATTCCATACAAGCCGCTTGTGCGGTACAGTGTCAAAAGCCTTCCGGAAATCCAGAATACGGAATCGATCTGAAATCCCTCGTCAATGGCACTCAGCACTTCATGTGAATAAATAGCTAGTTGTGTTTCACAGGAACGATGTTTTCTAAATCCATCATCATCATCACCATCATCATCATCATACTGCTACACAAAAACAACACCAAAGTGTACCATCACTTATCTCAGTGATCCACGAATACACACTTCACACGTTCTCACAAGGTTTCTCGAGAACGCGTTGCTCGTGTTTTGCAAGAACTTCTTTCCGTGTCGCTTTCTTCAACTGGATCAGGAATAAAACGCATTGATTGATGTACAAAAAATTATTCACCACAAGTTTAAAGGCTGCTTATACATCATCTTCTAGTGGGCGGCGCTGTTTCATCTCTGATGATTTAATCGTGGTCTTCATGGCAACATTTTGGACAAGACCCAAGAAATTTATCTAGCGTAACCGTCACTGATGTAACAACACCTTTACACTTGATAAGACTAATTGATGGTTGGAGAGACATCACAGTTACAGGCAGTCTTCGTAAACCAGTTATGCTGGTCATTGATGCATCGTATAAATGGATCGTGATAACACCTTCAGCATCAGCTAAGGCCTGAAGATGATGCACTGAACCGACGAAACTGATAGCTACACAATAAATGACACCTTAAGGACGGCTGTAGGTGTGTCATTTTCTTACAATAGTGAACGGCCCTAGTATCCCAGACCTCCACAGCCACAAAGATGCACACACAAAAACTTGATAAAACCAAGTCCACGGATCGGAGATCATGGATAAAATAAACGACACTGGTGGTTGTAAGCAGAGTATTTTACTTGCTATTCAATGGGTAATATCCACGGGCGTAGCCTCAAATCTGAAATAATTCTTCTTATTCAGTACTTCGTGGGATATGTGACATGACTTCAGCCCTTAGGAACTCAGAGAAAGAAAAACCGCAAGCACTGGCCTTCCGAATTCATTACGCAATTGGCTTTTGAAAATTCTCCTCATTTACAATTTCGATGTACAGCAGTAGTTTTCCTCGTACCTTGTTCCTTCAAAAATTTCTTATTCCGTGAGATCGGTTATTCGAATCCCGCTCTGTCGATACTGGTTTAGGCATCAATCATTTTCGGTGAATGCGTGGGGAGGGTGAGGGCGATGGAGAGGGGAGAGAGTAGAGTTTCTTCAACGTACGACGACCACTTCTTTACTCCGCTCGCTTCCAAATGTGCTCCTGCGGCCTATCTAATGACTTCGACGTGAACGACAGGATAAAGTACCTTTCTTCCCTTTTTTCCTCATTAAACTGTGGACCCCTCTCGCTACTTTGGCTTCAGTGTTGCGGGTAGTGTGGCCGACGATTGTCGACTTAATGATTCCCTAACACTAAATTCCAAAACATGTCTTTGTTTTCAGCCTCAGAAACGCTACTCATGGATGAACAACACAATAGTTGCACGACTCGCCGTGTTTCCTGAGTCCTCGCGGTTTAGTTCTTGCAAAATGGCTCTGAGAACTATGGGACTTAACAACGGAGGTCATCAGTCCCCCAGAACTTAGAACTATTTAAACCTAACTAACCTAAGGACATCACACACATCCATGCCCGAGGCAGGATTTGTACCTGCGACCGTAGTAGTCGCGCAGTTCCGGACTGAAGCGCCTAGAACCGCACGGCCATTAGTTCTTGCACTATCGACACTTTCTAGGGATGCATTCCAAGTCCCTGGTGCAACATTCTCCTTACTCTTCAGTAGGAGTCCAAAGGACAGAGCAGTGCTTCTTTCTTCAAGGCCAAGGAGATTGTTCCATAGGCTTTCTCGCTGTGTGAGCGTTTCGATGCGTTCCGACAACTTAGGCAGAGCTGCAGCTTACTAACACTGTCGCTTACATTGTATGTCATGGACTAGGCAGTAATTGTTCTAATACTGACTCAGTAGCTTTTCAGCTCGAAATCAAAAGCAAAGTCGGTGTCTGACGAGGAAGGACAGCGAGCGAGACGCGCATGCTGGGAGAGGTGGCGCAGTGGGAGGACGAGGCTTACATTCCGGAGGATGGCCTTTCGAATCCCCGTCGGGCCATCCAGATTTAGATTTTTCAGAATTTCCCTTAAGGGCAAATCCCGGAATAGTTCGACTATCAGGACACTGTCGTTTACCTTTCTCAGCCTCCTCCAATGCGAGTTGCTGTTCCGTCCCCAATGACCTCGTCGACGACCGGACGTTAAAGACTCCTAATCCTTCCTTCCTGTTCACGTTCTTTGCACCCCCCCCCCCACTTACTTTCTTCAAATGCCAAAGGCATAAAAATTCATCAAGAGGTTGTTAACTATTAATTTGTTCAATTTTCTGTTCAATATCTTGGTTATACATTATTTACGACTTAAGATGATAGTTTTCCCCCCTCTCAAATAAATTGTTTCAAAAAACTATGACACTGAACTGCGTTAACTGGTTTTCATTAGCACTACCAGTTTCAGCCGTAAGACAACCTGTGGTACGAAAATCACACATTTCATTCATGACAAATGAAATGTAATGAGTTATTTTCGTACTAGGTGTTGGCTTACGGTCGAAACCGGTAGCGCTAATAAAATTCAGTTAAAGCAGTTCAGTGTTGTGATCTTCTTGATACACATATCGACTGCTGATAACTGCCTGAAAAGAACCTATATAAATAATAAATCGTTTAGTGAGTTCAAGGAAATGTTCTACTGTGTACGTGTTCGCATCCTTATTCACTGATAATTATAACTAAAAATGACAAGGACAATGTCACTATGATCTTCCTCCCCATTTTCATCCCCCTCTCCCTCCTCTCTCTCTCTCTCTCTCTCTCTCTCTCTCTCTCTCTCTCTCTCTCTCTCTCTTTCTCACCCCCTCATACACACAAACGCACACACGCGCACAATACTGGAATATTTTGATGAAACCACGCGCGTGCAAGCAGACATACACTTACAAACACTTACACACACTACTCCCAACCTATTGGAATATTTGGATAAAAAGAACAAACTTTGTTCTGCAACAGACCGCCATCGACTCCCAGTAGTAGGGAATGTCTACATCTACATGGATACTCTGCAAATCACACTTCAGTTCCATATGCACACAATTTCACTACAAACCACTTGTGTGTGCAATGTCAAAAGTCTTTTGGAAATCTAGAAATACAGAATGAATTTGAAATCCCTTGCCAAAAGCACTCAACACCTCATGTGTGTAAAGAGCTAGTTGCGGTTCACAGGAACGATGTTTTCTAAACCTATATTGACCGACTGTCAATAATGTTCGAACACAATATCTGTTCCAGAATCCTGCTGCATATCGACGTTAATGAAATGGCCTGTAATTTAACGGATTACGTCTATTACCTTTCTTGAATACTGGTGTGAAAAGTTGTGAAAAAAAATAAAAAATGGAACTCTTGACGTTATTTTTGTATCTACAAACTTTTCCCTGCAGATGTTTTTCGTTTCGCAGACTTACAACGTCTTACGTAAACGACGCGCCCGCGGGTTTTAGGCGTTGCACAACTTGTACCTAGTCTGAAATACGATAATTCTGATGTAAATCACGGAATTTGGCAGCGAAGGTAGCGTGTATATGTTTGTTGTAGCTCTGAAAACCGTGTATCGAATAGGGTGGGCAGCAATGTGAGACTGCAGTTGGCGCCGTTGTGCAAGGGGAAAATATCGTCGAAACGTGACTGTAGAATATAAGGGGATTCAGAACAACTTCGACTGAATTCCTGTTTTATAGAACGAATGCAATTAGCTTCAAATGTGGGGGAAAATAAGTTAACGAGGTTAGAGATAAGCTGCTGAACTCAGCCACCTCAATTAAATACACTACTGGCCATTAAAATTGCTACACCACGAAGATGACGTGCTACAGACGCGAAATTTAACCGACTGGAAGAAGATGATGTGGTATGCAAATGATTAGCTTTTCAGAGCATTCACACAAGGTTGGCGCCGGTGGCGACACCTTACAACGTGCTGAGATGAGGAAAGTTTTCAACCGATTTCTCATACACCGGCGTTGCCTGGTGAAAGGTTGTTGTGATGCCTCGTGTAAGGAGGAGAAATGCGTACCATCACGTTTCCGACTTTTATAAATGTCGGATTGTATACTATCGCGATTGCGCTTTATCGTCTCGCGACATTGCTGCTTGCGTTGGTCGAGATCCAGTGACTGTCAGCAGAATATGGAATCTGTGGGTTCAGGAGGGTAATACGGAACGCCGTGCTGGGTCCTAACGGCCTGGTATCACTAGCTGTCGAGATGACAGACATATTATCCGCGTGGCTGTAACGGATCGTGCAGCCACGTCTCGATCCCTGAGTCAACAGATCGGGACCTTTGCAAGACAACAACCATCTGCACGAACAGTTGGACGACGTTTGCAGCAGCATGGACTATCAGCTCGGAGAGCATGACTGCGGTTACCCCTGACGCTCCATGACAGACAGGAGCTCCTGCGATGGTGTACTCAACGACGAACCTGGGTGCACGAATGGCAAAACGTCATTTTTTCGGATGAATCCAGGTTCTGTTTACAGCATCACGATGGTCGCATTCGTGTTTGGCGACATCGCATTGAACGCACATTGGAAGCGTGTATTCATCACCGCCATACTTGCGTATCAGCCGGCGTGATGGTATGGGGTGCCATTGGTTACACGTCTCGGTCTCCTCTTGTTCGCATTGACGGCACTTTGAGCAGTGGACGTTACATTTCAGAGGTGTTACGACCGTTGGCTCTATCCTTCATTCGATCCCTGTGAAACCCTACATTTCAGCAGGATAATGCACGACCGCATGTTGCAGGTCCTGTACGGGCCTCACTGGATACAGAAAATGTTCGGCTGCTGCCCTGGCCAGCACATTCTCCAGATCTCTCACCAATTGAAAACGTCTGGTCAATGGTGGCCGAGCAACTGGCTCGTGACAATACGCCAGTCACTACTCTTGATGAACAGTGGCATCGTGTTGAAGCTGCATGGGTGGCTGTACCTGTACACGCCAGCCAAGCTCTGTTTGACTAAATGCCCAGGCGTATCAAGGCCGTTATTACGGCCAGAGTTGGTTGTTCTGGATACTGATTTCTCAGGATCTATGCACCCAAGTTGCGTAAAAATGTAATCACATGTCAGTTCTAGTATAATATATTTGTCCAATGAATTCCCGTCTATCATCTGCATTTCTTCTTGGTGTAGCAATTTTAATGGCCAGTAGCGTAGTCTAGTCGCAATGTTGACGAGACGATATGACACGGAGTGAGCACTCAGGATCAGCTGTAGGGAAGGCGAGTGCCCGACCACGGTTCATGGGGATTTATTGGGACTGTTTACCGAATGTGTAGCGCTCTAGCTAATGTCTGATTGCAAGCAGGGATAACGGTCTAAGAAACGTTCTGCAGCTACTGTAACGGGGAGCGACGCGCCCTGGCCGTGTGGCAGGAGCCAGGCGGCTGTGCCATCGGCGCGCCACGACTCAAGCGCGAATGTCGGGCGCCGCTTTGAAACGGCGCCAGTGAATCAGGCCTGTGTGTGGCGGCACACACACACACACACACACACACACACACACACACACACACACACACACACATATTAGCGCTCCGACCCGTCTCCTAACGGCTTCCATAGCTCAGACACGTTCCACTTTCCACAAAGCTGACAGCAAATTTTATTTGCATTTATTTCCGTTTTAACGTATACTTACGCATACTGAAAGGTAGCTCAGATTTAACATAATATACACTTTTTGTACACCATTCTCTCTCTGTCCTCGTTTTTACCCGTCGTATTGAATCCGCTGCTCCCAAGATTTGGCAAATTTATTTATTCTAACTTCGTGGTCAGAAGCCGATGTTGTCGCCATAGCCTTTGCTAAGCAAGGTTGGCAAGTTGTATGCACCTCTGCCGATAAATCGTGCCGACTTAGCTCCGTACGCTCTCGTGTGTTAACTATTGGCGCAGTATGTTCTGTGAGTGAAAGACGAAGAACGAAGTGCTCGGATTAAGAAGGATGTAAGACAGGGGTGTAGTCATTCGTCTCTACTGTTCAATGTGTACATCGAAGAACAATGATGGAATTAAAAGAAAGGTTCAGAAGTGGAGTTAAATTCAAGGTGAAAGAATATCAATGATACGATTCGCTGATGACATTGTTATGCTCAGTGTCAGAAGCAGAATTACAGCACCTGCTGAATGAAATGAACTGTCTAATGTGTACAGAATATGGACTGCTGATCACAATGTAATGGAGTTAAGGAATTCAGCTACCTAGCAAGTAGAATAGCCCATGGATCCATGACGGACGGAGCAGGATGGACATCAAAAGCAGATTAGCACTGGCAAAAAGAGCAGTCCTGGCCAAGAGAAGTGTACCAGTACCAAACATAGGTCTTAATTCGAGGAAGAAATTTATGAGAATGTACTTTTGGGGAACAGCATTGAAACACTGACTGTGCGAAAACCAGAACAGAAGAGAAACGTTTGAGATTTGGTGCTACAGAAGATGGACTGATAAGATAAAGAATGAGGAGGTTCTCCTGAGAATCTGCGAGGAAAAGAACATATGGAAAACACTAACAAGGAGAAGAGACAGCATGATAGGACGTGTATTAAGGTATCGTGGAATAACTTCCTTCGTACTGTAGGGAGTTGTAGAGGGCATAAACTGTAGTGGAAGAATACACCGAGCAAGTAATTGACGACGTAGGCTGCAAGTGCTACTCTGAGATAAAATGTTTGCAATAGGAGAGGAATTCGTCGTGGGCCGCATTAAACCAGTCAGGAGACTGATGGAAAAAAAAGAGTTCTGGATGCATGTGGCGTCTGGTAGCGTAGCGGTAAAGTGTCTGGAAACTGAGGAGTCACGGCGACGAACCACGGAGTTTTCAGTCTTCGCCTTCACCTCTCCCAAACACTCGCGTAAAATCTTTGACGACAAAACCGATTCTGACTTTCATTTCCAACAGTTCATGGATTATTTTTGGCGTAAGGCTGCGTCAAAATACTCGACGAGTCTGAACTAGGGTGAAGTTCCCTCTTTATTATTAAAACGGTTTAATATATGGTACCAAAAAGTGCTTGATGAAAGTGACTGTTCTACTCGCAACAGGGTCTTATGGTACCTTATAACCTGAAATGCACCTATTAAATACCTGCGTAGTGTGGTTCAGAATTTAAGGACGAACGACACAGCTTCCCTGAGCAATTCTCGTCAGCTGTACGGTTGACACAGACGTAATTCTCTCACTTCTGTGAAGATCCACTCACCTGCAACAGAAAAGAAGGGCATATTAGTGGGAAACACGACTTTCATAGCCTCTAAAACATGTTTACATTGTATACTGAGGTGAAACCTTTATGAGGTTCAACCAATGCATGCTTTCACTGCCGGTAGCTACTCCAGTTAAGACTTTTGGGCTGACACGCCGTGGTCTACATACAAAATTATTTCCTGACGAATCATCTCCGACTGCGGGAAACATCTTCGGAGATAAAACGGCCATTGCATCAACGGCACAGAATTTATGGAGCTGACGATCCGTCACGTAAAGCCCCCAGAACCCTTGAAGCTGCCCTTGACGCTGTTGCCATTTTATCTCCGAAGACGTCTGCGTCAACAGGAAATGAAATGTCAATTAGCAATTTTATGCACGGTGGTCAAAATGAAATTGGTACGAAAAATGTAAATAAGACTGATGTGGAAATGACGCTTGTTAATTTAACAGGAGAACAGCTCGTCACAGAAAATACTGGAAACCGTGATTTCGATGCACCAATCGGTTGCTGCCAAATTTTTGCGCATACGCATTTCCCACATGCTCTGTCCTGAATACCTTGCTGTTCTATTACGTCTGATGAGAGGAAAAGGCGCATTTAATGACTAGCTGAATGCAAAGGAAAGTTGTGCTAAGAATAAACCAGCGCGTCTTCATTGTCGAGTGTAAGGCGAAGCACACGTGTGGGGGAATGCTTGCGCAAGAGTTCAAGACTGGAAGTGTTTTGGCAGAAGCAATACAATGTAAAACTTAGTGGAAAAATATTGCGAAACTGGTTCTGTAGCGAATAAAAACCCCAAGTATCCGAAAAGAGCTCGAACACCAGATAACTCTCCTCGACTGTCATTGTAAATATTTTCTGAGTCACGTTTATTTTGCCTACACTGTATTTCGACCCTGGCCTCTCAGCCGTGGACTGTTAACAAAAGCTTCCCGGGACTGTCACCGAAAATGGGCAGATACGAATCCAGATTTGTGTGGCTACAGCGAATGCTTCAGGAACGTTGTAACTGTGCGTTGTTATTCGGCCGTTAGAGCCGTTGTAATGGGTGCATTACTGAAGAATGTGCTGCCACAGTCGCGTCAACAGGTCGGGACTCGCCGCCGTCTGGCGGGCGCCGTTAAATGCCGCTACGACATTCTGAGGCAGCGGCGTAACTGTAGTGGTACGAAATAGATTCCACGGTTACGCCATAAGGTGCACAGCTAGCAGTATGCCACAATAGTGCGACAATTTTATCGCCACATTGCGATATTCTTGGATCGCAGACTCTAATTCTGGAGCTACATGTACACCTGCACTCGACAAATCACATTTCGGTGTCTGGCGGTGAGTGCTGCTTGTACGAGAAATATTTCATCCTAGTCCTCTTCGGCAGCAAGTAATGGCGGTTGGTATCCCCACTTCCGCGTGTTGTATGTCTTCTACCATACTGTAGCGTTTACCGTCAGACCTTTTTTACGTTGAAACAGGATCGTCAAGGAGAAATAACACTTCACGTTTCTCTAGCCCACATTAAAAATACGCACAAATGAACTGCCTGCCTCCGTGCACTCTGTTCCTATTTATACATATTTCGAGCGTTTTAGCAAGTTACAACATTCTACGAATAAACAATTCCCAGAACCTTCCTAAAGTCACAAATGTTGAAAAATAAATAATTGTAGGAGGGAGTACTGCTCGTTGATATCCACACGCCACAAGGAGACGGTCGTAACTGCCGCAGCAGGCCATACGACGTACACTGCCTTGTGCCACTAAGGGAAACTACCCATCGTATCCCCATCAGATTTAGTGGTAAGGGCACCCAGTGGATAGCCCGTTAAAAACTGAACACAGATCAAACATGAAAATAGGAAGAACGTGTGCTGAACTATGAAACAAGAAGCAAAATAGAAACAGTGAACGGTCCAAGCTCAACATGTGCAACATCGAGCGAGCATAAATAGCCATGGTGTCGTGGTTATCCGGCTACGGTGTTCGACGGCAAAGCCGGAGATTCGGGTTCTAATCTCGAGCCGCATTTTTTTTTTCACGAAATGATGAATAACTGTCCCTGCGGTCATTGACGTGTCTGTTCGCTGTATTCAAAATGTGTGTGTGTGTGTGTGTTAATTGGCTCAAATGGCTCTGAGCACTATGGGACTCAACTGCTGAGGTCATTAGTCCCCTAGAACTTAGAACTAGTTAAACCTAACTAACCTAAGGACATCACAAACATCCATGCCCGAGGCAGGATTCGAACCTGCGACCGTAGCGGTCTCGCGGTTCCAGACTGTAGCGCCTTTAACCGCACGGCCACTTCGGTGTGTGTTAATTCTTAAGGGACCAAACTGCAGAGGTCATCGGTCCCTAGAATTAAACACTACTTAAATTAACTTATCCTCAGACAACCACACACATCCATGCCCGAGGAAGGACTCGAACTTCCGGCGGGAGGGGCCGCGCAGTCCGTGACAAGGCTCCCCAAACCGCGCGGCCACTCCGCGCGGCTTCAAATTTGTGTCTATGTGGTGGTGTAACGTCCGTTTGCAACACCGAGGGGTGAAGAAAGAACCTCCAGACGTATGTACCTCCTATTTTCTCTACACAAGTACGGGGGGTTGGGTTGTTCGGGGGAAGAGACCAAACAGCGAGGTCATCGGTCTTATCGGATTAGGAAAGGAAGTCGGCCGTGCCCTTTCAAAGGAACCATCCCGGCATTTGCCTGAAGCGATTTAGGGGAATCACGGAAAACCTAAATCAGGATGGCCGGACGCGGGATTCAACCGTCGTCCTCCCGAATGCGAGTCCAGTGTGCTAACCACTGCGCCACCTCGCTCGGTACACAAGTACGACATGTTATGACTCTTGCGTTCTGTTTTGGAAGTTCTGACTCTTGAATTCCTTTGTTGTAACATAGTTCACATCCGTTTATTTGTCGTTTTTATTTCTGTGAGAGGTATATGCGGCATCTCGCCTGCTCCTACTGTTCATCACATTTACTCGGAACGGTAATATATTCTTATCACTTGACTCATATTCTATAACCTATGTATAGTATGACAACTACCAAGACTACAGAAGGAAAGCAGATACGTCGAAGACAGGACGGAAAGTTCATAACTTTATGAAAAAAAAGGATCACGAGCGAGATTTTTACACGGACCTCCTGGTCTGCAGTCCAACGCTGTGATCACATAACCACAACGCCGTGATTCTTGCAGTTCGCTCGATGTTGCACATCTAGGGCTTGGACCGTTCACTTTTTCTGTTTTGCTTCTTTTTTTTCAGAGTTCAGTACACCTTTTTCATGATTACGCGCTTGATCTGTGCATGTTCAGTTTTTGGCAGGCTATCCACTGGGACATTTTACCACTAAATTTGAGATAGTGGGATGGGGAGTTTCCCGTGTAAACATGAGCCGGCTCTGCTCTGGACAGGCGCGTCTGAGTCTGCTGTACCACCACACATTAAAGATAAAAAGTGTAACAAGTAATTAGAAATTAGATATAATTTTAATTTAATATCTTTTAAAGAATATCTTGAAGTAGATCGGTGATACAATGATGAGTCGGACGACATCCTTAATAGCCGGCAACTCAACATTTGGGAAACAGTGGTAGAGTGGTTCTGTGTGGCATGGATTGGACAGGTCCTTGGTATATTCAAATGGTTCAAATGGCTCTGAGCACTATGGGACTCAACTGCTGAGGTCATTAGTCCCCTAGAACTTAGAACTAGTTAAACCTAACTAACCTAAGGACATCACAAACAGCCATGCCCGAGGCAGGATTCGAACCTGCGACCGTAGCGGTCTTGCGGTTCCAGACTGCAGTGCCTTTAACCGCACGGCCACTTCGGCCGGCCCTTGGTATATTCCCCGAGGTACGTGACACTAGATGTGGCTAAGCATAGGTCAAGTAATTCCCAAAAATTACGGGCGGTACCTTGAGAGCACGGAGCCAGCGTCCGATAAGGTCTCAGGTGTGTTTCGTAGGGTTCAGATCAAGCGAATTTGGAGGCCAATACATCAACGTAGGTTCATTACCACGCTCCTCAAGCCACTGAAGCACGATTATGGCCTTTTGACGCTGTCAGTTATCCTGCTGGAAGACACCAGTGCTGTCGCGGAAGACATGAAGCATGAAGGGACGAAGGTGGTCCGCAACGATGTTCACGTGGTCTGCTGCCGTCACGGTGCCTTCGGCTGCTGCCACAGATCGCTTGGAAGCATTAGACACGATACCCGACGGCACGCTGTTGACGAAGGAATGAGCATATGGAACTGTTTCCCAGATATGTGAGTGGTTCGAAGACTTCTTACGTAATAGAACCCATTATGTTTTCCTCGACGGCGAGGGTTGATCAAACACAAAGCTATCTTCAGTAATGCCCCAGGGAAGTGCGACAGGAGACTTATTACGTTCTATATACATCAATGATTTGGCGGACAGGGTGGGCAGCAATCTGCGGTTCTTTGTTAATGATGCTCTGGTGTACGGGAAGGTGTCGAAGATAATAGGATGATAAAAGATGACTTAGACAAAATTTCTAGTTGGTGTCATGAATGGCAGCTAGCTCTAAACTCTAAATGAAAAAAAAAAAAAATGTAATCCGAATGTGTAGGAAAACAACCCACAATGTTCGGATACAGCACCAGTAGTGTTCTGCTTGACACAGTCAAGTCGGTTAAATATCTCACCGTAACGTTGCAAAGCGATTTGAAATGGAACAAGCATCTAAGGATTGTACGAGGTAATACGAATGGTCGAATTCGGTCTACTGGGAGAAGTTTACGGAAGTGCGGGTCATCTGCAAAGGAGACCACGTATAGGACGCTGATTCTTGAGTACTGCTCTGCTGTTTGGAATCCGCACCAAGTCGGATTAAAGGAAGACATTCAAGCAATCCAGGGGCGAGATGCTTGATTTGTTACCGGTAGGTTCGAACAACAGGCAAATGTTACGGAGATGCTTCGGGGACTGAAATGGGAATCCCTGGAGTGAAGACGATGTTCCTTTCAAGGAACAGTATTGAGAAATTTTAGAGAACCGGTATTTGAAGCTGACTGCAGAATGATCCTACTGCCGCCACACATTTCACAAAGGACCACGATGATTAAATGCGGGAAATTAAGGCTCATACGGAGGCACATAAGCAGTCGCTTACCCCTCGCTTTACTTGCGAGTGGAACAGGAGAAGAAACGACTTTTGGTGTTACACGGTTGTATGGATGTGGATGTAGGAGCTCGGGTGAATGTCATCCATAATATATATCGAGTAGCCGTTCAGCCGGATGACGGCCTATCCGGAACGAGCTTAAAAAAAAACAAAAACAGTCATCCAATCGACCGGGCGATGTGCTTCCATTCATCCACAATGACCACATACCCGCTGCAGTCGTAACTGACGATGTCGTCGCGTCAATGTGGGAAAACGTAAGGGTCACCCGCTGCTGAGCCCCATGTTAAACATTCTGGGCAGAACTGTACGCTCCGAAACACTTGTCCCTGCATCAGCATCGTGCCACATATCGCCGCCTATCCGGTTTTACAGAGCTGGTAAGTCTCCGACCTCCACTTTCCGTGACGATGTGTACACGTCCAAGATCTTTTCGGTCGCTCGTGGTTTCGCCGTCCTTCGACCACATTTCATACATGGTGGCGGCGGTAGCACGTGCCCAGCCGACCAGATTCGCCGTTTCCGAGATACTTATTTTCAGGCGTTCGGCCCTTCGCCAAAGTCGCTTATGTCAATGGATTTCTCCGTTTCCGGCCCCTATATTCGCTGCATTGGTTCCCCATTCTTCTTTGTTCAGGCTATACAGGGTGTTACAAAAAGGTACGGCCAAACTTTCAGAAAACATTCCTCACACACAATTATAAAAAGATGTTATGTGAACATGTGTCCGGAAACGCTTAATTTCCATGTTAGAGCTCATTTTAGTTTCGTCAGTATGTACTGTACTTCCTCGATTCACCGCCAGTTGGCCCAATTGAAGGAAGGTAATGTTGACTTCGGTGCCTGTGTTGACATGCGACTCATTTCTCTACAGTACAAGCTTCAAGCACATCAGTAAGTAGCATCAACAGGTTAGTGTTCATCACGAACGTGGTTTTGCAATCAGTGTAATGTTTACAAATGTGGAGTTGGCAGATGCCCATTTTACGTATGGATTAGCACGGGGCAATAGCCGTGGCGCGGTACGTTTGTATCGAGACAGATTTCCAGAACGAAGGTGTCCCGACAGGAAGACGTTCGAAGCAATTGATCGGCGTCTTAGGGAGCACGGAACATTCCAGCCTATGACTCGCGACTGGGGAAGACCTAGAACGACGAGGACATCTGCAATGGACGAGGCAATTCTTCGTGCAGTTGACGATAACCCTAATGTCAGCGTCAGAGAAGTTGGTGCTGTACAAGGTAACGTTGACCACGTCACTGTATGTCGAAGTGTTCGTACGCTACTCAACAGCAGAGTCGGTGACCGATGGATTGGTAGAGGCGGACCAATTCCATGGCCTCCACGCTCTCCTGAACTCAACCCTCTTGACTTTCATTTATGGGGGCATTTGAAAGCTCTTGTCTACGCAACCCGGTACCAAATGTAGAGGCTCTTCGTGCTCGTATTGTAGACGGCTGTGATACAATACACCACTCTCCAGGGCTGCATCAGCGCATCAGGGATTCCATGCGACGGAGGGTGGATGCATGTATCCTCGCTAACGGAGGACATTTTGAACATTTCCTGTAACAAAGTGTTTGAAGTCACGCTGGTACGTTCTGTTGCTGTGTGTTTCCATTCCATGATTAATGTGATTTGAAGAAAAGTAATAAAATGAGCTGTAACATGGAAAGTAAGCGTTTCCAGACACATGTCCGCATAACATATTTTCTTTCTTTGTGTGTGAGGAATGTTTCCTGAAAGTTTGGTCGTACCTTTTTGTAACACCCTGTATACTTTCCTTACTGCGTCATGTGTACGCAACGCCACCAGGTGTCATTCAGATTGTAGGCCTTAATCTTATTTTTCGAAAAATGCCATATTACCACCTAAAGCTGCTGATAAAATACTTTATTTATACTTATACGTCCAGTCTATCGTCTGACCGTCATCAGGTTCATAAAGGTATTCACGGTAAGGTGTAATACAAACTCGTTATCGTCAAGTGATAAACGTAATTTGACTACTGTGTACTGTTCATGGTTTCATCACTTGACGGTAGCACGATGCTGTGAATACTCTTATGAACCTGACGATGGTCAGACATCAGAAACTGGATGTATAAGTATAAATAATTTTACCAGCTGCTCATGCCAGTAATACGACATTTTTCAAATATATAAGAGCTGAGGGGCACCGACGTCTGAAAACATATGATAACATTTTCACTCATTAGCATTTATTATTGTGTAATTTATGTAACAACAGCAACTGGAATATACCCTCCATATCCTTCTGTAGTAATTCGGACTATTTGTTATAACCATTACAAGACAAAACTTTCATACCAAATAAATGCGGAAACAAATATATACCCCGGCATTTCTCCGACTTTATCCTCGTGTTCACTATACAATGGAGAAAGTACTGTGTTTCCTAACTGATAGAGGACCTTGGTCTACAGGAATAATGTGCTGAAAGATCTATGCGATACATAACGCCCCTCTTGTAGCGCCTGCCACAGCATTTTGTTGAGCATCTGTGTGGCGCCCTCACGAAGACTACACAAAATCAAGTTCTTCAGTGAATCTTCCCTTCTGAACGCAACGTGGTTACGGTCCAAGGCCTACCAACAGTAAGTCTGAAACTTGGTCCGGCACACAGTTTTAAACTGCCAGGAAGTTTCATATCAGCGCACACTCCGCTGCAGAGTGAAAATCTCATTCTGGGCACAGATTTCTTTCTCTCAGCTGAAGTTCACAGTCAGGTAAAATTTTGTAAATGGCATCATGGTCGCCTAGGACCATAAAATTATTTATTAGTACAGCACGCTATTGCCATTTACGCTGTGTGGCAATTATCAAGTGGTACTGCAAAAACACTTCCCCTGCTCCTCACTCTCTGTGGCCGCCTATTCCTCCCTCATCTCTGTCCACTTCATTCTCCCACCTCTATCTGCTCCATCTCCTCCTCCCCCTCTCTGTACACCTTCTCTTTCCCATTCCCCTCTCCCTCTGTCCATCTCCTCCTTTCCTCTCCATCTACTTACTCCTCCCTCTCTTTCCGTCCATCTACTCCTCCTCCTCTTCTGTCCACCTTCCCTTGTACCTCTGTGCTTCTCTTTCTCTTACCATCTCTCCCTCTTCATCTCCTTCCTCTCCTCCCCTTTTCTGCCTGTCCTCTCTCTCTCTCTCTGTCGATGTACTCCTCCTCCTCTCTTTGTCCATGCAGGCTCCTCCCTCGCCTTGTGTCCACCTCCTCCTGCCTACCTATCTTTATCCATTTCCTCGTCCCTACCCACCCTATCCATCTGCTCCTTCCCCTCTCTCTGCTGTTCCCTCCTCGTCCTCCATACACTCTCTGTCCATCTCCTTCTCTCCCTCCTCCTCTTTCCTATACATCCTCATCCTCTGTTCTCACCCCTTCCTCTCGCTCTCTCCTCCTCCTTCAGCCTCTTTCTCTTCATCCTCTCTTTCCCCACGTCTCTATTCATCAATTCATCAATTGATTAAGTGAACTTCTTGTGTCTTTTTTTTTTCAATGTTTCAAAAGCAATAGCTTTCATTGTGTCTGTCCACGATTTTTATTACGTAGCGTTGTAAGCTCCCCACCTCTCCTAAATTTCTATTGGTAGCTTGTGTATTAGGACAGTGATTACGCTAGAGATCAAAGCTAATTACGTCCGCAAGTACGAGAGGAAACTGATGCCCTTGTCACGGTCAGGACAGGAAGCTGTAACGTGGACGCCATTTCAGCAAGAGCAGGCAGCACCAGTGCAGGCTTGTTACAAATGGTCCACGTACATCACCAGGCTGAGACGCCCTGTATCGGTCGATTTACCCTGCTTTGCCCGCCACTGTGGCCGAGCGGTTCTAAGCGCTTCAGTCAGGAAACGCGCTGCTGCTACAGTTGCAGGTTCGAATCCTGCCTTGGGCATGGCTGTGTGTGATGTCCTTAGGTTAGTTAGGTTCAGGCAGTTCTAAGTCTAGGGGACTGATGACCTCAGATGTTAAGTCCCATAGTGCTTAGAGCCATTTCAAACATTTGAACCTGCTTTGTCCTCCCTACAGTGTTGGGGGTCTCTAGTCACCTGCCTGCGACCTGCACGCCGCTCCCTCCAGAGCCAGGGCCGGTGTTGGCTTCGTCTGGAGCGCTGCTCCGCTTGCTGGCAGCGGCCGCGGATGCAGGAAGGAGGTTTCTCTCTGCCTGTCGCGAGCTGCTGCAGGCAGCAGTTGTTCCGGTCAGCTCAACTCTCTGCTGACCCAACCTGAGGTGTAGCGCCTTGCATCGCGTCTTTGTAAGTAAGAGAGGGAGGCGAGAAGACAGATGCGATGAGTCACGATTATTGCGTGACAGATGCGCTCGGATCCAGTAGCTGGCTGCAAGTACACTGATGTCCAAAATTAAAGCAACAAACGGAACTTTTCCAAGGTTGCGTTTATTATGCCACACTCCAATATCCATCGCGGTAGACAAGGATATTCTTCGTTTTTTCCAACTTAACGGATTTGCACACACATCGACAACTGGTTAATGTACTCAGTATGATGTGTGACCTTCGCGGGCATTAATACAGGTCTGACACCGACGGGACATTGTGTGGATGATGTCATCAATCTCATGTTGAGGCAATAACGTCCATCCTTCCTGCAGAGCTGCTCACAAGTATTGGAGTGTGGTTGGTGGATGTTGACGTGATGCAAACCTAATGCATCCCAGATATGCTCCATGTGATTCAAATCGGGAGAGCGAGCAGGCCACGCCATGTGTGCAATATGTTCCGTTTTCCAAGACAACATCAGCCATCCGTGGTCTATGAGAACGAGCATTATCGTCCATCAATACGAAGTCTGGGCCCACAGCACCTCTCAACAACACAGACGAGGTCCCAAGAACTCGTCACTATACCTGACAGTAGTTAAACCTTTCCAATTCACCCGTACAATTTCATGAAGAGGTGTTCGAGTGGTCACCACAATCCCTGCCAACACCATTAACATTCCTCCTCGATATCTGTCTTTTTCCACAATGTTTGGATTCCGAAATCATGTTCCACTTTACCTCCAGATGCGAAAGCGTCGAGAATCACTCTCCAGACCAAACTGGGACTCATATGCGAAAGGAACATTGGCCCACTGTTCGACCGGCCATGTGGCAATTTGACACCTCCACCCTAGACGTTCCCCTCTGTGAAGATGCATCAGAGGTACACATACGGAAGGTCTCTGACAATAAAGGCTACCATGTCGAAGCCTTCTGTACACCGTTTGTCTCGATACAACAAGTTCAGTTGATGCTGCGAGGTAAAATTCCAGCTGACGTACAGTATTAAGGCGGTACTGTCGCGCCCTTCGGGCCAAATAATGGTCCTCTCCTTTTGATATCACATGTGGACGGCCATGCCCTCGCCTTCGGGATACTGTTTCGGTCTCTATAAACTGTCGCCACATCCGAGAAACAACAGAGCGATACACATTAAATTCTCGGGCCACATCAGTTTGCGACTGTCCTGCTTCCATTCTTCTTATGGGCCTCAAACACAGAGAGACTAGTACGTATCTTCTTTGTGCCATATTGCACCGCCTGTTAATGTATACACAGCGACTGTGGATGTGGGCCTACCCGGAAAAAACTACCGCATTTACCCTGACATCATCGTCGACGTGCTTGTCCATTGACCGGAATGTCACCTTCCATGAAGAACACGGTTGTAAGGACATTTGTTGACATTTTGTATGATTATACCGTGAATTAGACACAACACGGGGAAATAGCGGCTTACTGCTTTAATTTTGGACACCAGTGTAGTTACAACTGTGGCCGAAAGGTGTCAGCTTCTTAAGGACTGTGAAATTATCAAGCAGTTAAAACCGTATATTTGGGAAACAAAACTGTATTTATTGCAGCTGTTTAACTATCGCTAATTTGTTTAATTCTTAATGCGAATGATGGTGTGAAGGTGAGGTATTAAATCAATGGATATTTTTGTGTGTATTAACTGGGTATACCTTAGCGTGAGAAATGTGTACAGAGAGAGTGAGTTATACTGAGGGGAAATCGCAGAGTGCAACCAGCCAGTTTATGGGACTGAGAAACAAGATACATTTTACGATAATTTAGTTTCTTAAAGAGGGAGTTACTTTCATATTTGTGGATTTTATAAATTTGTTCTTTTGATGAATTGCTCTTAATAACTACTAAGTTGTGGTTCGTCTAAATAGTTGGTCAAAACTAAAAAAAAACTAGTATTGGATTGATCACGATGTATACCAGCCAATCAGACGACCATATGTTCGCGCGTATTTTGTGGACTAAGAGGATTGCTTTGTGAAATCTAGATCGGTTCGGATATTGGCCGTGATGATGTTCGGACGTATGTATAAGGAGCTCTGAATAGAGTGATAATTTTGTGGAATGATTAAAACGTGACCGTGGAGTGCCGCAAAGTGGACGCGAACGTGTGAAAAAGACGAACACGTGAAACTCCGATTTTAATATGTAAACCGTGACTTTTGAATAACCAAAATTGAGCGGCGTGTTATACAAGCCGTGAGCGTAGACTGAACATTCGTAGTGGTCAAATTCTGTAATATTTCAGTGAGCATTCTGTCACAGACAATCCGTTTGTTACTTTTTTTTATATCAGGTTCGCTTAACTACCATAAGTGGTTATAACGAGTGAATGTGGTTCAAATAGCTCTGAGCACTATGGGACTTAACATCTGAGGTCATCAGTCCCCTAGAACTTAGAACTAATTAAACCTAACTAACCTAAGGACATCACACACATCCATGCCCGATGCAGGATTCGTACCTGCGACCGTAGCGGTCGCGCGGTTCCAGACTGAAGCGCTTAGAACCGCATGGCCACTGCGGCCGGCGAGTGAATGTGATTGCATGTCAATGTCGAAAGTATAACTTCGGATTGGAATGGACTTGGCAGAGTCTTGTATCAAAAAAGTGACTATCCAGTTGTTAGCCGATGGCTGCAGACACAACATCGCTGTTACAGAAGCCTTTGGAAGCCGTTTACCGATACAGACCACTGATAGGATCGTGTATGCGATTAGAGTTCACCCCCTCAGCGTCTGCCTGAATAAAACTAAACTCGGATGATGAGTAAAATTGAGCAACAGTAATGATTAAAAATGCAGAGAGTTCACGTGAGTTTAACAGAGCATTGTCTTGTGTAGATGCAAAGATAAATGTTACGCCAGACACAATTATTGAAGATCTAAAACAATAAGCTGAAATTACAAACAAAGTGCCAGTACACATCGTCGGCCGGCCGAAGTGGCCGTGCGGTTAAAGGCGCTGCAGTCTGGAACCGCAAGACCGCTACGGTCGCAGGTTCGAATCCTGCCTCGGGCATGGATGTTTGTGATGTCCTTAGGTTAGTTAGGTTTAACTAGTTCTAAGTTCTAGGGGACTAATGACCTCAGTAGTTGAGTCCCATAGTGCTCAGAGCCATTTGAACACATCGTCGGTTTTAAATGGACATTGGAAAGAACACAGAGAACCTTTAACCGTATATGAGACAACTGCTAATGTCTCTTACAACTGCGACTTCCAAGACACTGGAGATAAACGTTGTAGGGACACACGAGAATTAGAATATGTGAAATATATTACAGAATACATTGGGCATACATAGGAAAAGGCAAAAAGAGAGTTTCCGAATGGTCGAAAGACTCAGTACTTTTTTGTTTTCTTTTGTTATTTACCAATCTTCTGACTGGTTTGATGCGGCCCATCACGAACTGCTCTCCCGTGCGCGACCTCTTAATCCCAGAGTAGCACTTGCAATCTGCGTCCTCAATTATTTGCTGGATGTAAATCAATCTCTGTCTTCCTGTACAGTTTCTGCCTTCTACAGCTCCCTCTAGTAGCATGGAAGTCATTCCTTGATGTCTTAGGAGATGTCCTATCATCCTGATCCATCTCCTTGTCAGTGTTTTCCACATATTCCTTTCCTCTCCGATTCTGCGCAGAACCTCCTTATTCGTCACCTTATCAGTCCACCTAATTTTTAACATTCGTTTATAGCACGCCATCTCAAATGCTTCGATTCTCTTCTGTTCCAGCTTTCCCCAAGTCCACTTTACACTACCATCCAATGCCGTGTTCCAAACGTACATTCTCAGAAACTTCTTCCTCACATTAAGGCCTATATTTGATACTAGTAGACTTCTCTTGGCCAGGAACGCCTTTTTTGCCACTGCTAGTCTACTTTTGATGTCCTTTACCGCCTATCATTAGTTATTTTTTTTCCTACGCAGCAGAAATCCTTAACTTCATCTACTTCATGACAATCAATCCTGATGTGAAGTTTCTCGTTGTTCTCATTTCTGCTACTTCTCATTGCTTTTGTCTTTCTTCGGTTTACTCTCAACCCATATTCTGTACTCATTAGACTGTCCATTCCATTCAGCATATCATGCAATTCTTCTTCTCTCTCACTTAAGAGAGCAATGTCATCGGCGAATCATATCATTGATATCCTTTCACCTTGAATTTTAATTCCACCTTTGAACCTTACTTTTATTTCCATCACTGCTTCTTCGATGTACTGATTGAACAGTAGGGGCGAAAGACTACACCCTTTTTAATCAGAGCACTTTGTTCTTGGTCGTCCACTCTTATTATTCCACTTGGCTCTTGTACATATTGTGCATTACCCGTTTTTCTCTATACCTCACCCCTATTTTTCTCAGAATTTCGAACATATGCACGCTCCTTTCATGATTAATGCGTGCATCCGCTAGAAGGCTATTGCTCGTAGCTCTACGGCTGACCTCGCCCGAGACACGCAGCTCGGTCGTGGTTGAGTCACGTACTCGTAACGAGTCACGGAATCGTCGTTGTTTCTGCGCGAAGAGTACCGAACATTTACGATCTCGAGTAAATCCGTGAAGCAGACGCACCCACTCCTTGCCGCGCATAAACCAGGATACGGCCTGAGCGCAACCGAGACCACGCGCAACACAATGCCGCACTCCACAAACGTCGTCGTCAGGATGAGAACAAAGCAAGTATTAGTGCGCGACAGTTTGTCGACTTTGAAGGCTGTGTCCTTACGGTGTGACGAGATTCAATCGAAACTCTGTCAGTTCAGCAACAGTGGTCGAGCAGTTTCTGTTGTAATGCTTCGCCGGAAAATTCCGCCGCGACCGAAATGAGACTGATATGGCAAATTTATGTAATTAACAAATGGTTCAAATGGCTCTAAGCACTAAGGGACTTAACATCTGAGGTCATCTGTCCCCTAGACTTAGAACTACTTAAACCTAACTAACCTGAGGACATCACACATATCCATGCCCGAGACAGGATTCGAACCTGTGACCGTAGTAGCAGCGTGGTTCCAGACTGAAGCGCCTAGAACCGCTCGGCCACAGCACCCGGCAAGTACTTAACAAGTGACTTCAGTTAATGATGGTCGCCTCCAAAGCAGAACCGTTTCGACTTGACACGTGTCTATGTCCGCCCCTCTTGTTGCTCAAAAAGTTTCTGCTAGTCGTTTTCTGTGAGGCTGCCGAAGAGTTCCGCTGCTATTATCAGTTTATGCGTATCGAAATATGTTCGGCAGTGAGTCTAAAAAGCTAATGACCGCAATATTTCGTGACCGATATTACGGGCAAATCCGTGTTGTACTTAACTTCTGTGAAACGTGTTCACAGTTGCGCATATGGACAACCATCACCTGTAAAATGTAATGACGACAACGAAAATTTGTGCCGCAACGGGAGTCGAATTCGGATTTCCCGATTACCACGACCTGTCTTCCTACCATTAGACAACCTGAACACGCTTCAAGGCCAGTCCAAAACTTCCATATGTTATCAATCATGTTTCTGCAACCAGCACTCGTACAACCATTATGTACATTCCTGCACAGGGGAGACATTTTAATTGAAAGTCGCTTATCAGTTGTCGGCGGATAAATACAACATTCCAGTACCTGCGTTGTTCAGAAGCACGATGCATCTATATCTGCAGGAACTTCGCATCGTACTTTTGAACAACACATGCACTTAACTTCCAGCTTCTGCATAAAGGTTGAGAGAATTGTGTTCTTTAGACGCCATATGAAACCTTCAGCTTTACTATTTTCTTATGTTACTTTACTTGGCCTTCGGTGCTGCTGCATCACAGAGCCGTCAGATTGTACAATAAATTTTCAAATTAAAAAATACGGGGTGGTCAGAAACAGTCTGAAAACCTAGAAAGGGTGTTGCAGGCGAGGTTGTGCCGCGATATAATTCATAAGAAATAATTCGATACGTACGCTGTTCACGAGTTATTTAGCATTGAAGTTAGGCAATTTGGTCATTTCGCACCCAAATTCAAGAACATGCACGCGCTAGAATGCGGTGTTGCACAGACATCTGTGGTTCGTGAGTTACCAATTGTTCAAATGTTCAATACTTATTAAAATGTGCTATTCTCCGAAAGCAATAAATTTAAGCTAGGTGAGAGAAAGCTATGTTTGTTCCGTTTGAGGAAATCAAACATAATACAAATTTGGTGACGCTGTGGCAGACTGCTTGAATACGAGCGCGACTATCTGGTTGGCTAACTTCAATGTTAAGTAACTCGGAAACTGTGCAAAGTATCGAATTTTTTTCTTAACAGTTATTTCTCAGTAGAACCTCCCCTGCATCACACTTACAAGTTTTTCGGACTGTTTCTATGCACCCCCGTACATTGATAACAAACTTGTTCCGAGCACGTTCTGATAATTTTCACAATTAGTTTCTAAGGATTGCAAATAGTTAAATGCAACTGATGCGCGCTGTGCAAGAGAGCAATAATAATCAGATTAATAGTATTTGTAGATGTGTTTTGCTATTTGAGCAGTAAAATAGTTGAGGATGGCCGTAATGGAGAGGATACAAAATGTAGAATGACCACTCCGTAGAATAGTCACGTCAAAATTCCACGCTTTTCACTGACGCTGGGGTTGCACGAAAGATGTGATGAGCAGCATTTGTTAGGGCTGACTACATGTACACGTTTGCAAAAAAGAAATTGAAATCATCTGCCGAAACACCAGAAAAAATTCGGCTGACGACTCCTAGGATATACACCCTGTACATCTGACTGTAGCAACATTATATTTCAGCTTCGGAAACAAAACCTTTCAGATGGTAAAGCGTAAAGCAGTCTAAATAAAAGAAACCACTTAAAATTACCAAGTCGTCAGATCAACTGGTAAGTCGAACTTCCATAAAAATTGTAAAGCGCATTCAGCCGAATACAAGTTGAACTGGAATTCGAGTGACAAAATTTGAGAGGTTATTGACCGATATTTTCTGAATATTTGCGCCCGTGGTTTCCGGTGATGTATTACGGAGTAAATGTATTTGGTTTGATTTCTTACCTCAATTTTCCTTTGTGTCTGTTCTGCAGTGAAAATATCTGCACAACAGTTGAAATGACAATTGTATGCAGTTCGTGCCTTCTTTGGAAAGGAACTTTTGCGATCAGCTCACAACACTAATGCCCACCCTAGTCTTCGCCCTCAGGCTTGTATTCAGTAGTACTGCTCTGCTCTGTCTCGTGTTGGTTTTTCCGCGAGTTTTAGTCGTGCGCTAAACGGTGATAAACAGCAGTATGGACAGGTTTACTGATCATGAGTTGACCGATAGGGATCTCCTTAATGCGTTTTCTGAATGCAGTGGAAGATCGTCACAACGAACAAAGAAGCTTTGGTGAAGTGTTCTAGGAAAGAAGGCAACCACATCACGCTACTTTTGCGTTTTGCATGTTGTTGAATTACTAATTTTCTGTGTTGTACCTTTTGGTGATGCATATTACAACCTCGGACGACAACCGAATAAATCACAATTTCATTAATCTGTAACGAGCCGCTGGAGACGACGGGTGCCTACTACAATAATACTCAGAAAATATCCATGAACAACATTTGAAGTTTTGTTTGTGGCGATCGTATTCAATCTCTGACAGTATTGTAACGAATCAGTTTCAAATCCTTGACAGCGGGCAATTTTTTTTTATTCCGTCTTAAATTAATGTTCCTTTCTGTTTCATTCACGGCTGTTTGTAGTCCTTGTATTAGACGCAGCTAAAGAGCTACGATGGGGAAAACGCCGGAGCAGCACTGCTAAGACATGGGGGTTCAGAGCCCCGTAACGCCCCTAAGCAGCTCAAGACGAATGCCGGGATGGCTCCTTTGAAAGGGCACGCCCAGTATCCATCCTCCATTCGAACTTGTTCTTTGTCTCACTTGACATTGTCGTTGACGGGGCGTTAGAGACTATACTTCGTTCATCTTAAGTGCAAACATAATGTAAACAACTAGGAACTCAATGACTGGTGTTATTGCGCTCTTGGAGGTAGGTCCAACCTACGTATTATATATTTTATTACAGTGTCATTGTAAATGAAAGTTTAAGGTAGTCTAATGTCTTAATAGCCATCAAAGTTTTTCTTAGTCATGCTTTAGCTACGTAGTTTTTACCTTAAAAGCCGGCCGAAGTGGCCGTGCGGTTAAAGGCGCTGCAGTCTGGAACCGCAAGACCGCTACGGTCGCAGGTTCGAATCCTGCCTCGGGCATGGATGTTTGTGATGTCCTTAGGTTCGTTAGGTTTAACTAGTTCTAAGTTCTAGGGGCTAATGACCTCAGCAGTTGAGTCCCATAGTGCTCAGAGCCATTTGAACCATTTTACCTTAAAAACCGCGTACAGTCGCAGGCTCTGTAAACGCTGCTTCTGCGCGATTATCGCGCTGTCAATACGTAATGTCAAAATCGCTCACACTTCTTCCTGCACTGAAGTAAAACATTCACGGATCACCGTCAAAAATGATGAGAAACAAGTTGTTCTTAATGTTTTTCATGGCCGGCCGAAGTGGCCGTGCGGTTACAGGCGCTGCAGTCTGGAACCGCAAGACCGCTACGGTCGCAGGTTCGAATCCTGCCTCGGGCATGGATGTTTGTGATGTCCTTAGGTTAGTTAGGTTTAACTAGTTCTAAGTTCTAGGGGACTAATGACCTCAGCAGTTGAGTCCCATAGTGCTCAGAGCCATTTGAACCATTTCATTTGTTTTTCACGAAATTACAGAAAAAAATGGGCATTTACGTTTTTCGAGAAACTCTGTTTACTAAATGGAACATATTTGGGATAATCGGTAGCATTGGAACAAAAAGTGGCTCTGAGCACTATGGGACTTAACTTCTGAGGTCAGCAGTGGCTCTGAGCACTATGGGACTTAACATCTGTGGTCATCAGTCCCCTAGAACTTAGAACTACATAAACCTAACTAACATTAGGACATCACACACATCCATGCCCGAGGCAGGATTCGAACCTGCGACCGTAGCAGTAGGTCAGCAGTCCTCTAGAACTTAGAACTACTTATACCTAACTAACTTAAGGACATCACACACTTCCATGCTCGAAGCAGGATTCGAACCTGCGACCGTAGCGTTCCGCGGTTCCAGACTATAGCGCCTAGAACCGTTCGGCCACCCAGGCCGGCGGTAGCGTTGAAGTTTGGTATTGTGTGAGTCACTGGTTTCCTTCTTTTTTCGATCACTTCCATTCTTTGCACATTCAAATGTGAAATTCATCAAGTATATGCTCATTAATATATACTTAATCATCATTTTTATGACAAATGCACATCTTCTTCTTTCCGATTACGTATCGCACGCAGAATTTAAGTTTTCACTGTAAATATAAATTCTTAATCATCGATATTTTATAAAAGATTGTTACAGTTTCGTAAGTTAAGAAAACATTACAAAATTAAATTTTTGGGAGAAAAATGAAAAATCAAATTCTCTTTATTTTGATGACTCTATTGTCTTACACCAGAGATGTTGTCTCACAAGAGCGAGCGTGATAACTGTCGGAGAAATATGAATAACAATTTTCACGGCGCCGAGCACACCATACAATTGCCGCATTTTTACAGTTGCAACTGTATCACTGTAGTATGAATACCACACCAGTATGAATCCAACAGGATTGATATGGAGCCAAGTTAAGGGATTTATTGCGAGAAATAACAATTTATTTAAGCTGCCACACGTACTGGAACTAATGCACGACGCTTTGTCACACGTCACCACGGAACGTTGGCGGGATACATACGGCACGTCATAAAATAAGGGTAGAAAAGTGGCGCTTGGATGGCTTCGTGGAGTCTGTTGTTGATCGACTCCTTATCAATGTAGCAGATGACAGTTCCAGTAATAAAATTTGTTCCGTGGAGACGGATATGGAAGAAGTTCAAAGATTAGAAGAGAACTGGCTGTAATACCTTCAATGGCTTCAATATTTAACTGTATGGTGAAATGTCTAGATATGCTTTTACGTCACACATAGCTCACGCAGAAAAATTAACGTCTGTATAAGTTAGGAATTTTCATTACTCTTGCTTTTATTTACAATACTATTTTAGCTAAGATAGAGAGAGAGAGCATGCTTGTTTCCGTATGGTGACCTGAGAAGCGAAGTGCCGGAGTTTTGCCGTGTATCATTTCATTCTGTTTAGAAACGAAATGCAGTCGATGTTATATTTTCTACTCTGATCGTCTCATTTTACATCTTAACTGCAATTGTTCACTTCATTGGAGGTTAGATTAGCCCACCTTAAATGCGCTGCTAAACCTACTGTCTCTCGTCACTGCTGAGTCGATGTGGACGTAACTCACAGCACAAAACGTAAGCTTATTGTCGTACTTGACTGTAATCGAGACAGCTTGGCTCAAACGAAATCCAGTGAAGATCAAGCAAACGCGAAAGAGTACACGGTGTAATGTTTACATCAGGTTTATTCCTAGGATGAACACAGTATAGTATCGCTGCCTTTCTTTCCGTGCTTGCTGCTATTTGTCTAGAGTTATCCGCGCGATCTGTTACGGGGCAGACACGTAAAATAAACGGTAAATACGGCCGTCTGCTGTTTGCGAGGAAAGGGCCCGAGAGTGCGGCGTCACGCTCCCTACAGCAGTTGTTTGACATTTACCCAGCCACCGGCGCTGGCAATGCGCTTACGAAGCCCGGCGCTCGTAATTGCCGAGTAGCTGGCAATTTGAGCGCTTTCGCGGACAAACCGGGCAATACCGCTCGCGGTGAACAAAGCGCCGCGACGCGGCTAATTGCAGTACTGAGCCGGGCCGGCTGCAACTGAGACTTAATTAGGGGCTGTTGTGCAGCACGGGATTAACCTGCGCGCATCACGACTACCAAAGAGACGCCTCGGTGTCGTTCAAGCGCGCACTTCTCTGAGTGTACGAGGCAGCTCGTAATGCGCAGCGCTGGGCCGAAAGAGGCGCAACGACCACCCGAGAAGCACTGTTCGCGCTTTACGACTGCGTGCTCCGCCATAAGATCGGTCTCGGCGCGGGACAGAGCGTGTGACATTCCGCCGTGACTGAGTTCTCTCACTTTCCAATAATTGTCGCAAGTGTGTCTAGCGTGTACATGACTCACCACAAATGCTCAACGGTAAGGTACCGGCTTCTTTGAAACGGAATGAGCCGCTTTCCCTTGGACATAATAAACATTAAAGTCTAATGTCTTGCTGAACGATAATTTTTCGGCATCCCTTCTTCGTTATGATTGTTGACTCTGATTTGATATTGAACACAGTTTACTATCAAGTTTGTTGACAGTGTCAACGAGATTAGACGCGATCTGTTGTAATTTTTTTATTTATGTTGTTTTTGTTCTTGTTGTGGTCTTCATTCGAAAGACTAGTTTGATGCAGCTCTCCATGCGACTCTATCCTGTGCAAACCTTTTCCTCTCCGAGTAACTACTGCAACCTCTGAATTGCTTACTGTAGTCATCCCTTGGTCTCCCTCTGCGATTTATATCCCTCACGCTTCCCTCCAGTACTAAATTGGTGATCCCTTTATGCCTCAGAATGTGCCCTACCAACCGATCCCTACTTTTAGCGAGGTTGTACCACAAATTTCTCTTCTCCACAGTTCTATTCAGTACCTCCTCATTAGTTACGTGATCTACCCACATAATCTTCAGCATTCTTCTGGAGCACCACATTTCGAAAGCTTTTGTTCTCTTCTTATTTAAACTGTTTATCGTCCATATTTCACTTCCATACATGGCTACACTGCATTTCTACAGATACTTGTTTTAAAAAAAGGAAAGACTTTTTGGTAATTAAATCTATACACGATGTTAACAAATTTCTCTTCTTCAGAAACGCTTTTCTTGCCATTGCCAGTCTACATTATATATCCTTTGCACTTCGACCGACATCAGTTATTTTGCCCCCCAAATAGCAAAACTCATCTACCACATTAAGTGCCTCATTTCCTAAACTAATTCCCTCAGCATCACCTTATTTAATGTCCGCCCCCGGTAGCTGAGTGGTAGCCGGCACAGTAGCTCAGCGTTTTCGGTCAGACGGTTTAGCTACCCTCTGTAATAGAAAACAGAGTGAACAGATCAACGAACAACCTGAACGGATGTCATCGGACGCCCGCCACGAAAAAAGTCCGAGAACAATATACAACAAAATAACATTTAAAAAAAGTGGTCAGTGCGAAAGACTGTCAATCCTAAGGGCCCGAGATCGATTCCCGGCAGCGGTCGGAGATTTTCTCCGTTCAGGGACTGGGTCTTGTGTTGTCCTAGTCATTATCATTTCATCCCCATCGACGCACAAGTCGCCGAAATGGCGTCAAATCGAAAGACCTGCACCCGGCGAACGGTCTACCCGACGGGAGGCCCTAGTCACACGACATTTGCATTTACCTTATTTAATTCGACCACATTCCATTATCCTCGTTTTGCTTTTGTTGATGTGCATCTTATATCTTCCTTTCAACAAACCGTCCATTCCGTTCAACTTCTCTTCCAAGTCCTTTGCTGTCTCTGACAGAATTACAATATCATGGGCAAACCTCAAAGTTTTTATTTCTTCTCCATGGATTATAATTCCTGCTCCAAATTTTTCTTTTGTTTCTTTTTCTGCATGCTGAGTATACAGATTGAATAACATTGGGGATAGACTACAACCTTGTCTCACTCCCTTCTCAGCCACTGCTTCCCTTTGGTGCCCCTCGACTCTTATATTTATATTAGGGACTGAAAACCTATGAAGTCAAGATTGCACATTAAATCATATTTATTTCGACTGATAACTAGTTTCGGCTAACAATCTAGCCATATTCCGATCATAAAACACCGTTGATTAGTGTTAATACCTTTACGACTTCACACATATTTAATTTCTTCCTTAAATTGACAGCATCCATAGATTACATAGTTAAAAACAGCTTTTCATAGTTCCTGGCCAGTATAATTGAAAGGCTTTTATGAAACAAAGGCGTTGTGCCGTTACAATTTCGTACCTAATACACTCATAATATCATAACAGAGAGCATCATATATATTTTGCTGTAATGAACAAACTACGAGCTACGAAATATCAGACCAGTTGTTTGCCTACGCGGAAGAGTCACTAAAAAATAGAACACAACATGTTCACTGATGAGCCAAAGCATTATGACCACCTAATTAAAAGCGTGCTGGTCCACTTCTGGAACGCACTTACGCAATCAATGAGCGTGCCATGGATTCGGCGATTACTTGATAGGTTTCCAGAGCTTTGTGGTACTAGAGGCGTAGGAACAGGTCACACACACTTCCCGTAATTTAAGGGCAGTTGGTTTCTGGGCGCGGAGCCGGCACCCGATAGTGTCCCCGTTGATTTTCGTGGGATTCAGATAAGCCGAATTTGATGGCCAAGCCATCAAAGTGAGTTTACTACCGCGCTCCCCAAACTACTGCAGCACGGTTCTGGCCTTGTGACACAAACAGTTATCCTGCTGGAAGATGCCACCGGTTTTGGGGAAGACATCAAAACGTAAGGTGTTACAAGTGGTCCCTAATAATGTTCACATAGTCCACACCTGTCACGTTGCATCCTATTACTACCACAGGCCCCATGGAACCCCATGAGTGTCTCCCATAATATAATACTGATCCCACCGGCCTGCGTCCGTGGCGCGCTGCATCTTTCGAGCAACCGTTCGCCTGGATGATGGCGTAACTGTACACGACCACCGAACTGGTTTGACAATAAACGGGATTCATCCGACCAGGCGACACGACTGCATTGATCCGCGATCCAATCTCGATGATGCCGTGCCTACTGTAATCATAACTGACGATGTTGCTGGGTCAACATGGGAACACGTAGGGGCCCTCTGCTGCAGAACATCGTGTCCAACGATGTGCGCCGAATGGTGTGCTCCAAAACGTGTCTGCGCCAGCACTGTACTCTGTCGTCAGATCTGCCACAGATCACCGTCTATCCTGCTTCAGAGAGTTGGCAAGCCTCCTATCCCTATGTTCTGTGTCGGGGTACGGACGTCCACCTCCTTGTCGCCTACTCGTGGTGTCAGCATTCTTCAAACACTTTCCACTGACGCTCACGACAGCAGCACGCAAACAGCCGACCAGCTTCGCCGTTTCCGAGATGCTCGATCCCAGGCAAAGGGCCACAACAGTCTGGCTTTTGTCACAGTTGTTTAAGTCGTCGGATTTCCGCCTTCGCGCCACTAAGCGTCACTAGAACGATTTCCTATTCGTCTCTGCTCCGCTCATACTCTCTCTTACCGCGTCACGTGACCTCTGCACCACCAGGCAGCATACAGCCAGGCGGTGGGCAGTGGTCATAATGTTTTGGCCAATTAGTGTCTATCACCGAGTGGATAACGTCGGAAGTTGCCGGAGGATTCTTACCGATACAGATAAGTCGCAACGGTATAAAATTGTAGTAAAATGTAGGAAGACCTGCAAAAGACACGTTTTGGTGCAGATATTGGAAACTGACTCTTAACAAAAACAAAAGTAGGCGGATGTACCCAATAATTTGTTATTAAAAGATTGTACACCAATCACTGAAAGCAGTCAGATCCTTTAAGCAACTAGGAGTATGCTGACGGAACGATTACAAGTTGAATGGCCACACAAAAACAAATCGTGGCATATGCGCATGTCTGACTGAGATTCATTCGCAGAACCCTCAGGAACTGTAGTCCATAAATACTCATATTGCCCATCTGACTGGAAACGCTAATCTATAGGAAATTCGGAACATCAAAAGAAGAGCAGCGCGTTTCGTCACGTAATAGTTTAGTAAACGCTAGAGTATCACGCACATTCTCAGCCGACTCCAGTGACACACGCTGCAGGAGAAGCGTTGCTCATAGAAGTCTCATTTCAAGGTTAGAGTTTCGAGAGCGTACTTTCTTCGAAGAGTGAACCGGTACACTGATTCCTAGTACGTGTCTCCCGCGAAAAGACCAAGAAGTAGAAATTTTCCGCGCACTACTCGCGACTGGAACGGGGGAATTGCCACTGGTTCCCCAAAGTACCCTCCACCACACTCCATAAGGTTACTTTTGGGGTACAGACGTAGACTAGAGGTACGTCATCGTAATCCTCATTATCAGCACCTGTTTCACAACCTCCGATGTATGAGAAACTTCATCAAACGGCGTTGGATATTTTCCTCTATTTACACTCATTGCATTGCCTTTAGTAAGCTGCCAATCTTTCAGCGAGCGGCAGATTACCTGCAACTGTCTCTGCATTTCGTAATATTTTTTTAATGATAACACCTCCCTTTGCCCTACTGTAAACCGCAGTGGTTCCAGGGCAGGGAGGCAGGGGGAGGGTCCGAGTCCGGTGGATCAGGGTATTATGAATAGGACATTCATAGAGGCTAGAGCCCCATTTGAAAATGTTCTGCACAATTGGGGACGAAACGTTGGGCTACTCCAGGAAATTTATTCGACCATGGCAATATAGCCCAAAACATAAGTGTAACCCAATGTACACTGCCGGAAAAAAATAGACACCTGGAAAGATTACGTCGATTTTTATCCAATGATGGCATATGCCGCCTGAGGGATAGTAGATGTACTGATAATGGCTTCAGATTTATCAGCCAACAGATATTGCAGCGGGATAGCTACCAGAGCGCCATATGTGTGTGCCCTTTAATAGCAAACGCTCACAGCTAGAAGGTTCAGTCTGGTGCAAACGTGTGAAGCACGCAGTGAAACACGAGATGGAGACGCGCTCGTGCTTCCTACAGCCAAGTGAGTGGGTTTGAACGGGGTTAGGATGGTCCTCCGGAGAAGTAGAACGTCACTAGTGCAACAATGCTGGTATCAGTGCTCACGTGAACACTCTCACACCTGTAAACGAGGTTCTATGTCCATGCAGCACAGACGCCGCGTTTTAAGGGCAGCAGTGGCAGATTGTACAGCTACCACAGCACAGGTGAGAAGGCTTGGGAGCCCAGCCCGGTGGGACTACGGGCACGCACACCTCTAGCCTGACCTCCACTCGCGCCACAGCATCGACACGCACTGCTCGACTGGGGCCGTCAGAGAATCACTAGAAGATGGATTGGCGCGTCGTGGTGTTCAGCGATGAAAGTAGATTCTGCCTGCACGCCAGTGATGGTCATTTACACTTACGACTCAGGCATGGTGAGTGCTATCTTGTAGAATGAATTTGCCCAAGACGCCCTTCCCCCGCTCGCCCCCCCCCCCCCCCTGGTCTTATGGTTCAAAATGTTCAAATGCGTGTGAAATCTTATGGGACTTAACTGTTAAGGTCATCAGTCCCTAAGCTTACACACTACTTAACCTAAATTATCCTAAGGACAAACACACACACCCATACCCGAGGGAGGACTCGAACCTCCGCCGGGACCAGCCGCATAGTCCATGACTGCAGCGCCACAGACAGCTCGGCTAATCCCGCGCGGCTGGTCTTATCGTTTGGGATGCGATAAGCTGCAACTCTCGTTCACCTCTAGTGTTTCTGGAGCGAACGCCAATCAGCGCTCGGCAATGCAGAATGTTGCTAGACCCGTTATTTTCCGTTCTTGCAACAGGAAGGCGGTGTGGTGTTCCAACTGTTTAATGCTCGCCCACACACTGCGAGTGAAACTCAACGTGCTCTGCAAGGCTTGCAGCAACTTCCCTGGCCAGCACGATGTCCACACTTGTCTGCAATCAAGCACATGTGGGATATGATGGCACGAAAAGTGACTCGTGCGGCTCGCCAACCAACAACTCTACGTGAAGTCGAGCTAGCATGGAACAACGTATCCCAGGACTATTCCGCCCGTGGAGGCCACAGCACATACAGATATGTGTGTTTCAGCATGGGTCGATACCTGGTACGTCTGAACTGCTTGTGGTAATTGATCTTCAAATGTAATCATTTCACCGCGCGGGATTAGCCGAGTGGTCTGGGCGCTGCAGTCAAAGACTATGCGGCTGGTCCCGGCGGAGGTTCGAGTCCTCCCTCGGGCATGGGTGTGTGTGTTTGTCCTTAGGATGATTTAGGTTAAGTAGTGTGTAAGCTATCAGTTTAATAAGTCACGGCTGCAAAATACTAACGCGAATTCTTTACAGACGAATGGAAAAACTAGTAGAAGCCAACCTCGGGGTAGATCAGTTTGGACCCAACGACTTATTTTAGAAGCTAGATTAAGGAAAGACAAACCTACGTTTCTAGCATTTGTAGACTTAAAGAAAGCTTTTGACAATGTTGACTGGAATACTCTCTTTCAAATTCTGAAGGTGGCAGGGGTAAAATACAGGTAGCGAAAGGCTATTTACAATTTGTACAGAAAACAGATGGCAGTTATAAGAGTCGAGGGTCATGAAAGGGAAGCAGTGGTTGGGAAGGGAGTGAGACAGGGTTGTAGCAACACCGACTCAAAGGAAGGCCTCGGCGCTTGTTGGTGACGTCACTTCAGCTAGGCACGGCGAACGCCAGGTCTGTTGCAGGCAGAAACGCCTGGGCGTGCTTATCACTATATATCTCTTATTTTTGAACAAAATGTTTGGTATTGTTTTGGATTCTGCAGTTTTATTTAGATGAAAGATTTTCTTACTATCGTAAAACTTCAAATGAAGATCATAGTCCTGTATTACTGAATCTTGTCGAAACAATCGTAGATCAATATGAGAAGATGCTTTGCCCCATTGCAAACTTCGGAAATTTGACGTTCAAGTAACTATATTTACTTAATGCATTTTGTTATTGAAACTTACCCCAACCCCCTACAATTAACTCGTTTCTTTTATTTATTTATTTTCGTTTCGCATCGTCACTGGAAATGTGAACTAATTTACATGTGTAAATGTCCAACTGTTGCCAGTCATTATATTACAGTCGTTTTCAACGAAGGAATTCTAAACAGGAAACAAAATAGTTTCATACATAGAAAATACTGCTGAGCTTAAACTTTTTTTAAACATGCACATTAGAAAAGATAAATATTCCCCTCTTGCAACTGAAAGGAGAAACTTTATAAGATAAAAAATTTTATTTGATAAAACAAGTATCTCTCTTTTGCCTCTTCTTCTGTCCCCCACTCCCTCCCCTAACGTGTAGAATCGCAAGATATTTCATTAACATTCAGTGCTTCTCACCCCATAGTCAACCAAGATACCTAAAGAAGAGCACCAATATGTTCACAGTTTCTTGTAAAAGCAACCCAGTACAAACGTAAATTCCTCAGATTTACAAATAAGGTAAAGAAGCACGAATTCTGTTGTTGCTGGACCATGAAGTTCTTTTTGTATGTCAATCCTTAAAACTGGTGGAAATTTAAGTTCAGGAGTACACTATTTGTTAAGTAGTGTAATGAATTGCACAATTAATTGATTGCAGAAATCTCTCAGAACAATGTGTGTTGGTCAACTACCGCCAATAGTTTCACATTTTCCTGTTTCAGAGAGGGAGACACTAACATTATGAGTATGCCTGCAACAGACCTGGCGTTCGCCGTGCCTAGCTGACGTAACGTCACGAACAAGCGCTGAGGCCTTCCTTTGAGTCGGTTGTAGCCTCTCCCTGATGTTATTCAATCTGTATATTGAGCAAGCAGTAAAGGAAACAAAAGAAAAATTTGGAGTAGGTATTAAAATCCATGGAGAAGAAATAAAAACTTTGAGGTTCGCCGATGACTTGGAAGAGCAGTTGAACGGAATGGACAGCGTCTTGAAAGGAGGATATAAGATGAACATCAACAAAAGCAAAACGAGGATAATGGAATGTAGTCGTATTAAGTCGGGTGATGCTGAGGGAATTAGATTAGGAAATGAGACACTTAAAGTGGTAAAGGAGTTTTGCTATTTGGGGAGCAAAATAACTGATGATGGTCGAAGTAGAGAGGATATCAAATGCAGACTGGCAATGGCAAGGAAGGCGTTTCTGAAGAAGAGAGATTTGTTAACATCGAGTATAGATTTAAGTGTCAGGAAGTCGTTTCTGAAAGTATTTGTATGGAGTGTAGCCATGTATGGAAGTGAAACATGGACAATAAATAGTGTGGACAAGAAGAGAATAGAAGCTTTTGAAATGTGGTGCTACAGAAGAATGCTGAAGATTGGATGGGTAGATCACATAACTAATGAGGAGGTATTGAATAGGATTGGGGAGAAGAGGAGTTTGTGGCACAACTTGACTAGAAGAAGGGATCGGTTGGTAGGACATGTTCTGAGGCATCAAGGGCTCACCAATTTAGTATTAGAGGGCAGCGTGGAGCGTAAAAATCGTAGAGGGAGACCAAGAGATGAATACACTAAGCAGATTAAGAAGGATGTAGGTTGCAGTAGTTACTGGGAGATGAAGAAGCTTGCACAGGATAGAGTAGCGTGGAGAGCTGCATCAAACCAGTCTCAGGACTGAAGACCACAACAACAACAGTGTGTAAGCTTAGGGACTGATGACCTTAGCAGTTAGGTCCCATAAGATTTCACACACATTCGAACATTTTTGTAATCATTTCATACATATGCATTGTTACAATAATAAATCTTGAGTGTACTAATATTTGCGGGAAGTATATCGTCCACAATTGTGCAAGAATTATTGCTACGCAGTGATCTATGTGAGAATACGCTTTCAGCTGATGGTCATAAACCTGAGGAATCTCTCGATATGAAACTGACTCTGATGACGCTGACTGTTGCGGAACTGCACATGCGCATGTGGTTCTGCACCGCGACTTCGGACGGGAAGTTGAGCGCGCTTATCTCGCTTATCGCCGGCCCTGCGGAAGATAATTACAGACCGCTAATTTCCTCTACAAAATTGGTTTTTGGCCGACGGAGAGTGGCTGGCTGCACGGGGGTTTCGTCAACGTGCGGCTCTGCTTGCGACACACATTCTAGAGCTGCGTCTCTATACCCGTCTCGTACATCTCACGCGATAAATTACGAAGACAATCTCTTCAATATTATAATTGACTGCATTTTTCGAAAATGCTGTTGTTTATCCTTTCGTTTAGTATGTGTAAAATTAGGTAAATGAGAATTAATGAAAAACCTAGCCTACCTGATAGTAAGATCATAGATAATGCGTCGTTGTGGCTCTACGGCCAGAAAAGAATATGTGAAGAACGCGCGGAATCCTGTACCCGTGAAGATTATATAGCAAGAATTTTCGAGATTGCGGAAGTCATTCGCGACATGCCAGGAATTTTGTAGATGGTGCACCATTCTTCCACAATGTCAACTTCGTAGCGATGTAGCATGCGAGAATTTAGAGTGTTTATTGTAAAAAGTGTTTAAAATATTATTTCTGCTTCTTTTCCACTCTGTATTAATTCACTCCTACTCGTCTTCTGTACTTTCTTACTTCCCCTTCCAGGATTAGACTATTAGCCTGTACTGGCCTCAGATTTCATGCCAACTCTTCATTGGCTGACCAACGTCTCATCTTCTGCTAACATTGCATCTAAGGCCAAGATTCGGAATTCTGTTATCCTCCATTCTAAAAATATGGTTTTCCCAATTCTGTTGTTTCGGGGGCTTCTATCATTCAAAGAGAACGTATTTAATTGCTACTCTCTCTCTTCAAAAATGGATAGTGCTTAGGCACTATGGGACTTAACATCTGAGGTCATCAGTCCCCTAGACGTAAAACTACTTAAACCTAACTAACCTAAGGACATCACGCACATCGATGCCCGAGGCAGGATTCGGACCTGCGACCGCAGCAGCAACGCGGTTAGGAACTGAAGCGCCTAGAACCGCTCGGCCACAGCGGCCGGCCGTTCTCTCTTCATTAGTGTTTTGTCATTTAGGAAATATATCCTTTCACCGATTTGAGTAACCGCATTTCAGACGACTGCTTTTTTTTCACGATCTATTTTATTCACTCATCTCTCGCTTTTATACTCCAGTGTTAGCACAACGAATTTGTCTCCCTTCTCTCAGTTTATTCTTCATTGGCTCAAAAATGGTTCAAATGGCTGTGAGCACTATGGGACTTAACTTCTGAGGTCATCTGTCCCCTAGAACTTAGAACTACTTAAATCTAACTAACCTAAGGGCATCACACACACCCATGCCCGAGGCAGGATACGAACCTGCGACCGTAGTGGTCGCGTGGTTCCAGACCGTAGCCTAGAACCGCTCAGCCACCCCGGCCAGCTATTCTTCACTGGTCGCCGAATCATTCGACACATATAGTTAAAAAGAGAGAGAAAAACGACGCACCACCAAGGAATTACATCCGGATGGGGCGGAATCGGTAGATGTGATGTACACGTATAGACAGACATATAATTACAATTTCAAGAAAATTGGATGAGTCATTGAAGAGAAAGAGCTTCACAAATGGAGCGTTGGTCCAAGTGTGACCCTTAAGCTTGAAGTCATTAGGCTTGGTCTTGGGTGACAGAGTTGTTTGATGTCCTTCTAAGGGACATCGTGCCGCATTTTGTACGACTGGAACCTTAGATCGTCAGAATCCCGAGCTGGTTTGAGGGCCCTCCTCTTAACGCTAAAAACGTTCTCAGTTGGAAGGAGATCCGGCGACCTTGCTGGCCAAGGTAAGGTCTGCCAAGGAAGAAGACAAGCAGTAAAAACTCTCACCGTGTGCAAGCGGGCATTATCTTGCTGAAATGTAAGCCCAGGCCACAAAACGGGGCGTTGAATATCGTGAACATACCGCTGTGCTGTAAGAGCCCCACGGATGACAAACAAACGGACCCTGCTATGAAATGAAAGGTATGCCCAGACCATCACTCCTGGCTGTAGAGCCGTGCGGCGAGCGACAGTTAGGTTCGTATCCCACCGCTGTCTGAGGCATCTACTGAATACAGTCCTGCTCCAATCGATGAGATTCCAGGCCGAATATTCCCAGCACCACTGAAAAGGCTTGTTGATATTCAGATATCAACGGTAGACGGCTCAAGTGGCGCCGTGAGGTCACTTCCCTTTCTGTGAGCCGCCTATTACAGGTCCTTGGGGGCACTGAATCACCAGTTGCACGTCGGATCGACGATAATGGTGAATCCGAGGCTCTGACTGCCTTTCTGACGACTGCTCTGTCCTCGCGTTCTGTCGTCTGTCTAGGTAGACATCTTTCTTCTTGACACTGTGTTCGGCCACGTTTCATCCACTCCTGCCAACATCGTCGAAAAGTGGCACTACTTCTGTTCAGACGTTGAGCGATTTGCTGATCACCCCAGCTGGCTTCTTTGAATCTAACTACACGTCCTCTCTCAAATGCTGACATCTGCGTCTACTGTTCACGTGCCTGTCTGCGAGGTTTTGTTACTGTCCAAATGAGCCCGCGGAATGAAATTCGCAAAGACATTATGCCCTGACATCGACACGTCCCTCGTTTACTATCCTTGCCAGCTGCGCCGTGAAGTTTCGCTGCAGCATCACACATTCATCCATCGGCTGCCGAAGTTTACAGTTTTGCATTTTCCGTTGGCATCTTCAGGGATATCGATTTTTGACCAATTTGCATAGCTCTTTCTTGGTGCATAGTTTTCTTATTTTGGCTTAAAGTGTATATTAAAGCTGATAAATTTTTTTCTTCTCTTTGTCATCGTGATTAAAAGATAAATCACAACTAAGATAACTAAAGTTTGAAATTTGATCTGTCGCTTGACTGTCAGTTATTACGTTGTCTTTAATTGGGAATTTTCTCATCGCGCCATATCTCAAAATTATAATTTTCAAAATTAATATTTGGCGCATGTAATCACTTCTAGAGCTTATTTTCATCGTCCTGTAGGATGAACCGATCATCTACAAAAAGCATGATGTTTATGTACATTTCCAATGTGCATATGTTCCTTCCAGTTTCTAATTCTTTCGGTTGCAGCCTTGGTGTGGTTATTTAATAATTAGAATTTATTCCGTTATTGCTCTTCCGTACTTCTTAGATTCAAAGTTTCTTCATGCTATCTGCACATTTGCTAAATTTAAAGCATGTGGCCTCTGTATGTCACAGTTAATAACATTGCACTTCACAGAACAACATATCGACTACATTACTGCAGCTCCATCTATGCAGTACAGTTTACAACCTTAGCAAATTAATGGCATTGCGACAATGTCTGCGTAGCTGATGCAAGAGTCAAGCTTTAAACACTAAACATCACAGCTAATTCGCTTTTGACATTATCAGCTATGTGTAGGTCTGACTGTTCACCTGAAACTAGGATATTTGTCTAATTTAATCAGAAACTACACTCTTTAGCGTAAAAGATACTGTTTACGTAGAGGAAATATCAGTAATCCACTAAATTACACGTGCGTCAGCTACGGTCGCAGGTTCGAATCCTGCCTCGGGCAGGGATGTGTGTGATGTCCTTAGGTTAGTTAGGTTTAAGTAGTTCTAAGTCCCATAGTACTCAGAGCCATTTGAACCACTAAATTACAGACCCATATCAGTGACGGATTTGCAGTAGGACTTTGAAACATACATTTTGTCGAACATTATGAATTCCCTCGAAGAAAATGATCTATCAAAGTGTAGTCAGCTATGGGGGCCAAACAAAATATCGTTCTTGAGAAACAAGATAAGCTCTTTATTCACACGAAGTAATGAGTGCTATCAACAGGAGATGTCAAGTTTGTTCGACATTTCCAAATTTCCAGAAATCTTTGGCACCATTGCTCGCAAGCACTGATTGCCTATGGAATATCGTCTCAGATGTTCGTCTAGATTCGTGATTTCCCGTTCAAAAATGGTTCAAATGGCTCTGAGCACTATGGGACTTAACTTCTAAGGTCATCAGTCCCCTAGAACTTAGAACTATTTAAACCTAACTAACCTAAGGACATCACACACATCCATGCCCGAGGCAGGATTCGAACCTGCGACCGCTAGACTGTAGCGCCTAGAACCGCTCGGCCACCCCGGCCGGCTGATTTCCCGTCAGAAAGTTCACAGTTAGTAGTAGTTGGTGGAAAGTCACTGAGTAAATCAAGAAGTGATATCTGCATTCTCCAAGGAAATTTTACAGGCCCATGCTGTTCCTAATCTATATAAATTATTCAGGACGCAATCTGAGCAGAGATTTTCGATTGTTGGCAAATGCTAGTAAAGTCACCAGACGATCGAATCGAACTGGGAAATGATTCAGACAAGATATCTGTCAGATGCGGAAAGTGGCACTTGACTATAAATAATCAAAAGTACGTATTCGCCGACACGAGCATTAAAAGGAATCTGTTAAAATTCGTGTACACGGTACGTTACACAAATGTAATGGCTATAAATTCATGTAAATACCGAGGGATTGCAGTTACGAAGGACTTGAGCTGGAATTATCAAGTAGATAAGTTATGGAGAGGGCAAACCAAAGATTGCGTTTAGTTAGCAGCTCGCATGGAAAATGCAACAGATCTACTAAAGAGACTGCCTACACTACGCTTATCTACCCTCTTCTGGAGTACTGCTGCGTGTGGGATGCGCATCAGCTAGAACTGCTGGAGGACGTCGAAAATGTTTAAAGAAGAGCAGTTCGTTTTGTATTATCACGAAATAGGGGAGAGAGTGCGACGGATATGATACACCAGTTTGGGTGACAGTCATTAAAAAACCAAAAAAGGCGTTTTTCTTTCCGGTGTGATCTTTTCGTGAAATGTCAAGCACCTGCTTTCTTCTTCGCATACGGAAATATTTTGTCGATTATCGTAACAGAGTAAGAGAAATTAGTTGTGTTCGCTTTTCCCACGCGCTGTTCTGGAATGGAACGGTAGAGAAATAGTCTGACGGTGATTCGATGAACCCTCTGCCAGGCACTTAAGAGTGAACTGCAGAGTAAGCATGTAAATGTAGATGTAGGTAAGTTTAAGCGCACACACCTCCACGCACCCGTCCCTGATCGGCTGTCGTTTTACGGCATTTCTGAGCTGTGGTTATCTCGAAACTATGTTCATGTTCTATGTTCATAGCCTCACTCTGATCTTCTTTCTAGGTTGCTTTCCTCACGCCTATCTCTAAATTGCTTATCGATGGCGACATTCAGGTACGCTTTTTAGGAATTAATACCTATTTGAGAAGCAATAAAATGTTATTACGACAAACAAACACACACACACACACACACACACACACACACACACACACACACACAGCCGCGCGGGATTAGCCGAGAGGTCTTGGGCGCGGCAGTCATGGACTGTGCGGCTCGTCCTGGCGGAGGTTCGTATCCTCCCTCGGGCATGGGTGTGTGTGTGTTTGTCCTTAGCATAATTTAGGTTAAGTAGTGAGCTTAGGGACTGATGACCTCAGCAGTTAAGTCCCATTTTTGAACACACACACAAACACACACACAAAACACAGTTTGAGATCTACTTTACTGGACCACCGTCCTGTGAATTTCCCAGAGCAGGTGGTACTTTCGTTGAGACACACTAAAGCGATCGCCAGTTGGCAACGTCCTGAATGGATGCTATGGTGGATACGGCCTCTGCTGATGTATCCGCGCCGGACGAGTACTGTTGCATTCTGCGAATTGTTTACTGCTCCGACGTGTGCGTCGCTGACTCCACAAATTCCCATATCTATTGGTCGGCCAACGCAACGCCAGGAAATGATAAAGCGTTCGATGGCCTGCATCAGGATATTTCCGTCGATGATATCCGAGCGCAATATCCTTCCGTGCGTCACAGCCTGTTATGATGTCCGTATCTCCTGCAACTGAAGCGGTAAACATTTGTGCAAAAATATTCATGAAATCATTACTTCCATACGTACACCCTGTACCGTTTCTGACTCTTCACCATCTGTCTCTAATCAGCTGTCCGGCTGTCTTTCCTTTCCATCGCCATTTAATAATTACGGAACGATGGGAATCGAAGCAAGGGGGAGGTACATGGAGACTGTACCATGATAGACATTTTATTTTCAATATGTGTACATTAGAATATAACAAGTGGTTTGAAATTATGCCCAAGAGGACTGACAGACTGTACAAGGTGCCGGAAGGGTCATGTTGAGAATAAAATACTATGACCAGAAACCACATCCCAGGCTCTTCAGCCCGGAACCGCGCGACCGCTACGGTCGAAGGTTCGAATCCTGCCTCGGGCTTGGATGTGTGTGGTGTCCTTAGGTTAGTTAGGTCTAAGTAGTTATGAGTCTAGGGAACTGATGACCTCAGATGTTAAGTCCCATAGTGCTTAGAGACATTTGAACGATTTTTTTTTTTTTTTTTTTTTTTTGAGCGCCCAGAATTTTGATGTAAGCGCCTCGACAGTCCAAGCTCATTAAGGCCGTTTAAACTATTGTCTCTGTAAATATTCGGTGAAGTGGTGAAGCGAAACAAGTGCTGTATCGTGTGTGAGATACAGAGGGGAGCGAGTGTGCCGGGACTTACCCCACTTCACTGTTAGTAGCGCCACGACACCTTAACGCGTCTGCGCGCATCGCACAGGTTTTTGCACCAGAATTAAGTATAAAATTAAAAGTAAAAATTTCCGTTTAAAACTTTGTGAATATATATTTTATTGTAATAACGTTTTAAATATCAAGTCTTAATATATTTTAACTTAAAGCTACCGCAAAAATGCAGTTTTAAGAAAAAAATAAGTGGCGCGAAATAATAAGGCTAGAAAGCCATAGTTTGGTCAGAGTGTGCCTATGGAAGTCAGAAATAAGTGGTGCAAGTTTCAAAGTAAAAGAATGAAAATTACAACCGGAATCCGCGTTTTTAAGAAAAATGGAAGGCGCTTAAAACTGGACTTAGAAACGTAAAATTTTGTTTTATGCTTTAGTTCACCCTAAAAATAATAACTAAGAGACCACGTCAAGCTACCTTTTATAGTTTTTGAGTAATTTAATGAAAACGACATTTGTAACTAAAATATACCCATTTGTAGTAGATTAAGTATCTCTAATTTTAATGATAGAAAATTTTGGTTACAGCACATGGTGAAAAATTATTAAATAATAGAGCTACACCAAATTTTAGAACTTTAATAGTAATAACATCCAATACAAGTTCTAGTAGATGTATCTTTCAGACGTAACGATCTACCGTTAGTTCCAGTAAAAAATTCTAGAAGGCAAACTTTTTATTCGAGCAAGCTGAAAATTTTTCTATGTGTTCAAACAACTTACCTAAATACATGTAAAAATTAAGAAGATTCCAAATTAATTCATAACTTTGTTATTAAAGATTATGTGTCCGAGAAAGCGGTCGTTCTGAGGCTGCTGCCGTGTACATTGGCAGATAACAACAGATATTCTCTCGGCCGCTGCGGCATATACATAAATGGAGCCCGAGAGGAAGGAAAAAGGTACACTTCGCACCCAACCACTGTAAGATCCACGCGTGTTAAACGTCGGTTTGCGCTTTGCCTCGGATGACATTAGAGACGGACTGTGATAAACCGCGTATTAGCGGTAAAAACTGATAGTGGACTAGCGAGGACTGTACACCGGCCTGGATCGCTTAGAATTCGCTAAAGTAACTGTTAGTGTTCCATCCGCGATAATTACAAATCCGCATGGCAAGTGGTGACTATTATTTCCACTTTTGTCGCGAGCATTTATTTTGAACATTTATTTGAGTATTAGTAGTCAGGGCATAGGACAACTTAGTAGGGACGTACCGTAGATTCCATTCTGAATTGATAATAGTGCCGTTTAAGAAGAGAAATATTTACTGTCAATTGAACCTAGTGACTTTCGATGTGTTGTACGTGAGATACTTCACTCAATATATGTATGAACTAGAGCATTATAGAATGAGATTTTCACACTGCAGCGGAGTGTGCGCTGATATGAAACTTCCTGGCAGATTAAAACTGTGTGCCCGACCGAGACTCGAACTCGGGACCTTTGCCTTTCGCGGGGAAGTGCTCTACCATCTGAGCTACCGAAGCACGACTCACGCCCGGTCCTCACAGCTTTACTTCTGCCAGTGCCTCGTCTCCTACCTTCCAAATCATAGCCCTGATCCCGCAAAGCAAAAGGAGAATAGAAACATTTCTTTCGGTGGGCTGGAACAAAATGTGGCCGTGCAGCCTGGAAACTAAGGTCAGTACGTTCTCCATCGCTTTGTGGCTGACCATAAAAATAGTTGCCAGGCTCGCGTGAGAAAGACGGCGTGTTATACAATCAACCAACTAAATAATTAAACCCACCGCCCCGCAGAGGGACGGGCATCAATATCTGTTAATACACTTAGACATTGCAAACCATCCTACGGTGTGTTTTGGAGGGTATTTGTTGTAGTTCTGTAATTTACCTTCTTCCTGTTTGATTCGCGAATGGTGCACGGGTTGTGTTGTCATGGCGTTGTGATAAGACAATCAACCCGCTTCCATGAGGGTTCGGCTGAAATATTGTAATGGTACAGTTTTATACGTTTTTGTTATTCTCTGCTGAAATATTAATTTCAATTATTAAGCTCAGAAAATATTAATCTCAAACTGTTGCTGATTGATGGTAGGTGGGCTAAAAGTAAATGAAAACCCTTTTAGGGATAAAAAAACACAGTGTTGGTTGCGGAGGTTTTTATTTTGAAATTTCAATGACGCGTTCCGCCTTTGGTGGGCATCTTTAAATTATAGAAACTGATCACGGCGCACGCCGTTTGTAAAATGATTACACGATGCAAATACCTCGGCAAAATGCGGTTGGGATGTCAAAACGTTGATAATCCCTAATGCACGTCAAGTGAGATCTTTTTCAGGACGGTGTGCGTTGTCACTAGTTTCTCTAATCTGAAGACGCCTACCAAAAGCGAAACGCGTCACTGAAATTTGAAAACATAAACCTCCGCAACCAAGAACGTATTTTCATCTCAAATTTTACACTGACTGCTGTATCAGCCGAAATGATGGAATGGAAGAAAAATGCTATTGTTAGTAATTTTGGAAACATCTGTCAAACGCTAAGAACATTCGAGCTGCCGCTCGGGTACGAGTTTCGGGTAATGTTGTATTCCGAAGACTGATTTGGTTGCGGTGGATGCGTGGAACAACCGTCTAACAAGAGGCATGACACTCTACAATCCACAACCTCACAAAAAAAAAAAAAAAAACCTGCTCAACACTGCATGAGCAGTTTCTGCATTGCGTTCGTTCTAGACTGACATGTTTATACCTGCGCCAGATTACAGCTAATGCAATTACTATTAATACTGCGGTTGTTGTCTTCAGTTCGAAGACTCATTTGATGCAGTTGTCCACGCTACTCTATTCCGTGGAAGCCTCTTCATCTCCGTAAAACTGTGTCCTTTTGAACCAGGTTACTGTATTCATCTCCTGGTCTCCCTCTACAATTTTTTGCTCTCACACTTCCATACAGTACTAAATCGGTGATACCTTGATGTTTCAGATTGAGTCCTACTAACCGATCCCCTCTTTTAATCAAGTTGTGCTAAGAATGCCTTCTCAGTCCAATTCAATTGAGTAGTCAAGCGATCTACTCATATAATCTTCAGTACTATTCTCTAGCACCACATTGCAAAAGATTCCAATCACTTGTCGAAAATGTTTATCTCCACATTCCACTTTCATACATACATTTTGTGATCAAAACTACCCGGAAACCCCCAAAAAACAAACGTTTCTCATATTAGGGGCATTGTGCTGCCATCTACTGCCTGGTACTCCATGTCAGCGACCTCAGTAGTCATTCGACATCGTGAGAAAGCAGAACGGTGCGCTCCGCGAAACTCACGGAGTTCAAACGTGGTCAGGCGCTTGGGTGTCACCTGTGTCATACTTCTGCACGCTAGATTTCCACACTCCTAAACATCCCTAGGTCCACTGTTTCCGATGTGATAGTGAAGTGGAAACGTGAAGGGACACTTACAGCACAAAAGCGTACAGGCCGACCTCGTCTGTTGACTGACAGAGACCGCCGACTGTTGAAAATGGTCGTAATGTGTAACAGGCAGACATCTATCCAGACCATCACACAGGAATTACAAATTGCATCCGAATCCACTGCAAGCACTATGACAGTTAGGTGGGAGGTGAGAAAACTTGGATTTCCTGGTCGAGCAACTGCTCATAAGCCACACATCACGCCGGTAAATGCCAAACGACGCCTCGCTTGGTGTAGGCAGCCTAACCATTGAACGATTGAACAGTGGAAAATCGTTGTGGAGGGACGAATCACGGTACGCAATGTGGCGATCCGATGGCAGATTGTAGGTATGGCGAATGCCCGGTGAGCATAATCTGCCAGCGTGTGTAGTGCCAACAGTAAAATTCGGAGGTGGTGGTGGTACGTTGCGGTAGTGTTTTTAATGGAGGGGTCTAGCACCCCTTGTTGTTTTGCGTGGCACTATTACAGCACAGGCCTACATTGATGTTTTAAGCACCTTCTTGCTTCCCACTATTGAAGAACAATTCGAGGATGGCGATTGCATCTTTACACACGATCGAGAGCACCTGTTCATAACGCACGGCCTGTGGCGGAGTGGTTACACGACAATAACATCCCTGTAATGGACTGGCCTGCACAGAGTCCTGACCTGAATCCTACAGAACACCTTTGGGATGTTTTGGAACGCCGACTTCATGCAAGGCCTCACTGACCGACATCGTTACCTCTCCTCAGCGCAGCATTCCGTGAAGAATGGGCTGCCATTCCCCAAGAAGCCTTCCAGCACCTGATTGAACGTATGCCTGTGAGAGTGGAAGCTGTCATCAAGGCTAAGGGTGGGCCAATGCCACACTGAATTCCAAAATTACTAATGGAGGGCGCCACGAACTTGTAAGCCATTTTCAGTCAGGTGTTCCGATGCTTTTGATCACACAGTGTGTATTCACTGCACCTTTTGGAGTGGTGAGGCGACACGGGCGGGCTTAGCAGTAAACATTGTATTCTGGAAAGACCGGTAAGTTCCAGAGCACTCTGGCGGCATGGGACACGGTTCGTTAGCTATGCGATGAGTGCTGTCGCGACATGGCGTCTTCTGCCACAGTGTCGCGGAAGACCAGTATGTGCGCTGAGTGGCCTGAAGTCCTACTTCACCCTGTGCATTACAGGCAGGGCAGTTCACCCAGGAACCGAGACAGATAATGCGTGGTTTCTCGCAACCTATCCTTCAGACGTCCACATTGGCATTAGAGCTGAAACTCTATCCTCTAGTGCTGTGGTATGTGAAACGTTCCCGCCGATTACTTCTCCATCGCTTGTGACTGGCATCCACAACCTATCTCTACTGAATTTTTATTCTCCACTTCCCTTTTCCTAATAGTGCCAGTTAACCGCTCCTAGATCCAAGAACCTTAATACACTGCTTTACATTTGCCAAGGAACAACTGTTCTTGCTATCGAAAAACCGACGATTGATAAGGAATACCTTAGAAATGGTAGTAAAAGGAAATATGCACTGCTACAACACGACGTGGTATGGACTTCACTAACGTCTGAAGTAGTGCTGGAGGGAACTGAAAACATGAATACTGAACGGCTGTCCTTAAATCCGTAAGAGTACGACAGGGTGGAGATCTCTTCTGAAGAGCACGTTGCAAGGCATCCCAGATATGCTCAATAATGCTCATGTCTGGGGAGTTTGGTGGCCAACGGAAGTGTTTAAACTCAGAAGAGTGTTCCTGGAGCCACTCTGTAAAATTCTGGGCGTGTGGGGTGTCGCATTGTCCTGCTGAAATTGCCCAAGTCCGTCGGAATCCACAATGGACATGAATGGCTGCAGGTGATCAGACAGGATGCTTACGTACGTGTCATCTGTCACGAGTGTATCTAGACGTATCGGGGGTGCCATATAACTGAAGACGCCGCACACCATTACAGAGCATCCACCAGCTAGCACAATCCCCTGCTGACATGCAGGGTCCATGGATTCATGAGGTTGTCTCCATATCCGAAGATGTACATCCGCTCGACACAATTTGAAACGAGACTCATCCGACCAGGCAACATGTTTCCAGTCATTAACAATCCAGTGTCGGTTTCGACGGGCGCAGGCGAGGCGTAAAGCCTTGCGTCGTGCAGTCATTAAGAGTGGGTCTTCGTCTTCGAAAACCCATATTGATGATGTTTCGTCGAATGGTTTTCACGCTGGCACTTGTTGATTGCTCAGCATTTAAATATGCAGCAACCTGCGGAAGGATTACGCTTCTGTCTCACTGAACGATTCTCTTCAGTCGTCGTTGGTCTCGTTGTTGCAGGATCTTTTTCCGGCCGCAACGATGTCGAAGATTCGATGTTTTTACCGGATTCCTGATATTCACGGTAAACTCGTGAAATGGTCGTACGGGAAATGTCCCCACTTCATAGTTCTCTCGGAGATTCTGTGTCCCATCGCTCGTGCCCCGACTATAACACCACGTTCAACCTCCATTAAATCTTGATATCCTGCTATTGTAGCTGCAGTAACCGATCTCACAACTGCGCCAGGCAGTTGTTGTCTTATAGGTATAGGTGTTGCCGACCGCAGCGCCGTATTCTGCCTGTTTACATACCTCTGTTTTAGAATACGCATGCCTATACCAGTTTCTTTGGCACTTCAGTGTAGAGGGCGGGACGTGTTAAATACAGCGATGTCCGAGCATAAACGCTCTGTATGCATTCGACAGTTCAAGCAGTGCGGTGTTTAATAGAGGTTATTGTTAAACTGATTAGTGTGACAATCCATATGGTATAGCGACATGTTTGCAAAACCTTTGAGTGTTTACGATTGTGGACGGGCAGTTGGACAACTCGAAGCCAGTCATAGTGTCCCTACTGTAGGCATTAGTAATGTGTGTGTCCAAATGTATCACCTCGTAACTGAAAAGTTCGCTGAAGGTGGAAATGCTACACGAAAGCATGCTGCTGGTCGTTACATCGACCACGCCTCACTGTGGCAAATGATTGTGGCCGAGAGTCAGTGGCAAGTGATTCTGGCCATGAGTTAATGGCAAGTGATTGTGGCGACGAGTTACTGTGGAGAGAGAGAGGGGACCACGTCAGACACTAGACCTCTGGCGTGGCTCTCCACAGAGTCGCGGTTGGCGTTCGGACCGTGCGGCTGCCCGGCGGCGGGGTTTCCGCCAAAATGCAGTAACTGGAAATCTTGCACTGATTGGCCCGACCGAATGTTATGTATCATGAAGTACTATAATTTTCAACGTCTGAAGACGGGATTTTAAAATCTCGAAATCGGTTGTGGTTTAAATAAATACACTCACGTACAGAAAAAAAATAGAACGCCTTGAACCACTAGAGATAGGACGTTCATATTCACAGGAGTGTACATTGTTATGTTCTGCAGAAATTTCAGTCACCTTGCTTCAGCATGGGTCGTGTTGCCTAGTAGGCACAGCGTTCGCCATGGGCCCCGAAAACTTTTTCCATGCGTGATGGCATCGACGCGTGTAAGACGCGATAGGCGTACTGTGGTATAACCCTCCATGCTACATTCACCTAGTTGCAAAGTTATTCTGTGATGGTTGGCAATGAATCACAGCGCTGCAGCTGTCGTTTCATCATATGCCACACATTTTCGATTGGCGGCAAGTCTGGTAATCTGTAGCGCCAGGGCAAAAGGCTGACATCCTGTGGCACCAAGAAAGCACGTGTTCGTGCAGCAGCATGTGGTCGTGCATTATCTTGCTGAAAAATGGCGAGTGGGGTGTTGTGCAGGAAGAATAAGGCCACGGGTCTCAGGATGCCATTCACATAGGTCACGCTGGTCACAGTCCCGTGGACACGCGCCAGTTATGATTTGTAGTTTTACCCAACGGCACCACAAGGCCTTGAGTTGGCACTGTATGTCTTGTGCGAATGCAGTCACTACGATGCCGCTCGCCTTGTCTGTGGCGAACCAAAATGCGGCCATACATTTCAAACAAACAGAACCTGGATTCGTCCGAAAACGCTATCTGATGTCATTCCTGTCCCCAGCGACGTCGTTCCTCACATCATTGCCGTCTAGCATTTTTCTGCACATTCGTCAAAGGTAGGCGGAGAAGTGGACGACGTGCACGTAAGGCGTGCCACAATAAACGACAACGGACTGTCACTCCTGATGGTGAACGATGTGTTATACTGTTCCACCGTTGCGCCGGAGCCGAGGGGGACGCAGATCTGTCCTGCAGTGTCATTTGGATGAGGCCATCTCGTCGTATTCCACGGCCTTCCGTGAACAATTCTGCACACACCCGTTGCACTGCCGAAACAACGCGTCCAACACGAACAGCAATTTCCCGGATGGATGCATCACATTCTCTCATGCCAATAATGCGCCCTCTTTCAGACTCACTGATTTGACGGTAAGGTTCGCGTATACGTCTGAGAGGCATCCTCCATGTCTGATCAAGTCTCACAGATCCATTACCTCCGGTTTATAGCGACAACGACAGCCGTAGGCACATTTTACTGGTCGGTGGTGTTGCGCCGCAATATCGATGTTGACCTTCAACCGGCGGACCGACATGGCTCAAACGCTACTCATTTCTGTAGAACATATTAATGTACATGTCCTGTGAATATGAACATTCTATAGATGTTCTGTGACTATGGACGTCCTCAAGGTGTTCTGTTTTCTCCTGAACGTGAATGAATTAGTAAAACTGAGGCCGATCTCTAAATTATCATGCCTCGGTGTAGCCGAACTCCTACATACCTAATCCTGCGGACCACAGAATATTCACGGACGTTATCTATATGGCCTAGGCGTTATGGTGAGGGCAGACGTCGACCGAACACCACTGCATATCTTTGCGCGAGGTACCATTACATAAGAGCGGTATTGCAGAGAGATTATTCTGGATGATGTCCTTTCGTTTAGGGGTGTGGTAGGTGCCGGCGTTCTGTTTATGGACGAAAACGCCCGCTGACAAAAAATTGATGAGGTGTCGGACACACACCAGAAAGTGAACGTTTGGAATGGCCTGCGTACTTCCCGTAACTAAACCCTGTAGAGTATGCCTGGAATGCTCTCGGCAGACATGTCAGTCGACGAAAACGCTCTCCCCGAACCGTACAAGTACTGTAAACAATCTTTGAACAGGAGTGGGATAACATCTCCCAAGGACCCATCAACAGTTCGGTAGCCAGCATGAATAACAGGTGCTAAATGTGTATTCCATACTTAGAGTCCCATTTCGACCTTTTATGCTGAGAATCAAATCTGTGGAAGTATGAACGTTAGTTATGCACGTTCTCATGATTTCCTATGTGGTGAAATCTGTACCATACTTTGCCGTGCGGGATTAGCCGAGCGGTCTCAGGCGCTGCAGACATTGCCTTGCGGTTGATCCCGGCGGAGGTTCGAGGCCTCCCTGGGGCATGAGTGTGTGTGTTTGTCCTTAGGATAATTTAGGTTGAGTAGTGTGTAAGCTTAGGGACTGATGACCTTAGCAGTTAAGTCCCATAAGATTTCACACACATTTGAACTTTTTTTTACCATACTTCGTTACAAATGTACCACGCCACCTCTATTATATACGTACTGTGTTTCAATCGTCCATCAGTGCCTGTAATTGTCCCTGGCTAACGTCTCTGTTCCTTAGCAATTGTCAAGCAGTTTATCGCCCGCAGCTCGTGGTCGTGCGGTAGCGTTCTCGCTTCCCACGTCCGGGTTCCCGGGTTCGATTCCCGGCGGGGTCAGGGATTTTCTCTGCCTCGTGAACGCTGGGTGTTGTGTGATGTCCTTAGGTTAGTTAGGTTTAAGTAGTTCTAAGTTCTAGGGGACTGATGACCATAGATGTTAAGTCCCATAGTGCTCAGAGCCATTTGAACCATTTGAAGCAGTTTATCACAGATATCCATAGCCGTTTTTATTTCTATACACTTTTTTGTGCTGAACGGTTCATGTTATCGAATCGTATTTTTCGACAATGATAGTATGGACGGGGGAACAAACTTCGTTAGCTAGCTAATACTGTTAACTCTTACAAGAGCCGCGGTGTAGAAACTGTCTGCTGACGTGACGGCAGAAGAAGTGGACATCAATTTCGAAGAAGCAGGGGTTATAGCATTACAGTTGGATAGAGCTTTGGAAGACTTGCGAACAAAAAAGGTAGAAGGGATGGAGAAAACTCCTTCGGAAGTTCTAAAATCGTGGAAGGAAGGGGCATTACTCAGGTTAGTGCGCAGAGTCGCTTCATTTTGCATTAGAAAGCGAGGCAGTTCTGACATTGCGCTTGATAAAGGAAGAAGTAGGTAGAAAAAATCGAGCGACCTTCATTGAAGTTTTCCTCCTAAAAACGCGTTCGACAACTTAAAGTAAAACAAGATGTTTGAAATTATCAGAAAATACGTATAAGCTATAGGGAAGCACTGTTAATTTACAATATTTAGGCCCTATAAGAAGCAAGAGAGAAAAAAAAGAATGAAAGATGAAAAGAGAAGTGTTCAGGTTAAAAAAGACGTTGGGTGGGGATGCAGTTTCCACTGCTCTTGTTCAGCCTGCGTGTAGTATTAGCGATGGTGGAGAAAAAAGTAAGTTTACGGAGTGGGATTGATCTTTGGAGTGAAAATATATCAGGTCCTCCTGAATGTCTACTGATCACAGAATACGTAATGAAAGCAAATTTTTAAAAAAAGGCGAAAATAGTGAAGAGTGAAGATAAACATAACATTTGAATTGGGGACTGTATTTAAGATGAAGTAAATAAATCCTCCTAACCTGGCAGTAGAATAATGCATAACGGACGAAGCAAGTAACGATGATATCAGGATCAGACTAGCACAGCAGAGAGAACATTCCTCGCAAAATCAAGTTCACTAGCAACAAACATCACTAGCCACTCGAGGAAGATGCTTTTGAGAATATAAGTCTGGAGCCCAGCATTGTATTGTAGTGAATCGTGGGCAGTGGCGAAACCAGAAAAGAAGGGTGTCGTAGTGTTCGAAACGTGATTTTACAGATAAATTATGAAAATTAAATTGACTGATAACACAAGAAAAAAGAAGGCTATACATAAATCGAAGAGAGAAATATATGGAAAACACTAGAAGAAGGAACAGGGTGATGAGACATGTATTAAATACTGAAGACATGATCTGAGAGCGAATAACTACTTTTCCATGAAGGTTGTCATGCTGCCACGTCGTCTTTTATTTATTTCGTGAGCACTACTCGGGGTTAGGATACATTCTTAGCTTCATGAGAAGTATTTATATGTCAACGGTATGGTGTGTTTGTTTAACGTGCTAACATGTCTCGTCTATCACGAATGCCAGTGAGCTGACAAGCCGAGAAAAGTCAGCGAAGAAAGCGAAATGAGTTACTGATTGCATGCCGCGTGTGAGCTGGCATATTTTACGGGTCGACGGCACGGAACCCTTCGTTAGCATCTGAATGTGCGGTTCACGTGTCTACATCATCACATGTGTTGACCTGCACTTGATGGAGTGACTCGAAAGAGATTTGAAGTTGAGAACAGAGAGCTGTCTCCAAACCTGTCTGTTTATTCGTGCTCTAGTTTCGTAAATTCTAAATTTGTGGTAAGATCTTATGGGAGCAAACTGCTTAGATCATGGGTCCCTAGACTTGCAAACTACTTAATCTAACTTACGCTATGAACAACACACACATCCATGCCCGAGGGAGGACTCGAACCTCCGACGGGGGGAGCCGCGCGGACCGTGACAAGGTGCCTGAGACCGTGCGGCTTCCCCGCGCGGCTCTAGTTTCGCTTATGTATATATACAGGGTGTAAGGGGTACAGGTATTGTGATCATTTCATGTGTACCCACTTCAGCGTGTTAGATGCTTTTTTCTCTGTTGCTAACAATTTTCCTGCAAAAGCATCACATAATTTACTATCCAATGTTTTTTGCATGGTCGTAACTGTTCCACGAAGTACCCTACGCCTGTCAGTACAGACTACCCGTTTTGCGTCCATGCGACCACACATCAAAACCTGACCTTCTAACCATGGCTAGCATGAGCCACTCGTACTTGGAGGCACTAACCAACACAAAAACATACTGTTGGTAGAGCTCTAATTATTAGTCTACAAACGAAGTAAATACTGATTTAATGTTGTTCAGTATTGTCCCGAATCGTCAACATAAATATCTGCACGTATACCAAAAATGGTTCAAATGGCTCTGAGCACTATGGGACTTAACATCTATGGTCATCAGTCCCCTAGAACTTAGAACTACGTAAACCTAATTAACCTAAGGACATCACACAACACCCAGTCATCAAGAGGCAGAGAATGCACGTATACTACTGACACCTTGTATATATACTTTTGGATTAAAGGAGACCAATCACCGAAAAACAGAAGTGTTGAGTTATTTATAGGCACACGCAAAAGAAAGAAAATATCTAGCTTGTGCTTGTGTGTGTGTGTGTGTGTGTGTGTGTGTGAGTATGTGTACGTACATGCACGCTTGTGACAATTTTCACGTAGTTATTGATCCATTTGTATGTACTTCTTGATCAATTTTGTTGTAGTTATTGATCAATATTGATATAATTGTTGCTCAGTTTTGCTGTAGTTGTTGATCAATTTTGGTTTAATTGTTGATCAGATTTTATGTATCTTTTGATTATTTGTTACAAAACTGTTGATAAGTTTAGAAGAAGTTATTATGAATATTCATATAGTTATTAATCAATTCTGACTAAAACGCTGTTAAGTTGTAATGTTGTTGATGAGCCACAGTTGTTGAGAGCCTTTAAGGAAGCTGTTGATCACTGCGGGCCGCTGTGGCCGAGCGGTTCTAGGCACTTCACTCTGGAACCGCGAGACCGCTACTGTCGCAGGTTCGAATCCTGCCTCTGTCATGGATGTGTGTGATGTCCTTAGGTTAGTCAAGTTTACGTAGTTCTACGTTCTAGGGGACTGATGACCTCAGATGTTAAATCCCATAGCGCTCAGAGCCTTTTTTGTTGTTGTTGATCACTTTTGATGTAGTTGTTGCTTATTTTTGATGTGTCTTATAATCGTTTTCGACGTATCATTTTTATCAGTTTTGACATAGATGTGATAAGTTTTCACATAGGTGATGGTCATTACTAAGAAATGTATCGGAGAAACGTCGCCAGAAATTACATAAGACTATTTATATAACTTTATCATATAGAGGCAATTGAGAGAGACCTACCTGAAGTACTTCTTCTGTAAGATGGACCTTCTCCTTTTAGCGGCGACAAGAATTCGTCCACGCAGTATCGAAACTAGTAGATTTTTTTACAGCACAGATACATAACAATGCAATGCACTGTACAGGGCCACGTCACAGTGTGGACGCCTAGATCGAAGTGGGTACTGCGCTGCCCGAGGGATAACTGCAAAGGGCTCTGTGACATGCAGCATTGAGAAATAGTTAAAATAAACAATAGTAATGCATCAAGGTCTACGAAAAGACTATTACAGCCGATGAAGCATTTACTACTGCAGTTTACCATGTGACTCCCGGAACAAAGTGCGCTGTGTATGACGCTGATGGTGCACATGATATAGTCAGCAGTTGTACTTTACACGCCATTTAAAGCGATTCGCACTGCTTAGGATATGTCCAACATATATAAACAGTTGTGCTATTGTGTGCCGTGTTTGTATGATGTAGCAAGCGTCAGTGAGCAATATGTGTAAGGACATGGCCTTCTGCACAAGGTGATTTATGTTTTATATTTTAGCGATGACAAACCTTTCATAATATGCTGATTTTTATCCACTTCACACCTTGTGCGTGAGGTTCAGCGTAAAATGAAAATTTTTACAACAGAAAGATTTTATGACACGAAGATGACAGCGAATCTATTGAAACCGGTTGTCTTAAATAAAGAAATATTTTATGCGATTTTGGCTGTTGAATGGTCTTACCCGATTGAATATGTGCTTTTAAAGGTGGCCTCTGCGGCAGATCTTCTACATGCACACTATATGAATCGTTAGATGTACTGCATGGTTGACTGAGATGAACAGCCGTGGAAAGTGGAATTAAATAACTGCGAAATCGATAACAAAAAGTAAATATGAGCATCATAAATAAAGACAGCTGGGCAAAACACTCCCATATTATTCCCATTTGACTTGCCTGCCCTTAGCTTTTAACATGATTTATAGCGATCTGTAGCAGGTCTCTAAACTCATTCGAAGTCTGCTGCCGTTACACGTAGAGGTATAAATGATACGAGGGTTTCAAGAAATTCCCCGCTGATCTTTTAATCGATATCGGATTTTTTATCCAACTGTGAAGAGAACTGCCATTCCGTAAAAATTAAGTCTTATCGCCCGTCGACCTCTACCTGGATACAGACACGGCTACGCACGGTAGATAAGAATGAAAAACGAAAATATTCCTGGCCCGCAGGTGACGACGTGTGGTTGTGGTTGCTTGAGTGCTTGAGTAGGAAGATTCGCCAGTGGGAGAAGAGGGGAATGAGGGAAGGTGCCGGGGGAGGGGGAGGGGGGGAGCGGCAGCAGGAAGGTTGTAGATGTAGATGTAGACTGGTGGCAGAGGGACTTCCAGGATGCGGTGGCGCCACTGCGGGCGAAACTCCCAGAAGGGCCTCGGGGAAGGTAGGTACAGCTTTCATATTCATAATCAGGGGAAAGCACTCGCCTTGCGCCGTAGGAAAAAAAAAGCCTGCCATCAGTGCTCAGTGTACAGACTCAGCGTCTCCTGTGTCTTTTCTGTCAGGCAGAAGTGTACATTGCCGTACATAACTTATGCTGGCTACACATGACTTATGTTGGCTACACATGATGCAAATGCACTTGCTCTGCCTCATAAACAGTACCGATATCAGTGTCATTTTGGTTTTATTATACTGCCAGATATTATGAAGCACTCAACCCCAGTTTATATGGTGTGTTCAAATGTACAAATGTGTGTGAAATCTTATGGGACTTAACTGCTAAGGTCATCAGTCCCTAAGCTTATACACTACTTAACCTAAATTATCCTAAGGACAAACACACACACCCATGCCCGAAGGAGAACTCTAACCTCCGCCGGGACCAGTCGCACAGTCCACGACTGCAGCGCCTCAGACCGCTAGGCTAATCCCGCGCGGCTATACGGTGTGCTCTGCACCTACAGCAACATGTAACACCCGCGAGCCGCCCTACTGTACGTGGTGGATGGTAGCCTACCTTGTGTACCACTGTCGCTTCCGCCGTTTCCTGTTACAGGCACGAATACTGCGCAGGAAGAAAGACTCTTGGTGAGCCTCCGAATAAGTTTGGATTTCTCTAATTTTACCTTCATGGTCTTCTCACGAGATATGTGTAGAAGGTATCCATATGTTTAGGAAAGAAGGCTCTTGGAATTTTAACCCCTAATACATAAAGCGCGTTGAACATCTCCGTGGTCATTTCTCGCTTCCTAAACGAACCTATACCGAACCACTCTGTTCTCCTTCGGATCTTCTCTACTTCCCCTCAATCCTACGTGGAGAATGTCTCACACTGACGAGTAACATCAGAACAGTCTTGTAACCAACAACTGCAACAACAGGTACCATATTTACTCTTAATTATCTTTTGCGTTTAGGGGCTAAATTCTGCACGGTGTGATGTTCACTCAGCGTCTGTTGTTTCATACGACATGCGTTGCAACGTGAGGCCTTCCTCCCCCCCCCCCCCCCCCATCTCCCCCTGTAATCTAGAGCACGGAGCTTTTATGTTCTACAGAATCCTGGACCACTTCTAGAAGTGATTTCCCGTGGTTCCGCTGAACCCTTCATTACGTGGCTGTCCGCAGTGACACATAATGGCATTAGCTGTTGCTGTGTAACATATGTCTGAGAGACTCATTTACTGTGTATCAGAACTGTAGATTTTAGAGTCTTGTGTCCCTGGAAAATTTTCTGCAGACGCCAGTGATCAGTAAGTTAGTGCAATTTTGCTTCTATTCTTTGTTAAATACGAGGTCCGTTAAAAAATTCCAGAACACTCGTAATTTCGCGCCAATTGTGTATTGGAGCGAAATACGGTTGGCATGCCTGCACACGCCTGTGTTTAATGTTTAACTGCCGAAAATTTCATTGTTGTATGTCTGTTATTGTTCAGTGCTACATTGAGTAGAATGCACAGTCTGCGAATTTCGAGATGGCAGAGTTAGAGAAACAGCGCGTCAGCATTAATTGTTACGTGACACTCAAGAATACCTTTACAGAGACAATCAAAATGATGCAGAAAGCCTACGGTTATGAGTGCTTAAGCCGTACTCGGTGTCACGAATGGTTCATACGGTTTAAAAAGACCGGACGAAAGTTAAAGATGACCCTTATTCAAGATGCCCTTCGACGTCTACCAATACGCTCATGTCACGAACGTCAACGAAGTTGAGCGTGCCAATAGAAGGCTGACTGTCCGAGAGAGTGCAGAAGAATGTAACTTTTTTGTAGGATCATGTCACGAAATCATGATACAGCATCTTGAAATACATCGTGTTGCCGCCAAGTTCGTCCCACAGCTTATGAGACAAGACCAGAAAGACGTTCGCCTCGTAATCTGTAAAGAGCTTTTGGATCGCGCAACTGACAACGAGATGTTCCTTAAGAGAATCGTAACTGGTGATGAGACGTGGGTCTACGGTTTTGACGTTGTGACTAAGGTTCAATCTTCACAATGGGTCGGGAAAGGTTTTATATATATAATCCTCAGGTCAAGTCAAAGCCATGCTCATAGTACAGCTTTTAATCGATAGCACTATCGGGACGTCTTGCGACGCCTGCAAGAAAATGTGAGAAGGAAACGGCCTGAAATGTGGCGAGACAATTCTCGGCTTTCACATCACGATAACGCACCAGCATATCCATCCTTGTGGGTGCGTGACTATTGCGCAAAGAACGAAATCACTGTGCCGCGTCATCCTCCATACTCTCCAGACCTGGCCAGTGAGGACTTTTTTATTTTTTATTTCCGAATTTGGAAACCCCGTTAAAAGCACGAAGATTTGCAACAATAGACGAGATAAAAGAAAATTAGCGAACGGCGCGTGTGCCCGAACCAGCAAGGGGCATACAAAGACTACTTCCGGAAGTGGAAACGGCGATAGAAGCGGTGTATCAGTTGTGGAGGAGAGTATTTCCAAGGAGACCATGCACAATAATGAAAAGGTAAGCGTAGAACGGACCTCTTATACCGTCATATATTCGATGTGCGAATATGCGAAGTTACTTAAAAGGATGCCAGTGTGAGATCAGAATCGAAAATTGCGTTCGACAAACGGCGCAGTAGCCGAGTGCTCGTATCGCACAAGGAGATCATAAGGGCGCAAAAAGAAACCGGAGCAGAGCAGTGCAGTGCGGGCTGCGCCGCGCTCCCCCCCCCACAGGCGGGAAGGCCGCCGATCCCGGCTATCGGAAGGCGCGTAACTCAGGGCCGCGGCGCGTGAAGTACCGCCACTGTGCGCCGGGCCGCAGATTTATACGGCCGGCTCCAAGTTTCTTTAAATGTGACTGTGCTGTAACAACCGCCGGTGTGTTTTACCAGCTTCACTCAGATTATCGCTAAAAATTGTTGCCTTTTTTCCCCAGGGTAATGCTCGGATGTAGTATGCCCATGAGTATCTGATTTGGATACGCTCCACCACAGCCATGGCGGCGTCGCTTCATGGCACGGACTCTGTGAGATACAGAAAGGGTTGTGGATTCTCCAGATGTATATGGTCGGACATTATAAGCTTTTGTACTGTTTGCCACTCAGAAATTATGGAAAACTTATCAACAGCTCCCGTTTACCACATGTAAACATCCTCCAGAGAGAATACCGTCGCCAATTACACGAACGGCGACCTCTTGGAAAGGAAGTGGAAATATTCAATTCAACTGAAAAATTTAGGAAGTGATTAAAAGTTTCAACTACTTAAGTAGCACGATGATATATAATGGGAAGATATTAGGAAGGGAATACATCCAGTAGCTTTTGGAGGGCGATATTCTACAGGAAGGGGATGTCCCAGTGGAATGTAAAAAAGAGATGTATATTCAACTTATTTCATATAATTATATCCAGTTGGTACATGGACTACAACAAAAAGGGAAGAGAGGAGAATGCAAACAAAGGGAGATGGAATTTTTAAGAGGTATCAAAGCAAGACAAGAAACGATAGATCAAAAATGAGACCAGAAAACGGTTGGAAATCTTGAATCTTCAGGAACAGAAAGAAACAACAAAGCGCAATGTAGAGAACAAGTAATGAGAATTGGAAAGAAGTATTTTCAGAAAAGTTAACTGGGAAGAGACGACGAGGACGATCTAAAAAGAAAAGGCCAAATACAGTAAGGGATTCTGTGAACAGAGGAAGAAAACCAGAAGATCTACCTAAAGAAGGAGAGGAATGGCGGAGAGACAGAGAACAACGGCGGTCCATGTTGCAATACCTGATCCAGGAAGGTGGAAACGGGCAAAGTGGAAGGAGAAGGAGGAGGAGAGGAGGAGGAGGAGGAAGAGGAGCAGGAGGAGAATAAGTATTCAGCGAATCTGTAAGCGCACCATCGTGCCTTGCACGGAGATCTTTACATCTCCATGACCGCATTGACGTCTTGTGGAGCATCTCTGGTGTTATGCTCTGAAGGCCTCCCTCTACCCTTTTGCGTAACTCCTCGTCAGTCTTGGACATCATAACCATTTGTTTGGTGTGGTATGTTTCGGACACCTTGGTGGCTATTTCAGTATGGTTGGAGATGTTGCTGAACTTAGCACAATCCAGTGACCTAGAAATTCTTCACCACGCATCTCACGCACCTAAATAGCAACGTATTCTGGAGCTCCGTCCTGCAGAAATCGCACGTGATCCGTAATTTCCTACGCTTGCAAGATGTCCAAAATTAATCTTGCCAAGTAAAATGAATTAGTAATAAATAAAATCGTCCAAGTAGGTAAAGTATAACACGAGTCAGGTTTTTCTTTCAAAATCTTGCACGTAAAAACAACGAAATCGTTACACGGTACTGTTGGCTACGAGATCTTGATTGGGCTCAGCCGCCGAATCGGAAAGTATTTTGTTTCTGCGCACTCAATTTCCACTTCCTACTCGTTGTATAGGAGTTGTTTCTCACGTGTGTTGAGTGTAGGCCACTGACATAGACGTGTGTATAGTGTGACACCGTGTTAAGATGGTAGAATGAAGGGGAGGCATATGTATTTTATGACGTCGTGTAATGATAGTAGAATGAAGAGGGTGAAACCAAGTTTCGTTACACAGCCTATTCCTCCAAACAGCGCCAAGCGTCTAACAGGTTTCGCCTCCACATCTGAAGATCAGTCCAGAGGACCTGTACTCATTCTTCGGAGACAAAAATTTTACAAATCCATGTTCAAGAGCAGAGTGATAGAAAAAAAAGAAGAAAGAGAAAGACAGAAACTGGATACGCAGACAGAAAAATCAATAACTCTCCTCCCTTTAATATCTTCAACATTTCGCGGTCCTGTCAGGATCTGTGTAAATATTTTAATTTTAATAATGAACAGCCTCAGTTGCACCGTTTACCTAGGATTTACCTAGGTTTCAGTCGGGATAGCCCAACCTTCTTCAGGATAACAGTATCTAACTGAGTTCCAGTACAGCACTCGTGGCTGCCGCATCGCGGTCGCGAAGTGGGGCCGAGGCAGTGCCAGATAAGTTTTACAGTCTGACGATAATTTCATGGATTTGTAGTTTTAGCTTGACGATGTCCACTATTGACAAACGATAGATACTGTTATTCTGAAGAAGGTTGTGTTATCCCGACTGAAAACTAGGTAAATTCTAGGTAAACGGTGAAACTGAGGCTGTTCATTATTAAAATTAACATCCTCCATTTAATGAATTAGTAGGGCGTGCTGAAAAGTAAGGCCTCCGAATTTTTTATGTGAAAACTCTTAATCTTATCGAATAAAACAAACTTTATTAACATTCTACATATTTGCAGCGTCTGGCGCTAGAGGGCACCGAATTATAGCGTGTAACACGGCGGTGTGTAACGTACTTCGTCACCGCGTAGAAACAACATGCTGATACCGAGTTTTGAGTTCGAAGTCTTCGTACAAACATGGAGCATCCTCTCCTTCAGCATGACAATGCCACACCACACACACGAGGACTGCGACATCTGCAACAATCGGACACCATGAGTTCATTCACATCGATCATCCTCCATACAGTCCCGACTTCGCCCCATCCGATTTTCATCTGTTTCCAAAACTTACAGAACGATTTCGAGGACTTCACTTTGATAGTGAGGAAACGGTGCAAGCTGAGGTGAGGTTGTGGCTCTGTCAATAAAGTCAAACATTCTACAGTGACGGTATCAAAAAATGGTTCAAATGGCTCTGAGCACTATGGGACTTAACATAGGAGGTCATCACTCCCCTAGAACATAGAACTACTTAAACCTAACTAACCTAAGGACATCACACACATCCATGCCCGAGGCAGGATTCGAAACTGCGACCGTAGCCGTCGCGCGGTTCCAGATTGAAGCGCCTAGAACCGCTCGGCCATTCCGGCCGGCACGGTACCAACAAAGTCGTCTCTCGTTAGAAGAAATATGTTCGTCACCAGGGTAACTAGATAGAGGAATAGATATGTCGACATTAAGAATAAAGATGAAGGATGTTAATAACATTTGTTTCATTTAGAAAGGTTTGCGAGATTCGGAGGAATTACTTTTCAGCACCGCCACATAATAACTGTCATGAAAGAAGTTTCGACAATAGTATTCGTTTTGAAAAAGTTTGCATCATTTTGACTCCTTTAAGTCTACTGCTAACGTTGCGAAACCTGCATAACTCTTTTTGTGTTTGCTACTCCTCATAGATTACATAATGTAAGACACACTAATCATGAAAAATATTTTATTGATGTAGTGACATTATTAACATCTATTAATATCTACGTAATTTATTTCATCTGTAATCAGAGTGACGGACGTATTTCTCGACATGAATGACAATAGGGCAGTACGACAGTGGTGAGGAGATGGTGACGACCTTTAGATTGTGTGTTGTCATCGTCGCCGCGAATGTAACTTTATGTCACACCATTTTTCTACTGCATGTAAGGGGTTCTTATTGATTCACCTTCTTGTTATCTGCTACAGATATTCTCCGAAACGCATACAGCTATATAAACGAAAATATTTTTTCTAAATTTTCGCATATAATGTAGTGTTAGAGTCTATTCTCCTTGCATACGCGTTTCTAATACTCAGGGGCAATTAAACAGAAAATTGGAAAATACAATCAGTCAAGTTCGATAGCCAGCTGAGAGCCATATTGGTTAGTTGGCGTCATCGTCTGTTCCTCAAATGGTTCAAATGGCTCTGAGCACTATGGGACTTAACATCTATGGTCATCAGTCCCCTAGAACTTAGAACTACTTAAACCTAACTAACCTCAAGACATCACACAACACCCAGCCATCACGAGGCAGAGAAAATCTCTGACCCCGCCGGGAATCGAACCCGGGAACCCGGGCGTGAGAAGCGAGAACGCTACCGCACGACCACGAGATGCGGGCTTCTGTTCCTCGAAAGCTTATTTCAAGTCACGGAAGCACTGCATGGCAATGTCCATCGACTGTAGATCACATTGACGACTTTTGAAGGTAACGTTACAAATACAGTGTCTGGGTGAGAGCACATGTGTCTGACTCCATTCTGTACTGGGCTACATCGTTTGCTGTGTGGTTAGCGTGGAGAAGGATCCCTTTATCTGAAGTGACGGAGGAGTACTGTGAATTCAACTGATGAAATGATTTGATAACACTTTACAGAGGCTTTCAGACTTTTTGTTTTTGTTGTCACAGATTGTTGGCTCATCTGATGTGGCTGTTTGGTGTGGATCGGCGTGGAGTCCGTGGCTGCAGTGTTTAGGCTATTTCTTCGCAGCGACTGCAACTTTTTCAGGTGGGCGTCTGCTGTCATGGACCAGACCTCACATCCATACAGCACTGTGCGAAAAATTACTTGTCTCCAGAACTTTAACTTAATATGTTCTATCAGTGACGCTCTTACTGAGCGGGTACGTCCGATATGCAGAGAAACTACTAGTTCTGTAAATTGTTCGTCAAAAAGTTAATATCTTACCTATCCGAATTCTTAAATCAATTGCGAAATTATTTCACTGCACGTTTCCGCCGCCAACATAGATCTAAAATCGGGGAGTCTCACTTTCGTAATGAATAAAACAGCAACACTTTAGTTTTTAGTTTAGTTTAATTTAGTTATGTCATGTTCCGTAGATCATTTTCCCGATTATTTTATCGATATGATGTGGAACAAGTCAGATTACAAGATATATATGCACACATGAAGTTTTTAGTTCTACGCATGCAGCTACGTTTAGAGGTGCATCCTTTTTTTTTTTTTACCATTTCTGAAACAGAAACTTTTCTATGGAGTAGAAGGAGTTGTCCAAAAGAAATGATTTTAAGCTAGATTTAAAACTTGATCTGCTACCTTCTAGACACTTTGTGTTGTTGGGCAAATGATCAAAGATTTTTGTTGCTGAATAATGTACTCCTTTTTGAGCAACTGACAGCTTCAGTAACGGATAGGAAAGGTTATTTTTCCCTCTAGTGTTCTTCGCGGATTGAATGGTTCAAATGGCTCTGAGCACTATGGGACGCAACTGCTGAGGTCATTAGTCCCCTAGAACTTAGAACTAGTTAAACCTAACTAACCTAAGGACATCACAAACATCCATCCCCGAGGCAGGATTCAAACCTGCGACCGTAGCGGTCTTGCGGTTCCAGACTGCAGCGCCTTTAACCGCACGGCCACTTCGGCCGGCTTCGCGGATTGAGAGGGATTATTTGTAACGTATTTCATTAGCGAGTATATGTAATCTGATGGTGCAGTTAAAATACCTAACTCTTTGAAAAGGTGCCTACATGACGTCCTTGGGTGAACACCACTAATTATTCTCACTGCTCTCTTTTGTGCAATCAATACTTTACGTCTAAGTGGTGAGTTACCCCAGAAAACTATTAATGTTGTCTTTAATTATCATATTCCAGACTTTAGGTAAGGTTGTGAAGCAATTTCCTTTGTACGAAATTATGGTTTCAACTGCTCTTAAACACAACCGTAATCGTTTGCTCAAACATCTCCTTTCCTTCCAGGCATTTTCTGTACGTTTCGTAACACAAAAGCAGATACCCTGGCAAGTCATAAAATCGTTTGCATCTCTTGAAGCTCTATTCAGTTCTACATTTCTGAAGCAAAGTCCACTTGACTCGCTGCCTAAGAGGCCACCCAGCGATTATCTCGCGAAAAGCGCACTTGTTACGTCTTTTTATCTACACAGCTGTCACACGAGTTTGACAAGGAAATGAGTAATCTGGCAAGCATTTTCATTCGCGGCCTTTTAACGCCCGAGAAAAGTATGTCTGAAAAATGCAAACAACGCTGTTAAATATAGTCACTGGTGATCTCAGAGTGGCGACAGGAAGAACAAAAACTAGCGCAGCGCCTCTGCCCTTTTACGAAGCGACGAATTCACCAAGCGGCAGACGGGACTCTGCTGACAGACGCAAAGAATGGGATGGGTTAACGTCCCCTCTATGACGAGGTCGTTAGAGATGAAGGACAATTTCAGACCGGTCAAAGGTTGGGGATGATATATGCTGTGTCTTTTCAACAAAAACATGGCAGCCCCCCACGTTTAGCAGTATTTTTATTCATGTGCGAATAACTCTTTGAAGGCTGGTGGACATTTCGTAGTATTAACGATTCACAACGGGAAAACAACTCCTATACAGATTTTGTGGTAACTGGTAAACAGTCGGTAGGTTTGAGTCAATGGTCGAGCTTCGCATTACAGCCCCATCGTCATAGAATATTCCAATGGTCTAGCGTTTGCATTATCGCACGTTTATCTTACGAGAAATTTTAAAGTCAACGTTAAGGAGTACTACAAGCGATCAGCTCTAAAGAAAAGAAACGAACAGGACTTTCCTTGTAAAAAATGTAAAATAATTTTTTATTTGCTACAGGCCGTAATTTTCGAGTTACTCAAGAACGACGTACAAAAGTTACCTTCAAACACACTCCCAGTCCATCGACATCGTTAGGGGTGCAGCTGAATATTAGATAGATAGATAGATAAATAGAGAGAGAGAGAGAGAGAGAGAGAGAGAGAGAGAGACGCACACAAAATTCACGATTCAACGTTTCGGCTGACGTAAGCGCTAAGTTACGTGGTACCCTTCCCCTTTTGCCAGAAACCACATTTCGATATCTTGAAACTTTCACGAAATAAAAGCGGTGCAAGTTTTGAGTGATTAACGCTCTGTATGTTGGTACCTACAGGTCTAGTTTGACAAGGATGGGACAGGTAGTCGGTCGTGGCCTCGGACCCACCCCGGCAATTACACGAATTAATTTAGGGAAAAACCAGAAAAATCTAATTCAGGATTTCGAGTTGCAGATTACAGCCTCCATTCCATCGAATATAAGGCCAGTCTCTTTACAAGAGCGCGATCTCCTTCGGTTTACCCTTAATGTACAATAATATTTTGTTCATACATTCCTGTAAAGAGGTTATTTCATAATGTATAAAAAGTTATCGCTGCTTTGCTCATTCTTTTTTCGACACCAGTCACTGGGTATCTATTATATCCACATCTATACTCATCTCTGTTCTACAAATCACTGTGAAGTTCGTGGTAGAGAGTACTTTTTGTTGTTTTAGGCATCCACGTAAGGAACGAACAAGTGTTTTGTATGCGACTATCTGGCTGACGAACTGTAATTTCCCAGTATGGTGACATCGAATCGTATCCTACATTTGTTTACCTATAACGGAGCCCATGTGGTAGTTGGACCTCACATAGCTACACACTGTTACAGTACTACATGAATCTCATTCATCCTACATTCAAAGAATACCACACTCTGGGCCCAGCTTTGCACTTCAGTACAGTCACAACGAATTACCAATATTTTCATCAGGATTATATTTTGTAGAGAGGCAACTGGTGAAACGCCCCCTTAGAAAAATAACCCCTTACGTTATTTGATTTTCAAACAGCTGAGCAAAACTGAACGTGCACAGACATTTCTCTCTTTTAGCGCAGCGCAATCTGACTTTCAACAATCCCTACAAAAGAATGGCCCTGACTAACAACAACCTATACCTTTCATGAATCACTTACCTCACAAAAATCTTCGTTACTCGAACTACTGCAATACAAAAAAAATGGCTCTGAGCACTATGGGACTTAACATCTGTGGTCATCAGTCCCCTAGAACTTAGAACTACTTAAACCTAACTAACCTAAGGACATCACACACATCCATACCCGAGGCAGGATTCGAACCTGCGACCGTAGTCGTCGCGCGGTTCCGGACTGAGCGCCTGAACCGCTAGACCACCGCGGCCGGCTACTGCAATACAGCGAGCGCCAATACTGCCAGCTAAATAAAAGATTCTAACTACTGAAGTCACTAACTACTGATAGGTATAGTTAGCAAATGAAGGATTTTTATAGAGAACAAACAATGTATTTACCTTAATAGTGTTCAAAAGTCATTATATATATATATATATATATATATATATATATATATATATATATATATATATATATATCAGTTCATGACATCCAGTCTTATAAATTTACTGTCTCTGAGGACACACGTCCAGATCATCCGCTCTCAAAACTCCGCCATCTCTCTCCCCACATCCACCACTGCTGGCGGCTCACCTCCCACTGCGCAACGCTACGCGCTGTTCGCATACAGCTGCCCATCACTACAATAGCGAATATTACAACAATGCCAACCAACCACAGACTGCACACAGCACAGTTAATTATTTTCATACAGAGCGCTACGTGGGGTTACCAACATAAAAACCTGAACAGCCTACTTACACTGGATATTACTGCAAATTTTACCTCATAAAAAATTGTGTCATTTTTGAAAAGTGCGAGATTTCATCTAGTACTGTCTGCTAAGTCATTAATGTGCAACTTTACGGCATCCACGGGGTACACTAATTACTTGTGTGCCTGTAAGATAACTCTCCGTCCAGGGTAACGTCCTGCGAGAAACCAAGGAAACCTCAAATCTCTATGACCGCACTTGTGTTTAAAGTCCGACATTCTCGGGTGTGATTCCAGTACGTTCGCTGTTGCGCCGTTTGGCTCCTTGCTGATACATGGAACCAGTGACCGTGCAGGCAGTGCTGTGGTAAATGGCGACCCCTCAAAGAGGTCAGCAAGCTGTTGATTCACACAGTATCCGTCCCGATAAACTCACAGCCCAGCCGAATTTTAGAGCAACCAAACGAGAATTTTACGACCTACAGGAGAACTGAGCTAACGCCAATACCACTCAGCAGTTTCATAAGTCGAGTGTTAAAAGTTCTGGTGTGGGCCTAGCTATTCTTGAGATCAGTCATGTAAATACATCTGAGGCGACAACTGTTGACTGGAATGCGTCAGGATAGATGCTTTGGGAATCAACAAAACTGATTTTCCTGAGTAGAGCGCGCTACCACACAAGCTAGTGGATGCAGTAGGCCATCCTGGCAAGAAGAATGGGATTAATAACAATGTGACACGCTCTTTAACCAGTGTACAGACAAAGAGGCGACTTCAGTAAGGGGGTTGAAATGGGTAGAAGCTGCAGTAGTTGTTTAGAGATGAAGAGACTTGCACAGGATAAAGTAGCTTGAGTAACTGTATCGAGTCAGACTTCGGACTGAATACCGCATCAACATAAAGTAATGGGAACATGGGAAGAAAACCAGAAGTCACTGACCTGAACGAATCACTTTTTGTCAAAGACTTTCAAACTATCTTACAGAAACTGAAGGCTTCAACTTTCGTCTTCTAGAGAATAAAATTGTTTTGAACATGATATCTTTGTTTGCATGGCCATCTTCTAAAGTAGCTATTATTATCGTTTAATATTTTTTATGTCTCATATGCGCTACGATTTAAGAGTGTTTTACACCAGACGCGTTTCAATTTGATTTACAAAGCATCATCAGTGATCGTTGGCGTTTACTGTAAAAGAAAAGCAACAAGCATCAATGACCACTCTTGATATTTTATGAACAAAATTGAAACGCGTCTGGTGTAAGACGCTCTTAAATGTCGCCACATTGAATTCATAAATAAGATCTAATATTTGACATAATGAATAAAAGTTATGAATCTTAGTAACAAGGCAGGAATTATGACTTCAAAGCAAAATCAACAGTGAGATCATACATTGTTCATAATGATATCATCCTTGAACATGTGTTCACATTTTATTCCTTAGAGTCTGCATATATCTAAAGAATAACAATGATTCAGCGTATAAATGAAAGAGGTTTAACAGTTCTTGTGGGATTACTCAGTTAACGCTTTGACATAAACGAATGGTAAATTTACGTTCGGCAACACTGTGGTTCTGCCTTTATTACCGTATGAAAGCGAGATCTGGATGTTGGGGTTCAAGGAAGAAAGTGGAACGTCAGCTGCGCAAAACGCACTCCATGGAGCACAGAAGGTGAGAACCTTAGGTTTCTCACGTGACATAACTGTTGACTCGTTAAAAGTATTCTCAGTCTCTTTTCATTTAGGCCAGGGGATCATAAGACAAACAGCATCGCGCATTCACAGCTACATTAACCTCCGAGATACAGGCATCAATTTTGTCTTTGTTTTCAATGTAACTATGACCTTTTGCGACAGAATAGCAGAAATACATGAGAAACATTCAGTAGTATAGCTCTTTAAGAGACGTGACGAGAAATTCCCTCGACAGCAACAAGTTTACAACCTAATTCATTCTATGATTTTATTGGAATTCAAGTCATCGGTGTAAGTGTGTGTGCGATTGAATATGTCATGTATTGGAGACTGGATCAATGGATCAAGGCAGCAGGACACATATAAAACACACTAAAAATAAATTCCAACGTAAAAAATACACTGAAGTACTTTTATGCTGTCGTTGCAGACGTTTAAATCGCACGCCGCCCGAAAGATTACTGATTTTCGACAGAAACTAGCAAAATTTGAAATTTCTGGTAATTTCCTATGGGACCAAACTGCTGAGGTCATCGGTCCCTAGGCTTACATACTACTAACTTGCGCTAAGGACAAAACACACACACACACACACACACACACACACACACATACACACACGCACCCATGCCCAAGGGAGGACTCGAACCTCCGACGGGGGAAGCAGCGCGAACCGTGGCAAGGCCCCCAAGACCTCGCGGCTACCCCACGGGGCCCGCCAAAACAAGCGGCAAGTGATGTTTACGCCGCTCTTGGTGGAAACCACCGTCGCCGTGAAAACAATTTCTTTATTAGGCTACGAAAATCTCGCTGAATGATTTTCAGCGATATGACATTGTCTTTGGTCAAAAAAGTGTCAAAACGTTTTAACCTCTCAATCGAGGGGTGGGTACCACTTTCTCCGGAGACCAGAAATATACCCAATTTCATTTGGTTCTTAGCAGCGTACGAGTATATCGTAACGTGTATTGTTAAAAGGTAACTGAAATTAGGAAGGCCGCCGATTCTGACAGTGATTCCGTGTTTTAGAGTGCAAGATGATAAAGATGTAAACATTCAGCATCAAACAGGGACACGTAGTGCCATTGAATAAATCATTCTTAGGTAGTTGTTAATATTCGGTTTCCACGGCATTGACGACGTCAAAAAAACCAAGGCTGTGGGAAAATATCCACCAAGGGAGTGTGCATCTTACGATGAAAGTAATTATTATAATTACCGGTTGGCACGGGTAGCACAGAATATCTACGGCCGGACTACTTGTCTGGCTTAGCTGTAATAAATTATATGCACCAACCTTCCTTGTGAATCAGCATACATATTAGAGACAGGGACATGTAGTGCCTGCAGTAGTCCTCCTCGGATTAGTCTTCATATACAACTAGAAAAAACACGGCGGGACACTTCAGTTTATAATGCGAAGTGATGTACGTAGGAAGATAACGGTACGTGCACCTTCGCTAAAAACCAGGAGCTTTTCTTCTCAGCAGGAGTTACTTTGTAAAAGTTATTCGTAGGTGATAGAGACATGAACGATACGATGACACTGAAAAGGTAGGTTGGTGGTTAACGTGCCGTCGACGACTATATCGTTGAGACATTCAGAGCAGTGACGACGTAGAAGGAAACCGACCGTGACTTCGTCAAGGGAAGAAGCACAGCATTCAGCTGAGCCAATGAGGACAGAATGTTTTTGTTGTTCTTCCGTTAACCCGTTTTGGTTCCCAAACCGATGAACAGTACTCAAGGATTGGTCGAACGAAGATTTTGTAAGCGACGTCTTTCTTGTGTGAATTACACTTCCTTACAATTCTCCCGATAAATCTACGTGTGACATATACCTTCCCCACGACTAGATGTATGTCATCATTGACTTTACATGACTAGACAGAACCTCGTAGGTACAATAATGTTGTGACTGATTCCAGCAACTGATCGCTGACAGCAGAGCTATTCGTCTGCTTACGCTGATTAAATTACATCTGTTTCGATTTACAGTCAACTGGCAGTCTATCCATAAGGTGGTGATCACCTGAAAGTCTGTCTGCATTTTGAACAAGTTACCAACTGCAACATCTGAATCCAAACCGCGTCGTCTGCGAGCATCTTAACAGAACTGCCGACGTTATCCGCCAGGTCGTTTACACATATCGAGAACAACAGCGGATCGCTACGGTCGCAAGTTCGAATCCTGCCTCGGGCATGGATGTGTGTGATGTCCTTAGGTTAGTTAGGTTTAAGTAGTTCTAAGTTCTAGGGGACTGATGACCACAGCAGTTAAGTCCCATAGCGCTCAGAGCCATTTGAACCATTTGAAGAACAACAACGGTCCTGTCGCTCTATCTTCTGGTATGCTGGGTGGTACCCTCGCCTTTGATGATGCCCAGTAAGAACGATTTACCAAGTTCTATCTCCTATGAGATCTTATCTTCAGTCGTACGTTTCTCAGGTATTTCTATAACCATGGATTGTGGCATGGCGCTTACTTGCTGGTCTCGCATTTCGGAGCGTCCAAATTTTAGCGGCAACCCATCCTTTCAGAACATTCGTAGCTCCACTGATAAAAGTGTGTACAGCGGTGGTAAGTGAATGAACGTGACATTTCGTACTACATGGAAAATGCATGTTTTCGGATACAGCTGGGTTGTAAACGCTCAATAACCAAGTGCGACGCAGCCATCTGAAAATGGACAAAATGTTCGAAACGAGTACTGGCAAGGAAGAATAGAATCTAAAAAAAATATAAAACTTTCGTAATGGATGAATGTGGCACACTGCGTTGGTGCTGAACAAAACATTTCGAATTAACTGCAAACAGTCGCATTTGTGATGGTTCAGTTATTATTAAAGCATGACCGGTTACAAGTCGCCTAGCTGCTTATCATCAAATGGTACATGTTTTTAATGATTGTTTGTAGCATTGTGGAAGTCTTTCTTTAGCTGTGTCAAGATAGAAAAAATGAAACAAGTAAACATTTAATGTGGCGTGGTGTTAGGAATTGTCTACATCATAAGGTCGACTTGAGAGCATTAATCACAGTTGTTAGCATCCATGGAATTAATCCTGGTGCGCGTATCACTCTGGAAAATATAATTTATGTTTTCCAGTTATATTAGTTTCACAGCAATACACAAACATTGCCATGGGGAACAACTATTACGTGCAAATCATGCATTAGGCAAACCAGAGAGTGTTCAAAGATTTTGTGTCGCAGCAGAGATTTTCTTGGTCGAAACTCCAAGGTCCACATTTTCGAAAGTTGCACACTGATGACAGTGGACATATACATGGTGTTCCAGAAATGTTGCGAGGAAGTTCGAGGGGTTATAGAGGGTGTCTTGAGGAACAAATCTAGAATAGGAACTCGTGTCCGGAAACGTCATCCAACGACGCTACTGAGCATGGGAGTTATAGGCACTGGTGCCTGCCACTAGGCCACCCGTTCGGCAGCAAACGTGACTTTGTACGCTGACAGACTGTAGGGAGAACACATATGAAGATGGCATCTGTTCTTTCGGACATGTTCGAAAGAACAGATACCATCCTCACATAGTTAGGGCTAACCGGCCATTGACCTTCTTCTGTACTGTGTGCACGCGCATTGCCTGAACTCTTACGGGACTCTGTAAGATTGCCGCGACTAATGAGTGTAATGGGCAGGGGCACTACGAATGTAGCGCGTGGACATTTAAGTTGGGAAAGTGGGTCTCACGGGGAGCGTGCAAGGGATAAATACCTGCAGTCGCAATATCCTCTGTGCCCTCGGTGGCTGAGATAGATAGAGCGTCTGCCATAGAAGCAGGAGATCCCGGGTTCGAGTCCCGGTCGGGGCACACATTTTCAACTGTGCCCGTTGAAGTATATCAACGCCTGTTGACAGCTTAGGGTCTTGATTTAATTATCATTTCATTGTGGGGAGTCCGCATCTAGTGGTCTTGCGGTAGCGTTCTCGCTGTCCTCACACAGGGTCCCAGGTTCGATTCCCGGCGGGGTCAGGGTTTTTCCTGCCTCGAGATGACTGGGTGTTGTTGTGTCGTCTTCATCATCGACATCCACCCCATAACGGTCGGAGGAAGGCAACGGCAAACCACCTCCTCTAGGACGTTGCCTAGTAAGGCGGTGCGGGTCTCCCGCATCGTCCCCTACGCTCCTCGGAGTATGGGGGCTCATCATCAATATCGTAGGGAGAACGTCTCGCAACGTCGTTTGTTATTCAGTGATAACAACTAATTGTTTCGATCGCTAGTTGAGAGATGACTACTGCAATGATAGGCCTTGTCTCCTATGAATGCGATATTCCGTTGCCTTGGCAGAAGACAGTTTCGGACATGGGTTTCCATCCACAGATTATTTTTCTCCTGGAATCCTCAATGTTTTTTCGGTGTATATCTTGGGAACGAACATAACAACGAATATCGCTTTTTACTAGTCCCAGTTCTTTTGTACTTCAAAATAACAGCCACAGCATAATGACTAGAAAATATGAATAATGGAATCAAATGCAGACATTTAAAATAAGATGGAACGAATATATCAAGAAGCACTACTAGAAGACGTTATTGTTACGGACAATATTGCAGTTCTAAATCTAAGAGTTGGTACAGAAGTGAGCACTTTTGAAATGCGATGGTACAAAAGAACGCTGAAGATTAGATGAGTAGGTCATGTAACTAATGAGGAGGTGCTGAGTCGAGTTGGACAAAAAAGAAATTTGTGGTACAGCTTGACTAAAACAAGGCATCGTTACATAGAACTCATTTTGAGGCATGAAGGAATTGTCAGTTTGGAACTGGAACTAAGTGTAAGGGGTAAAAAAAGTTGAACGAGTCCAAGAAACGAATACAGTAACCAGATTCAAACGGACGTATATTGCAGAAGTTATTCTGAGATGAAGAGGCTTGCGGAAGGACTGCCTATGGAACATGCAGGGAGATAGATGGCAGCAGGATGAACTTCGTAATAATACGGATAGCATGTCAGAAAAGGACGTTTGAATGCCTATTATCTCCGGCATGTGAACTGCTCGTACGAAGGGAAATTACGCAAAAGAGGCAGCGTTCTGTACGGCAATCATTTGTGGGTAGTGTATAAAAGTGCACAGGCCAAGATGCCGCAGAAGGCAAAAAAAAAAAAAAAAAGATTGTACGCTGTGGTGGCCCTGCAGGGGAAGAAGCTGTATGCCGAGTCCCGCGAGTGCGTTGGCACCGCAGCTGCAAATACTTCGCGCTATGCGCGGTGCGGAGCGGTATAACAGATTCACGACGAGCGGCCAGCAACCTCTTCCGAGTTTTTGCCAGACATGGGGGACCCAGCGCACTGTCACTCCATCCGATACACGGCTTCAAATATTTTTGCTGGAGCTGTCTTCGAGTGCAACGCTTCTGATTACTTGCTACTAGAGCTGTAAAACTAACGGATGCTACCGTGGACTATCATAAGTAAGTGTAGACTACGATAGTTTTGCTAGTAGCTTTGGTCAGTTAAGACGTATCCGCGTTACGTGACGTTAGGTGTGTTGTATATATCGAGCGTTACCTCGTTCCGATCGCTGTGTATGCGTATGCGATCAATCTCTTACTATGTTTCCCTAGAAACGGGGTGCGGTAAACCGTCTACAAACTGAGTGAGGATATACAAAGGGCCACTTAATCTACGAAACATTTTTGTTCTACATAGTTGTCCTGCTGTCTGTTATTTAAAAGAAAAAGTAATTACAGCAAAACTGAAACTGTCAGTGTTGAATCCAGGTTTTATTCGAAAATTGTTGATTTGTAACGTGAAACTCAAGGATGTTTCAGCAAAATGAAATAAAAACAATACAGATTTATCATGTAGCGCTAGAAAACGCAATTTCCACATAAAAGGGTAAAAATTAAAAAAGAGACACAAAACAAAAGCATATCAAACATTGTTTCAATACTTCGACGAGCTTATATAAAACATGTTTGTGTTTTTCACAGACTTTCAAACTTATCAGTAATAACAGGAAACTCTTACCTTTCATCAATTAGCGACAAAAATTATATAGATTCTTTATGTTTGTGCATGTGAACCGTACTTGTATCAGAAGTAATTTATTCGGTTACGTAGAAGCGCATAAGTTACGCGATCAACTCATTTTTATTACTTATGAAATGCAATTTATATTTTGGAAGACTGTAAGATACTCAGTGGACTAACAGCAAACGATATGCTGTTTTATTATGTGCAAAACAAACAAACAAATAAAAAAAAATATAAAAAAACAAAAAAACAAAGAGAAGCCGTCGAATCCCAGTTCCTCTCTCACGCATCCATTTATGTTTCTTTCCCTACCAATGCTAAAAGTACTTCTGATAATCCTACCATTCACTACGCCATTTATGTACTGCACCAAAACGACCGAACCGTAGTTTTGGCAGAGCGCAGCTTTGATTGCTACAATGATATCGATCAAGCTCGAGCGTTTTGGCGGCTGTGGCAGGTGATCTGTCTTCATCATTGTATTAACAACGTATGAAGTACAATGTGGCCATAAAGTCCTGCTACCATTTAACTATTGGAGATACAGAATCGAGATTTGTTGTGAAACGTTAAACAATTTTTAATTTTTTTTTTTACTTTGTCCTTTGTTACAGATCTGACATGGAGTGCATCAAAATGACGACAGACCAGGAGAAGGAGACACGTATCATCCGTATGCACAATACAAATCTTTGATAACAGTACTGCGAAATTGCTAACCCCGGTATGGGAACGCACCACCGGCAGCAACAACGATAATTAGGTGGTCTCTTTAAAGGGACATGCAGTGTCAAAGTCCTTCCTCAAAGTGGATGACCCCCTGTGTCTCCAGCATTTGTTGACAGATTGCAAACTCATTTGAACGGAGCACATAGGAGTCAATTCCTCGTGCACCACGCGGATTGCACGAAGCGAGATCAACTGTCCATAAAGTGTTAAATAAGCGGTTATTCCTTTTTGTGTAAAAAGACCTAATGGTACAAACATTCCGGGAAAAGGATCGTCCTCTGCCGTTTTCATTGGCGTATTCCACGATGGCATCTATAGATACTGACAAGACTACCTAATGCCTGTCTTTGCATAAAGCAACGTTCCACATGTGAATCAACACAACATTGTGATTTGGGGCTGCGAAAACTAACACAACACAAGTGAACACATCCGTCATAGTCCGAAACTTAATTTTTGATGTGGCATAATGGAGGATAGGATGATGGGCCTATTTCTCTTCGCAGAGAAATCAGAAACGGGGAATGTTCGTATGGACATGGTGGAACAGTTCCTGCTACCACAGATCGAAGAGCTGCAGCTGTCCATTATCATCCATTATCACAATGCTCCGCCATGGCCCGAGCGAGGTGGCGCAGTGGTTAACAGACTGGACTCGCATTCGGGAGGACGACGGTTCAAACCCGCGTCCGGCCATCCTGATTTAAGTTTTCCACGATTTCCCTAAATCGCTTTCTTTGAAAGGGCACGGCCGACTTCCTTCCCCATTCTTCCCTAATCCGATGGGACCGATGACCTCGCTGTCTGGTCCCCTCTCCCAAATCAACCAACCAAATGGTTTAAATGGCTCTGAGCACTATGGGACTTAACAGCTGAGGTCATCAGTCCCCTAGAACCTAGAACTACTTAAACCTAACTAACCTAAGGACATCACACACATCCATGCCCGAGGCAGGAATCGAACCTGCGACCGTAGCGGTCGCGCGGTTCCAGACTGAAGCGCTTAGAAGCGCTCGGCCACTCCGGTCGGCTCAACCAACCAACCCCGCCATTGGAGCTGAGCGTTCAGGATTTTCTGAATGACAGTTCTTGAGAGGAGGATAGGTCGTGATGGCCCCATCACATGGCCCACGCGCCCTTCCGATGTTTCACCACCACACATCCTTTTTGTGGAGTGCGTGCGCGTAACACCAGTCAATGACCTCGCTACTGTTCGTGCACGAATCAATGAAGCAATCAGAACTGATAATGCTGCAGTGGGAGAAGTCGAATATCGCCTTGATGTCCTACTAGCGACAAATGGGGCACAAGCCGAAAGAACTTCGAGAGCCGCTAAACATTTTGCAAAAAAACCACGGTACTCTAAACTTAATACTTCACAAGCTTGGATTTTTGAAACGATAGCGAGACTTTATGGACATCCTGAATAAGGAATATTACCGTGTAAGTTACGTGTTTCCACGGACGTTTGATGATGCTGTGACGCACGCTCTATCAGACATCTTTCTGATCTCGTAAAAGTTGGTCACCAACACGAGTGTGACTTTACATGTTTTTTACGAACGCACCCTGCATGGCGCTAGTGACATGTGACATTAGTATTGTCTTAAAATTTGTAGTTTGCTACAACTAAAAACAATGGCAGCTCAGAAACTATAGGAGTAGATCCGTTACAATGAGCGTTAAAAGAAACAGGGTAGTGGAGGGTTGGAAACTTCATACGAAAGTTTGCATTGGATGAGTTTTAACGACTTGCGTGAAGATGTAACTCAGTAATAATGAAACTTCCTGGCAGATTAAAACTGTGTGCCCGACCGAGACTCGAACTCGGGACCTTTGCCTTTCGCAGGCAAGTGCTCTACCATCTGAGCTACCGAAGCACGACTCACGCCCGGTCCTCACAGCTTTACTTCTGCCAGTATCTCGTCTCCTCAGTAATAATGCCTCTAACCATTTGGTTCGGCTTTGGGTAATCAGCCACCTTCAGGGCCTCGAAGACTTCTTAAGTAATAGAAACCTATATGTTGTCCTCGACGGCGAGTGTTCATCAGACACAAGGATATCGTCAGGATTGCCCCAGAGAAGTGTGACAGGACTGCTCTTGTTCTCTACATACATAAATGGTCTGACGGATAGGGTGAGCAGCAATTTGCGACTGTTAGCTGATGAAGCCGTAGTGAACGAGAAAGTGACGGTGTTGAATGACTGTAGGATACAGGATGACTCAAAAAAGATTTATATTTGGCATAATGAATGGTTGCTTCCTCTAAATGTAGAAAAATCTAAATTAATGCAGATGAGTTGGATAAACGGTTCTGTACCGTTCGAATATAGTATAAGAGGTGTGTTGCTCGGCACAGTCACCCAGATTAAATATCTAGGCGTAGCGTTGCAGAGCGATATGTAGTGGCACAAGCATTAACAACGGTGGTAGGGGAGGCTTTCGTTTATTGCGAGAATTCTAGGAAAGTGTACCTCATCTATAAGCGACTGGAAAAAAGCGCACGTGACGCCTGCATATGACAGGCGTAAGAGAACGGCCCCCTCAATTAGAAACCAATATCCTTAATATCGGTTTGCTGCAGAATTCTAGACCATATTCTGTGTTCGAATATAATAAATTTCCTAGAGTCCGAAAAGCTCATGTCCATGGATCAGCACAGTTTTAGAAAGCATCGCTCGTGCGAAACCTAGCTTGCTCTTTTCCCACATGATATACCGCGAACTATGGATAAAGGGCAAAATGCAGATTCCATATTTCTAGATTTCCGAAAAGCGTTCGACACGGTACCCACCGCAGACTATTAACGAAGGTACGTGCATACGGAATAGGCTCCCAGATATCTGACTGGCTCGAAGACTTCTTAACTATTAGAACTCTGTGTGTTCTCCTCGACGGCGAGTGTTCACCGGAGGTGTGGTAACATCGGGAGTGCGTCAGAGTGCCATACTACTCAGCTATTTTCTGAATACATTAATGATCTGGCGGACAGGGTGAGCAGAAATCTGCGGTTGTTCGTTGATGATGCTATGTTGTACAGTAAGGTGTCTGAGATAAGTGACTTGTGGGTCATACAAGATGACCTAGACAAAATTTCTAGTTGGCGCCATGAATACCAGATGGCTCTTAATGTAGAAAAATGTTATTTAATGCAGAAGAGTAGAGAAAAAAAACTCGTAATGTTCGGATACAGCATTAATAGTGTCCTGCTTGACACAGTACCGTCGTTTAAATACCTGGGCGTAATGTTGTGAAGCGATATGAACGAGCATGTGAAGACTGTGGTAGGAAAGACGAATGTTCGACTTCGTTTATTGGGAGAATTTTTGAAAAGTGTGCTTCATTTGAAATGGAGACCGCATATAGGACGCTAGTGCGACCTATTCTTGAGTACTGCACGAATCTTTGGGATCCGCACCAGGTCGGATTGAAAGAAGACATCGAAGCAACTCAGAGGCGGGCTGCTAGATTTGTTGCCGGTAGGTTCGATCAGCGTGCAAGTGTTACGCGCATGGTTCGGCAACTCAAATGCGAGTCCCTGGGGGGAAGAAGACATTCGTTTCGAAGAACACTACTGAGAAAGTTTAGAAAACCGGCATCTGAAGCTGGCTGCTGAACGATCCTACTGCGGACAACGTCCATTTTGCGTAGGGACCACGAAGATACGAGAAATTATCGCTTATAAGGATGCATATAGACAGTCGTTTTTTCCTAGCTCTATCTGCGAATGGAACGGAAAAGGAAACGACTAGTTGTCGTAGAGGGTACCCTCCCCCATGCACCGTATGGTGGCTTAAGGAGTATGTATGTAGATGCAGATGTATGAAGGAGAACGCATATAGAGCACTAGTGCGACCTCTTCTTGAGTACTGCTCGAGTGTTTGGGATCCCCACGAGGTCGGATTAAATGAAGATATCGAGGCAATTCAGAGACGTGTCGCTAGGTTTGTTATCGGTAGGTTCGATCAACACGCAAGTATTTCGGAGATGCTTCGGCAACTCAGGCGAGAATTCCTGGAGGGAAGACGACTTTTTCTTCACGAAATGCTGTTGAGAAAAATTAGAGAACTAGCATTTGCGGCTGACTGCAGAACGAATCTACTGCCCACCAAAGCACATTTCTTGTAAGGAGCATTAAAACAAGATAGGAGAAATTAGGGTTCGTACGGAGGCTTGTGGACAATTGGTTTTCCCCTCGCTCTATTTGCGAGCGAAACAGAAAAGGAAATTACTGCTACTACTACTACTACTAGTAGAGGACCTTTCGTCATGCATCATATGAAAGCTTTCAGAGTATGTATTTAGAAATCTGTAGAAAATATTGTTTACAATGGTTTTGGAGATTTCATCGTGGTTGTGCTTCCGTCAGCGATGAACCAGAAAGATCGCGATAGATTCCGCACAAATTGACCAAAGCTCAAATACGAGTTCCAGTAATATGATGCAAAGATATGCTGAGGAAATGCAAAAGCCGTTTACAACGTCTAAAGGTGATTGGTTGGTTGGTTGGTGTGGGGAAGACCAGACAGCGTGGTCATCGGTCTCATCGGATTATGGAAGGATGGGGAAGGAAGTCGGCCGTGCCCTTTCAGAGGAACCATCCCGGCATTTGCCTGAAGTGATTTAGGGAAATCACGGAAAACCTAAATCAGGATGGCCGGACGCGGGATTGAACCGTCGTCCTTCCGAATGCGAGTCCAGTGTCTAACCACTGCGCCACCTCGCTCGGTGTCTAAAGGTGAGATACAGCTTTTATAGAGCCGGAAACCAAGCAGCAGCAAACTGTTAGGGCACTGCAAGATGAGCGTAAACCAACAGAAGTGGATCCTTCGCGAAGTACTTCTATGAAAATGATCACTTGTCTATTTACCTGGACTGAGTCTGTCGTGACGATTGCTTTAGAGGATCCTGAATCGTATACAACAATTTGTTTGTCAAAAGTCACTGATGACGCTACGAAAGCCAACTGAAAACGTAGCATTATTAATGATAGTAATGCCAGGTGTCAGATGTCTGGCGGAAGGTGTTCTGGCTGATCCCCCAGTTCCGTTCCACTTGCGAATAGTGCGTACGAAGAATGATTGTCGCTAATCCTCTGCAGTAGCTCTAATTTCTCGAATTTTCTCGTAAGACCAAAATTTCTTAGAGTTTTTAGTCAGATTGTTTGGCACAATCTTATGTTCAAAGTCATTTAACGCTTCTCTCATTGGTCTCCTTACGCTCATTTTGGCTTCGCTCAGCTTTTGTATGTCAGCTAGGTTTCGACTTCTCTTCAATCTGTGATGAAGCTCTCCTTGTCTACGTAACAGTTTTCTAACACGGCTATTAAATCATCATCGTTCTTTCCCATCCCTAAAGATCTTGCTCGAAACATACTTGTCTAAGGAATACTGAAAAATGCTTTTGAACTTTTTCCATCTGTGCTCCACATATTCGTCCCCAGCACTGAATAATTAATATTGATTATTCAGATACTCTGAAATTCGTGCCCTGTCATTCTTGCTAAGCAAAAATGTTCTCCTACCTTTCTTCTATTCCTTGTTGTACATGCTGTTACAGCCTTATGATCACTGATACCTTACTTTGAGTTAAATGATTCAGGAAGTTCATGTCTGGTTGTTGCTATGGGGTCAAAGACGTTACCTTCTCGAGTTGTTTCTCTGATTATCGAAATAATTTTTGGGCAAGACATTCAGAATAGTGTCACACGAGTCACTGTCTCTAGCACCAGTTTTGATAGCGAGACTCTCCCAATCTACACTTGGCAAGGTTTGGTCACACCCTACAACAACAGGCATGATCAGGATACTTACTCACGAAATTGCACAAGTTCTCTCTGAACGTCTCTACCACTACATCTCCTGACGCTGGTAGTCTAGAAAAGCTTTCGGTTACCATTTTTGGTCCACTATTGATGCTCAACTTCACATCGCGAGATATTGTCGAATTCTTTACTGCGATAAATACGCCGTTATGAGTACGTTAAGCATTAATTATCTGTCGCCCAAAAATATCGAATTAATATCTCATTGCCAGTATTCGGCTGGTTAATTACAGGACGACTTCTTTTTGTTTCCTTACGTCAAACAAAATATGCAAGATAATGAAGCATCTGCAAGCGAAAGACAAAAGTCCCAGGTTCGAGTCCCGGTTAACCACACAGTTTTAATCTGGCAAGAAGTTTTAAAAGATACGACGACAATGACTTTTATCACATCAAGGGCCTATCGAATACTTCCAATGTTTTTGAGACAGCAACATGAAGAGTGGAAAAATGTTTCCAGAAGTGGTTCCAACGTATGCAAAAGTGTACAAATTATAAAGGCGAATATTTTAAGAAATAATAAACTGATCTTTATCAAAAAATTTTTTTCTTTCATTGTTTTTGTAAAATAAAGAAACTCGGCCCTAAAATTAGTCTGCACATTTAAGAGCCTCTTTTTCGCTGTAATTTTACTGGAGTAATACCGGTGGGAGTTGGCGTATTGAGTGGGAGTGTCGAATGTGAAGTCGAATACACGTTCACCGCGAAAATAAAAGAATGTGGAAAGAGAGAAATCATCAGAAATGGATGCAGCTGCCGATCTGAGTTCACAATTTAAATTTATTCAGAGAAATTCCCACTCACAATTCGCCCAAAAATTTCTCGTAGCGCACAAATTTGGAGGGACTTATGCCCAACTCACAAATTAAGCACCCTGTCGCTCCATGAATTTTTAGCAGAATAACAAAACAAAACTCCAACACTCGATGTAGGTTGTATTCTTACACACCACTATCAAGGTAGCAGCGAATGATGTGAACGTTATGTCTTTTATCTGTAGTCGTAAGTAAACTCATTTGCTGAATGCAGAAAACAAGGCGGGATTCTCTCAGTAATTATTCACACTGAAAGGTGAACTTGAAACTTCACGCAGAAAATGGAAATTTCGAGCTAACTGCAGTTACAAGAATGAGTGAAAGCCGACTCCAGCATATTACACTTATTTTCACAAAATTAATGTCCGGTACACAGGAAAAAACGTACTGTGAAAAGTCTCTTATCATAAATTAAAAATAAGAAATGCTAGGATGCAATGAGGATGGTTTTGCCGAAATGATTAAAGACAATGGAACAGAACACAAATTCACTGTTAAATTACTAATTAGTGCTCTAATAATCCATATTTTTCGACACTGATTTTACGTCAAGTAATGCGAGGAAAACTTTATGAAACAGAATCTGCGAGACAAAGAAGTTGAAGCATCCCGAATTGTATTTTCCACACAGATCACAGGGTCCCTGATTCGATTCCCGGCCGGGTCGGTGATTTTCTCCGCCCCGGGACTGGGTGTTTGTGCTGTCCTCATCATCTCATCATCATTCGGGAAATGGAAAGATTTGGAACTTTTACGGGCGCTGATGACCACGATGTTAAGCGTCCCACAAACCATCATCATCATCATCATCATCATCATCATCATCATTCACACGTGGAGAAACTGGTAAATAAACAAAAGAGTTTTACGATTTAAATCAGTTTCGATCTACATGATCAAGAAGACACCGATCGAGTTTAGACAAACACTGCACTTCACATTATTGCGCATGTAAACAAGAATGGTTACACTGCAGTAGATTGACAGAAACGAAATTGTCACAGCGGTTTATGTTGTGAGAAAGGTTCAGATCTGTTTACAGATTCAATGACAGAAATGACTACTTAATCTGCTCGCAATGCAGGATGTAATGTTAATAAACTGGCATGATTATTAGCAGGTACGACGCACGCGTGAGCGAAGGAAAAATGAAACAGGTATTCTTTTACTGAAAATGATAAACTCTTTGGGGTTGGTCTATCGTGCGTAATAAATAGAATGTATTAACGTGTTGCGTCAAACTGGTGTTTAGGTTATCCGTTACAAAAAACCAGATGTGAGAGTTGACGAAATAGTCTAAGATACGTTAACAATCATTGAACTTCCGAGAACACTCTTAGCCGTTTCCAGTTCGTGTATCATAAGTAATTGATCAAATCTATGTAATGCATGAATCCGCCGAGGAAAGAAAATTTGAAAATACGGAAAGCGCTTGTGTGTCAAACTGACGAGCACCCATCGACAGTTCCGCAACTGCAAGCGTACCAGTCAGCGAAATTCTCAGAGAAATAGCATGTTGTCACCATCTTGAAGAAAAATGACACTCTTGCGGTTAGGGTGCAGTCTATATTACGTCTCTTCAAGAATCTGACACTTCGAAGACAAACACCAAACGATACGAAAATTCTTCGAATACTTAGTAGCATGAAATTATTTCGGCTAATCTATTGCATTTAGTACGCCAAATCGACACCGTCATCGAGAAACTGATATATGAAAATACTTTGTCGTAACGAACGCGCTCGCCTAGCTGACAGACAACTACACTACTGGCCATTAAAATTGCTACACCAAGAAGAAATGCAGATGATAAACAAGTATGCATTGGACAAATATATTATACTAGAACTGACATGTGATTACATTTTCACGCAATTTGGGTGCATAGATCCTGAGAACTCAGTACCTCTAGCCATAATAACGGCCTTGATACGCCAAGGCATTGAGTGAAACAGAGCTTGGATGCCGTGTACAGGTACAACTGCCCATGCGGCTTCAACACGATACCACAGTTCATCAAGAGTAGTGACTGGCGTATTGTGACGAGCCAGTTCCTCGGCCACCATTGACCAGACGCCGGCCGGTGTGGCCGAGCGGTTCTAGGCGCTACAGTGTGGAACCGCGCGACCGCTACGGTCGCAGGTTCGAATCCTGCCTCGGGCATGGATGTGTGTGATGTCCTTAGGTTAGTTAGGTTTAATTAGTTCTAAGTTCTAGGGGACTGATGACCTCAGAAGTTAAGTCCCATAGTGCTCAGAGCCATTTGAACCATTTGAATTGACCAGACGTTTTCAGTTGGTGAGAGATCTGGAGAATGTGTTGGCTAGGGCAGCAGTCGAACATTTTCTGTATCCAGAAAGGCCCGTACAGGGCCTGCAACATGCGGTCGTGCATTATCCTGCTGAAATGTAGGGTTTCGCAGGGATCGAATGAAGGGTAGAGCCACGGGTCGTAACACATCTGAAATGTAACGTCCACTGTTCAAAATGCCGACAATGCGAACAAGAGGTGACCGAGACGCGTAACCAATGGCAGCCCATACCATCACGCCGGGTGATACGCCAGTATGGTGATGACGAATACACGCATGCAATGTGCGTTCACCGCACTGTCGCCAAACAGGGATGCGACCATCATGATGCCGTAAACAGAACCTGGGTTCATCCGAAAAAATGACGTTTTGACATTCGTGCACCCAGGTTCGTCGTTGAGTACACCATCGCAGGTGCTCCTGTCTGTGATGCAGCGGCAAGGGTAACCGCAGCCATGGTCTCCGAGCTGATAGTCCATGCTGCTGCTAACGTCGTGAACTGTTCGTGCAGATGGTTGTTGTCTTGCAAAGGTCCCGATCTGTTGACTCAGGGATCGAGACGTGGCTGCACGATCCGTTGCAGGCATGCGGATAAGATGCCTGTTATCTCGACTGCTAGTGATACGAGGCCGTTGGGATCCAGCACGGCGTTCCGTATTACCCTCCTGAAACCACCGATTCCATATTCTGCTAACAGTCATTGGATCTCGACCAACACGAGTAGCAATGTCGCGATACGATAAACCGCAATCGCGATAGGCTACAATCCGACCTTTATCAACGTCGGAATCGTGATGGTACGCATTTCTCCTCCTTACACGAGGCATCACAACAACGTTTCACCAGGCACCGCCGGTCAACTGCTGTTTGTGTATGAGAAATCGGTTGGAAATTTTCCTCACGTCATCACGTTGTAGGTGTCGCCAACGGCGCCAACCTTGTGTGAATGCTCTGGAAAGCTAATCATTTGCATATCACAGCATCTTCTTCCTGTCGGTGAAATTTCACGTCTGTAGCACGTCATCTACGTGGTGTAGCAATTTTAATGGCCAGTAGTGTAGTTGATCGAGGCGCAAATCCACTCACGAGTGTTAGCGAAAATCTCTGAGGAATGCATTGTTGATACCACATTGGAGAAAAATGGATTTCTTACGGCTGGTGTATCGCCTGCACCCAGACAGAGCTTGCGTAACGTGTGATAAATTGAAGTTCTTGGTACATCGGACACTTCGAAAACACGCGTCAAGCTGAACAGATAAGTTGTCGGGTACGTAAGTGCATGAATGAAATTTTCTGATACGCTATCAGTGTGTAATGAACAAGCCATTGCTGCAACAGGGGAAATTGACCTCTCGAACGAACAGCATCTGGATCTGCACGCAAAGAACAAAAGCGAAGTGTGTGGCAGAGGGTAATTTTTATTACAGCTTATGTAGAGTATTTTTCCCGTTCTTTTCGCGGACTGCTCTTACACTAGTGTGCGATGTTTTTATCTAACTTTATCTGCACAATCTCTGCTTAATAGTTTCCGACGTGGAATGCGGTTCTTTTGTCTCTGTGAACAGCTTCTCGAGAGTTTTGCAGTGACTTTCTTGGAGTGTCAGTCTGCAGTCAAGCGAGCTTGTGACTGTCCGTATCGCTCTTCTGTGTACAAGCTCGATGTCACCTGTTAATTCGATTTGATAAGGGTCCTATACATCCACCAAGTTTTGAGTAAGGGCCGTAAAAGTGTTTCGTATGTAATCTTTTTGTAGACAAATTACAGTCTCCCAATATCTTACAAATGAATCGTGGCCTACAGTTTGTGGTTGTTGCGTTTCATACCTCCAGACAGTGTTGCTTCCAAATCTTTACGCGAAATGGCACACTCTGGTTTTGGGTAATTAATTCTGTAGCTGGAAAAGACACACTTTTACGTTTCTCGCGAAGAATCCAACTTTGTATTTCTCTACATCAAGAGCAAGTTGTCAATGTTCGTATCAAGCTGATATTTTTTCGAGATTTAATAGGATACTGAAATTTTCCCATGTAGGAAAGATTCGGGATTCTAGTCCCGAACCGGCACACAGTTTTAGTCTTCCAAGAAACTTGAAGACGACGCAACACGCTGGATATTACTGCAGTTTTACGGGATAGTGTTTCCACAGAAGCAACTGCATCATCTGACAAAAATCTGAGACTGTAACAAAAGCTATGCGCTCTGTTGTCGATGTTAACACGAAAAAGACTGGTCCTGTTACCCATCCCTCGGGTACAACAGCTATTATAGACGATTATCACTCCAGGAGAACATGCAACTTCTTGAACTGTCGGAAAGGTTTCGATCCAGCAGATGTCGCCAGCGTAACACTGGAGAAATGGTCACAGAAGAAGAACGTTGGCTGTAGTGTATGTCGGACAGTTACGAGAAAGCTGATACGTGTGAGTTTCGGCGTGCGGCGGCGACGAGAGGGGAGTAAACATTATAGCGGAGCTGTCACACGGCGTGTGTGCCGAGAGGCGGCGACACGCGTCGCACAGTACCTTGGCTCGGCGAGGCAGCAGCGGGTCAGCGGGCAGCTGGCTGGCGTCCGTCTGGCAGCTGGTCTGCGCGGCGAGCACGTGACACGCGGCGACCTGGAACTGGAGGCGCTGGAGCCGTCCGGAGAGCACAGTCCGCAGCGCGCGGCGACCGGCCGTCCACTGGCCGCGGGCTGGCGCGGCCGCCGCCGCTGCGCCGGCCCGGCCTGCCCCCACCACCTCCCCCACTCTCCCCCTCCCCCACTCTTTCTCTCTCTCTCTCTCTCGTTACTCTCTCCAGACACGCGCACTGGCCGCGCGGCCTCCGCTACCAGCGGCCGCAATTATCGCTGCCGGCACGGGACTGCGACCGCCACGGCGCCCGTGCGGCTGCGACTGGCCCCACAGTTACGATGATCCAGTCGAGGCGAGGCGCCACTCTGCTTTCTTTTCCCCTCTGGCGTCTTTTCTCCGCCGCCTCGGGCGTCTTTCCTTCCTCCCATCCCAAAGACTGTACAATGACACCTTCTCCTGTACAAAAACAAGAAAAAAAGTACACTATTTCGTCTTGGATCGCATCTGGCCAACTGTGACCAATCTAAAGCACTCAGCGTCTCTTTCAAATGAAATTTCTCGTACGGAAGCTGCACTCAGTTCCTACAAACCACCTGCCGAGTATATCGTGACCCACCCGCACGCTGGTAATCCTCGTCCACGGGAAACTGTCCCTGCGCCCAGCGTGATGTGCTGTGCCACCCTGTCCGAGCCATGTCGACGGCGCCGTGCAGCTCACCGGCAACGTAAACATCCTGCTATAGACGGTGGTGGTTGATTTAAACTTTAAATGCTGGTTTTCTTTTATGACGCGTACACTGTCTTAATATGAAAAGTGACATGCGTTGTTACCTTAAAATCTGTTTGGTATTTGTTACCCAAGTCATTTTAATATACGCTTATATGTATAACTTGCCAACGGCATTGCCACAGTGGTAATACCGGTTCCACTCACATCACCGAAGTTGAGGGTTGTCGCGTTTGTCTATCACTTGAATGGGTGACCGTCCAGATCTGTCAAGCTGTCTGGGGAAGCAGGGTGCGCTCAACGCTTATGACGCAATTGAGGAGCTACTTGTCTCAGAAGTTGCAGCACCGATCGTCAAAACTGACAACGGCCGGGAGACCACATGCTTCCCACATCCGCATCCAGACTCGGTTAGTCGATACCGTCGGACCTTCAGAGACCTCTTAAGACGGAGTTTATAGAATTTTAGATAGGTATAGGTTGAAAATAACTTTCGCATGATCTGTCACTGCCAATTAACATACCTCCAGGAAACTTGGACCGTACTGCTACAGTATAGGACAGAAGGTGACTGAAAGAAATACGCCAGTGAGACGAACAGAAATGACACATTCATTCAAAGACAATAATTACACTGACGTCACCGCAATTTATGATGGTCTCCTGCACGTTACAAAAGGCGGGACATGGTTCTTAATAGGTTGTGTGATCACCACGGACGGCAAAGCACGCTCCGCAACTTGCTCCCAAGCTGGCCATAAGGTTCTTTAGGAGTTCTTTTGGTAGGGCGTTCCATTCCACCACCCGCTGGGCATCGTTGGTGCATGAGGACGTGCTGCAGTACTCAGTCTGCTCGAGTTCCGTTAGGATTGTGACTACCAAAAATAAAGGTAATGGATTATGTTCACAAGATCGCTGTATTTATTCGAAATAATCTCTACCTGAATCAATAAACAGGAAAGACCGTTTCAAAAGTGTTTCACAACTGATACTGTGTGAACCGTGCACGGCTCGTGTTCATGCCATTTATGGTTTGTCATCTTATATTACGGTACTGCCACCTCATTTCCTTATTCCATTTACTGGCGTCACTAACTTCCTGCCTTACTTGCCCGTGAGCGGCAGCAGCGGCGCGTGTCGATAAGTGCACTGTCGTACCATCTCTGGGGCGACCGATAGTATTTCCGGGTCGTCGTGTGTCTGGAGTTGTTTGGAGACGGACCAGCACTGCAGTCGGGACGCAGCAGCAGTGAAGTCGGGGGACGGAGCGCCGGTGAGGCGCCGACAGCCAGTGCTCGCCGACCGCTGGCCACACACATGAACTGTCCGACGGAGGGAGATTGGAGCGGGACGACCGTTGTTGAGTAGTTCGGTTGGTCGTCTCATCGGCTGACGTATATTTGGTCCTTCCACCGTTTCCGGGCCTGGGAAGTTGGTCGGTTGGCGTGGAGCAGCGAGTAAATCTCCGCGGCGAGCAGTTTGGCCGAAGCCGCTGGTGGCCTCTATGTGGTGTCTGAGAGTTTGGTGCTGTTCCCATTGCTACGTTCGTGGCTCACCGATCCTGGATACGAAAGTTGAGTTCTGACTTAATCTGCCAGCAAGTCACGACTTTTGACATTGTGTCGTTTGGATTTCGTTGTCGGCTGTTGGGACATTCCCGCGAGCAACAACGTGTGTTTTCAAGTTGGCAAATTTTAGCTGTACTTGATTATTTGAATTGAAGTGCACCAGCGGAATCTTCTGCCTTGTGGCCGTTAACATTCCGGTTACCTGCCTGACCTTTGACGTAAATTCAGGCAGTGTATTTTCTTCATCGTGTTATCGCTGTCCAGCACGGTGTGTAGTTTGACAGATCAATGTATAATTGGTTGTGGGCGCCAATACTTTCTACGTTGTTCCATTGAACTCCCTGTTGTGTGCTGGTCGGCTGGAGAGGAAGTTATCTTGTCGGTGGGTCCATTGACTGTCTGTCGGTTGGGTTGTCGTAGGACCGAGAATGGTTGGGCGAGAGTTAGTGTTTGAATTCCAGGCCGACCCTCGGAAACTTCTGAGCGCCGTTGGGTGTACTGCCTTTCCTTATTTGTTCTTGTTGTTTGTATTTACATGGCCTCTAGCCGATTTTTAAATTAAGGTTGTTTTGCCCTTAAGATTGTTTGGGTCTTCAGCCTAATTTAAAGTACTGTTTTAAGTAAGGCCTTTGGGCATTTTAAAAATTTATTTTGGTTTTGCTCTTAAGGTGTGAGATCGTTTGGGTCTTCAGCCTAATTGAAAGAACTGATTTAAGATAAGGCCTTCTGCCTTTTAAATTTCTGATTTTGATTTGAGTCTTAAGTTATTGGCTTTCAGCCGATTTTAAATGAAAGTGGTCTTGCCGTTAAGGCATGAGATTGTATGGTGTATTCAGCTGGTTATTAAGTTCCAAAAATTAATGCTGTGTTTTTTTTAATTTTCTTGGCTCTTGTAATGTTTGGTGAAATAAATAAAGTTGTATGTTCGAGTGTAACTGACAGACTATTATTTTGGCCCCTTTACACGATTTAAACTACCTGACCTGTCCTGCGCGTTAAGCATGGTGTCTTACTATGGTCCTTTTTGGAAGTGCATTTAGTACTGCAGTACAATTTCCTTGGGTGTTCTCAGTTGCATCGCAATTGTGTCCTTTCAGTCTCAACTTCAATTCGGGAAACAATCAGTAATCAGTGATCCAGGACTGTGATCCATTTGCCGACGAAAAAGTCGCAAACGACCATCGCTTTGTGGGCTGTGGCACTGTCGTGGAGGAGCGACTAGCAACCTGCCTCGCCCAAAAACGATGGAGGATTAAAAAAAAAAAATAATAATTCATGTCTCACTGATCCACGGCCATTTTACGACAAGTACCGGTTCATTCGCAGCCAGGACGTCTGCTGCAGTGAAGCTAGCAGTTTGACCTTCTACATGGTTGTCGCTGAAATTCCAAGGCATCAAAACACCACATCTCGCTACGAGATAGCATTGCAGTTTGGAATTTCGCACAAGCAGTTCTAACGGAGTGGTTCATGGTGTGGGTTCATGTAGTCATGTCCTAGTTCATGAACCACGGGCAACGTATGAGTGGCCAAGTAAGTGGTCCCGACAGTCGGGATACCAGTTACTTTGGAATAAGGCTGGGCATCTCGGACATATTCTGAGTAGTGGTCACCTTTGTGCTCATACGGCAAACACTACCAAATCCACCGGTTAGTCCCTCAGCCGTTAGGGGTAAAATCCAATGGGACCCGGGCAAGTAAGGCTAGCAACCTGCTTCCCTGGTACTTTAAATATGATGCTGACAACAATCACAGCAAAATGCCTCGGACCTTTGGAGGTGACGGAGTCCCACCTCTAACTGACAAACCAGGGACTCCTAAGATACGACTTGGCAAACAAATGGTAATGAGATGGGGAGCTATTAATATCAATGGGGGCTACTCTGGGAAGAAGGTAGAGCTGGCAGAGGCTGCAAGTAAGATGGGGCTGGACGTTTTAGCTGTTAGTGACATTCGGGTAAGGGGTGAGAAAGAAGAAGTAGTGGGAGAATACAAGGTCTACCTGTCAGGCGTCAAAGCAGGAATAGCACAATGGGGTGTAGGGCTTTACATCAGGAAAGAAATGGAACCCAGCGTAGTTGCAATAAGGTATGTAAACGAACGACTGATGTGGATAGATTTGACAGTGTCTAGCAAGACAATTAGGATTGTGTCAGTATATTCGCATCGTGAAGGGACAGATCAAGATAAGATGGATAGTTTTTATGAGGCACTCAGTGTTGTAGATGTTAGAGTAAAGGACAAGGACAGTGTTCTGCTCATGGGTGATTTTAACGCCAGGATTGGAAATCGAACAGAAGGGTATGAAAAGGTTATGGGTAAATTTGGAGAGGATATGGAGACCAACAGGAACAGGAAACAACTCTTGGATTTCTGTGCCAGTATGGGCTTAGTAATCACAAACTCCTTTCTTAAACATAAGAACATTCACCGGTATACTTGGGAAGGCAGGGGAACCAGATCTGTCATTGACTATATAATAACAGATCAGGAATTCAGGAAGGCTGTGAGGGACACACGTGTATTCAGGGGATTCTTTGATGACACTGATCATTATTTAATCTGCAGTGAAATTGGGATTGTGAGGCCGAAAGTGCAGGAGGTCAGGTCCATATGTAGGAGGATAAGAGTGGAGAAACTTCAGGATAAGGAAATCAGGCACAAGTACATAACAGCGATCTCAGAAAGGTACCAGTTAGTTGAGTGTAGTCAATTACAGTCATTGGAAAAGGAATGGACAAGGTACAGGGACACAATACTAGAAGTGGCTAAAGAATGTCTTGGAACAGTAGTGTGTAAAAGTAGGATGAAGCAAACAGCTTGGTGGAATGATACAGTCAAGGCAGCCTGTAAAAGGAAAAAGAAGGCGTATCAAAAATGGCTACATACCAGAACCCAGGTAGACAGAGAAAGTTATGTTGACGAAAGAAACAAAGCCAAACAGATAATTGCAGCATCCAAGAAGAAATCGTGGGAAGACTTTGGAAACAGGTTGGAGACTATGGGTCAAGCTGGAAAACCATTCTGGAGTGTAATTAGCAGTCTTCGAAAGGGAGGTAAGAAGGAAATGACAAGTATTTTGGACAGGTCAGGAAAACTGCTGGTGAATCCTGTGGATGCCTTGGGCAGATGGAGGGAATATTTTGAAGAGTTGCTCAATGTAGGTGAAAATGCGATCAGTAATGTTTCAGATTTCGAGGTAGAATGGGATAGGAATGATGATGGAAATAGGATCACATTTGAGGAAGTGGAAAAAATGGTCAATAGATTGCAGTGCAATAAAGCGGCTGGGGTGGATGAAATTAAGTCGGAACTCATCAAATACAGTGGAATGTCAGGTCTTAAATGGCTACACAGGATAATTGAAATGGCCTGGGAGTCGGGACAGGTTCCATCAGACTGGACAAAAGCAGTAATCACACCAATCTTTAAACATGGAAACAGAAAAGATTGTAACAACTACAGAGGTATCTCTTTAATCAGCGTTGTGGGTAAAATCTTCTCAGGTATTGTTGAAAGGAAAGTGCGAGTATTAGTTGAGGACCAATTGGATGAAAATCAGTGTGGGTTTAGGCCTCTTAGAGGCTGACAGGACCAGATCTTTAGCTTACGGCAAATAATGGAGAAGTGTTATGAGTGGAACAGGGAATTGTATCTATGCTTTATAGATCTAGAAAAGGCATATGACCGGGTTCCTAGGAGGAAGTTATTGTCTGTCCTACAAGATTATGGAATAGGAGGCAAACTTTTGCAAGCAATTAAAGGTCTTTACATGGATAGTCAGGCAGCAGTTAGAGTTGACGGTAAATTGAGTTCATGGTTCAGAGTAGTTTCAGGGGTAAGACAAGGCTGCAACCTGTCTCCACTGTTGTTCATATTATTTATGGATCATCTGTTGAAAACAATAGACTGGCTGGGTGAGATTAAGATATGTGAACACAAAATAAGCAGTCTTGCATATGCGGATGACTTAGTTGTGATGGCAGATTCGATTGAAAGTTTGCAAAGTAATATTTCAGAGCTAGATCAGAAATGTAAGGACTATGGTATGAAGATTAGCATCTCCAAAACGAAAGTAATGTCAGTGGGAAAGAAATATAAACGGATTGAGTGCCAAATAGGAGGAACAAAGTTAGAACAGGTGGACGGTTTCAAGTACTTAGGATGCATATTCTCACAGGACGGCAACATAGTGAAGGAACTGGAAGCGAGGTGTAGCAAAGCTAATGCAGTGAGCGCTCAGCTACGATCTACTCTCTTCTGCAAGAAGGAAGTCAGTACCAAGACTAAGTTATCTGTGCGCCGTTCAATCTTTCGACCAACTTTGTTGTATGGGAGCGAAAGCTGGGTGGATTCAGGTTACCTTATCAACAAGGTTGAGGTTACGGATATGAAAGTAGCTAGGATGATTGCAGGTACTAGTAGATGGGAACAATGGCAGGAGGGTGTCCACAATGAGGAAATCAAAGAAAAACTGGGAATGAACTCTATAGATGTAGCAGTCAGGGAGAACAGGCTTAGATGGTGGGGTCATGTTACACGCATGGGAGAAGCAAGGTTACCCAAGAGACTCATGGATTCAGCAGTAGAGAGTAAGAGGAGTCGGGGCAGACCGAGGAGAAGGTACCTGGATTCGGTTAAGAATGATTTTGAAGTAATAGGTTTAACATCAGAAGAGGCACCATTGTTAGCACTGAATAGGGGATCATGGAGGAACTGTATAAGGGGGGCTATGCTCCAGACTGAACGCTGAAAGGCATAATCAGTCTTAAATGATGATGATGATGATGATGATGATGATGAGTTCTAACGGATCTGGGACACAAGTTGTACGTCTCCCCAACACATCCATCACGTGTTCGATGGGGTTTAAGTCGGAGGCACGGGCAGGCCACTCCATTCGCTGAATGTGCTCTCATTTCAAGGCCTCCTTCACCTGAGCAGTTCGATGGAACCAGGGCCGAATGCACCCCTACAACGACGCACGTGGGGAAGGAGTAAAGTGTCACAATAATCTTTACTGGTGAGTGTACCATGTTCAAAAATTTGGAGGTTAGTACGCCCACGCAAAATAATGCCTCCGCATACCACAACAACTGCGCCACCAAAGCGACCATGTTAGTATTGATGCATGCGTTAAGTGTTCCCAACTCTCGGTATATGACGATAGGTCCAGCATTGTCTAACATGATTGTTTTGGTGGTCCATCTGTTACGGTGCTGTTATCTTTGAAATAGTGTGCGGTAAGGGATCCTTAGTAGAGGGGACTGACGGAGGATATCAAAAAGCTCAAAGAAGGGCACCACGTTGTGTATTATCGCGAAACAGAGTAGGTGTCACGGATATGATAAGGGATCTGCGGGGCCAATCATTATAACAAAAGCGTCTTTCTTTGCGGCGGGATTTGTCCACGAAATTTTCAGTAGCCAATTTTCTCCTCCGAAAGCGAAAATATTTTGTTGACTCTCACCTACGCAGGAAGAAAAGGTCATCGTAACAAAACAACAGAAATCGGAGTTCGCTCATTTTTCCCGCGTTATGTTCGAGAATGGAGCGCTAATAAAATAGATGTCTTAATATTGTGCCAAACACTTATATGTGAATTGCAGAGTAATCATGTAGCTGTAGATATAGAGCCCTGCATGGAGCTGAGCTGGTCTGCTCGTTCACTGTGGTGCAGAGCGATCACAAGAGATAGCAAACTCTTCGAAATTGGATATAATCCACGTGTCTGTAATACAACTTGCAAGAAAGAGTACGGAAGAGACCGTTAAGTAGGGAAACACGGATTAAATGCAAACGCAGGAGAGAAAAATTGTCTGTTATGCACTGAGATGACAGAAGTCATGGAACAGCAATCAGATGTACAGATTGCGGAAGTATAGCGTACACAAGGTATAAAAGGCCAGTCCGTTGGGGGAGCTGTCATTTGTACTCAGATGATTCATGTGAAAAGTTCCCCACGTGATTATGGCCATCCGACGGGGAACGCGGAACGGTAGTTGGAGCTAGGGAACATTCCATTTCGGAAATCTTTAGGGAATCCACAATGTCAAGAGTGTGCCGAGAATACCAAATTTCAGGCATCTCTCACCACAGACAACACAGTCATCAACGGCCTTTATTAATGACGGAGAGCAGCGACGTTTGCGTATAGTTGTTAGTGCTATCAGAAAACTGTGTGTAATAACAGCAGACGAACGTATCCGTTAGGACAGCGCGGCGAAATTTGGCGTTAATGGGCTATGGCAGCAGACAACCGACGCGAGTGGTTTGATAACAGCACGACATCGCTGCAGCACATTTCCTGGGCTCGTGACCATAGTGGTTGGATCCTAGACGACAGGAAAACCGCGGGCTGGTCAGATGAGTCCCGATTTCAATTGATAAAGGCTGATGGTAGGGTTCGAGTGCAGCACAGGTTGTCAAGAAGGCACTGTGAAAGCTGGTAGTGGCTCCAGAATTGTGTAGGCAATGTTTACTTGGGTCCAACTGATCCGATCATTCACTGAAAATAGTTATGCTCGTTTACTTGCTGACCATTTTAAGGGGGTTAGGGCGTCAAATTGGCTGACATGGAGCAGGAGAGGCACCACAGGACATTTTAATTTCCACTCTCTATATTTTTACAAATAAATTCATAAAAATTTGTCAGCATGATCAGGAAGAATTCAGGATTCACATTTATAGCAGGGGAAGTTCAAAAACATAACAAAATAATTTTTTTTACATGTGAAATATCATTTTTTACTTACTGTTGGCTGCATTTGTTGCTATAGGTACAGTTTTCTTTATAAGTAAGAGGGATTCTTTGATGAATTTTGCACAGCGTAAAAACCATACTTATAAGTGTCTGAGACTGTAGAATTTTCCAAATCTATTAAAAATCGTGCTAAAAATTGAGATAATTAACTATAAAATTTGAGTTTTTTCTGACTATGAAGTTTAAAATGTAACAACTCATTCAGTTTTTCATAAATTAAATAAATTCTTTAGTTTCATACACTTGTAAGTATAGTTTGTATACTGTGCTAAATTCATCGAAGAATTTCTCTTACTTATGAAGAAAAGTGTACCTATAGCAACAAATGCAACCAATAGTGTGTTAAAAATGATGAAATTTCACATGTAAAAAACATTATTTTGCTACGTGTTTGAACTTCCACTGCTATGATTGCGAATCCTGAATCCTTTCTGGTCATTCTGACAAAATTTTGTGAATTTATTTGTAAAAGTATTGGCAGTGGAAATCAAAAGTCCTGTGGTGCCTCTCCTGCTCCAAGTCCTACCCTTCCTTAAGCCATTCACGGACTTTATGTTCCAAAATGAGGGATGGAATCTTAACGGATGACAATGCGCCGTGTCACCAGACCACAATTGTCCTCGATCGGTTTGAAGAACATTCTGGAGAGTTCGAGCGAATGATTTGTCTACCCGTCGAACATTTATGGGGCGAAATTAACGTCGTTGTAATTGGGACATCGCTTAGCATTATAACCACAGTAGACACGTTGCTTCTGGACAAGGCAATGTATCAGAAAATAGAAAAGAAAGCGTACTGGTGGTCACTAGAGAACTGCACACACTGCGTGATGTCGAGGTGAAACGAGACAAACGCGGAAAATTGCGGGCATTACATTATCACGAAACATAACTAAACACAGAAACATGAAAAATAAAATGAAACTTCGCAAGATTCTTGACAGTTATTATAGAGCATTAACTTATCGTTTTGAGACAAATGCAGAGTAAAATGTCAAAGCACAGTCGAGCCGAAAGAAACAAGATACAACTGCTACAAAGAATCGTTTTCATAGACTGCTTCCAAAGATCACAAACAATATGTATAATGCGTACTCCCACAAATTCGACGCTACAAAATGAAATGTGGATATATGTTAACAATATGCACAATTATTTATAGAGTGAGTTACTTTCCTGCTGTTTCGCTGTGATGGTGCGAAATGTTTTATTCGAGCAGTAATGCCTGAGATAAAGAAGTCAACTGTGGTGCTAGCGAGGCTACGCTCCTGTAAGTGTCGCATCGGAGGCAGCGCGTGACTCATTGCCGTGTGGGCACTGTACCAACACTGCTGGAATGACAAGTTGCAGTGCATATATGCATCGACCGGCTCCTACCTTCACGGGGTTCTGTCGTTACTGCTTAGGTTTCTGTACGTTTCCGTAGGTGGTATTCGTTTCTGGCGATTATATTAGCAGATCTACTCTCGAAATACAGTGGTCTTGTCCAAAGAAGAAGTACATAAAAAATTGCGAATTTCTACGAGCAACCAGGAGAAATCGAAACTTACATGCTAAGGAAAAATAAAAGCAAGCGAGTGAAGCAAAACACATGACAATGTACACGGTGTTTCACAGTTCCTCTTACAGGCTTCTTTGAGCCGTAGAGGAGACTTAATGGATAAAGTTTTGATGATAAAGCAACATCTGGAAATGTACCATTTAGATGTAAAATAAGTTTGAAGGTCGGATCACTTTCAAATCTCCTGCTTCACGGTACGCACACAAGCTGAGGAGAGGGTGCCATCACCAGTCCCTGTTTTAATTATAACGTCACACAGAATTTTTGTCCTACTACAAAAACGGTTGCGAGAAACTGATTTCTCAACTGGGAGGTTTGACTGCGGTGCTCCGCGTGCGCACCGCGCTCTCGACTTTGAATAGGACGTCCTTCGCCACATAGAAGAGAATCCGACGACGACTTGTCGAAACTTTCGCCGTGCTATGGGCTCCTGTAGAGCACACAGGCCAGGGATCAACGTCTCCGCTGTACGCATACCGTGGAGCGGGAGATTCGAAAGTGATCCCTTCTTCACACTTATTTTACATTCAAATGGTACATTTCCGGACATGGGTCATTACCAAACTTTGTCTACCAACTCTCCTCAACAACCCCGAAGTCTTTAATAGGAATTCTGTAACGTCCTGTATATATGTGACTTGGTGGCAACAATCTGGGATTGTGGGTCCCCCTTGAGGCAAAACACTTTCGTTATTTACTTATTTATTCCCAAACTAGCTGTAGCAACAAACATCGCCATCATCAGTGGGTTCTTTGATTCATATTTACTATACGTCACAACACGGTTTTACGATTGTTGAGGTTATTTCCGGCATATTTCTGTGTTTTTTTTCTTTTTTTTGCCTTTTTTCTCGGCATGCATCATGTCATCTGCAAGTTCGTTGGATGGCTTGCAGCTACTTTTAGACAAAAAAACGCAGAAAATACGCCGGAAACAGCAGTAACAATAATGAGATCATGAAACCAGCTGCAATGTATAGTAAATAAGAATCAAAGAGCCCACTGGTGATGGTGATATTTGTCGCTGAAACTAGTTTGCGAGTAAGTAAATAAATAACAAAAGTATTTTGCATCAAGGGGGACCTGCCATCCCACGTTGTTTTTTTATGCAAACACGGACTAGTGGAAGAGTCTCAAGATAAAATGATATGATTTATAGATATCATTTCTGATGGTTTACAATATTGCTACGCAGTACTAGACAGAAGACACGCATAATTATGACTTGTTATAATTAGGTCAGTATATTAGTTAGATCCATGTTCCATGGATCATTTGTGCGACAAATCGTAGTGATTTTCAACGAGTCATTTTACATTTACCGGTACATCACAAATTATTACGTAGATATGTCATTTACGAGTGGGATTTTTTTCAAAGACATAGAGATGAGAGTTACTAATTCCAACTTACCAATTTTCATAGATTACAATATTAGAAATTCTTCTACGGAATGTAAGAAGTTGTCAAGGATTAATTTTTAGTTTATTTTCAAATTTTACTTTCCGATCTGTCTGGTATTTTGTATCACTGCGCGAGTGATCGAATATTTTGGTCGAAGCACACTGCACCAATTTTTGTTAAAGTAAATGCAGCTTAATGAATGTCATTATATCTTCTGGTATTGTAATGATGTATATGATTGTTTCTTTTGAACAGCAGTGGATTGCTTAAAACGAACTTCATGAGAGAATAAATATATTGTGAAGCAATGATCAAGATGCCTAACTCCTTAAACAGATGCCTATAAGATGATCGTGGGTGAGTACCACATGTTATTCTTACAACAGGTAAAGCTATCATCGACTCGAGGGCCCTACTAGGCACGGGTGGTATGTGCGCCGTTGCCTTCCTTCCACCGACCTTTGAAAAGCATCACTCTGCCAGTCAAAGGGTGGACCTACAGATAATTTGGACTTTGGACCACTGTGCGATTCGGCATTCCTCAGCAAACATTGCCAGAGGTGGCGGCGTTGTGTAGAACTCGCCCTGCAGCGTTCGCTTCCGCCGGCTGCGCCCCTAACTGTCGCGGCTCAGGCAGCCCGCCACACTCCCTAGTCCTCTATTGTGTAAGAAGGGAATATCGCAGTGCCACGTCACCCGCCAGGCGCTTCGGTGGGTTTCCGTCACTACTTGAATCTCTATACAGCTTAGCAGCTGCTTACAGGATATTAGCAGTTCTGCACGGCGAAATGCGGCGGTGACGTTGGGAGTGGAAACGGCTAAAGAAAGGAATTTCAGAGTGCTGTTTATTCAGGAAGACTACGGTATTTTACGGACTATAAGACCGACTTTTTTCTTCGAAAAATTTCTTCCAAAATTCAGGTACGTTTTACACTCTAAATTAATATATAAATATCCAGAGTTCGATTTAAAATTCCCTCCAGTCTAAAAAATGGCCATATATTCTATACCGCGGGAAACTTATCTCCATCTGGCAACATTGGCTACAACTGGCAACAGCAGTGCACCGATGCGACGAACATGAGTTGCGGGGATTCACAAGCTTCACTGTCTTCCTCCCGTGCCTCCATCACAAAACAAGAACACTGTCTTAGCCTATGATGCGTCATTGCAGTCTACGGTGCTAATAAACTTGAAAGCGATTTGTATTATCGGTAACAGTACAATATTTTTGTTAGTAGGAAGTTTCGTAATGGAAGAAAATTAATGTATGCCTATGATACGGGCCATAAATTGAAAGTAATAGCATATGCACAAGAAAATAAAACAGAGCAGCTGAGCGGCATTTCGGCCCTACAGCGACAGAAAAAACCATTCGCGATTGGCGGGCTAGTATATAGGAACTGAAGAAAATGAGGAAGATTAAATGTGCGAATAGAGGACTGAATGCAAAATGGCTAAAACCAGATGATGATGATTTTCAGGACTTTTAACACTTTGCTGTCCGCACGTCTCGTACAAATTTATTCGCTTGGCGCCGGCAGCGCTCAGTCGGATTACTTGGCTTGCCGCCAGCCTGTTGTCACCTTTCCGTTGATGACAAGCTTCAAATACGTTGACTTTTGCACGCTTTAATTTTCCGGAAATCCTCTATTTTGACGTATCGTCCCACAAACTCGAATTTTCTTTTCAAGTAAATTCTCTGCAAGTTCTACACTGTTATAATAAATATCCACGCAAAGGTGATGCCACTTTCAATAAGAAGGTGTCACTAGTTCCATCACTGTTTTTGCTAAAGGCTGTCCAAAGCCGGAATATATCTTGAATGAGGAAATGTATCCCGTACTCGAATCACACAGCATTCGAATGAGTATGTCGTATTTCGTAATTTTCGACGGATTGCAAACTTTAAAATTTAACCGTCCACGCCACGGTATCATTACTTCATCAACTGAGATGTTTTGACTTAGATTAAACGTTTCTTTAAACTTTTTGGAAAAGTAATCAATTACGAATTACACTTTGACAAGCCGGTCGGCATTGTACAGGTTATTGTTGCTGTCGGAAAAATATAAAAATGATATTATTTGTCTGAATCGGTAGCGGGACACCGTTTTGCGAAATAACGGTGTGTCTATCAACGGATTCGTTGACCAATAATCATTGATCCTTGCTTTTCTTACAGTTTCCATAAGGATAGCAACCCCAAACCATTTTCTAAGTGCGGGTCCCGTAACGTCGACAAATTTGGCATTCTTTAAAACCAGTTTCCTTCTATTGCAATTCTGACTGTAGCACTTTTTGGTTTCGTTGCTAATATATTCAAATAGATAGTTCCCAATATATAATTGTACGATATCCTCGACGCTCTGTGTATCTTTGGGAAATAAGTTTGGACCCAGGGATCCTTCAAATTAATTATTGGTCCTCGGTAAATCAAAGTCTGACCACTGTGCACTATCTTCTTCGTCTGATTCTTCCGAATCAGTTGGCAACCGTACTGTTCGCCGGATTCTTCTTGGAGGTATTTCACTATCATCCTACGACTCTGCTTTACTTCCATTTTTTTATATCCAATGTCTTCTTCCCAATCGGCCATGTCGTCCGGAACGTCAGACAAGACGTCCGCGCATTCGTCGTAAATACAAGTAATTATATTGTCTCTTTCGTCCGCCGTGCTGAAAGGGCACAAGTACTTATAAAAACAAGACACTTGTTTACGTGTGTAACTTATTGTTACCTAAAAAAAACACCAACGGCCACTGCACGATACTATGCTCAGGACACCACTGTGGTGTCGCCGGCTACTGAGCGATACTATGCAGACGACACCACTGTCGTGTCGCCGGCCATTGACCGTTATTTCGCGCACGGCATAGTGTTAAAGGTCAGTTCGGTTTTATAAACTAAAAATTTTTTAAAGTCTGGCTATGCAATCTAATTATAAAAATTGTAAAAATTTTATTTTTTTAAAAATCATTGCTTAAAAATAAACGTGCGTCTTATAGTCCACAGTGTCTTGTAGTCCGTAAAATACGGTAAAGGTAATCGAGTGAAACACGATACACGGAGATATATGCATCTGATTTTTGTTGCTATTTGCCAAACAGGAATCTTCATACCAGCCTGTGAAAAGTATAGCGTCATTAATCTCTCCAGATCACTCGTTTCCAATCATATACGCTGTCCAGTGACGTTGCTGTTTACACCATCTCAAATATCGCTTATAAGGGGTTGCTCGAGCGTTGTACCCCATTCATTTTAAAACTCCCTACGCACAGTCATTGTGCTGGCAAGACTGCTGATTGTACTTTGGACTCACGACTGATTCGTTCCACTGATTTCATGCGATTTTTTACAACCAATATCCGCAGTTCTCGACGGTCCGTGTCTGTCGGTACATAAAGTCTTGCAGGTGTTGGTTCAGATGTGGTTGATCCTTCGCGTTTCTTCCTCACAGTCACATCACCAACAATCGACCTGGGAAGATTTTAGAAGGCTTGTAACATTCCTCATGCATTTTTTGTTCTGGTGACATGCAATGGCTAGTCCATTTCGAAGTTACTGAGCTCTTCAGACGACCTATTTTGCTATTACTGCTTCTCTGCTGAGAACACAAAGTTACCTGCCGCCTTTTATATGTCGTATCCGCCTCACAAGACATCTAGTGGTCAATTCCGTATTACATAGGGTGTTCGGATATTTTTCATCAGTTACTGTAAATATATAAACAGCAAACGGCAGTATACTAATTTTCGTCTGCTTTACTATGTGACGCTGTGATGTATATATTAGTGACGTATTTTATGTATTTTTATACATATAGCTAAATACTGTATTTACATTTTATTAGATTAGATGTTTCCATTTAACGATATGTCAGTTCTTAAACAAAGGTTTAACCGATAATTGGTTCAGTAACTGCAAATATTTGGTTTCGTATCTCAGTCTAATTTTTTCCAATGAACCTTGAAGTGTTCTGTCCGAAGTTACTTTCTGCTTTCAAGAAATTAAAATATTTCTGGAAATTATTTGGAAATGGAATTAAACTTCATGGAAAAGAAACTGAAATTTAAAGTTTGCCGATGATATTCTTATTTTAAGGCATCAAAGGAGTAAGAAGTCTAGTTAAACGAAATGGATACTGTCTTAAAAAGAAGTTTTATGATAAACAGCAACAAAAGTGAGGGATTAAGGAGCGTAGCCGAATTAAATTAGGAGATGCTGAGGGACATAAATGAGGAAACGGGCCCCCAAAAAAAGTAGGAGATGAGTAGGTAGAAAAATAACTGACTATGGCAGGAATAAAGAGGTTATAAAATGTTGCAATTAGCATCGAATAGAAATGTGTTAGAATGGCAGATTTTGTAAATGTTTGTCTGCAGTGTGAGTTATATGAAATAAAGACGAATGAGAAACGGCGCATACAAGACGAGTACGGAAACTTGAGAACCATGGCGCTGTAGAAACATACTGAAGGTTACAAGGGCAGATCGAGTAACTAACAACGAGGAACTGAATCTAACTGAAGGCAAGATTAACTTATAGCAAAAATTGATTAAGTCGTGAGGTAAGTTGATGGGAAGCATCCTGAGACATTAAGGGAATAATTAATTAGCGAATCAAGAAAAGCCCAGGCACGGGTGGGGGATTTATACAGGGTATCTTTCCTAAGGGTCGTCAGGCGTAACAACACGGCTCATCAGGTCATTCGTGCGATGCCCATGACTCACAGAAAGTGTCGGTTTGTTTCCCGTTAAGAGCAAAGTGCTTTTTTAAAGCGGAATTGCACGTGCCCGTTCAGTTGAGAGCTCCCATATTAATCTAACGCCATATTTGTTTTACCGATGTACACTCTTTGACATAAAACTCGACCGGCGGCCGGCCGCTTCAGAGGCTAAGTCCGCGCCGATCGCGACATGGGACAAAAAAACAGGCCAACTCGCTAATTCTCTAAGTCCGGTTGTCTGCACAATCTGGCAACACTGTAGACTGCGGCACTTCCTGGAGGAAAACTTGTCCCATGATAGAGAAACCCTAAGTTGATTACGCCTGTGGTCTAGCGGTAGCGAGCGTTGTTTCTGTTCATAATATCAGTGGATCGAGAGCAGCTCGCACAAAATATTTTTATAGCCTCTTCAGTCTGAATGCTGAAGACGTGAATGTAATGGTAGCGCAGATTCAATCTATTTCGCTTTGTGACACACCGATATCAAAATTTTATCCAGTAACGATTTTGCGGCAGATTTCCTGCAGACTGTCCTCCTCTGGACGCCGTATGCGGCAAAGCTCCGGGATCCATTTGCTGGCTACTGGCAGCGGCCGTGGCGACAGCAGCGGCGCTGCACTCCCCCGTTCTTTATCGAAAGCGCCTGCTACCGCTCATCGCTTTTGATGATTTAAAACACTTTATTATTAAATGTTGCTCCACAGAAAATTTCTACAATTTCCATTCACGCTCAAAAGCAACGGAGACAGACGCCCTGATTAGTAGGCGGGTATTATATTACATTAATCGGCAAGAGCTGAGTATGGCCCGAAATTAATTTTATAGACTGGGACGAAATTAAACCACCTCACTACATTCGATGAATTTATAAATGCTTCATACCTCGTTTCTTTTCCTTTCAAACTCAATTATTTGTGCAACTTTTGGTCAATGTTTGGATGTTTTCGTCAAGTCAGAGTAAGCATCTGTGGTGTAAAGTGTATTACAGTTCTTGTTTCATTCCTTATGGTAAGTCTATGCGATAAACTGTGTGAATACTTTGCAATGCATGCTCTGTAGCAGTGCAGGAACACTGCACCTTTGGAGTTCCATGTATGGGTTCATGAAGTATTTATTGTTGATCGGAAGTGATATTTAAGGTCATCAGATTTAAACCAGAAAATTTTGTCGTTTTGAAGGTTTCAGAGAACGGAAAGGAATTGCTAACGCCGGTGTTAGAAAACGTCTACAGTTAAGTGCTATTGCAAGAATTGAGAAGAAGGGAACTATATTAATGAACATATGCACTTCATAAACAACCTTCTGACATGTTAGACCTATATGACGAACAAAGCTCAAATTTATATCGTTGACAGTCGGTTTGAATCTTTTCAGGACGTATTTTACAGTGAAGCACCTTGGAATTTGCAAAGCAGAAATCCATGATATTAACTTAATTTACTAAGTCGAAATCGGACGAAGATTGATGTTTAAAGGCATTCTTCAGATTTCGCATAAGAAATTTTTACTAGCAGTTTGCAACTCCACTAATTAAAATGGAAAATAAAAGGTTGTAGTCAGCGGCTTCTACCATGATTCGAACTGCTATGTCATATAGTACAAGTACTGCAACGCACAAGGGAACCTCTGAGCTAACGACACACTGGCGGCCAGAGGCGGACTATAGTCACTGCGATGTTGCCTGAGCCTCAAAACGCAACCTTAAACACACAAACAGAGGAGGTGGAGATTACTGTTTTAACGTCCCGTCGACAACGATGTCATTAGAGACGCAGCACAAGCTCGGATTAGGGAAGGATGGGGAAGGAAATCGGTCGTGCCCTTCCTAAGGAACCATCCCGGCATTTGCCTGAAGCGATTTAGGGAAGTCATTGAAAACCTAAATCAGGATGGCCGGGCGCGGGATTGAACCGTCGTCCTCCCGAATGCACACACAAACAGGTGTTACTTATGTGAAGAACGCCGTTCTTGGAGTCCAGAAATTAAATATACTTTCTAATTGTGTCATCTTGCAGTGGATTATATCGTACGAGTCTTCGATGTGGAAAACGAATGTCAAGTGAATTTAGCGAGGTAACGCCGACCTACACCTACATCTTTCGTGGTTAGATAACAGGGACAAAAGGGTCTTGATAGGAGTCACGGTTTATTACAAAAATTGTCGTCTTTTATTTTCAAGTTTAGATTTGGTTACTGGTATTGGGAAAAATTTCGGTAATTCCTGACTCTTCATGGCTAATCATCAATATGATGTGATTAGATTAGATTAGATTACATTAGATTAACTCTTGTTCCATAGATCATGAATACGACATTTTGTAATGATGTGGAACGTGTCATTTTAATGAAAGATTTTTTTAAATACCATGATTCAATTTCTTTACAACAATTTTTTACTCTCTCTCTCATTGCTTTTTATTTCTCTCTCTCTCTCTCTCCCACATACACACACACACACACACACACACACACACACACACACACACACACATTCATTTTTATTTTTATTTGTATGTTGTGCTCGACTATCGGCGAGGCACGAAAACGCCTGTGAATGACTTTCTTAGTTTTGAGTACACTTACGAAAGAAATATAAAAATAACAATGAGAGTTACTGATTTATGATGCTCAGTTTGCAGTCAGTTCTGAGTATTATTAGTAACTACGCTCCAGTCCCTAAACCTAGTTACAGAAAGCGAATCAGACGCATTACGTATTCCAGGCCGTAGCAGCCGCGACTTGGAGACACCAGCTATGGTCACTTCCCAGACCGCTGTAGGATCACATCGGTTCGTCTTCTTCCTGCTGGTACTGTAACTGAGATTTGGCAACAAGGCAACGTATGTTTGGCAACTCTGTGATCGACGAGTTACTTCCTGGTGTGCACGGAATTAAGCCTCAAAGTTCACTTGATTTTACCTGTCATTTCCATTGAATAATCTGAGTTATTATCGCTTGAAGGGTAACAAAAGATTGAAAATTTACGGTTTTCAGCCCAGGAAAGTCGTTGCAGGTGGAAATCGCAACTAATCTCGACCTTTAAATAGCGGTTTACGAGTTCTAGTAACTATTCCCTTCGTAATAGGAAGCTAAGACCCATACCTCCTCGCCAGCTCTGTGGTAACGTGCTGACCTGTGAAAAAGCGTCTGTTACGGTTCGCAGTTCCAGTATCACTGACTGTAACGTTTTTATCCCCTCTGTGAAAGAGCTACAAGCAGTCAGACCAAACATCAATAAGGAAATCGCAAGAAAATGCTTTCAGCTCATAGTGTGATGTTGAAAAACTTACAATGCTGCACAACAGGTAACGCCTCTTTCCGCTGCTGACAAGCGAATTTTGGGTTTCTAGGAATACGTAACTATATTTATGAAATGCCACATTTGCATACCTCTTGAGTATGACACAGCATACCAATTAAACACAGACCCAATCAAAATCTAAGTGAGTAGTATTTTACTAATTTGTGTCGATAGAGGCATGCTTGTGTACAGATACTTTCGTCGTAAGGTTATCATGGTTAGTTTTATTTCATTTCTTATAATACAGTGCACAATTTTCGTAAGGTTTCTTTTGGTGTTGTTAAAACAATAGTAAACATGAGAGAGAAATTAATCATCAACGATATATGCGAATTCTCTGATGTTACCTATGACAGTCTGACAATGCACATGCAGTTTATTGATTACATGCATGTAGAAAACTTGTTCTGAGTTAAAGCTGTTGGTTGGTTGGTTGTTTTGGGGAAGGAGACCAGACAACGAGGTCATCGGTCTCATCGGTTTAGGGAAGGACGGGGAAGGAAGTCGGCCGTGCCCTTTGAGAGGAACCATCCCGGCATTTGCCTGGAGCGATTTAGGGAAATCACGGAAAACCTAAATCAGGATGGCCGGACGCGGGATTGAACCGTCGTCCTCCAGAATGCGAGTCCAGTGTCTAACCACTGCGCCACCTCGCTCGGTGTTGAAGCTGTCAAACAAAGTTTGAAGAAGAATAAAACATCACTACCACACGACGGCTAATGTAGAAAATACTTTTCTGACATATTATGGCACGATGCGCTCTCCCTGCACATCTTCGAGATGCATCTGCTGCCTGCTGTCTATTAAACCTGAATAGAACAAAATGTCGCAGAAGTTAGTCCTTTTTCCACATGCGACTACTTTGGGTTGAGAAGTGAAGGGAATTATGTTCAAAGTTCCATTCGATTGATACCTTCAGCAGAGAGCAGAATTGCGTTTTAAAAAATGTTGCACTGAATGTATTCGAACTCGCGACATCTTATCTATGCTACAAGCTGACATGTAGCTACAACAGCTCCAGAGCTCGGCAACTATTCCTCCAGAACTTTTGGATTCCACAGCACTGTGAGATTATGCATATGGCCAGGTCTTGACTTCTGAGAGAGAAACAGTTACAGCTTTTCTTTTGGACAGTGGAAAGGAACATTTCCTATTTAAACTTCTGCATCCTACACTGTTGGCAGTTGTGTGTAGGTGGCAGTTACGTGATTTTATTTCTGTGATTACAAAATAGTCGAATGTATGCACTGGGTAGCCGAGGCAGCTAGTTCATGGCGATTCGGCCAACCAAGTAAATGAATTTACTGAACATGCTGCAAATTACTACAGGGAGCCTGTGTGTCAGAATTCTCATCCAGTGTGGCGCAACTGCGTTACGATAGAAAAATGACTCGCAGAGAAGAGGATTTTGTGGTCTGTTGGACGGATGGCAGGTTGTTATACTTATGGTCTGGGTTCGATTCCCACTTCTGTCAATGATTTTAGATAGGGAGAGACAGATTCCATTCTCTCCTGGCTACACCAAGTGAAGGAGATATAATGGCTGCGTGGTCTGAAAATTCACATTAAATATGATGTTCCTTCTTTACCAAGTAGACGGTAGGTTGAACCACAATAAAGTCTGGAGTGGCGACATGTAGAAACTCTATCACCAGTAACCTTTCTTATACTAGTTATTTATTTCAAGTGACGACACAAACGCTATGTATGGTCACAGGACACTTATTCCATCTCTTATTTGAGCTTCTGTATGTCGATAAAATTGGTTCTGAACTGGGAATGCAACTCAGACCGCCCTTAACGCGGAATTTGATCCCTTCGTGGCAATACAGCTCGGCTACAGTTTGTTGTTTGTTCAAAACTGCAGATTCCTCAACACCTTCACATATTACGAGTGAATGGGATCGAATCCTGGCCCGGCACTAAAGATTCAATTATGTATTATCAAGCTCTATCATGAGAACACCTATCTGCTAGTGGATAATAATTTTGATTTTTAATGTATTTTCATTCGTTGTCAACGATATCTGACGTTTTTAACTCCCAGTGAGACACAGAACTATTTACGAGATGACTGTAAGTTCAAGATGCTATTCTGAGCAGCTGGTGGAGAAAAATTCGGTAGCTGACGTCTCTTTGTGTGTAGTCAACAACGATATGTGTGGGGCTCTATTCCCAGTGAGCGCTGAACTCTTCGTCATATTATTTCAGTTCAAACATGCTCACATGTCACTGCTGGTGCAACAAACCCATATTTAACGTTCGTTTTCTCTAGAATATAACAGCGATAGGTGCCGGGTTGGAGTCCTGGGAAGGAAAAAATTAATGTTTCGTCTCGTCATTTCAGTTAAAACATCTAGCTACTGCCGCGAAATTCCGATATGTCACATTTGACTGTGCTTCGATAGCAATCCAATTAGGTTCCGGGTTCGAATCCGTGTCCAACACACAGCTTTACCTCACGGCATTTCAAGTAAGTTACTTGTGAAGAAGCAATATTTAACATCTCTCGTAGTTCGTTAACAGGGACAATAGATGCTGGGTAGGAATTCGCGTCTGTTAAAAATGTTTGCGTTATGCAATTTAAAGTTGATATTTGCTAACTGATACCGTCTAAAATCGAGGTATATCACTCTCTGTATGCCTAATCAGGAATGACTGTTAGTTTCCGTCAGTCACGAAATCTTTGCTTAGTCTGCATGAGCTGGGTTTGAATCCATATGCAGAACAAGACGGTTCGTCGTGTCATTTAATGTTCATACATATTCTCAACTAGCTGCTCGTGAATAACTTAAATTTTTTATGTCATTTTGTGTTAAATAGTTCAAATGGTTCAAATGGCTCTGAGGACAATGGGACTTAACTTCTAAGGTCATCAGTCCCCTAGAACTTAGAACTACTTAAACCTAACTAACCTAAGGACATCACACACATCCATGCCCGAGGCAGGATTCGAACCTGCGACCGTAGCGGTCACGCGGTTCCAGACTGAAGCGCCTAGAACCGCACGGCCACAACGGCCGGCCCCCACCATTTGGTATCAATGCATTACCTTATCATCCATGATATATAATCATTTTCATAGTACACTTGATATTATAGATGAGTAGGACACAAGACAGGACATAGATAATGTCCGTTTGATGTCAACAGAGTGTAACATTTTACTTTTTTTGAATAGGACAATGTTCCTCTCCAATAATTTTTGGATTAGTTACAATAAGCTTACGCGGCAAGAGAATTCGCTTGTATTTTTCAATATGTGGTCTGTTGTCGGTTTGAAGGCCTTCCATAACATCGGCAACGTAGTGCAACTCCACCGAGGGCTGTCTGGAGTAGGGTGGAGATAGCACTGTGAAAGTTGCGAGCTGTCGAAGACGATCTTCATATTCCTAATGCGATTAGGACATCGTATACTCTTGACGACGTTTAGCACCTGTGCGGTCAGTCACCCAATTTCAGAATTCATTTTGAGTAATCCTGCTAAATTCCCAAAATATTGTCTTTTTATATTGATGAGTAATATGGATAGTCGTCACGTTCATGTGCCGTCTACAACGCAAATTTAATGTTACTACCCTAGGAACTATCCTGCAATACGTTTTGTATTTCATAATCGGAACTATCTGCATTAACCGTCATCAGAGCAACGTCAGGGAACAGAATGCAGCAGTGCCTTGGTACATACTTGAGGACCTGCTTGAGTCGTGTTCTAAGGAAAGGGTAGTTGCTGGTTCACATTATATTACACTAGCGAGAAGTACCGACTTTTCCTTTTCTCTGCAAACATCCAGAACTAAATTCAGTAACTAAATGCTAAGAATATATTTGCATTGTGCCAACTCAAAGATCAATAGATATGGATATAGATATAGATATAGATTTTTATATTTAAAGCCATTCTCGTTCTGCGTTGGAATAAACATCATTCATTATTTGCTTGTTCTTGTTACGATTGTTATTGTCATTCTCTCACTCGCAAGAGTTTTCGCATTCCTATTTGGTATCGATGCACATGAAGAGTGGCTATGAAAGAAGGGAATACTGAATGTTACGTCATGCAGAATACACTCATTTACTTCGGCTCCTCGTGATCTACGCTACAGGAGAAGTGAGACACATAAAGTTGACAGTGTGAGGACAGACCTGGTGGCACAACTCTGCAACTACACAATGTTACCAGATAAAATGGTGCTGCGGAATCGAAAGTGTAGTACGGACTTTGCCACAGTAGCAGACAGCTGCTAATTTAGGACCATGACCGTGGATTACACTTTGGTCAGTGCTGGTTAGTGTGTTGCAACTGTAAATGGAAGGTTTTGTTTGATAGTCTTATGATGATGCTGTCTGAATAAATTATGCCATTGGATACAAAGCGGTTTAGTTTTGAGACCTAACCCACGAGGGGGAAAGGCACAGTGGTCTGCTTCAGGAATTCCAAGCAATAAAACACAAAAAATAACCCAGGAAGGGTTCGAACAGCTACTTTCACGCAGAGACATGCATTTGGAATCTGTTCATTGTTACGGGGTCAAACAAGAGGGTAACATTACTGAAACAATGATCGGGCTACTTCGTATATAACAGAGCATACAGATTTCAAGGAGGAAACGTATGAAGACGCAGACTTCCTCGTTATCAATATGTGCGGCATATCTTTCGTGTTAACGAAAGTAAATTCCCGCTTTACCTCTTCTTACGTGTCAAATGAAATGAATGCCATGAGGAATAGAATATTTGTTGACTGCGTCTCTTCTTGCTTCCATCCTTACCAACATATTTCTTCATTCTCGTGGTAATCATGACATTCTATTTGTATGCTGCAAAAGATTGCAAGTGGACAAATTCGACATCGAGGTGCAAAGCGTTTGGTATCTTACATTATATTCAATTCGAATAAGCTTCCGGTGTATTTTTACTTCGTTTGTATTTTTAGATGATTATGAACGTTACGAAAAATTATCTCACATGCTTTATGTTGAATGAGAAACATTGAATGATCCGTTTTGCTTTCTCGCAGGTTCGAATCCTGCCTCGGGCATGGATGTGTGTGATGTCCTTAGGTTAGTTAGATTTAAGTAGTTCTAAGTTCTAGGGGACTGATGACCACAGAAGTTAAGTCCCATAGTGCTCAGAGCCATTTGAACCATTTTGAACCGTTTTGCTTTCCCTACCTTGAAATGATATAATGTCGGCGTCAACAGCCTTCTTCCACGCCGGAAGCTGAAACTTGTATCATTCTGGATTAATGATAATTGAATGTCTCAAATGTATAAATAGCCCACAAGGCGACGTCAGAAACCATCAGGGGAGAACGCCGCATAAAAACCAAACGTGCGCGCGCGTCTCCACTCTGAAGAACCGTATCGAAGAATCAAGGCAAGCATTTCGCTGAAGAGCTGCCTCGTCAGAGAGCCGAGAAATGGTAGCGTCGTAGCAAGTATTTGTCAACACACTGATAGTGCATTTACTTCCGGGTGTAGGTCCGCGTTACCTCGCTAAATTCACTTGACATTCGTTTTCCACATCGAAGACTCGTACGATATAATCCACTGCAAGATGACACAATTAGAAAGTATATTTAATTTCTGGACTCCAAGAACGGCGTTCTTCACATAAGTAACACCTGTTTGTGCGTGCATTCGGGAGGACGACGGTTCAATCCCGCGCCCGGCCATCCTGATTTAGGTTTTCAATGACTTCCCTAAATCGCTTCAGGCAAATGCCGGGATGGTTCCTTAGGAAGGGCACGACCGATTTCCTTCCCCATCCTTCCCTAATCCGAGCTTGTGCTGCGTCTCTAATGACATCGTTGTCGACGGGACGTTAAAACAGTAATCTCCACCTCCTCTGTTTGTGTGTTTAAGGTTGCGTTTTGAGGCTCAGGCAACATCGCAGTGACTATAGTCCGCCTCTGGCCGCCAGTGTGTCGTTAGCTCAGAGGTTCCCTTGTGCGTTGCAGTACTTGTACTATATGACATAGCAGTTCGAATCATGGTAGAAGCCGCTGACTACAACCTTTTATTTTCCATTTTAATTAGTGGAGTTGCAAACTGCTAGTAAAAATTTCTTATGCGAAATCTGAAGAATGCCTTTAAACATCAATCTTCGTCCGATTTCGACTTAGTAAATTAAGTTAATATCATGGATTTCTGCTTTGCAAATTCCAAGGTGCTTCACTGTAAAATACGTCCTGAAAAGATTCAAACCGACTGTCAACGATATAAATTTGAGCTTTGTTCGTCATATAGGTCTAACATGTCAGAAGGTTGTTTATGAAGTGCATATGTTCATTAATATAGTTCCCTTCTTCTAAATTTTTGCAATAGCACTTAACTGTAGACGTTTTCTAACACCGGCGTTAGCAATTCCTTTCCGTTCTCTGAAACCTTCAAAACGACAAATTTTTCTGGTTTAAATCTGATGACCTTAACTATCACTTTCGATCAACAATAAATACTTCATGAACCCATACATGGAACTCCAAAGGTGCAGTGTTCCTGCACTGCTACAGAGCATGCATTGCAAAGTATTCACACAGTTTATCGCATAGACTTACCATAAGGAATGAAACAAGAACTGTAATACACTTTACACCACAGATGCTTACTCTGACTTGACGAAAACATCCAAACATTGACCAAAAGTTGCACAAATAATTGAGTTTGAAAGGAAAAGAAACGAGGTATGAAGCATTTATAAATTCATCGAATGTAGTGAGGTGGTTTAATTTCGTCCCAGTCTATAAAATTAATTTCGGGCCATACTCAGCTCTTGCCGATTAATGTAATATAATACCCGCCTACTAATCAGGGCGTCTGTCTCCGTTGCTTTTGAGCGTGAATGGAAATTGTAGAAATTTTCTGTGGAGCAACATTTAATAATAAAGTGTTTTAAATCATCAAAAGCGATGAGCGGTAGCAGGCGCTTTCGATAAAGAACGGGGGAGTGCAGCGCCGCTGCTGTCGCCACGGCCGCTACCAGTAGCCAGCAAATGGATCCCGGAGCTTTGCCGCATACGGCGTCCAGAGGAGGACAGTCTGCAGGAAATCTGCCGCAAAATCGTTACTGGATAAAATTTTGATATCGGTGTGTCACAAAGCGAAATAGATTGAATCTGCGCTACCATTACATTCACGTCTTCAGCATTCAGTCAGAAGAGGCTATAAAAATATTTTGTGCGAGCTGCTCTCGATCCACTGACATTATGAACAGAAACAACGCACGCTACCGCTAGACCACAGGCGTAATCAATCTAGGGGTTCTCTATCATGGGACAAGTTTTCCTCCAGGAAGTGCCGCAGTCTACAGTGTTGCCAGATTGTGCAGATAACCGGACTTAGAGAATTAGCGAGTTGGCCTGTTTTTTTGTCCCATGTCGCGATCGGCGCGGACTTAGCCTCTGAAGCGGCCTGCCGCCGGTCGAGTTTTATGTCAAAGAGTGTACGTTAACAGCGACAGTAAAACTCTAAGTAAAACCAGTACTCCAGCAACGACTGAGCAGCGCTGCAGCTCGGCGGCAGCACTGAGCGCGGGCCTGGGCGGTGCTGCCGCTGATGGAACACCGGTTATTCCTTGTCTTTTACTGTCGGTGTTAACAGAAATCGGTAAAACGGATGTCACAATAGTTCTAATTTTATGCCACTCAATCGAATGGGCATCTAAATTTCCGCTCTAAAAATCGTTTAGCTCGTAAAAAAGAAACTCTCTGTCGGCACCGTCTTTTATAAAGACGCGATGAGCAGTATTCATTTGGGCTGACTCCAGCTACACAATGCAGAAACCACATAGTAAGTATTTGCCGAAACACCAGAGAAAATACGTCTGACGACGTGTTCAGTTTGAGTTAGTTTGCTGTTGTTACACATAGTGTAGACTAATCTCTTGACTGAAGACTACAACGATAACATTAACGAATACAACATTCACTTTTAAGTAAATTTGAAGAAACTGGTATTTATAGCCTATTATTCTACAGATACAGCAACAAAATCTTTCTCGAATATTTTAAAAGAAGTAAAGCAACGATAAAAATCATAACATGCAAACTTAGAAATGCTGTAATTGAAAGCAGGAGTTCTCAGACGCAAAGTGTTTCTAGAAGACCCATGATATACGATCCATGACCGACATATCGCCGCTGTGTTTTTGTCCCCCACATGTGTTCAGAAGGCAACACGTAAGGAATCTTTAATGACATGAAGTCACTCTTGAGTCTCAGGACTACTCTACACACCGCTTGACTAAACAGGTATTTGAAAACGGGTGAATTATAAATTTTAATGGTTTTTACAACAATATGATTTGATAACAACCAGGTTTTGATTGATTAGAATCAGTTCTCAAATTTAGGGAGAGAAACACAAAAATTGCCTTTCAGATAATGTGGAAAGGTCATAACAATGTTTAAAAAACATACATTTTTATAACAAATTATTAAAACAAAAATACTAAATAAGGACCTTGTTTACAATGTAATATTGGTACCTGAAAACAGCGTTCACTTCGTCTGTACGACAACTACCGTAAAATCAGAAGGGCTGCGCATGTTTACTAGCTACTACGGAGGTTTACCAAACACGTGGCGCACAAGATCATACAGAAGAGCTAACGTCATTACAGTATATACCGATCAAAACTTATCGTGTAAACTTCGCTTACGCGATAAATCAGTCTAATTTAAAAGCCGTAAATTCAACTAAATACCTAGGAATTACGAATAACTTAAATTGGAAGGAACACATAGAAAATGTTGTGGGGAAGGCTAACCAAAGACTGCGTTTTATTGGCAGGACACTTAGAAAATGTAAAAGACCTACTAAGGAGACTGCCTACACTACGCTTGTCCGTCCTCTTTTAGAATACTGCTGCACGGTGTGAGATCCTTACCAAATAGGATTGACGGAATACATAGAAAAAGTTCAAAGAAAAGCATCACGTTTTGTACTATCGCAAAATTTGGGAGAGAGTGTCACAGAAATGATACAGGATTTGGGCTGGAAATCATTAAAAGAAAGGCGTTTTTTGTTGCGACGGAATCTTCTGACGAATTTCCAATCACCATCTTTCTCCTCCGAATGCGAAAATATTTTGTTGACACCGACCTACATAGGAAGCATAGGGAGGAACGATCACCACGATAAAATAAGGGAAATCAGATCTCGTACGGAAAGATATAGATGTTCATTCTTTCCGCGCGCTATACGAGACTGGAACAATAGAGAATTTTGAAGGTGGTTCGATGAACCCTCTGCCAGACACTTAAATGTGATTTGCAGAGTATCCATTCACATTTATAAAAAATAATACAGATTGCCGTGTGTGGCTCACCTTCTGCGGCCTGAAATCTCATTTACTGGAGTAGGACTGTCTTTTGTGATGAGGTCCACTTCGAACTGAGCCCCGACGCCCAGCTAAGATGTGTCTGTAGACGCACCGAACAGTGGTGGGTGACCAACTTGACTGCCGCCCGCCAAACGGCTACACATCTGGGAGTGATAGTCTGGGATGCCACTAACAGAACCCCTGTGGTTGTCATCCGCGGTATCCTTACAGTACAGCTGTCTGTCTACGGTATTCTACGCCCTGTTTTGTTGCCCTTTATGGCAAGCGAACCTGAGCTTAAATTTCGGCAAGATAAAACCTGGCGCGTACGATGAGAGTTTCTGCTGCTCGTCTTCGTGCTTTCCAAACCCTACTTGCCCAGGAAGGTGTCTGGAGCTCTCCCAAACTCATTACGTTAGAAGTATTTGAGCTGGGTCCTACAACCAGCTGGGTACTTTGACGATCTAACACGCCAACTGGACAGAATTTGGCACGATATCCTCAGGAGGACATCCAACAACTCTATCAATCAATGCCAAGCCGAATAAGGGCAGAGATGGACTAACTCGTTACTGAATTGCTCAGTTTGTGAAGCCTTTTCTCTTGAATAAAAAGCACTCCGTCTTCAGGCCACAAGTGGCCCATCGAGACCATGCGACCGCCGTGTCATCCTCAGCTGAGCATGTGGATAGGAGGGGCGTGTGGTCAGCACACCGCTCTCCCGGTCGTTATGATGGTTTTCTTTGACCGGAGCCGCTACTTTTCGGTGGAGTAGCTCCTCAGTTGGCATCACGAGGCTGGGGGCACCCCGAAAAATGGCAACAGCGCATGGCGGCCTGGATGGTCACTCATCCAATTGCCGGCCACGCCCGACAGAGCTTAACTTCGGTGATCTGACGGGAACCGGTGTATCCACTGCGGCCATTTTCTCTTGAATAACTCATCCAGTTTTTCTGAAATTGTGATCACTTGTTTTTCTGTACATGTAAATCACATTTAGCGATATCTGCTCCATTCGGATAATTCTTTTGCGATGCGTCGCCTTTTTTATGTCACCCAAGCAATGGAAAGTAGCATGATTGGAAAAACGACCAGATCACTCCCGTAGTTAGAAATAGTAGAAGGCAATCTGATGTGAAATTACGGAAGACTTATATGCGCGTGTATTAGGACCTTTTTGGGGAACGAATATCTCCCGTGAAACAAAATCAGTGCGGTGTCGCAAACACAGAGAGTGAAACTCATCTGGTTCTGATCGCCCAAATAATCCAGAGAATAGGAGACAATGGCTTCCATGTTGATTACCTATTCGTCGGCTTTTGGAAGGTATTCGATACAACTCTGCACTGTCGCTTAGTGAACAAAATACGAAAAATCCAATATTCGTCCAGATCTATGAATCGGTTAAAGACTTTCTAGCAGGCACACGTCGTTTTTGACGGGACGGAATCGATAAATGTAAAATTGACTTCGGAAGTACGCCAAAAACACATTCTAGAGCAATTGATGTTTACAGTGAGTAGTATATAGGGCGGTCCAGGAGGAATGCTCAACATTCAGGGGTATGACATGAACGATCATTCGAAGCAAAAAGTCTAGTAAACATGTACTCTAAAACGCACATCTTAAGAGCTACGAGAACTTGTTCAGTAGAAGCGATGTTCTTAACAGAATCGCAGTAGCAGAGACCATGTTTATTCGACATTTTTTCCTTGTTTTGGTCTATACTACTACCTCAAAGCATGGAGAGCAAAGAACCTGCAGCAGAAGAGATTCGTTTCACAGTACCGAAGACGAAGCAATGCTCATAGCTCTTAAGGTATGCGTTTTAGAGCCCATGTTTACTACGCTTTTTTGCTTCGAATGATCGTTCCTGTCATAATACGGAGTACTGACCATTCCTCCCGGGACACCCTGTACAAGTGTTCATGTGTGCAGGTTATTGTGGCCGTTCGGAAACAATGCGGTTGTCCAGAAAAAAGTCGCAGCGCACGCGACTGTCGAGATCCGCTGCTCGGCACCTTTGTCAGGAAGCATTAGTAGAAGAGATAGAGAAGAGCCAAAGAAGGTCAGTGTGATTCATTTCTGGTTAGTTCCGCGAGCAATATAGCGTTACAAAGATACTCAACAAACGCCAGCAGCAGACGCTACAACATAGGTGTTATGTATCAAATAGTGGTTTGTTGTTGAAATTTCAAGTGCGTATGGTCATAGAAGGGTCTAGAAATATATTAGTTCCTCTCGCTTTTTTCTCGTGAAATAATCATCTCGAGAAAATCAGAAAACCTAGGACGTTCACGAAAACTCGACGATTGCGTTCTGCGTTCTTGCCATACACCGTTTGGAACTCAGTCTCCTCTTTCAATACATACCCTTTATACTGTTGGCCGTACTACATTGAGAGAAGGAAATAGCAGCACCAAGAAGGAGTTGTGCGACATAAAGGAAAGTTGGTAGGCGCGTTTCTACACCTGAAGGATGATGTCTGTTCACATTTTGCGCCAGTCGCATAAGATGGCACTCGTTGCGCCACTACGAGGATGCAAATAAGGTCTGATTTAAATACACGGTTGAATTTGGAAGTGGTCAGTTGATATTAGCCGAGAATGCCTTTAAGACGACAAAGACGCCATTACCAACACCTCAATGAGTTTGAACGAAGTCGTGTAATAGGGCTGCAAGAATCTGGATGTTCCTTCTGAGATACTCCAGAAAGACTTGGCAGTGATGTAGCCACTGTACACGATTGATGGCAGCAGTGGTCAAGAGAATGCACTGTCGCAAGAAGACCGGTCTCCGGACGGTCACGTGGCACTACCGAGAGGGAAGACCATCTTGTTCGATTTATGGCTCTGGCGCATCGTACTACATCTGCAGCAGCAATTTGAGCAGCACTTGGGATCACAACGAACTGTTACAAATCTGGTGTTTCAAGGATAGCTCCGTTTTAGGCGCCCGATAACGTGCATTCCACTCGCCTCAAACAACCACCATTTGCGACATCAGTAGTGTAAAGTGTGGGATCATTGGAGGGCAGGGTGGAGGTCTGTTGTGTTTTCCGATGAAAGCTGGTTCTGCCTTGGTGCCAGTGATGGCCGCGTGCTGATTAAAAGTAGGCCAGTTGAGGGCCTGCAACCAACCTGTCTCATGCTAGACATACTAGACCTACACCTGGAGTTACGGTATGGGTTTGATTTCTTTTGACAGCAGGAGTGGTTAGCCCACGAACCCTGACTGCAAATTTATACGTCGATATGGTGATTGGACCTTTTGTGCAGCTATTCATGAACCGCATTCAATTTGTTGTTTTTCAACAGGAAAACGCTTGTCTACAAGCCAACATGCTGTACAGAGTGTCGACATATTTTTGGGCTGCTCGATCACCAGATCAGTCTCCAATCGAGCGCCTATGGGACATCATCGTATGACAAGTCCAGTATCATCCTCAACCAACATTAACTGTCCCTGTAAGAGTATTGACCGACCAAGTGCTACAGGCATGGAACTGCATCCCACAAACCGACGTCCGGCACCTGTAGAACACCATGCATGCACGTATGCATGCTTGAATTTAACATTCTGGCGGTGACGGAAGAAAAAAACATGGCTCTGAGCACTATGGGACTTAACATCTATGGTCATCAGTCCCCTGGAACTTAGAACTACGTAAACCTAACTAACCTAAGGACATCACACACATCCATGCCCGAGGCAGGATTCGAACCTGTGACCGTAGCGGTCACGCGGTTCCAGACTCAAGCGCCAGAACCGCACGGCCACACCGGCTGGCGGTGACGGAAGATATGCAGCATTCCACATTTGCAATGGCTTATCTCCGTCTTACATTTATCTGTTATCTTCAATGTTAATCACTTAAATATGTTACCTAGGCAAATATATTCCCGAAATATCATTACTCTAAATCGTACAGTTTTATACATGGCTCTTATTCAGCAACCGTATACTAGTATCGACGTAGAATTATACAGTCAACCAGTTGCAGCTAACTGGTAGATACAGTGACCCAGGTTTCGACATCTACTAGTGGTGTCTTCATCAGAATTCTGGTTGCAATCGGGTGGCTGTATAATCTTATGTTGTTACTCTAAATTATTTTTTGCTGTTGCAACTTTTGCCCGTCATTGTACGTTTAGAATAGTTCCTCTGACGTCTTAGGAAAATAACGTTCATCAGCGCAGGGTTAACCGACATAGGTTAGACATTTCGTGATCGCAGCTTCTGGAAATTCTGCAGATGCCGATGCTCACTTTACGAAGTCGAAAATTCCACCACACTCTAGAGTGCTCGTAAATTACGCTTGTTCCGACAAGGCTAGTAGGTATCATATTATAATTTTGACAGATGGATACGTTACTAATAATTGTTGTGTAGCCGTCTCCCTACATTCTCTCTTTTTTACGCAATACTCTAACACTCACTGATATTCCAACATTCTCCCAATTATACGCCGCCTACGTGTTTGCCGCTTGAGACACCGCCTTAGCTTCTAGCGCTAACTTGAGGCATCTATTGTTACCGGTACACAATGCCGTCTCAGGAACCACAGGCGACGTGATTTGGAGACAACATCGAACAGTTTGATGGTCTGGCAGTAGCTTCCGCGGTAGTTGCGCTTGTGTCCTTGACAACGGCCATCCACAACGCTCTGGCAAGTCACAACATGTTGGCGTTCCGCGGTTCTTGAGATAAGGTAACAGAAGCTCTGCGAACAGCTGCCATGTTTTATTGTGCGAAGCATCCGCGTCTACGTCGTTAGCCGCAAAATATTCAATATTCCAGCAGCTAGAAAGAAAAGGGAAGAGACATACAGGTTTAACGTCCCGTCGATGACATGGTCATTAAAGACAGAACACAAGCTCATACTGCAGAAGAAAACAGTCGACTCCTTTCCGAAGCGACCGTTGCAGTAGCTCAGAAGGAATCTTCACTCTGCAGTGTACTATGCACTCATTTAAAACTCATTGGCAAACAAAACTGTGTGCCAGACCAGGGGCTCGAACCTGGGACTTCCGCCTCTGTGCTAACCTTCTAACCACCGTGTTACCTCGCATGGTAGGTGAGTTGGAATCGCTGTTGCAGAACACATATGCGACTGGAACGAAGGCTAAAATATGTTTTATACAGCTACGAGTAATTAATCTCGTATCATATTTTTAAAACACTCTATTCTTTCTTTCGATTAATGATTTCGAAGATTTTGTTCGACTTCACGTGGCTGCACTACACATACATGTTGACTTAATAGCCAGTTGTTGAGTGTTTACAGCGTCATCAGTGTAAAAAAGTCCTGTTGTTTCCAAAAACGTGCGTTTACCATGTAAGCACGACTGTTTTTGTCAGTTCAATCATCAGTACTTCGGCAGAGAGGCAGTTGTACTCTGAACAGCCTGATTTCACGTTGACATTGCATGTTTCAAGTTGTACTGGAACCACTGGAACCACCCAGAGAGGATATAATAGACAATCAAGATTCACCTGCGCACAGAACGTAGTACGTTGTTCTTGAAAAGTAGAGAACGAAGTGACGAGGTCTGCAGACGGACCGCGGCACCACCGTGACTCAACGCCTGCCTGGTTCAAAGCCTCCAGCTGCTGTCCTAATTTACACTGACGCGCCAAAGAAACTGGTTCAGGCATGCGTATTCAAATATAGAAATACCCAAACAGGCAGAATACGGCGCTGTATACGGCAACGCCTTTACAAGACAACAAGTGTCTGGTGCAGTCGTTAGATCGGTTACTGCTACTACAATGGTAGGTTATCAAGATTTAAGTGACTTTGAACCTGGTGTTATGGTTGGCACATGAGCGATGGGATACAGCATCTCCGAGATGGCGATGAAGTGGGGATTTTCCCGTACGACCATTTCACGAATGTACCGTGATTATCAAAAATCCGATGAAACATCAAATCTGCGACATCGCTACGACCGGAAAAAGATCTTGCAAGAACGGAACCAACGACGAATGAAGAGAATCGATCAACGTGACAGAAGTGCAACCCTTTCGCAAATTGCTGCAGATTTTAATGGTTCAAATGGCTCTGAGCACTAGGGGACTTAACATCTGAGGTCATCAGTCCCCTAGAACTTAGAACTACTTAAACCTAACTAACCTAAGGACATCACACACATATATTCCCGAGGCAGGATTCGAACCTGCGACCGTAGAGGTCGCGCGGTTCCAGACTGAAGCGCCTAGAACCGCTTGGCCACACCGGCCGGCTGCAGATTTTATGCTGGGCCGTGAACAAGTGTCAGTGTAATTACCATTCAACGAAGCATCATCGATATGGACTTTCGGAGCTGAAGGCCCACTCGTCTACCCTTGATGACTGGAGGAAACAAAGCTTTACGCTTCGGCTGAGCTCGTCAACACCGACATTGGACTGGTGGTGACAGGAAACATGGTGCCTGATCGTACGAGTCTCGTTTCAAATTGTATCGAGTGGATGGACGAATACGTGTATGGAGACAACCTCAAGAAGTCACGGGCACTGCATGTCAGCAGGGGACTGTTCAAGTTGGCGGAGACTCTGTAACGGTGTGGGGCGTGTGCAGTTGGAGTGGTATGGGACCCCTGATACGTCTAGATACGACCCTGACACGTAACACGCACGCAAGCATCCTGTCTCATCACCTGCATCCATTCATGTCCATTGTGCATTCCGATGGACTTGGGCAATTGGAGCAGGATCAATGCGACACCACACACGTCCAGAATTGCTACAGAGTGGCACCAGGAACACTCATCTGAATTTAAACACTTCCATTGGCCGCCAAACTTCCCAGATATGAACATTATTGAGCACATCTGGGACGCCTTGCAACATTCTGTTCAGAAGAGATCTCCACCCTTTCGTACTCTTAGGGATTTATGGACAGCCCCGCAGGATTCATGCTATCTGTTCCCTCCAGCACCAGCACTTCTTCAGACATTAATCGAGTCCATGCCACGTTGTGCTGCGGCACATCTGCGAGCGCGTGGGGAGGTGTACCAGCTTCTTTGGCTCTTCAGTGTAAAAATTGAACAAACAACTGACAGAGAAGTGGTTAGGGAAAAAGTATTGAATATTTCAAATTCTCTTATTGTCGAGAACGCTATTCTGTAAAATACTTGATTAAAAGTTGAGGATTGTCAGGTGTAAATCATTTGAAAAACGTCGCAAAAATATAAATTTTGTGTAGCAGTCGGCCTCCATATCCATGTATTTGCCTGTCACAGCATGGTACCTGTTATGGCCGCTTCTTTTGTGTTGCGCTGCCAACAGAACAGACTGAACGTTTAAAGCTTTGCTCGCTTCAATGCTGGGCAGAGTTCCCCCTCAGGAGGACTGCCTCACCGATTTCAGGCAAAGCACACATGTTCCTGCTGCCCCACCAGACACTCTCCCGTTTCGCCTTGGACATCCGTTACTTTCGTCGTCTTAAGAAAGTCATCATAAATGTAAAAGCAGGCATTGTGGTTGAATTCTCTCTACCCATTCCAATCCGGATCTCGTTTTCTGTCAAGGTAAAACTTTTAACTTCTTATAAGGCGTTTTCGAGCTCCGTCCCATACTTCCAAATCCTGTTCAATTTTTGTGGTAGAAAGCTTTATTGTTCACATTTTTTCAAGTATGCATTTTCTCCCCGTACTGAACTTAGGAGCTGATCCTCGACTGCCATATGTACAGTTTACAACAGTCATTGTACTTCATCTTACGGATTCCTGATTCCCAAAAATGTATTTGTATTTTATGGTGAAACCTGAATTTTAGCATGTTATTTGTGAGGAAACTTGTTTTTAGTGGAGAGGCGGCCTTAATAACCTATACAGTGGTACGACTCAGGCTGTTGCGAGACTGCTACTTCGCTCTTTTTTGTAATTAATTACTTGTATTCATCAGGCAGTGTGACAGATTTTTCCGTTTTTCTTCTCCATTAATTCAAACTTTCGTGTCCAAATGGGTGATACAAATGATTGCAGAGATCAAGTCATCCCTCTATAAAATAAATATGATTGACTCTGAGTATTTAGTTTGCATGCAGTGCTGGACTGGAGAATTTGGCTGAGTCCTGGTGAGCTATCTAGCTATGAGCCACTTGGTAGCTATGGACTGGAGAGGTGATCCCAGGAGACAGTTAACGCGAGATACACTGATGAGCCAGATCTTATGACCACCTGCTCAATAACTTGTTTGTCCGTCTTTGAAACGAAATAAGCCACTGATTCTGCGTATCAGGGATACGACAGTTTCATGCTAGGTTTGTGGAGGAATGTGGTTCAAATGGTTCATATGTCTCTGAGCACTATGGGACTCAACATCTTAGGTCATAAGTCCCCTAGAACTTAGAACTGCTTAAACCTAACTAACCTAAGGACATCACACACACTCATGACCGAGGCAGGATTCAAACCTGCGACCGTAGCAGTCCCGCGGTCCGGACTGCAGCGCCAGAACCGCACGGCCACCGCGGCCGGCGGAGGTATGTGGCCATAGATGTCTACGCATAGGTCATGCAGTTTGCATAAATAAAAGGCCGCTGATTTTCGTACGTAATGATGGCGCCCAGTAGCGACCCAGATGGCTTCTGTAGGATTTTCATCAGGCGAATTTGGTCGCTAAGACATTAACGTCAGTTCGTTATGATGCTCTTAAAATCTCTGTAGCACGGTTTTGGCTCCGAGACACGGACAGTTATACTGCTGAACGACGACATCGCCGTCGGGAAAGACATCAAGCATGAAGAGATGCGGGATGCTGGCAGCTGTCGGCCTGTCTTCGATTACTGCGACAGGTCCTGTGCAAGCGCTGCACGTTTTGAGCCGCCCTCCACCTCCATGACGGCGATTGTGGAGACGACCATCGGCCTAGTGTTGCAAAAACGTGATTCGCCCGAAGAGCCGACCCGTTCCCATTAATCGATGGAGGAATCCCTATGGTCCCGTGCCCACTGCAATCGTAATTGACAATGTCGTTGGGTCAACATGTGAACGCTTATGGGTGGTCGGCTGAGGAGTTCCATGTTCAACAATGTAGTACGGTGAATGGTATGCTGCAAAGCACTTGTACGTGCACCAGCATTGAGCTCTTTCGGCAGAGATGCCATCGATCACCATCTATCCTAGTTTACGGAACAGACAAGCCTCCGAACCCGATGTTCTGTAACTACCCTAGTAGTAGTTTCACTGTCCTACCTCTTTCCGTAGATGTCAGTAGCAAGTGAATGTTCGACTAGCTTCGTCGCTCTCGAGAATCTCATTCACAGGTTGTGCGTAATAACTATCTGCCCTTCGTCAAAGTCGCTTATTTCAATGGATTTTCCCATTAGCAGCCCGTATATTCGCTAGGCTGACCCGGCGCCCCTGTCTGCCTAAATATATGCCGTTTCACCTGCCCGCAAAGCCAAAAGACGGCATCAAATGCCTGGCGGGCAGGTGCCACCGAATATCCCTTAGAATGTGCCCTAATCAGAAAGCTAGAACTGTGCGTGCCCTGTGAATTTCTTTACGTGGTGTCCCACACATTAAAATAGCATCACGCTCTGCTTGTTGGACACAGGCTGGACGATGGTCGTGGAAGAAGGATGTGTGAGTGGTAGGAGAAAGAGATAAAATCTTGTCTGGCTTGTGGGTCTGCATGTCGGCGACACCTTTTTTAAAAAAAGCAGTGGGAGACGTTCTGACACCAGGCCGCAAAGTTTGCCAACCCGAGCACTGCAGTAAATTGCGGAACAACAGTGGCTGGCCAGTACTAAAAACAACTCAAGCGGGGGATTGGACGCTGTTTTCTGGGAAAAGACAGCGCAGCTCCTATTCACACCGGCTGGCGCAAAAACGTTTCTATAGATTCAGAGGTTGTCTCTAAATTTTAAAGCTTTCCCATCTTGAGAAAACAAGAGCTTGGCTGGTTTTTAAATTATCCGTTTCGGAGAAGAGAGAGCATGTTTTGTTCGAGGTATCCCACTGGGATAACCACGAACAACTTTTTGATCGGAAAATGAGTATGTTTTGGCGCTTCTCTCTGCCGAACTGGGACTAGAGAGGATTTCTCGGACAACTAGCTTTTAGACTAACAATCGATCGGATGATAGAGACATTTGTACTGTACTGTATGTTAATTGGGGGTCTAGAAACGACGGAGAGGCTCCGTCCCTGCCGCAGCCGCAGTGGTCCACAACCCCACGATGACTACCGCAATCCACTTCACCCCTCCGCCGCCCCATACTGAACCACTCTTTCAAGGTTATTGTGCGGTTCTGGCCCCGGTCCTGGTGGCCGGTGCCCCCCCCCCCCCCTCCCGCGCCAGGGAACGTCTCACACCAGACGAGTGTAGCTCATATGTCTGCGTGGTACAGTAATGGTGGTGTACGCGTACGTGGAGAACTTGTTTGCGCAGCAATTGCCGACATAGTGTAGCTGAGGCAGAATAAGGGTGACCAGCCCGCATTGGCCGAGGCAGATGGAAAACAGCCTAAAAACCATCCACAGGCTGGCCGGCTCACCGAACCTCGACACAAATCCGCCGGGTGGCTTCGTGCCGGGGACCAGGCGCTCCTTCCCAATCCGGAATAGAGACACTTGCTTGCACATTACATTTGGACATGAACGCTAGATTGAAAAATCTGGACTGTTAAGAGAGGTATATTTGAAGCCTGCAGTCTTCAGTGGGGCTCGTGTCCATCACCGAACCCTCACCTGTGAGTGACGAGGCGGTGAATGCAGTCCAAGTTGCACCGAAGAGGAAATATGGTAAGAACTTGCTGCCATGGCCAAGGGCAGCTGAGGGCTGTTAGGAATATGGAGGCACGTTTCTAAAACTTAGGGGAATCTTATTTCAGAAATTCGCAAAGTGTTAGTGGCTCACTAATGATTCAGAAACTTTGGGGCTTTGCATGCGATAGCCTGTCACCCAATGGCAGATCGAAGCAGTTATCATGTCCTCACCGGAATTGTGCATTTGGTTATTTTGATGAACCTTGCTGAGTTTGTAATGTTGCAGTGGCCTCTAATTGAGTCTGTTAACGATTATTAATTCTGATTGTTCTGAAGTGAAAACGTGTTTTTATCTAACCATGTTTGTCCTGTTTCAATTTGTGGTTATAAGAAAACTTGGACCACTCTTTAATTGCAGTAGCTAGTGAATTCAGTAACGCCTTATTAAGACTGATTTTTGTAAAGACCACAGCCTCACTCATTTGTTAGGGTGATTAATTTTATAACATTTCCGTTACGTAAAGCTTTTCTGTTCACATCTGTATCTGCAAGGAGCGATCGGCATCTCGGTAGAGCCCAGTCGATGCAGATCAAAATGTCAGCAGAGAAAAGAATCTGCGAGCTCGGTGGCACAACACTACTTTATTAAAATAATCTATAGGGATGGAAAAATTGGAGAACCAATTTACTAGCATTCGATCACAGTGTTCATAGTGTAATAGTTCCCATTTCTGTTCATAGTGTAATAGTTTCCTTTCCATCACAGTATTTCCGGAAATTTTCTAGGCTACGGAACAGCAATACAATTTCAGTGAAAAAAATTGAGAAGTTTAGAAAGGATGTAATACCATGAAACGAAAACTACTCATAGTAAATTTAGTGGAATGAATATATTGTGAAACTGAAAAATTCAGGTTAGAATTCCGGTCTCGCACAAAGTTTGAGTTGTTACAAAAATCCAGGCTAGTGGAGAAAACCTACTCTGATGAAAAAAAAAAAAAAAAATCACAACGCTAAGAAGTTGCCTTGTCACAGTAATACAGCTGGCAATCCACTTTAAGTTCAGAACGACAACCCTCTGCTTTATCGTTTCAAGATCGCAACCAGCTTACTAACATATCGCTCGGCAACCAAGCCATTGTGTTGGATTCCACGTGTCTGACTAGAAGTAGAACCGGCGTCTTTGATTTTCTTGGAAACCACTCTTAGGAAATTTGCTCGTTTCACGCCCAAGTTGAAGCTTTAATGCAGAGGTGCCCGTCTCCACATTTTGTTCCACGACCTAGACGCCGACGGAAAGTTAATTTCTGGCCTTCCTCCTCTCTTTTCGAAATTCCACGAATGCACGCGTTTTCCCCGTACAAAACAGCGACTTAGCTCTCTCGCATTCTGCTAGCGCTTATTGTTCTGCAATATTGCTCGTGACTAATTGAAACTCCATCTCGTTGCCAATGAATAAAAGGAGGGGCTGAACACTCTCGCAAATGCTCGTTCGAGGCAACCTTCTTTAGGCGAATTAACAACGTTCCTGACTGCTGAATTGACTCTCAGGCGATCATGCGGCAGCACGTTTACGTCGACAACAGCGATCTTGCCGCTAGTAGCGCCACTACGAGGATGCCAATTAGGTTTGTCTTAAATACACGCTGTAACAGTTCCGAGCATTAGTTACCTTTGAGATTGGACGTGGTGAGCTGATGTTAGTCAGTTATTCTTTTGAGGGCGTAAAGGCACTGTCATCAGCACCTCACTGAGTTTTAACGAGGTCCTGCGATATGGCTCCGAGAAGCTGGATGTTCCATCTGACATACTGTAGAAAGACTTAGCAGGAATGTAACCTCTGTGCATGGTTGTTGACAGCAGTGGGTACGAGAATGTACGGACGGAAGATGACCGGGATCCTGACGGCCACGTGGCGTTACCGAGAGGGAAGACCATTGTGATCGGCGTACAGCTGTGGCGCATCGCACTGCATCTGCAGCAGCAGTCCGAGCAGCAGTTGGCACCACAGTGACACAACCAACTGTGACAATTCAGTCACCTCAGCGACAGCTCCGAGCCGAATGCCCTGTAACGTGCACTCTGCTGCCAGGAAACCAACACCATTTGCGACTTCAGTGTTTTCAAGCCATTGGAGGGCAGGATGGAGGTTTCTTGCGTTTTCTGTTGAAAGCTGGTTCCGCCTCGGTGTCAGTGATGGCCAAGTGTTAATGAGAAGGAAGCAAGTTGAGGGCGTGCTACCAACCTCTCTGCCAGCTACAGTCACTGGGTCTACACCTGGAGTTATGGCCTGGGGCGCGATTTCGTATGACAGCAGGAGCACTCTTGTGTTTATCCCACGCATCCTGACTGCAAGTCTGTATGTCAGTCTGGTGATTCGAACTGTTATGCTGTCATTCATGACCCGCATCCAAAAATTGGTTCAAATGGCTCTGAGCATTATGGGACTTAACATGTGAGGTCTTCAGTCCCCTAGAACTTAGAACTACTTAAACCTAACTAACCTTAAGGACATCACACACATCCATGCCCGAGGCAGGATTCGAACCTGCGACCGCAGCGATCGCGTGGTTCCAGATTGAAGCGCCTAGAACCGATCGGCCACAGAGGCCGGCTCCCACATTCCTTTTGGTGTTTTCCGAAAGGATAACGCTCGCCACGTACCGCTGTCGTAAGTCTACGTGCTCTACAGTCTGTCGACGTGTTGCCTTGGCCTGCTCGATCCGTCTCCAATCGAGCGCATACGGGACATAATCGGGCAACAACTGCAGCGTCATTCACAACCAGCATTAACCGTTCCTGTTCTGACCAAACCAGGTGCAACAGACGTGGAACTCCATCACAGAAACTGGCATCCGGCACCTGTGGAGCACAATGCATGTACGTTGTCTTGCGTGCATTCAACATTCTGGCGGCTACACCGATTATTAACGTACCAGAATTTCACATTTGCAGTGGCTTATTTCGCGCTTACGTTAACCTGGGATCTTACAATGTTAATCACTTAACTATGTTACCTAGACAAATGTATTCCAAAATTTCATTAGTCTACATCAATTATTTTATGGTGTTGCGTCTTTTTTGTTAGTGTGTCACGTTCGGCATGGTTTTAGAAATTCTCAGCGGCGAATGCACTTTTCGGATGCAGGTGGCGTTGTCTCGACAGTGGCGCTGCAGTCGAGGAGCGGTGAACAACGGACGAGCTGCGTACTTGCGCGCGAAACAAAAGCACAGAGCGCGCCGGCTCGGCACTCGCTCATGGACGCGCGTGCCGCCGCGTGCGCCAGCGGCCGCTTCTGAGGCGAAGCACGTTCCACGGCGCGCAATTACGCGCGGGTACCGGGTACCGGGCGCCGGGCGCGTGGTACCGGACACCGGGTAACCCGGCTGTCGCAAGCCGCCTTTGTCCTCCGGCCCCGCTTTTGCAGCCGCAATCGGGAGCGGCAGGGGTGCTGTTGCCCACGGCAACGTGCTGCCGCATGATCGCCTGAGAGTCAATTCAGCAGTCAGGAACGCTGTTAATTCGCGTAAAGAAGTTTGCTTCGAACGCACCTTTGCGAGAGTGTTCAGCCCCTCCCTTTATTCATTGGCAACGAGATGGAGCTTCAATTAGTCACGAGCAATATTGCAGAACAATAAGCGCTAGCAGAATGCGAGAGAGCTAAGTCGCTGTTTGGTACGGGGAAAACGTGTGCATTCGCGGAATTTCGAAAAGAGTGAAGGAAGGCCAGAAATTAACTTTCCGTCGGCGTCTAGGTCGTGGAACAAAAGGTGGTGACGGGCACCGCTGCATTAAAGCTTCAACTTGGGCGTGAAACGAGCAAATTTCCTAAGAGTGGTTTCCGAGAAAATCAAAGACGCCGGTTCTACTTCTAGTCAGACACGTGGAATCCAACACAATGGCTTGCCTGCCGAGCGACATTTGGTAAACTGGTTGTGATCTTGAAACGATGAAGCAGAGGGCTGTCGCTCTGAACTTAAAGTAGATTGTCAGCTGTATTACTGAGACAAGACAGCAAATTTCTGTACTGTTAATTGGCGACTCCATGGAGTGCTGTGTGCACAACGACCATACATGTTAAATTGAAAGGATCAGCGTTGGCCGTAATATTGATAATTTATTGATAACTTGATACCAGTTTAATTTGTACAGCACTGAAGATGATCACTATGTGATCCAAAATCGATTCTGCTATCAATAAATCATCAAATTACGGCCAACGCTGACCTTCCTTTTAATTTCTGTATTGTGTTGAGAGTATCAGTGATGTCAAGAGATAAATTGTAAAACAGTGTAGCTTGTAAAACGTCATCTTACCGTACCACCGACGAGGTAATTGATGCCTTAATTGGTGTCCCTGGAATTCGGTTGGGAACAACTGAGGAGAAGTGGCGCTAAAGTGCAATCGGTTTTTTCCGCAGGCGTTTTTTGTTGAATGGAGAAAAAAGAATCGAGAGAAGAGAGCCACACTTGGACGGGAGCCTGGAGCTGGCAGCCGTCTGGTGTGAATGGGAGATGGCGTGAGTAGAATCGCGAACCAGTGTAGGTTCCGTGAGTGAGCCACCATCATGCCAATGAAACAACTTCACGTGTGTTCGATGTGACTGGGTGTGAAATACTGTGACGCACTGTGGTGCAGGGGTGGGTGCGAAGTGAATACCACACTTCAGGGGAAATAGCATACTGAGTTTTCTAAAGAACAGCTTCTGGCGCGCGTACTAGCGCTTGAATATATTTCTAGTGCTGGGATGTCGTTCGTAGCCGTGGCGAAAATTTCATCATCTATGATTTGCTGATTAGACACGGAATTTATTCAACTGAAATTGAATAAATGATTTTTGCTATTCTGTATATAGTCATTTGTTTCTTTGTCAGTACTTGATGATATGACTGGACGAAACTACAATCATCCTGCCATAAATGAGGATTTTTTGTTTCCTCTAGGAGATAGCTCACGAAACACTCTCTTTACTACACTCAATCGGTAGATGTGATGTACATGTGCAAACAAACAAACGATTACAATTTACGATTTCAGGAAAATTGGACGACTTATGTAAGAGAAAGAGGTTCACAAACTGAGCAAGTCAATAACACGTTTGTCCACTTCTGGCCCTTATGCAAGCTGATATTCGGCATTGCATTGACTGGTATGTTCATTGGGGATGTTCACCCGAGAGACACAGCGCCAAATTCTGTTCAACTTAAGAGGTCAAAATTCCGAGCTTTTTTTTTAGGGCGCTGCCTATAACTCTCTAAACGTTCTCCATTGGGGAGAGATCTGGCGACCTTGCTGGCCAAGGAAGGGTTTGGTAAGCACGAAGAAAGCAATAGAAACTCTCGCCGTGTGCCGGCGGTCATTATCTTGTTGAAGTATAAGCCCAGGCTGGCTTGCCATGTGTAAGTGGGCTGGTTCTGTGTTGGCAGCGCTGTGTAGCGCTTTGCATCGGATCTCTGACTGAGTTTTCTTTGTAAGAGACTCTGTGACTGGTTGGACTCGTTGTTGGAAGTTAATCGCCAGTAGTGTTGGGCAGTTAATTGGAAGTTAGTCGCCAGCAGTGATGGAAGTACTGTTGGGCAGTTGGAGGTGAACAGCCAGCAGTGATGGAAGTAAATGTGAGAAGTTAGCATTGATGGAGGGTAGAGTTCTGAAGTGTTAGCGTAGGTTAACGATCTGTACATGTTCGACTTGGAGACTGAATATTATTCATGATTATATGCCTTTGTACAAGATGTCAATTACGATTTATATTCGTGTCTGAAGTGGATGTCACATTATTAAGGTAAAAATTACATTATTTGGTTTGCAACAAAATCTTTTCTTTGCTAACCACATGGCTATTAGTAGTTATTGGCTTTAGTAGTTAGAATCTTTTATTTGGCTGGCAGTACTGACGCCCGCTGTATTGCAGTAGTTCGCGTAATGAAGATTTTTGTGAGGTAAGTGCTTAATAAAATGTATAGGTTATTGTCAGGATTGCTTCTTATTCAGGGCCATTCTCTTGTATTAATTATTTGAAGTCAGGTTGTAATTTTTTTGAGCAGTCGCATTGCGTTACGCTAGAATATTGTGGGTCAGTGTTGACATGATAAGAAAAAGTAAAGAGAAAGTAGGCTCAATACGTTCAGTTTTACTCAGCTGTTTCAGAATCAAATAACGTAGAAGTTTCATCTTCTCAGTCATTCACCAATTTAAGTACAGACACACATTTAAAACCGAAGTTTCACATGAAGGGTAATAAAACAGGGGGTACAATATCATCGACATACTGCTTTGCTTTAAGGCTGCAGCAGATGACAACCGACGAGGTCCTGCTGTGAAAATCAATGAGACCCCAGATTGGCGGATCGTATGGGGGGCAAGAGTCAGGTTGGTATTCAACCGCTGTCTGGAGCGTCTCCAGACACGTCTTCGTTGGTCATCATGGTTCAGTTCAAAGGCAATTGTACTCCAGTCGATGAGATTCCAGGCCGAAGATGTGTCTGACGACGCCCCAGGCAGTGAGGGAAGACCAACCTGATTGTCGTCCACCATACGCCCCGACAGTCAGGAGTGATGGTCCGAGGCGCCATTTCATTTCACTGCGGGACTCCACTGGTCGTGATCTGCGGTATCCTTACAGCACAGGGATATGTCGACGATATTGTACGCCCCGTTTTGTTGCCCATCATGGCCAGTCGTCCTGGGCATACATTTCAGCAAGATAATGCCCATGTGCTCTCCGCGATAGATTCTAATCGCTTGTCTTCATCCTTACCAAACCCTACCTTGACCAGCGAGATAGCTGGATTTCTCTCCAGCTGAGAACTTTGGAGCTTTATGGGCAGGGCCCCACAACCAGCTGGGGATTTTGACGATATAGTACCGCAATTGGACAGAATTTGGCAAGATATTACTGAGGAGGACATCCAACAACTGAATCAATCAGTGCCAAGACGAGTATCACCTTGAATAATGTCAAGAGAAGAACCAACGCATTATTGGCTTGCTCAGTTTATGAAGCTCTTTCTCTTGGATTAATTATCCACTTTCTCTGAGAATGTAATTATTTTTTTGTCTACAGATCTGTACATGTAAATTATGTCTCCCAATTTCTGTCCATTTGGATAATCCCTTCATAGCGCATCCTTCTTTTAAAGCATCACTTTAAACACTATTTAGCAAACTATGAATTTATCTTGGAACTCTTCCGTTTGGTCCGCGTTTGCCTAGAAAAACAGTAATATCAGAAATTGAGTCCGCCTTGATGAAAAACACCTTGTTATTCTTTTATTTCTTTATTATCCCAAACTAGTTTCGGCGACAAATATCACCATCATCAGGGAGTTTTTAAATCTAAAACATGCAGAAAATAGCATGGTTATACAAATACAGTAAAACATTGTTCTTTTGAAATATAGTTTTCTATTGATACTTTCATACTGCCTTATTTATTGTGTTTCAAGCAATTATTGGCGCTGTTTGCGACATATTTTCTGTGCTCTTTTTTTCTGTTGCCGTTTTTTTACTTAGCGAACATCATGTCATCTGCAACCACGTGAGCGGCTGTTAGTAAACAAATACTAAAAGGTGAACTTCGTATGTCAGCAATATATACTTGGTGTTGTGGTAGTGTTGTGGAAACCAGCTATTTGGTGTGTACTGAGCCGTTACTTAGCTATTCATGTACTCACGTTCGTTGCATCAAGGCGGACTCAGTTTCTGATATTACAATTAGCAAACTCTTCTCCTGAAGTACAATTTTCAACATTTACAAAAGTACATTTCTATTTGAGATATGAGTAACACTTTTATCCTACTATGATGCTGGCTGTCTCAGTTGAGGTCACGAACTGGCGCTGAGCGCTTCCAAGGTCGGATCTATACTGGCCTCTGTGTGAGGGTGCTGCTGGCTGAGATAGAAGGCGTGTCTTCTTCAGCCTCTCGCGTTCGTCGTTGCGGACTGCAGCGAGACATCGCTAATGTCTGTGGTATCGATGTTATGTGATGTTAGGATGGTACCACATGCCCATCTGAGTATCCTAATCTCTCCTGTTCCCAAGATGCCTACATGAGATATACGGTAGTGTCAATATAATGGTCACATGGTCTTCTTCTTCAGGTGTCGCGCGAGAATTTCATCGTGTTTCTTTCAAGGATTCACATTTTAGTTACCCGAGAATTTTGTTACTCTTCCGTAAGTGCTATACCGTCCACCTACGATCCCAGCGGCGCGTCTCTGACATCGTTCTATGTCTGCTGTCACGCCTGCTTGATGAGGACTCCAGACATTGGAATAGTACTCTAGAACTGGTCGCACTAGCGCCTTGTAAGCGATTTCTTCTGCAGATTTACTGAATAGTTGACGTATTAGCCTTTGGACGGTGTCTCGGGTGAAACGGAAATTCGAGAAACAGACACAGAGGAGGAAAACATTTTTATGGACATGTGTCCGGAAATGCTTCGTTTCCATATCAGAGCTCATTTTGTGTTTCTCTTAATAATCACATTAATGATGGGAAACACACAGAAACAGAACGAACCAGCATTACACGAAACGTTTCTTACATAAAATGTTCAAATTATGCTATTCGTTACTTTTGTTAAAATGTACAGTATATTGTATTTCTGAGGTTTACAAGCGACTGAATTCATTCTTTGTATTGACAGGCGGCTAACATCATTGCTCTGTTAGCATCAAGAACGTAGCACCAGCTGTTCAGTGTTCATCACGGACATGGTTTCGGTACAGTGCGGTGGAAGTGTGCCAAAATGCGGGGTTGGCAGAATGTCCATTTGTTGTGCGGATTAGCATACGGTAATGGCCATTATGCTCAACTTTTGTATCTGGAGATATTTCCAGAACGATGGTGTCCCGACAGGAGGCCGTTTGAAGCAAATGATCGTCGTCTTACAGAGCAGGCGAAGCTTAAGCCAACTACTCGCGATTGCGGGAAATTGCGGGAACCCTAGAAGGTAAAGGACACCTCCACTGGAGGAGGAACGTCTTCTGTAGTTGACGGCAATGCTAGTGTCAGTGTAAGGCAGTTAACTGCAACCATTGATGTTGACCACGTGACTGACTGGATAGTGCTACATGAGAACCTGCTGTATTCTTGCTATGTACAAAGCATGCAGGAACTACGAGCAGCAGCTGATTGTCCTGCACGAGTACACTTCTGCTAAAGGTCCATTCAACAGTGAGTCAACTGTCACTTAACTGTAGACATTCTGTTCAGTTATAAGACTTTGTTTCAACTTGATTATAAATTTTCACAATCAGCATGTACGAGCTGCCGAGAATCCTTATGAAATGGTTCAGTCACGTCATCAACAAAGATCTTCTGTCAACGTTTCGGCTGGCATTGTTGCTGACTGTTAGGGCCTCATGTTCTTCACCCAGGCACGACGTAGAAACTTACTATGCTTTCTTATAGAAAGCTCTACCTGTCCTACTAGAACATGAGTCTTTACGAGTGCGATAGAACACGTACTTCATGTACGATGAAGGCCCTATTCATATCAATGGCAATGTTCGCGGGCTTCTTTCTAATGACAGATGGATAGGTGGAGGCGGATCAATTCCTTTTCTTCCACGCTCCTCGGACCTAAACCCACTAGGATTATTTGTAGGTGCATTTGAAAGCTCTTATGTACAGAACCCCGGTACAAGATGTACAGAGTCTTCGTTCCCGTACTGTGGAAGGGTGTGAAACAACACACAATTCTCCAGGGATACACTAGAGCGTCAGCTGTTCAACGCGACAGCGGGCTGATGCATGTTCCTTGCTAACGGTGGGAATTGTGAACATTTCGCCTAGGATACTATTTTCTACTGTACTGATAGTTTTTTTCCTGTGTGTTTCACATGATTAAAGTGTTTATGAAGAGGAGTAGAAAATGAGTTCTAATACGGAAATGAAGCGTTTTCGGACCCACGGGCCTTTTTGTTAATCCTTGTATTACAGTTTGTGCTTAGATAGCAATCAGACGAACCAGCGGCAAGGCGTTCATTGTGAACCGGAACGAGGACATACCCATGAAGGGGCAATGAAAGGTTTTGCAGAACTTGGAATACTTATTTCAGTACTACTCACGAGTTTTTGATGTAATCAAACACTGGTAAGGTAGTAGTAATCTCATCCGTGTACCGTATTTCAAATTTAGAATTTAAGGATCAGGTTGTCTGATTGTAGACTTAGATTTCGAAACGAGGCTGACAGACTGGAGAGAAGGCAGCGTTCAACTTTTTATCTGATTTTCTGAAAGATGTAGATAATATTAAGTTGGTACTCCACACTGTTTTGAGCTCCGTAGCACTTCTACTCAGAAAACTTCATATAACTGATTACTGGGCTGGATCTGTAATTGTCAGCAAATATTTAAATAATAATTTACACACTGGGAAAAATTCGCGTACGTTTGTTGCCAAACGCGTAGGAAAACATTCGGTACTGGCTGCTTACAAATATACACATTATGACCACATTACGACCACCTACTTAAAAGCGTGTTGGTCTACTTCTGAAACGCAATTCAGATGTGATTCTGGGTGTCATGGATTCGACAAGTAGTTGATAGGTTTCCAGAGGTTTGCGGCACCATATGCCTATGCATAGGTCACAAATTTCCCGTAATTTATGGGCGGTTGGTTTGTGGGCGCGAAGCTGTCGCCCGTTAACGTCCAAGATGAGTTTCATCGGATTCACATAAGCCGAGTTTGATGGCCTTGACACCAACTAGAGTTCACTATCAAACCTTTGCAACACGATTCTGGCCTTGTGACACGTACAGTTATCCTGGTGGAAGATGCCGCCACTTTTGGAGAAATATCGAGCATGAGGGTTTACAGGTGGTCCCCAACACGTTCACTTAGTTCATGGTTGTCATGGTGCCTTCGATTACTTGCGCAGGTCACATAAAAACCCAGGTGAATGTCACCAATAACATAATACTACTCCCACAGGCCTGCGTCCTTGTCGTGCTGCATATTTCGAGCAGACGCTCGCCTGGATGACGGCGTACCTGCACACGACCATCGATCTGGTTTTCAGTTCATACGACCAGGCGACGCTGTGTCACTGATCCGAACTCCACTTTCGATGATCCCGTTCCCACTGTAATCATGACTGACGATGGTCACTGTCAACATGGGAACACGTAGGGGTGCTCTGCTGGGGAACACCATGTTCAACGCTGTGTGCTGAACGGTGAGCTCCAAAACACCTGTGCCTGCGCCAGTACTGTACTCTGTAGTCAGATCTGCCACAGATCGCCGCCCGTCCTGCTTTAGAGAGCGGGCAGGCCTCCGCTTCCTGTGATGAGATGTGGACGTCAATCTCTTGTAGCCTACTCGTGGTTTCAGCACTCTTGAACCACTTCCCACAGTTGCTCACGACAGCAGGACGCGAACAGCCGACCAGCTTCGCCGTTTCCGAGATGCTCGCTCCCAGGCACTGGCGCACAACGCTCTGGCGTTTGTGAAAGTCATTTAAGTCGTCGGATTTCCTCATTTGCGCCACTTATCGTCGCTAGAATGATTCCCTATTCGTCTCCCCTCCACTCATATACTTCTATTACAACGTCATGTGACCTCAGCACCACCAGGCACCATACAAAGTCGCGGTGGGCGGTGACCATAATGTTTTGGCTCATCACTGTATAGTTTAAAATTCGTATTTTCTCGCCTCCTACAGGAAATGCCCTGAAAGACTATCTGCACTATTTGAAAGAAGTTTTCGCAGGAGTGCGCTACAGTCTGGAACCGCGCGACCACTACGGTCGCAGGTTCGAATCCTGCCTCGGGCATGGATGTGTGTGATGTCCGTAGGTTAGTTAGGTTTAAGTAGTTCTAAGTTCTAGGGGACTGTTGACAACAGCAGTTAGGTCCCATAGTGCTCAGAGCCATTGGATTTTGTTCGCAGGAGAGAGTTTGTTTCTGCATCTCGAAGATGCACATCTCACCAGCATTTGGTTCGGCTTGTCAGAAATACACGTCTGTCATTTAATTGAAAAAAAAAAAGTTGGAAGTCGTTTTTGGCTGAGCTTCAAAAATGGCTCTAAGCACTATAGGACTTAACATCTGAGGTCATAAGTCCCCTAGACTTAGAACTAATTAAACCTAACTAACCCAAGGACATTACACACAACAATATGCGAGGCAGGATTCGAACCTGTGACCGTAGCAGCAGCGGACTGAAAGACCTAGAACCGCTCGGCCACCGCGGCCGGCTGGCTGAGCTTCAACCTCCTAATAGTAAAGAAAATTTGTGGTAAGTTCCTATGGGACCAAACTGCTGAGGTCATCGGTCCCTAAGCTTACACACTACTTAACCTAACTTACGCTAAGGACCACACACACGCCCATGCCCGAGGGATGACTCGAACGTCCGACGGGGGGAGCCGCTTGAACCATGGCAAGGCGATAATTGTAAAGGATGTTTCCTTCTTCATCCACACACATTTCCCTGTTTCCATATCGTGTGTGAGAGTTGTGTCTTACCTGTAGCTGTTGGGTGTAACTGGCGATTGTGTAGTATGGAAGGAAGGAAGATTATGGCTCAGCCTCCTGTGCCCGACGAGGTCATTGGTGATGGAGCACAAGCTTGTATTGTGGGAGGTTGGGGAAGGAAATCGGTCGTGCCCTCTCAAACGAACCCTCTCGTCACTTGACTTAGGCGATTTAGGGACAGCACCGAAAGCCTAAATGTGGGTGGCCGGTCGTTCGTCTAAACCGCCACTCTCTTGAAACCGAGTGCAGTGTGCAGCGTTACGGCATAATTTTGAAGCGATTCTCATGCCATTGGGAAACTTCGATATGACCCCTAGACGAAGTCTTTATCTCGCCTACATCGTAGGGTCGTGATCACCTGGTCGTGGTCTGTCCCTTTTTTTTTTGAGCCATCAGTCTTCTGACTGGTTTGATGTGGCCTGCCACGAATTCCTCTCCTGTGCCAACCTGTTCATCTCAGAGTAGGCCAGCAACCTAGGTCCACAACATACTGCTGAATGTATTCCAGTTTCTGTGTTCCTCTACAGTTCCTCCTCTACAATTTCCTCTAGTACCAAGGAAGGTATTCGCTGATGTTTTAACAAATGCCCTATCATCCTGCCCCTTCTCCTTGTCAGTGTTTTCCACATATTCATTTCCTTTCAGATTCTGCTCAGAACCTCCTCATTCCTTAGCCTATCTGTCCACCTAATTTTCGACATTCGCCTGTAGCACCACATCTCAAATGCTTCGACTCTCTTCTGTTCCGGATTTCTCACAGTCCATTTCTGTCCATATCAATAAAAAAATTCAACTATGTCTCACTGACGCCCCTAGTCAGGTTTCTAAGGCTGGTTGTACAGCGTACATATAATGTCATCCAACAACGTGATTAGTAATTAAAATCACCACTATTTATTAAATCAGTTCTACACATGCAAGAATGGACTGGTAAAGATTAACGAAGTTGCTGTCGTAATACTGACCTCCATATGACTCGAGGTATTTTAAAATCACTATACATTTAAATAAAACAGGTTGTATTATTTTTTCATTGACACGTGCGAAAGTTCACGGAAGTAAAAAGCTTGAAAATTATTAGGCTGTTGCATAAGTTCGTAGCGCTTTCATTTTACATGTGGTATTCCTGCTGCTATGGGTTTATTTATTTATTGTCATTTTTTATTTGTAGTTCACTGTTGCTATTTGAGTTTACATTTTGTCATTTGGAGATAGCGAGTCGGGCTGTGGACGCTACAAAATGCCTTTTCAGACATATTCTTCTGTTTGAGTTCAGTAGAGGGGTGACGTTAGCAGAGGCAGCCACAAATAACTGCGCCATGTATGGGGAAATACAATTGGACAGAGCAAGGAGGAGTGTTTTCACATTAGTCACTCTCCACTTTTAGAAAGACCTTCGGAGTTTGATGAGCATCGTTTAAACATATTAATCCACAATGATCCAAGTCAGTATACTCGAGAACTGCAGACGTGATGAACTGTGATCATTTCACCAATGTGCAACATTTACATGCAATGGAGATGGTTACAAAATTCGGTTTGTGGATACCGTATGCTCTAAGCCAAAAATCAGAAAAATCAGCGAATGGCCAAATGTGCATCTCTGCTCTCTCGCCTTCAGTTGGCTCGTGAACAACACCGAACATTCCTACCCCGTATCGTTACCGTTGACGAGAAATGGTGTCATTAAGCTAACACGAGGAAAAAGGAATGGTTGAGCCTAAACAGAGCAGCAACTCCCCATAAGAAAACCTGCGCGCATCCACAACAGATAGTGTTATGCATCTGGTGGAACGGAGACGGTGTGGTGTACTACGAATTGGTTCCTCGAAGTGTAACCACCATTGCAGACATTTATTGTCAGCAACCGAGACGTCTTGCAGACGGAATCCGAGAGCATCGATCAGGAAGACTGCGTGAAGTGATGCTACTCCCCGATAACGCCAGCCCGCAATATGCTAGATTGACAAAAAACAGTACACAGCAGCTGGGCTGGGAAGTCATTCCGCATCCACCTCGTTCACCTCATCTTGCGCCCTCATATTTTCACATTTTCTGTTCTTTATCGAATAACCTTCAGGAAACTTCCTTTCCGGATAAAATTGCCCTCCGAACATGGCTCGGCGAGTTCTTCGTCTCAAAACTGCGTGATTTCTACAGTCGCGGGTTCGAAAAGTTATCCCAGCGTTGGCAAACTATTGTAAATACTGAAGGAGAACATATTATTGATGGTTAAAGTCTACGTTATGTGTGTCTATTATATTTTTTAACTTATGAAAAAACGCTACGTACTTAAGTACAGATCTAGTATAACTTTCGACTCTGCAAAATAATTCAAGGTGAAGAGCAACTCTAAACCATAATAACACTCGTCCAGCTGACTGGCTGGCACGCTGTGTCCTGGTAAAGTGCTGATTCACAGTGCTAGCGAAAAATATCAAGCGCCCACAGACGAAACCCCAAGTCGTTATATCAGCACTCACAGGAACACAGCTCTTGCCTTTTTAAATGTTTCCGACTAATATGTAATAATAAATCTTAACGTGAGTAGTTAGCCCGCAATCGCAATTAAAGTGGAAGCAATTTCACGTAACGAAGACTGTTTTCAGTTCTATGTACCGTGCCTGGAACATCTACAGCATAAATTTAAGTAGCACGTCTTATAGAAAATGGGCTACGCTTTCTGCTGGTGTCACCGAAATTTGTGTAGCTCTGTCAGAATTAAAATTATGGGCAACGCTATGCAAAAAGCTAATGAATTAAGTAGAAACAGCCATTAAATAAAATTTAGAACAGTCGCTTCATAATTAATTACTATTTTCTGTGGATTTTTACGGCGGGACGCAAAAAAGGTTTCAAATTCTAAATCATTGATGCGAATAACTAACTGTGGAATTTATCCGTAGTTAAGTTAGTAGCAGAAAAAGCAGAACGTTTTTGCACACTTCTAATAATCAGTAATGCAGTATGTCACTAATCATCATTACTCCATTGCACACGGATTTCATTAGTCCATTCCATACTGATTTTTTTTTTTTTGAGTCATCAGATGTCTGGTTGGTTCGAAGCGGCCCGCCATGTAATCCTCTCCTCTGCCAACCTCTTCATCTCAGAGTAGCACTTGCAACCTACGTCCTCAGTTATTTGCTCGGTGTATTCAAGTCTCTGTCTTCCTCTACTGGTTTTGTCCTCTACAGCACCCTCCAGTACCATGGAAGTCACTCCCTGAAGTAGTAACAGATGTCCTATCATCCTGTTCCTTCTCCTTGTCAGTGTTTTCCAGATATTCCTTTCCTCTTCCATTCTGCGCAGAAGTTCCTCATCCGCCAACTTATCAGAGCACCTAATTTTCAGCAGTCGTCTATCTCAAATGCTTCGATTCTCTTCTGTTACGGTTTTCCCACAGTCCATGTTTCACTACCGTACATTTCTGTGCTCCAAACGTACATTCTCAGAAATTTCTTACTGAAATTAATGCCTATGTTTGACACTAGTAGACCTCTCTTGGCTAGGAATGCCCTTTTTGCCAGTATTAGTCTGTTTTTGACTTCCTCCTTGCTCCGTCCGTCATTGGTTACCTAGGTAACAGAATTCCTTAACTTCATTTACTTCGTGATCATCAATCCTGATGTTACGTTTCTTGCTGTTCTCATTTCTGCTACCTCTCATTCCTTTCGTCTTTCTTCGATTTACTTTCAGTCCTTATTCTGTACTCATTAGACTGTTCATTCCATTCTGCAGATCATGTAATTCTTGTTCACTTTCACTCAGCATAGCAATGTCATCAGCGAATCGTACCGGTGATATCCTTTCACCTTGGATTTTAATTCTACTCCTAAACCTTTCTTTTATTTACGTCATTGCTTCCTCGATGTAGAGATTGAACAGTGGGGGGCGAAAGGCTACATCCCTAAGTTACACCCTTCTTAAGTCGAGCAGTTCGTTCTTGGTTGTTCACCCTTATTAGTCTCTCTTGGCTCTTGTACATATTATGTATTACCCATCTCTCCCTATAGCTCACCCCTATTTTGCTCGGAATTTCTAACACCTTGCAACATCTTCCATGTCGGACGCTTTTTCCAGGTCGACAAGTCCTATGAACGTGTTTCGAGTTTTCTTTACTCATGCTTCCATTATCAAAAATGGTTGAAATGGCTCTGAGCAGCATGGGACTTAACATCTGAGATCATCAGTCCCCTAGACGTAGAACTACTGAAACCTAACTAACCTAAGGACATGACACACATGCATGCCCAAGGCAGGATTCGAATCTGCGACCGTAGCAGCAGCGCAGTTCCGGAATGAAGCACCTAGAACCGCTCAGCCACAGCGGCCGGCCTTCCATTATCAACCGGAACGTAAGAATTGCCCCTCTGGTCCCTTTACCTTTCATAAAGCCAAACTGATCTTGATAGAGCAGTTAATTGCCCATTATGATTTCTGATAACAGATTTCACTATTACAAAAAACTTTATACTCTGGGCAGTCACAGTTGTGGAAATATGTCTTGATAAATGAACCGCAACAACTGCTAAATGATCCTTTATTAAGTGGCGAAATTGGTCATTTTTATAAAGGATCATTTAACAGATGTTGCGGTTCATTTACCAAGACTCAACTTCACTGACTGGGCCCGTCCGGATCTTTTGTTCCGACGCATAAACTGTCGATCCACAGTTCATCACTGTTATTGAGATACTACTTCAATTTGTAGTTTCACCAACTAAAGTTGATGTACGCTCAGAAATGTAAATTTTACAATAATATTAAGATGTAAATAATATTAAAATACCCGTAAAATCTCGACGTGCGAGTATACCAAAACCCTACAGTGCCCTCCGCCATACACCGTACAATTGCTTGTGAAGCACACATGCAAATTCAGATGGATAACACAGAACAAAAATATGTAGAAGCTAGTTTGCCGAAAGGTCGACTGTCAAAGCAGCGCCTTGAAGTGTGATTGTCCACTAAGTCGGCTGTCGTAAAGGTAACGGATAACGGTGCCCACCAGCTTTCGTAGACTGTGGAAAATTAGCACAGCGCCATCCTGGACGTCGTAGCCTGCACATCTCGTGGGTGAGCCAGGAAATCAGAGCTACGAGAGGCTCTTGGCGACCAGGGCGATGACGGGGTATCTCGAAGTTTACTCGCAATAAAACATAACAACACAAAGGGTCCTTAAGGAGGACATGAAATGCCGAGTGCGGCTATAAAACACGTTTATAGGCTGATACGGCGGCGCAGTGATGAAGGGTAAGCACGCTAACTGCAGAAACCGGAAGACAAAGCGACCGCATGCGGCGAGACGACAGCTTTCCCAACAGACAGGAATACGGCCCCGAGTAACGGGCAGGCCGCTTTTGACCGGGAAGGGAAGGCACACCCGCGCTTCCATCCACTCAGATCCGGCGTCATTGTCTCCAGAACAGTTAGCGGCGCCACAAGAAAGCGACTAGCGCGAGGCGAATTCTAGTTGGCTAGCGCGCGGAAAGCGGGGCGGTGTTCACACAATAGTTTCCTTCTTCCACGATGTCGTGATGGTATTTACGCGCATATGGGCATTAACAGCCTCGATAATAGCATACAACATTCCTCTAGCCTTGGTAATGGCATCATTTCCTCGGGTCCGCAAGGTTCTTCAGGTATGCCAAATTTAGCCAAGTAAAGGAAATAAATATACATAGTAACCATAGGTATCACAGTAAATTGCCGTAGCTGGATTAGAAAAGAACCTGAGCACCAGGTGCTAAAAAATGCACTAAAGCACAAATCGCTACACATACTAAAAGCTGGCTAAAGCTGCACGGAATGTCAGCCGAAATTTTGAACAAAGGGCCTGACGGTGTTATGAAAGGATAGATAAAAAACAGTTGGTGGTGGCGTGTTTGTTGCCGTTCGAAGTAATCTTACAGCGAAATTGAAGAAAATAGTTCTTGTGAGTTAGTATGGGTAGAGATTATACCTTACAATAGGAGTAAATTAGTAATTAGTTCCTTTTACTGATCTCCAGACTCAGTTGCTGATCGGTTCAAAGGAAACTTTCCTTTCAAATAGATAATCCACTCATAGAACCAAACTTGGGGTGATTTCAGTCTACCCTCGATATGTTCGCGAAAATACGTGTTTAAAGTCGGTGGTAAGCATAAATCGTCGTTCGAAATCGTAACAAGCGCTCTCTCCAAAAATTATTTTGAACAGTCACTTCTACATCTATATCTACGTAGATACTCAGAAAGCCGCCGTGGGGACCGTGGCGGAGGGTTCCCTCTACCACTATTTGTCATTTACCCTCCTGTTCCTCTCGCAAATAGAGCGACGGGAAAACTACAAGAACCCGCCCGAAACATATGTTGCGAAAACATATTCGACCTCTTAGCAACAAATAATCGCTAGGAAATATGGAGCATTATGACGGATACAGGGCTTAGTCGTTGTAGCGCCTAAAATAGTATAACGTCGAAACCCATCAAAAGTAAACAAAATATATATCTATTTAAATGAGCAGATAAAAATTCATTCGAACCCTTCCTAAGACACAGCTTCCATTCCTTTCCAACTAACCACGTAAGCGTAGACCAGATGTGGCTTGAATTCAGAGAAATAGTATCTACAGCAGTGGAGAGATTTATACCAGATAAATTAAGAAGATACTGAACTGACACTAAACAGATCAGAACACTGTTTAAAAAATGCCAAATTTAAAACAACGCAAAATCAGCGAAGTTGCTCAGAAGCTCGAAATGTAACGCGATTTCACCGCGAAAGGCTTTTAGTAGTTTCCACAACGGAACTCTGTCTCAAAAATTCCAAAGATATTCTGGTCGTATCTGAAGTACACCAGGGGCAAGACGCAAACAATATCTTCACCTGTGCGATAGCTGTAGTAATGTTACCAGTGGCAGTGCCAATAAAACGAGGTTACTAAATGTCAGTTTCCGAAATTCTTTCACGAAAGAAGACGAAGTAAATTTTCCAGAATTCGCATCAAGAATTTCTACCAACATGGGTGACTTAGAAGTAGATAACCCCCCTGTAGCAAACAGCTTAAATCACTTAATAAAAGTCCTCCGGTCCAGACTGTGCACGAATCCTTTCAGAGTATGCTGATATACAAACTCCGCGCTTACACAATGCTCGCTCGACAAAAGACTGGAGAGCTACACAGGTAGCGCCAGTACTGAAGAAAGATTGTAGGAGTAATCTGATGGATTACGGATGCATATCACTGACGGAGTTTGGAACACATACTGTGTTCAAACATAATTACGTCGAGGAAAACGATCTGCTGATACACGCCATTCAGAAAATACCGTTCTTGTGTAGCACAACTATCTCTTTATTCTGATGAAATAATGAGTGCTATGGACAGGGGAACTCAAATTGATTTCATATTATTCTAGATTTCTAGAAGACTTTTGACACCGTTCCTCACAAGTGACAGTAATAAAACTGTATGCTAAGGAATATCGTCTGAGTTGTGCACCTGGATTCGTGATTTCGTGTTACCAGGGTCACATTTCATACCAACTGACGGAAAGTCTTCGAATAGAACAGAAGTGAGGCTCGGCGTACCCCGCGGAAGTGTTAGAAGCCCTCTGCCGATTCTAATCTACATAAATGATTTTGGAGACAGTTCGAGTTGCCATCTTAGATTGTTTGCAGATGTATTTACCGCCTAGTAAAGACATCAGCAGATCAAAACCAATTGCAAAATTATATATATATATATATATATATATATATATATATATATATATATATATATATATAGAGAGAGAGAGAGAGAGAGAGAGAGGGGAGAGAGAGAGAGAGAGAGAGAGGGAGGGAGGGAGGGAGGGAGTGGGGGGGGGGGGAGCGAGAAACAATGAAACAATGTAAGTGGTATGAGCTGCCAGAAAAATCCTATTAGTAGAACGCAAGTAATTGATTTAAAACGTCTAGTAACGTGGTTGTCCATTTCCTACGGTTGTCCCAGAAAAAAAGACATTTCATCTCAGGACAATGTTTTTGGAAAAGTACACATTACGCTGCACGTATTAACAACGCGAGAGAGAATCGCAAGCTCACGGGCCACGACGGCCCGCGTGCTTGAGTCACTGCCATACGCCGATCGTCGGCAGTCGTCGCATTACCTGTGCAGACGTTACTGCAACTCTGTTGAACGTTAGGATGGAAGGGAGATTTACTACCACTGAACTTCGCGAGATTCATTTAAATTATGGCGAAGCAAAAGGTGTTGATAGGCCAACTGCACGAATTTTTTCAGAATGCTTCCCACAACGAAGACTTCCTGCACGATCGACATTTCTTACTGTTCACCAATGGTTTGTATTACCATAATTCTCTACTTTTATTCGATTATTTTGCGATTCTTTCGTAACAAACTACAGTAGTTATCTTTACATTTCATTCTGCATGCAAAACATATTGTCTGTTCCGATACGCTTTCGTTTTATTATTAAGTAAGTCGCCATAGAATACAGCTTACCAGTACGTATTTAATTTGCATGGATTGAAAGATACTGGCCCTTTACCACCCAGCGTGGAAGGCAGAGGCCCACAATGTGAAGAAAGTACTTTGGAAGCTGAGGAACACATTCCGGACCGCATCCACGACGGTCTTATTCAGAGTACTAGGAAGCATCCTTACAACATTCAACGCTTACAGGCACTGAAAGAGTAAGATTTCCCTCCGCGACAAGAATTCTCAGAGTGGTTCTTATTGCAAAGTGCGCAGCATGATTTTGTAAACAAAATACTCAACACAAATGAAGCGTGTTTCTCTCGCAACACAATAACTAATTTCCATTGAATGCGCACGTGGAGTGTTCACAAGGAGACAAACACCACAGCATCAAAGGCGTAAGTAACACGAAAACAACGCGATACATACTCATTTTCGTTCGGAAATCCATAATGAACTAAAGTAAAAAATTACGTTTTGCTGTTTGCAGATGACAAGTGTAAGTAGGCTGTTTAGGTTCTTTTATTGATAACGCCACGTAGCGCTCTGTATGAAAATCACTGGCTGTGCTGTGTGCAGTCTGTGGCTGATTTGCGTTGTTGGAATATTGTTATTGTAGTGTTGGGCAGTTGGCTGTTAACAGCGCGTAGCATTGTGCAGTTGGAGGTGAGCTGCCAGCAATGGTGGATTTGGGGTGGGAGGACATGTGTCCATCAGAGAGAGTAAATTTGTAATCTGGATATCATGAACTGATATATATATATATATATATATATATATATATATATATATATATATATATATAATGGCATTACTAAGGTAAATACATTGTTTGTTCTCTATCAAAATCTTTCATTTGCTAACTATGCCTACCAGTAGTTAGTGCCTTCAGTAGTTAGAATCTTTTATTTAGCTGGCAGTAGTGGCACTCGCTGTATTGCAGTAGTTCGAGTAACAAAGATTTTTGTGAGGTAGGTGATTCATGAAAGGTGTACGTTATTGTTAGTCAGGGCCATTCTTTTGTAGGGATTTTTGAAAGTCAGATTGCGTTGCGCTAAAAATATTGTGTGTCAGTTTAACCACAGGTATTAATAATTTTTCTAAGGGGACGTTTCATATGGCGACCCTGCCAGGATACCTCACTGGAATCTTCTAATTTTTTTCTTGTAGTTTGTGTAATTAGTGTAGCTATTGTTTATTGCTAGTATGTAATTATAGGGAGAATTTCCATTGTAGTTGTAGTTTTTCATTGTTGTACAGTAAAACAGTTGTGGCATGCATGTAGATTTGCACCAAGTATTTTGCAGCTGCGCTTGCAATTAACTAGATATTATTTTCAGTGCTATGTTAATGTGTTTTCTTATTTTTGCTCTTCAAATTGTGCTTTTCTTGTTATTGTGTGAAATATTGTGAAAATAATGGCGTGTGAAAAACGAAACACTAGGCTCCAAAGTAAACTGAGCAATAATAGTGATGACGAGCTTAGCTTATCAGCACCACTGTGTACTGAATTAACAGACATTCAAAGTAGTAATTTGGTAATTGTGCATAGGGTAATGGAGTGGACTGCAAATAATGGTGTAGACAGTGAAACAATTAGTGAACAGGGAAGCATTATCGATCGATCGGTCAGCAACAGCTCGCCTCAGGAATCCGAAATGACAGGACACAATCTTGCAAATACTGTAGATTCAGGTTTTGTGTCCTCACCGTTTTCTCAAATAAGTCAAGACACATTTTCTGTTTTTCAAAATACGAATATTGACGGTTCAAATGCACTGCCGAATAGCACTGAGGAACATGTTTCAGACACCAGTGCATTGTTATTGCAATTAATGCAACAAATGGGACAAAAGCTTCAAAAGTTAGGCACAATGGAACAAAATCTTCAAAAGTTAGACACAATGGAACAAAATCTTCAAAAGTTAGACACAATGGAAGAAAATCAGAGACAAACACAGCAAAACTTAGACACAATGGAACAAAATCAGAGAGAAACACAGCAACAGCTTCAAAAGTTAGCCTCAATGGAACAAACGCTTGAACAAACACGTGAAGGTTTAACTGCTGAGTTACTTAAAATCGAATCGAAATGTCAAAAAGTCTGTAATGACGTAAAAACACAAATTTGTGAGGATTTTCAAACTATTTTTTCGCGTCATGAAAATGCATTACAGAATCACGAAGCAGCTAGAAAAGAACTGCAAACTATTGTTCATGAAAATCACGACACCTTGCAAGCTAAAATTGACTCAGTTGCATCTACCGATTAGGTTATGCAACTTGCAAAAACTCAGGAAAACTTAAAAGACACAGTAGATACGATTTCAACACAAATGGACACTATGAAACTTGGTTCAGCAAAACGCACTGAGGAAATCAGTACACTATTGGAGAAAGTAGTCGAACTTCTGGAGCAGTTCACTAACTTATCTACAAAGGTAGATGATGATCTGAATGACACAGGACCCGTAGCCTTCACTGACACAGAAGAGTATGAACAAATTAGAAAATTCAAATAAAATCAAAATCAAATCAATACACAATACAAAAGAGAAATCCGGGAAGTACAAGATCAGTTGACACAGGTGACACAAGAATTACATATTTCAGACGACACTCGCGCTCCATTACGGGAAGAGGGACATAGAAATACAGAACAGCCACAAAATAATAACACAGGGCACTTCGGAAATTATGAAAGGAATTGGCAAGGTACACCAAATTTTGAGATGGAACCGCCGAAACGAAGTAACAATGACCGATATGCGACTCGCCGACATGATGATTTTGACTATAAGCTGTTCATTACTACACGTAAATTCAAAACATTTAAGAATTCTGGAAACGACATTCATCTACAAGCATGGCTCCATCAGTTCTCTCATTGTTTTCCTCCCAACTGGTCACTGGAGCACAGGTTAGAATTTATGTGTGGCTACTTAGAGAATCAACCAGCTGTAAGAATGCGATCGGTCATTCACGATTGTCACAGTGAAGGAGAATTTTATCATGCCTTCCTCTCAGCATATTGGTCTCAAGCTACACAAGACCGAGTAAAACATAGCGTCATAATGATGAAACGTTTCGAACAATCTGAATTTTCCAGTCTTATGAAATATTTTGAAGACATGTTGCATAAGAATAGTACCTGTCAAACCCATACAGCCCCTCAGAACTCATCCGCATTTGCTTAATCAAATTGCCTGAACATTTACGACATATTATTTTGGCAGGACGTTGCAAAGACGACATTGAAGCTTTTCAGCGACTGTTACAAGAATTGGAAATTGACACTGACAATCGTGGAACGCGAAAACAGCACAACAATTACAGGTCACATCCGTCACAATTTCGCGATGACAGAAATAATAACTGGACTATTCTTTCAACGTAAATCGTGACCAAAACAGACACCACCCGTATGACAACCATTGGCAGAGTAGTAATAATTACAGGGAAAGATCACCTCTCCGCAGTAATGACTATCACAGAGACAATCGGAGAAGCAGACAATATGGGAAACAAAATAATTATGATCAAGGGAGACAGAATAACTTCAGACACAATGGTCCAGCGCACAGTTAAGATTCAGGGAGAAATTCTCCACCACGTGACTGACAAGAAAGAAACTATGGAATCTACCGACACGACGACAGACGATATAATCGTAACGACAGACCTGAATTGCATCAGAACTGGCAGGATTCAAACAGGACAGGGCCCTCTCGACAAGATGAATTTGTAGAAGTTAGGTCTCTTAATCCCAACAACGACGCACGCCAACAAAGAGATAGTAGACAATGACTCGCAACGCAGGCAGCCATGTGCCCCAGGTGGCTCAGAGAAAAATAACATAGACGCTAACTTTGAGAAAAATTTTAGCATTCCTTACTGACATGTACCGCATGATAATTGTGTTCAAGTTGAAACTCTGCGCACTAGGAAGAGTAAAGGATTGCAACACATTTCACATGTAAAACCGTTTATTGAGAGATAATCTGTTTTTTTTTTTAACTTAGTCTTTGCTACAAAATTTTTCACTTCACGTTACTAGTACTCTTTGTCACACTTAGAAACTGTTAACATGCAACAATGTTTGAAGTTAAATATCCAGTCAAGAACCAAGAGAAATTATTTAGACAGTAATTACGAATGCATGGTTATAGTGAACAGACGACAAAGTGTTATTGTGTGTGTACATTCTTGCTTATTAGTTGCACGGTTACATAACGACTATAAGGCTTTCATACTTAGAACATATACCAGTACTGCTAATGAGATTTTACTGCAACATTTTAGCCGGCCGCGGTGGTCTAGCGGTTCAGGCGCTCAGTCCGGAACCGCAGGACTGCTACGGTCGCAGGTTCGAATCCTGCCTCGGGCATGGATGTGTGTGGTGTCCTTAGGTTAGTTAGGTTTAAGTAGTTCTAAGTTCTAGGGGACTGATGACCACAGATGTTAAGTCCCATAGTGCTCAGAGCCATTTGAACCATTTTGCAACATTTTGGTGTACTTGAAAAGACATTCTTTATTTGAAGTACTTTCCATGGGATTAAAGATGACTTAACACTTAATTTCTTTGACAGCTACACGATTATATCACGACGCTACTAGTATGTGACACAATTTACGTTGTTGCTTTTGCAGTGTATCTGTTTTATGTCTGCACAGTTTTTCTGTATTATTCTGGAAAGTAAGACATGTTTTAGTAGTAACTTTTGTGGTATAGCTACAATGAGACCGCCTCTTCTGTAGCACAACAATATATTACATTACAGTACTTTCTTGATCACGGTACTGTACATAATAACTACGATATCTATACACATAGCATTTCGCTTTTGTTTATTACAAGGTACGTACAGTGACTTCCACAGAACTTTGCTTACAGACGACGATAATTACGACACTTGGCACACTTTTTACCCTTAAGTAATGACAGAGATTAAGTTCCAACAAGACGCACAATTTAGCGCGGCAGTACACGTATTTGAGTGATTAATTTTGTACTTAAAACATTTATTTTTAAAGATTTTTGAATTACAAAGAAAGTTTTCCGTGATACATTTCATTCCATTGCTGTAATCTGTAACACCTGAGGGTATAATTACATTAACCCTCATGGGGGTACACGCTTACTTTGTGTACCATGTGTTTGGCAAGCACAAGGAGCCCTAGCTAATATGGTATTTGCTTATACAACTTTACACTTCGGTACCATGTTTCTCAAACACATAAATTACACACCTATCTGATTATTTAACTGAGAGAGACAAACATTTTTCTTACTATGTCAGCGACACATGTTTACGCAATTACACGGTTGGATAATTTCACACTTATGAAATTGAATTTTGTCTGCACTGTGTGAACTGTTCATTTTTTTTTTGGAACCATTGTGATACTATGAGAGCTTTGAATGATGTATTTGGTATGGGATCATGGTTTTTAAAGTATGTTTGAGGTAGGTGACATTATTGAAATGAGCAGAGATTTTTTTTTAGGTTTTGAAATTATTGCAGAAAGCTACAACGTTTTTGAGATTTGACTAAGGTGTTATGATATTGTTATTACGACAACAATGTGTACTATGTTGTTGAGGTATGTTTATCATCAAAAAGATTATGCTACTGTATATGAGGAATGTGATTACATGTTTATATGTATATGAATAATGAGTAGTGGTTAGGGACTGATTTGTGGAAAAGGATGTTGGAAACCAAGAATCGTACTTTAAGAATTATGAAATGTGAGTACGTGCGTGAATGTATCACAATGCCACCGAAAATTTTTTGGACACTGTTATATTTATAGGATTTAGTTTCTACACATTTGTAACGCAAATTCTCGACCTGTGAAATTTTTTTATGAGACTGTCACTGTAGCGCAAACTGCTGTCGTAAATATCTCGATAAGAAAGCTAAGTAACCTTGATGTAATGCGTTGTGGATGCCCAGCTGTGCCAATCGCCTGAAGAAAGAAAGCCATTAGTGTGTGCCTTTCAGAGGCACAAGTGAAAAAAAAGAGACCATTATCCTCGCTATTAACATTTCTTTGTAGAAAGCATCGCAAATACGACATGCTCAAACTTGAAAACATATGATTACACTGTGGAGCTCTTAATTTATGATATTTACTAAAATGCCTAATGAAATGATGAGAAACATTTTACATCTATTGTCTTTCTAGTTGAGAGATTGCTCATTCTGTTTAATATCTAGTTTCTAGCTTCACTGCAGCATTGGTTAAAATAAAATTTAATAGATGTACTTTGTAACACCCCACCCATCACTTAGCTGGTTTTGGCGTGTGTTCACCCCAACTAATTAACTAACAGATCAACAGGGAGTGCAAAACTGCCGCAAAATCGGATAATGCAAAAAAGTAATATGGCCCTGTGTCTCCTGATTGAACTGCGGTGGCAGTGTTGACATTAATTTATTAAGAATTGTTCACTTTTAATTAAAAAGGGGTGCACATTGAAGTTATATTCAGCTATTGAACACCAGATGAAAATGTTGAACATAAAATTAACTAAGAAAGTGACTTGGGATTTCAACTACTCCCGACCTTCAATCATCACATTACAAGTCTCTCCTGTCAGGCAGTGGTAATAAATTGCGTTTGCGTGGAGTAAAGCGCGATAACTCGAAAGTAATTCCTATCGACTGACCCAGGCGTAATGCGAAGAGCGAGAAGAATTCTACAATACAGGGACCATGAAACCCTCGTGGAAACTTTGCCGACGTGATCCGACAAATTAGTCAGTGTCCGGGGCGTGCGCAATATCACCGAATGCAGCGTGGCGGAGCGGCGTCGTTGTGTGGACGTCGGCCAACCTCGTGGCGCTGCAAGGCTGCGCTCATCTATTCACTCCTAGCTATCTTGCTCAGTACATAGCTGAACCAAGCTCAATCGTTCCGTTTGCAAAGTCCTAAACTGCAGAGATGTTCACTCTTTCTCAGGCAAGCTGAGTAAAGAACGCCACGTCCGCACTCTAGGCAAGCTGGGAATGGAAGACCTCTACGGAGACTTCTCACAGTCCGCTCTTCGCCTCGGTTTCCCCTCCAGCAAAATCACTTACGACAATTGCAGCGCAAGTCGCGTTAATTATGCATCGCTTCCCAGCGCCGACCAGTGCCTGCTCTGGGAAGTGAAAAAATTCCCACAAAATACCCCTTCCTCTCAACTTCTGTTACTTAGCTCCTCCCAGGCCACCCATCAAAGATAGCATCTGCACAAACACCAATTTTTCCGGAATTCTGACTCCCAGGAGAGTACTTCAAATTCTTTGGTCCTGTGTTCCCATCAGAGGCCGGCATATTTCATTCTGTCGCTCTTCACCTGATTTACTTCAGACTCCACAGACTGTGAATTCAGCATGAAGTTGCTATAGTCACAAACATGCATATTTTGACCTCTGTGTACCGCTCCACCATAGCTTTGCGCTGCCTTCTCGCATGTTTCACTGAAAATGGGACGACAGACATGTATCAACAGCCGAAAAAGTTCTCCGTCTGCTTCCCGATACACCAGCATGGGGTCAGGGTCAACCACCCATGCTGTCACTCATCTTAAGGCGGCTGGAGGCTGCGCCCCGTTACCACTTTCTCAGAGCTTGAGCCGCCATAAGCTGCTCATTGTCGCTTCCCTTAGATGCTCCCCCGGTGACCACGGTCAGTTCTGAGTACTTCCTTGGGATAAACTATCCTCCAGTAAATCGACCCGTTTCCACAAAGTTTTCATGTCGTGTGAATTACTTTAAAACCATCACCTGACATTAATTATTTCAATATGTCCATACTATACCCTCTACAAGATGCATTGTGCCTTGTCAGTCATTTTTTGTTCAGCCCTACTGTTTGCTCAACGTGAGTTAGGTGATCTTTAATGACTTCATGTAAGGGGCATAGTTCTTGCCATCTTACAACTAATATAGATATTTTATGCCTACTGATCCAGTAAATAATAATTTTATGATCTACTTCCAAAAAAAAAAGAAACAAAAAAACAAGGGAACACAAATAGACATTTCCCTTCACAGGAATTGCATAAATAATTTTTTTACTATTTGGTAACTTGTCTGCTAGAGTAAGTTCTCGTGATGCATCACTCTAGTGTTAAGATGTGACATAGGTATTAGACATCGCCATCTTTAGTGTAATATTTTTTCTGCTTGAGCTTTGTAATATTTAGATATAAGTTTTAGCATTTGATGCTGCTGTTTGCCAGGCATAGTGTTACTGAATTTGACTTTGTATTACTCTGTTAAGCCAGTTTTACTACTGATTTATTTTTCTTGTTGCTGCACATTGGCTCATATTAGTTGTAATGTTGCATTTGCTCTGCCAATTTATGTATATTGCTGCTTGCTTTGCCAATTTGCATTTTTTTGGTCATTGCTGTTTGTGTTAATTGTTTTGTGCTGCTGCATTGTCTCGTCCCTTAGTTTATGTATCTGAGCTCAGTAGATTTAAGTTAGCTTAAGAGGGGTAGGCTATATAAGAGAGTGAGTTGTGATTAATTGGAAGTAATGCATTGACAAGGTAAAAAAAAGAGTGAAATAAGAGGAAACATCTATGAAATGAAGTTTTGGTGTGCACTACAGTACCAAATGTCACACTGAAAACAAACCCTGTCCTGTCCTTTTGTATTATTCTACTATGTGTCTGTGTACCTTGTGTATCTGTGTTCTTTGTGTCTTTATGTGTTTAGCTGATATGAGTTATGTTGTAGAATTTTTTGTAATAATATGTTATTTTCTTTGTAAAGATGTTTACACATTATTTATTCTGTTCTGTTTTAATACCCATGTATGAAATTAATGTTTCGAAAACTATTCTCATTATTTTATATATTTACTTGTGTCATAATTCCTGTAACACCTATGTATATGTCTATTTATATTCTTTTGTAAAGCCCGTATTACTCCAAATGTTATCTGTATTGTTATGTTCTTTAATTATGTATTTTGTACCTTTGTTATTGCATTCTCATGTTATAAAATTGTAATTGACGCCAATTCATCAAATTAAGTAACTTTTAAGTATTCATTTCACTGCACACATTTCTGTTGGTCATAGTATATGCACAATATGTGAGAACTCGGGACTGTTAACTGTTTACACGTTTGTTAATAATTCAGCAAGGGACTGGTTAACGGCATTGCTGGTTGTAAGGACGATTCCAAAAACTTTGTGAGTGCACAAGTGGTGGTTTTTGGACTTTCTATGTTGTCTGCAAGTTTCTGTTGATCATAGTATATGCACAATATGTGAGAAGTTGGGACTGTTAGTGTTTGCACGTGTGTCGATAATTCAGCGAGGGACTGGTTAACAGCATTGCTGGTTTTAAGGACAATTCCAAAAACTTTGTGAGTGCACAAGTGGTGGTTTATGGACTTGCTGTATTGTCCGCAAGACTCGTCGATGGTGATTGTGTACTTGCACAGCCGCAACAGATGGCTGCTGGCCGTCTGTACAAGGACTGCACTGGGTGTGCGCCTTTGATGGCCCACCAATACCATTATTTCTACAAGGACTGCAGTGGGTCTGCACCTCGGGTGACCCACCAATGCCATAATCTCTACCAGGACTGCAATGGGTCTACTCTGTGATGACCTGCCTACTAATATGCTTCAAAACTTCGACTGACTCTGCTGTGGGTTTGCTCTGTTGTGGCCCATTACCCGTCTTCATGTCAGGAGTCAGCACTGTCTTTCCGTTGTAAGGACAACACTACTCGTTCAAGACTGCATGGAAATCCACTACTTTCGTGTGCATCTTCTTTTACTGCTCAGACTTTGAGAAAAACACTGCAGTTTTTCTGTGATGAACGATCAGGACTGTCTTTATGGACTGTGAGAAAATTTTAGCTTTTGACCAACATTGTATCAATAAATGTGTGCATTTGATTTATTTGTTATTGTAATTGTGAAAAAAATTTAACAAATATGTGTTGGCCAGTGCCCAAAACAATTTGTAAATTTTGTTGTGGGGAGTATGGGGGCTATGTAAGTAGGCTGTTTAGTTTCTTTTATTGGTAACGCCACGTAGCGTTCTGTATGAAAATCACTGGCTGTGCTGTGTGCAGTCTGTGGCTGATTTGGATTGTTGGAACACAGGTATTGTAGTGTTGGGCAGTTGGCTGTTAACAGCGCGTAGCACAGTTATTAATAATTTTTCTAAGGGGACGTTTCATACGATACATACTCATTTTCGTTCGGAAATGCACAATGAACTAAAGTAAAAAGTTACGTTTTGCTGTTTGCAGATGACAAGTTGTAGATTGTGTAGCAGACTCACAGCTACCAACATAAACATTCAATAGCTTCATGTAAGGTGTGTAAAGTAATGCATGCATCCACCATTTTCCCAAAAAAGCTATAAAACCAAAACTTTAGACATAAAAAACTGGAAACTGGTGGTAAGGACTATGGGACGAAACTGCTGAGGTCATCGTCTCTAGGCTTACACACTAATTAATCTAACTTAAACTAATTTGCGCTATGGACAACATACACACCCATGTGCGAGGGAGGACTGGAACCTCCGACGGGGGGACTTTAGACATACGGTAACAAACAACATACAGTACATCAGCCCAATAATACATATCTCATCTGTGAACCGTAAACAAACCACGTATAATATCTGACAACAATCACTTCATTCACAAATGTAACTATTTTGAACAAATGTTTTTTTTCTGAAAGTTATATGTAATAACAATTTTACAAAAAGGAAATAAAGTAATCCACTGAAATAGCACAAAAGTGCTGAAACATGTATGGGTGAAACAAATCTCCAAAGGTGTATTGCATAAGGCGGAATTCCTCATCCAACTAGTAGACACGCTAATTCAGGAGGAAAGTTTGTGTATATAATTTGTTACCGCTACGCGAGACAAGTCAGCCGGTCGCACATAATTAGTGCTGCCGGGGCAGATCGTTTGTTAATGTTTGAAGTACAACATAAGGAAAGGTAGAAAATAACGAAACTTTGCTTGCTGTGCGTGCACATTACAGCAGGAAGAATACATAAATATATTTGGAAGTGGTTTGCAAGATGTTGTTTTTATGATATTCTGTCTGAAGACTGTTTGTTGCAGCTCTCCACGCCAGCCTGTCCTGTGCATGAGGTTTGATTCCATAGGGAAACAGCTGTATGCAGCGACTGTATTCATTTCATGTAGTAAGGGGAACAGCACTCAATCCTAATGATGTTTATTGCAAATCTAAAAAAAATGTGGAAGTTTGTGGTAAGATCCTATGGGACCAAACTGCTGAGGTCATCTGTCCCTAAGCTTCCACGCTACTTAATCTAACTTAAACTAACTTACACTAAGGACAACACACAAACCTATGCCCGAGGTCGGATTCGAACATGCGACGGGAGGAGCCCTGCGAACCGTGCAGGACGCCTCAGTCCTCGCGGCTGTAAGTCTAGATTTTGGTCTCTGTGTGGCCAGCTTCAGTGCAGTAAATGCAAATTAAGATACTGAAACCACACGTATATGCACATAGTCCCACCTGGACTATTCATGTCAGACTCTGTTGATCCATTATGGACGTGGGACAGCGTCTGGTCGAATATTTAACAAAGAAATTCGGCAAACAGCCTTGCAAATTGAGAATTTGTTTTATTTAATTTGTACTATCAGTTTCGGCAATTCAATATGTCATCTACGACTACATGCCCCAGATGCACCTCTCAAAAATTGTCGATATTGGCATACTGGGACCATCTATTTCTGGATGTCGTGAATTTCTTCGAAGACTGCAGGTCCGCACAGTTGCAGTCAAGTTTTCGAAGAAAGCATTTTAGAATTCACGACACCCAGAAACAGATAACCCTAGTATGGTAGTATCGATAATTTTCGAAAGGTGTGTATGGGGACTGAAGATGGTATATTGAAATGCCGAAACTCGTAGCGAAAACTTAAATAATTTGCACGGGTGTTTGGCGAATTTTTTTGTTAAAAATTCGTGTCAGAGGTAACATTCACACATGTGAGCATCAGCACTCCTTTGCAGTAAGAATTATTACATTCCCCTCGAAGTACTTCGCCTGTCTCGCGTATCTTGCATTACCACATGGAACAGTTTTGTCACAGTCGTCTCTCCCAAGGATAGTTCTGATAGGCTATCTACTCCATGGCCATGTTCCGACCTAAGTCTTTTAGTGCTCCGTCAAATTCTTCTCCGTCCTCTCACCGCATCTCCATCTCCTTCCTTTTCTATAATACTATCTTCAAATTTATTCCCATTATATAGATCACGTATATACTATATTAGTTTTACCTTCCAGCCTTCCTACTTCACTGCAATTCCTTTAGTTTCAGTCTGTGGTTCATAACCCGGGAAATGTTTTCTATTTTAAGACCTAGTTTCGAAATCTCTGTCTTATCGTTATTTACTCTTTCTGAAATCTTCTACTGTCTGCAGGCCGCTTCCATGCACAAAACTTTCTTTCATGTATCTGAAACGAAGTATTAACGAAGGTTAGATTGTGTTTCGTGTACAATTTTGCCAGATGGTTTCCTCTTTCATTCATTTCCTCCTCTCCGTATTCATCTACTCTTATTCCTTTTCGTACTTTTCCTGCTATAGAATTCCATTTCCGATCGGAATTAAACTCTAATTTTCCTTAACTAAGTATCTAATTTATATCTCGTCATAAATTCTCTCAACTTCTTCATAATCCGTGGAGTTAGTAGGCATACAAACTTGCAATGCGAGTGTTAGCTTCGCGTTTATCTTGGCTACGATAACGTGTTCATTATTCTGTTCATAGTAACTTATCAGAATTCCCACTTTCTTATTCATTTATAGGACATACTCCTGTATTACCTCTATTTGATTTGGCGTTTATAACCCTGTATTCACCTGACCAACAGTCCTGTTCTTTCTGTCATCGCGTTTCACTCATTTCCACAATATCTAAATCTAATCTACCCATCTCTTTTTTTTAAAAAAAATTCTCTGCCCACTCGATTAAGGAATCAATCATTCCACTCTCAGACCCGTAGAAGGCCAGTTTTGTTTTTCGTGATGACATCTTCCTGAATATCCCTCGTCCGGAGATCCTAATGGGGGATTTTTGTACCTCTGAAATACTTTACCCAAGATAACGCCATCATGATGAAGCCACACAGTAGAGCCACAAGTCCTTGTGAAACGAGATTCTTGTGTTTAATTGAATATTTCGATTCCTTGCTCGTATGTGCCTCGGTTGCTTCTTAATTGTTCTCGACCTTGGTGTTTCCTGTTGCTGTCTACCTCAGTTCAGAATAAAACTGCACTTCAGCTCTGTAAGATAGCAATCAGATTCGAATTTTTTTATGCTTGACGACGTTGACGCTCACGAGTATCTTAATTTGTCCGTTTCTTATGATTTTCAGCGTATTATCTTTCTTCTCCCAGAAACCATAACTTTCTTGTCCTTCCTGTTCTTGCTTTTAGTAGGGGCGTGTCCGTTTGGTATTGCATACTTTTTGTTTCCTTCTCGGATAGCCAGCGTTGACGCCCTATTCGGCCTGCTCTTCACTTCAGATATGCCACACTCGTGCCTCTTGTCTATCGTGAACCCCTTAGCAAAACACGTAGGTGTGTGTCTGTACTTCCCCAAACTGATTCATGGTCTTACTTACAGCACTGCGGAGCCTTCTGATTTCACTGTATCTTGCTTCTTGCAGCTCGTGTACTACAAGCATCATTAATTGTGTGCACGTTTATGGCACTCGATCTGAAAGTGTAATAACAGAAATTGGATCTGAATCCCTTGTCTAGCAGGTGTTTATGAAACACAGTGCAAATGCGAGTTTTCTTTCGTAATATCCATTTCTTCACCTTATGACGATCTTATCAACACAGAGGCTGTGTGTATCATGTTCTCATGGATTCTTATTTCTGTCTCTAACTCATTTATAGTGTTTGGCAATATGTCTTTTGCCAACGGCTTTGCCGCTGTGGTGACATCGTTTCCCGTCAGATCACTTAAGTTAAGCGCTGTCGGGCTGGGATAGCACTTGGATGGGTGACCATCTGGTCTGCTGAGCGCTGTTGGCAAGCGGGGTGCACTCAACCCTTGTCAGGCAAACTGTGGAGCTACTTGATTGAGAAGTAGCGGCTCCGGTCTCGGCCGGGAGAGCAGTGTGCTGACCACATGCCCCTCCATATTCGCATCCAGTGACGTCTGTGGTCTGAGAAAGACACGGCGGCCGGTCGGTACCGTTGGGCCTTCATGGTCTGTTCGGGAGGAGCTAAGTTAATATGTCTTTTGAGGACTGAATCAACACCCGGCAAAACACCGTAACCAAAAACACGTTAACTCATCTGTCGCTTTATTTAATGTCAACACAGTTGATTATTTCAAAAATGATTTATTCACACGAAAATTGGATCCCTAATCTATTTAAAAAAAATGCCGTGTAATAACCGAAAGTTTTTCACCACATATTTCATTACAATGTCATCACCAATTTAATTGACAAAGACGTAATTAATAACTTCATTTTACAAGAAAATGGAATGACGGCATCTTTAAAGTGACATATTGAAAGTTACACTTGAGATAAGAATAACGTTCTATTATGTCGGGTCCGATATCAAGATCATTAGTGAGACTTGGAACAAAACCGAGGGAAAGATAGCACAACAGATGATTGCCAAGGCTATTAAGCAATTAACTGCTTTCGAGATGGGAGTGTATTCTATGTCACAGTTCTGGAATTGAAAGGAGAAGTCATCAAGAAAGCCAAAGGTGGGCTCCATACATATTTCGAGAAGTACATCGTTACATTACAGACACCTACGTTGGTCACTCGAACTGAGATGTTAATTGTGCTACGTCCTGACGTGATTATTTTGTAAATAATATTCAACAAAAGATTCTGTTTGTCAGTAGCGTCTTGGGCAGTCTGACGGTATGGTGGTACGTTGTGTCTTTACAGGGTCCCCTGACGTTCCTCAATAGATCAGTTGATGATGACCATTTTGTTTGAAAGTAGCTGATTATTTGGCGTTGGGTTTCCTTTCTTAGAACACAAAAAAAACGAGAAAAGATTATTTGCTCGTTTAGCTCTTGTAGAAAGTCATGTAGAGTTCTACTCGTGTGTAATTATTTTCATTACTTATTCCAAACTTCGATATTGGGACTTTCAGGTTTTATTTATTCATTTATTTATTTCCTACGTCATACTCCTCCACTTGTACATCTCTTAGGGCTGTCGAGGGTGTGTCGGCTTCATGGTATTTTTTGATCGGAAAGTAACTCACACGTGCCCAAAGTGTGATTGATACCACAGCCCGAATGAAAACAATTTCGTCTGCAAGTTCTTGGCAAAAGTCTATCAAAAACTAAACGCATGACTGGATTTTCAGGGCATTCTTAAGACATAAGAATTTTTGGTATGTATTCCAAGTCTTCCATGTGCAAGGAGTGACGAAGACTCATCAACGGATACATTGTCCGAATAAATAACGACCATGTCGAGTGTAAATGTGCACTGCATGTAGCTTCTGATATATATACTTAGTAGGAGAATGTGTCCCCATCCATATATTCATTTTAAAATACGCTCAAGTTTAAAACTGGGCAAACAAAGTACTTCTTTGAACCAAACAGCCTGCTGGAAACAATGTCTTTCTTTGAATTTGTCGTGCCTACCCGGAAGAAATCAATCATTTATGTTCCCCAGTTCTTGTATGTCTTGCTCTCTTCGCCTTGCCAGTACAGACATTTTCTGGGGAACATGGAATACGGTAAACATGTTATGTTGGAAGTGGATCATGCTAACCTAAAAACTGACCAATCGGTCACTGATTTTTAATGCGTCACTAATTTCGGATATTCCAAGCGTGATGTCGTTTCTGATCGTGACACTTGGAATTCCTTGGAGGGTTCTCATCAAGGACTCTAACGGGACCATTTGTTTCTTGGTCAAATGTAGCTGAGCATGTCATGCACAGCTGTCTTTTCCGCTGTTCGCGAACTCAATGGAAACGATGAGTTTTTATGCTTGGTTGGTTGGTTGATTTGGGGGAGGGGTTCAAACAGCGAGGTCATCAGTCCCATCGGGTTAGGGAAGGACGGTATCGCGGTGTAGCTTGCTGTCCAGGTTTCGAGAGGCTGCGTTTCTGGATGAGGTATCGAATATATTGCTTCCCCCTACGTATACCTCCCGAGGAGATCACGAATGTAAACTTAGAGAGATTAGAGTGCGCGCGGAGGCTTTCCGGCAGTCGTTCTTCCCTTGAACCATACGCGACTGGAACAGGAAAGGGAGGTAATGACAGTGGCACGTTAAGTGCCCTCCGCCACACACCGTTGGGTGGCTCGCAGAGTATAAATGTAGATGTAGATGCAGACGGCGAAGGAAGTCTGCCGTGCCCTTTCAAAGGGATCATCCGGGCATTTGCCTCAAGCGATTTAGGGAAATCACGGAAAACCTAAATCAGGATGTCATCCTCCCGAATGCGAATCCGGTGTGCTAACCATTGCGCCACCTAGCTCGGTGAGATTTTATGGTTTACGCACCATCACATTAGCACTAGCTTAGGTGGCATTACATAAGACAAATAGATGAGTACAAAATATCGTCACTTAACCCCGATCGATTTGTGCTCATGGGGGAGTGTACAAAGTGTTGTGTGGCGTAAAAAGTCAGCTGGACCAGCAGAACGCTGGGAATAAATATCCATAAATTTTACCAGAGATGTCATTAGGAATCGTTCATCGAATTGTGCACTGTCGAATTTCCATGTTCTTGGGATTGCCTCAATATCTCCTTGTGCCACAAGCTACGTCGTTTATAACAAAATGCAGTAGCCGTGCAAAGCGTGTTTTTTAGCCTAGTGAGCCACTTGAAAGCCATTGTAAAGAGAGAAAAGAACAACTCCGCACTGACTCACTGATATACAGATTGCGGAAACTATTCACGGGCACAAAGGAGCTGCGCTCTCGAGTGGCTGATGTAACAGGTGGGCCGGCCGCGTGATCGCCGGCGAGCAGGGTTCCCGGGGCCCTGCCTCCTTTGTTGACCGACGGGCGATAACAGAACTGGGCTAATCTCGCGCGATCTGCTGATGTGACGGCCGTGACGACAGCTCCTGTCGCCGGGCCTCGTCGCGCTGATTAAGCTGCCATTTGCATAGGGCCTTCTTTGTTTGCCTCGCCGCGTTAACCACTTCGTAAGGTGTTAACACGTGACGAAGCGTGGGGCATGACCACGACGTTTGTAGCTTTTCTCACGCAATTACAACAACACTGGCTGTCTTTGTCTCTTTACTACAGGCGTAGTTAGCAGCGTACCTGTTGCCAAGTTCACGTGCGTTTCCTGCCTTACTGTCACATCCCACCCACATCAACGTTAAACTCCTTACATTACATGTCACACTTTGCTGTGTTGGTTCAGGGTACTTTGGATGTATAGTGTGTAGTACATATTACACTGAAGTGTCAAAGAAACTGGTGCATCTGTCTAATATCGTGTAGGGCCCCCGCGAGCACGCGGAAGTGCCGCAACACGACGTGACATGGACCCGACTAATGTCTGAAGTAGTACTGGAGGGAACTGACATCATGAATTCTGAAGGACTGTCCATAAATCCGTAAGAGTACGACAGGCAGGAGATCTCTTATGAAAAGCACGTTGCAAGGCGTCCCATATATGCTCAATAATGTTCATGTCTGGGGAGTTTGTTGGTTAGCGGAAGTGTTTAAACTCAGTGTTCCTGTGGACGTGTGGGGTGTCGCATTGTCTTTCTGGAATTGGCCAAGTCCATCGGAATGCACAATGGAGATGAATGGATGCAGTGATCAGACGGGATGCTTACGTACGTGTCACCTGTCAGATTCGTATCTAAAGGTATCAGGAGTCCCATATCACTCTAACTGCACACACCCAACATCATTACAACACCTCCACCAACTTTAACAGCCCCCTGTTGACATGCAGGGTCCATGGATTCATGAAGTTGTCTCCATACCGGTACACTTCCATCCGCTCGATACAATTTGAAACGAGACTCGTCCGACCAGGCAGCATGTTTCCAGCCATCAACAGCCAGATGACGGTATTGGGGGAGGGGGGGGGCGGGGTTAAAGCTTTGTGTCATGCAGTCATCAAGGGTACACGAGTGGGCCTTCAGCTCCGAAAGCCCATATCGACGATATTCCGTTGAATGGTACGCACGCTGACACTTGTTAATGGCCCAGCATTGAAATATGCAGCAATTTTCGGAAGGGTTGCACTCCTGTCACGTTGAGCGGTTCTCTTCAGTCGTCGTTGGTCCCATTCTTGCAGGATCTTTTACCGGTCGCAGCGATGTCGGAGACCTGATGTTTTACCGGATTCCTGACATTCACGGTACACTCGTGAAATGGTCGTAAGGGAAAATGCCCACTTCATCGCTACCTCGGAGATGCTGTGACCATCGCTCGTGCGCCGACTATTACACCTCGTTGAAACTCACTTAAATGTTGATAACCTGCTATTGTAGCAGCAGTAACCGATCTAACAACTGCGCCAGACACTTGTTGTCTTTTATAGGCGTTGCCGTCCACAGCGCCGTATTCTGCCTGTTTACATATCTCTGTATTTGAATACGCATGCCTATACCACTTTCTTTGGCGCTTCAGTGTATATCTGCGAAGAGACAGACGACGAGACACAGTGACTGCGAAGGAGACAAAACCCCTCGTTGATCCGTAGCGTTATTCTATTTATGGAATGATCGATGGTGCAGTTAATTTTGAAAAAGGAGAATTACACGAACAAATCAAATATCATCAACATAGAAAAGATATTGTGCAAGTTTATTTCACGATAATGTATTTACTTATGAACTTACTTTAGTCGCTGTGTCATCCAGAGGAACTCAGTTGCGCATGAACACCAAGATCATACGATACTAGTTGGCAATGATTTTAACATACAGAGTATAGACTGATAGACTGGGACGTGTATGGATTCATTGCAGGGGGTACAGACAGACAGTCTTGTGAAGTACGTTTCAACACGTTTTCCGAAAACTACCTTGAGCAGCTAGCTCGGCAGCCCACACGCAATGGAAATACCGTGGACCTTATAGCTACAAACAGGCCAGACCAGACGGGGATTGGTGATCGTGATGTCATCATAGCGACTGCGGTTACGAAAGTTAATAAGTCAGTCAAAAGGGCTAGGGGAGTCATTATGCTAGAAAGAGCAGATAAGCAGTTGTTAGCACCTCACTTAGTCAATGAAATGCAATCATTTAGTTCCAGAATGATGCACACAGAGGAATTATGCGCAAAGTTTAAACAGAATGTAAATCGTGCTCTGGACAAGTATGTGCCTAGTAAGAGGATTAAGGACGGAAAAGACCTACCAGGGAAAGATCCACCATGGTTTAATAACGAAATTCGGAAAATGCTGAGGAAGAAACGGCTGTTGCACTCGCAGTTCAAATGAGGACGCGCAGATGACAGGGAAAGATTAGCAGTGCGTCTGCGAAAAGATCTATGCGCGATGCATACAGCACTGCCACGGTCATACTTTGGCAAAAGATCTGGCAGTGAACCGAAAAAAAAAATTTGGTCCTATGTAAAATCGCTGAGCAAGTTTATGGCTTCCTTCCAGTCACTTGTTGATCAGTCTGTTTTGCCAGCAGAAGATAGCAAAAGATAGGCCGAAGTTTTAAATACCATATTTTGAAAAATCGTTCACGCAGGAGAATCGTACTGTGACACAGAGACCTGTATGGATGCCCAACTAATAAGCATCCTTGATGTAGAGAAACGACTGAAAGAGATGAGAACAAGTAAGCAAGTAAGTACCTACGTCAGGTTGGTATCCCAGTTCGGCTTTCCAAAGAGTACTCTATGTCATTGGTTCCTTACTTAGCTTGCATTTATCATGATATCTCCACCAGTGCAAAGTGCCAAGTGACTGGAAAAGAGCGCAGGTGATTGCTGTACATAAGTGTAAAAGAACAGACCTACAAAGTTACAGACCAATGTCCTTAACATAGCTTTGGTGCAGAATTATAGAGCATATTCTGTGTTCGAATATAATAACTATAGATGAAGGTAAACAGGAGATTCTTTATTTCTAGATTTTTGAAAAACATCCTACACAGTGCCCACTGCAGACTGTTAACCAAGGTACGAGCATACGGAATAGGCTCCAAGACATGAGACTGGCTCGAAGATTTCTTGAGTAAAAGAACCAAGTATGTTGTCCTCGACGGCGTGTGTTCATCGGAGACAGGGATAACATCAGGGGCACCCCAGGAAAGTGCGACAGGACCGTTTCTGTTTTATGAATACACAAATTATCTGGCGGACAGGGTGGACAGCAGTCTGCGGTTGTTCGCTGATGATGCTGTGGTGTACAGGAAGGTGTCAAAGATCAGTGACTGTAGGGAGATGATGTCCTAGACAAAATTTCTAGTTGGTGTGAGGAATGGCAGCTGGCTCTAAATGTAGAAAAATGTAATTTAATGCGGATGAGGGGGAAATACAAACCCGTAATGTTTGGATAAAGTATTATTAGCGTCTTGCTTGACATAGTTACATCGTTTATAAATCTTGGCTTAATGTTGCGAAGTGATGTGAAATGGAACGAACATGTGAATATTGTGGTAGAGAAGGCGAATGTTCGACTTCGGTTTATTGGGAGAATTTTAGGAAAGTATGATTCGTCTGTAAAGGGGACCACATATAGGACGCTAGTGTGACATATTCGTGAATACTGCTCGAGTGCGTGGGATTCGCACCAGGTCTGATTGAAAGAAGACAATGAAGAAGTTCAAGTGCGACCTACTAGATTTGATACTGGTAGGTTCGATTAGCATGCTATGTATACGCTTCGAGAACTCAAGTGGGAATATCTGGAGGGAAGAAGACTACTGAGAAAGTTTAGAGAAACAGTATTTGAAGCTGACTACAGAACAATCCTACTGCTATCAACACTCGTCTTGTGTAGGGACCGCGAAGATAAGATTCGAGAAATCGAGGCTCATATGGAGACACATAGACAGTCATTTTTACCTCACTCTATCTACCAGCAAAGTAAGTTCATAATTAAATACTTTCATTCTCACTAAGGAAAGCGACTAGTGATGGTGTAGAATACCCTTCGCCACGCAAAGTACTGAGACTTTTGGAGCATGTATGCAGATGTAGACAGTATTACACCATCTAATCGGAAGTATACAGACATCCCTTTGCAATGCGGAACTGAACTTTAGATGTCATGAGTAGCAGGCCCTCCAAAGTAGTAGGGAGATGGGTTTGTCCGTGCAATTTTGGCATCAAATTGATATGCAATTTAATTAAACTGATCAATTAATTTCTCCTCCCGCCATGTCCACCCTCAACAACGACCACACCCACCCCCACCCTCACCCCCAGATGATGTCATGTGTTTTTCATCAGCTGCCACCTGGACCCTAGCCCCCAGCCGCCTACCCCCTCCCCACCCTCTCCCTCCCCCATGTACCCTATTGGCTGGAATTTCGAATTTTGGTTTGAATATCTTTGTCCCAGGTTGTGCTTATACCCCACCCCACCCACCACCCAGGAATTGGCGGGAAATTATAATTGGCAGTGCCCTTTCCGGAGCTCAAACCTTGGCCCTTCTCGATGGAAAGCCCAAGTGCACCCCGCTAACACAATTCTTAGTCTGCTGCACTTTCTGTACGTCACCCAACAGTTACTAAGTGTCGTTAATTAATCAACGATTTTCTCAGAGAAGTGAGGCCAGGGGACTGACATCACTGTGTTGCAGAATTACAAAATACGTTCTATGCTCACGTAGTGTGACCTTTTGGCAGAATGACATCTCACTTCTATAAACGTCAGCATGCATTCCGCAAACAGAAATCTTTTGCTTCTTTCGCCCTTGAGATCCAGCGAGCTGTAGACAGTTGTATCAAGATCGACGCTGTGTTCCTTGACTGTGGAAGGCATTCGGTACAGTTCCGTACTGTAGTTTAGATAACAAAATACGAGGCTACAGATTATCGGCCCAAATTTGTGATTGGAGTCAGAATTTCACAGACGATAGACCTCAACGCATTTTTCTTAACGGCGAGAAATAGTTGTAAACGTAACTTACGAGGGTTGGAACTTAAATAGTGGCAACTATTTATTCACAACTGATACAAAAGAGTTATATACACTACTGGCCATTCAGATTGCTACACTAAGAAGAAATGCAGATGATAACCGGGTATTCATTGGACAAATATATTATACTAGAGCTGACATGTGATTACATTTTCACACAATTTGGGTGCATAGATCCTGAGAAATCAGTACCCAGAACAACCACCTCTGGCCGTAATAACGCCATTGATACGCCTGGGTATTGAGTCAAACAGAGCTTGGATGGCGTGTACAGGTACAGCTGCCCATGCAGCTTCAATACCACAGTTCATCAAGAGTAGCGACTGGCGTATTGTGACGAGCCAGTTGCTCGGCCACCACTGACCAGACGTTTTCAATTGGTGAGAGATCTGGAGAATGTCCTGGCCAAGGCAGCAGTCGAACATTTTCTGTATCCAGAAAGGCCCGTACAGGACCTGCAACATGCGGTCGTGCATTATCCTGTTGAAATGTAGGGTTTCGCAGGGATCGAATGAAGGGTAGAGCCACGGGTCGTAACACATCTGAAATGTAACGTCCACTCTTCATAGTGCCGTCAATGCGAAAAAGAGGTCACCGAGACGGGTAACCAATGACACCCCATACCATCACGGCGGGTGATACGCCAATATGGCGATGACGAATACACGCTTCCAATGTGCGGTCACCGCGATGTCGCCAAACACGGATGCGACCATCATGATGTTGTAAACAGAACCTGGATTCATCCGAAAAAATGACGTTTAGCCATTCGTGCACCCAGGTTCGTCATTGAGTACACCATGGCAGGCGCTCCTGTCTGTGATGCAGCGTCAAGGATAACCGCAGCCATGGTCCCCGAGCTGATAGTCCATGCTGCTGCAAACGTCGTCGAACTGTTCGTGCTGATAGTCGATGTCTTGCGGACGTCCCCATCTGATGACTCAGGTATCGAGACGTGGCTGCACGATCCGTTACAGCCATGCGGATAAGATGCCTGTCATCTCGACTGCTAGTGATACGAGGCCGTTGGCATCCAGCACGGCGTTCCGTATTACCCTCCTAAACCCACCGATTCCATATTCCGCTAACAGTCATTGGATCTCGACCAACGCGAGCTGCAATGTCGCGATACGATAATACTTTTATCAAAGTCGGAAACGTGACGGTACGCATTTCTCCTTCTTACACGAGGCATCACAACAACGTTTCACCAGGCAACGCCTGGCAAATGCTGTTTGTGTATGAGAAATCGGTTGGAAACTTTCCTCATGTCAGCACGTTGTAGGAGTCGGCACCGGCGCCAACCTTGTGTGAATGCTCTGAAAAGCTAATCATTTGCATATCACACATCTTCTTCCTGTCGGTTAAATTTCGCGTCTGTATCACGTCGTCTTCGTGGTGTAGCAATTTTAATGGCCAATAGCGTATTTGCATCTGATACTGTCCTTCAAAGTAGTCACCAGCGTTGTGTAGAAACCGTTGCCAGTGATGTGGAAGCCGTAGTATACCGTTAGCAGAGCCTGTTCTGTTGATGGTGCGAATGGAGCGATCTAAAGTTATGGTAATTCTCGTGTACGACTGTGATGATATTATTCTAAGCATTATGTTCCTCCACGGCAGACCGTCAGTGCACAGTATTACTGTTCGGTTTTGGAGCATCACCTGCGACCAGCTTTGCGAAAGAAGCGGTGACACTTTCTGCACAACTCATCCATCATTTTTCACGACAATGCGAGGGCGCATACAGCTCAAGCTGTGACTGCTCTGTTCGGTCGATGGTACTGGGATATACTGCACCATCCACCATACTCCCCGGACTTAAGTGCTTGTGACTTTGATTTGATTCCCAAGTTGAAGGAACCACTTCGTAGCATTCGCTTCGACAGGCAGTAGACCGCTCCATTCGCACCATCAACAGAGCAGGCTCTGTTAACGATATACTACGCCTTCCACATCGCTGGCAACGTGTTCCACATAAAGCTGGTGACTACTCTGAAGGAAGGCTGTTCTCAGGTAATTCTACTGTATGTAGGAAAGTTGCAACAAAGATAAAGAAAGACTGTCAGAGGTTCGACGCATACTGCATTGAAGTTCTGTCTGTCGTTAACACGAATAAATGAAGCGTACTGAACATAAACATGAGGAAAGTTCTACTGTTGATGAATTACACCAATGGCAACCAATCACTGCGCACATTAAGAACCATAAAAAAACCTGGGACTGTGCGTTCGTCGACCTAGGATAAAACGATCACATAAAACTGATTACAGCAAAAGCATATGCCAGAATGAGACTCATCTGAGAAATGCTAAAGAAATGAAATTCATCTACGAAACAGGTGGCTCAGGAAACCTTCTACCAACCGATTCTTGTCTATTGACCAAAAGTGTAGAAATTTTACCATTTAGGGTTGTAACCTCCCCACAAAAATTTAAAAAATGACAATATTATTTAAGAATGCTAATGGACATTGCGCTAAGTGTAACCTTTCCACCGAAATTTAAATGACAATATTTAATAGTAATGGGAGCCAAGCGTAACCTCCCTAGCAATTAAATTTAATGACAATAAAAGTGAGAATCGCAATCTGACTCAAGGTGTAAGCTGTCACGAAAATAATGAAAAACAATTCAATGCTAATGAGACTTCAGTGACAATGTAAACTCAATTAAACCAAAATATCGGTCTTTGGCCCTGTGCAAAAATCATAATTAAATTCTTACCTCAGTATAACTGCATGTCAAATTTCTGCTCTTATTGTTGCCCACGGCTTGGAGGAACTGCATTGCAAATAATATTTTTTTTTTTGAAATTTAACTGAAACTTTTCTTTAAGGGAAGTGGAAGGAAATCGTTAGATCAATTAAATAATTTTTTTTTTTTGTAAAAATTGCTTTGAAATCAAAATTATTATTGGGGCACTTGTTGGAAATTAATTACAATAAATAAACTTTACATTATCTGATGATTACCTTAATTAACAATATACCTCATTCAGCGTCTTGACCAGAATGCCATGTCGACGCTCGCCGACTCCTCACACACAACTGCACTGGGCTGCTACTACGGACATACTGCCCTGCTCACAGACTGCCCACTGACAGACTGCTCGCAACTGTACTGCTCTGCATGACGACTACTAGCGTACTGCTGGACGCAACTGAAGTGAGCTACTGTTATCGACAGACTGTACTGCACAACGACTACTAGCGTACTGCTGGACGCAACTGAAGTGAGCTACTGTTATCGACAGACTGTACTGCACGACGACTACTAGCGTACTGCTGGACGCAACTGAAGTGAGCTACTGTTATCGACAGACTGTACTGCACGACGACTACTAGCGTACTGCTGGACGCAACTGAACTGAGCTACTGCTATCGACAGACTGTTGCTCGCAACTCTCGCGCGGTCAAGCGCAGACTAACCACGATAATAGGCTCTCTGGTCAATGATTTTAACGTGCCTCACCATCGCTGCTACGTTACATACGTGTTTCATAACCCTCCACTGGGGGGGGCAAAAATTTGGCAGCGATGGTGAGTCATTTGGACTTGCCAAGCGCGGCAAAATTTTTTCTTTAATTAATGAACTTTTACAATTTACAGAATATTTAAATACATGAATTAAATGTTGTGCACATGCACCAAGTACAAAATATATCAGACAAAGACAAAATGTGAGTACAAAACATAGTAGCAAATCAGAAAAATGTATATACAAATTATTTGACAGAAAACAAAGTGCACATGCACTGAAAAAATTCTTTAGCATTTTCAGAACAAATAAACAGAATGGCAGAAAATCGTGTTGATAAGTGACATGAGTGTACTCGCACTGGAATTGAGAACATATTAGCAAATGACGAAATGTATATACAATGAGTAACAAATGACATAAGTGCATACGCACTGAAGTATTGAATATACAGAATGAGTACAAATCATATTGAAAAATGAGAAAAGTGCACAGGCACTGAAGTTCAGAAGAAAACATATTAACACATAACATTAGTGCACATGCACTGTAGTTCAGAACATATCATCAAAATAAAAGACAAGAGTGCACACATACTGTACTTCAGAACAAATCGAAAAAATGACTTTAGCATTTTCGCAATAAATAAACATAATGGCAAAAAATCATGTCGACAAGTGCCATAAGTGTACTCGCACTGGAGTTCAGCGAATCGAAAAAAAATGTATAACCCATGAACATAAATGATGTTAGCAAAAAAATGATTTTCACTATGTGACAAGAATTAGGATAGGAAAGGGAAGGATTGCATCATGGTTGTAGCACTTTAGATTGCACACAGCTGTTCTGAAAGTCCATATCTTTCCACAGAAGTACAACACCAAGTGACACAATTTGAAGTTCTTTTCCCATCAGAATTTATCAGTGTAGCCAAGACACTGAACTGTCGTAGTAATGTTCCATGTTCTCATTTTGGCAGTACACTAGGTACACCAAACAGTGGGACCATAATAACGTCTTCATCGCTCACGGTGGTGGACAGCATGTCGTGTCAACACCACGCTCTTACGAGGCACACCAACGTAGAATTAGTGCAAAACCAAAGATAGTGCTCCATGATCACTAGGATAGACAGGACAAATGGACATTGCAGTAATTCAGGGTAGTTAGCTCATAAGGTGAAGGACATTAAGTCACATACCATTCTTCATTAGTAGTTTGCGGCATTCATAGCCCAGTTATTGAACATTTCTGTACCATGTATGTAGTATTACAGAAAAATGTTCATTAATTGTTCTACATAGAATCAGTAACCTTCTTTTCCTAGTTACAAAGCATTATTAAATAATCGCATTCTTTTCCAGTTACAAAGTATAGCATAGTTAATTAATCATTTGTCATTCCAATATAGTATTAATCATTAGCCTTCTCCTAATTACAAAGCATTATTAAGCAATCGCATTCTTTTCCAGTTACAAAGTATGGCATAGTTAATTAATCATTTGTCATTCCAATACAGTAAGAATCATTAGCCTTCTCCTAATTACAAAGTATTATTAAACAATCACATTCCTTTCCAATTACAAAGCATAGCATAATTAATTAATCATTTTCCAAGTGACATATTATTCATTGCTGTTCAGCATTACTCAGAACTTTCTCAAACTGGTATCACTATTTGGGACTGGTAATACATTTTTTTGTTAGCAATGCATTGCGTTGGGATCGATAATTAATTGCTGAGGCATAACACTATTTGCTTTTGACCTATTGCTGCAAATGAGGATAGGTAACGTCATTCGTCATGAGTCAGCTGTAGCACGGTTATGTAACAAGGCAGTATATGTGATCACATTTATAAATGATAGACACAAATGGGTAAAAAAAATAAAAATGCAAGTACTAGAACAGGTATAATAACTAACAGGTTTAGTAAGTATCATGAAAAGCTTCTCCTGGAAAAAATACAAAATGGATTATTGACCTGAAAGAAGAAACGCATACTATGCTGAAAAGTAGTGAACTTCGAATTAACAGGTAGTGAAATGTGTATAAAAATGTGTTCCATAGCTGTCCTTTCCAAAACTTTCCGTCATCCTACTATGCAATATAACACCTGCTGTCAAAGCAAACTGCAACAAATACTTAAATAACTACGTAGCATAAATACATAACTTCAACATTATCCTCATCTGTAAAGAAAAAACTTCATTATTCATTATCCATATTATCATAACTTCATTATTATCATCACCTGTAAAGAAAAACTTCATTATTCATAATAGCATATTCTTCATCATTATTCATCAGCATTCATTATCATCTGCAAAAAAATCACTTCATTACATAACTATTCCTTATCTCTAGCATATTTCATCACTAAAACTAAGATGTGTAGTTCTGTCTGACAGCCTGCATCAATCACCTTGTATTCTGAAAGAAAAAATTAGTTAAGACTGCTATTCTACGATCAGTATAGTATATTCGTGTTAATGCTTGTTAATCCTGATCCATTTACTCTTCCTCATAAAGTTATTGCATCTTCTTTCGTTTATTCCGTAGGTGAAATTCCCATTTCTGTTGGATTTATTTCTTACACGCATCATTTCTTTCTGAAATTGATGAACAAAGATTAATGTCTTGCATTTAAATCATATACCCACTAGATAATGACCGGTTTATGGTAACATAATTAACCATACAGCATAACATGACAGAAAACGTAATATGTCAAAGACATTGACAGTGTTCAGATGCAAAATGTACAGAGAATATCACAATGCAGCAGCAAAAGAAAATGTAAAACAGTCATGATCTTGAGATGTCATAAGGCAAAAAATGTCAAAGTCGACTGGTGTGTGTTATATCTTAACTATTTCACAGTGCATACAAACAAAACTGGAGTACAATCATATACACAAAAAAATGGAAAATGTGCACGGTCTGATGTGTAACGACAAGAAAAGCGACCTGCTAACCTTACCTTGCCGGGCACTTGCCAAGAAAAAATACGATAATCATCAGTAATTAGTCAAAAAAATGGTTCAAATGGCTCTGAGCACTATGGGACTTAACTTCTATGGTCATCAGTCCCCTAGAACTTAGAACTACTTAAACCTAACTAACCTAAGGACACCACACACATCCATGCCCGAGGCAGGATTCGAACCTGCGACCGTAGCAGTCGCGCGGCTTCGGACTGAGCACCTAGAACCGCTAGACCACCGCGGCCGGCAGTAATTAGTCAGGTGAATATAATTGCATTAGTAAATGGCATCATAGTGTGTTGAATCATACAGTGTCTTCATTCAATAAAGGGTTTAATATTTGACCAATGGTGGTTGCCTTTCGATTTTCTGGTTCTCAAAGTTTGGCCGTACAACATTGGGGTGAGGGATGCTGCGAATCCGATATGGACCTGCGTGTAGAAGTTCAAATTTACTGCACTTACCTTTTAATTTACTGGATAAATAGTGTGTACGTACTAATATTTTCTGTCCAACGTGAAAGTCGAGGCGTGTACAAACCTGTTTTTGCTGTCTTCTCCGGCGCTCTGCGGCACGTTTGATGTTGTTCAGCGCAATGTCAATTATTTCATGGTGTCGTAGACGACGACATTTAGGGAAGTTTACTAATTCTTTAATTTTGTTTGGTGGTTCAACGTTTTTCAATATAACAGATGGAGATAGCATAGTGGATTCATTTGGAATGGAATTAATTACATCTTGGAATGAGAGTATGTGTGTATCCCAATCAATATGTCTTTTGTGGCAGTATATTCGGCACAGCTTACCAATTTCTTTCATTAATCTTTCACAGGGGTTCGAAGAAGCATGGTACTTGGATATATAAATCGCAGAAATGTTTCTAGCTCGTAACATGCGTGTCCATATGCCAGAACGAAATTGAGATCCATTGTCAGAAATTACTTTCATCACGTGCCCTACATGAAATAGAAAATGTTTTACAAATGCTTTCGAAACAGTTTTAGCAGTAGCTTTGCGTAACGGAGTGAAAGTAACAAATTTTGAAGTGAGTTCAACAGCGACAAAGATGTAGCAAAAACCTCTGTTAGTTCTCGGAATAGGACCAAAAATGTCTACTGCGGCCATATGTCTTAATTTAACAGGTATAATGGGATATAAAGGAGGAATATGTGAAGTGGTGTCTGATTTAGCTTTCTGGCAAATTTTACAAGACGCTAAAACTCGTCGTATACGTTTCTCCATATTGGTAAAATAACAGTTCTGTCTCAGTATAAGAAAACATTTTCTTGCTCCGTAATGTGCGTAACTTAAATGAGTGTACCATATTAATTTGTTAACCAGTTCGTCAGGAATGCATAATAACCAATTGTTGCTGTCAGGATGTGAGCGGCGAAACAGAATGTCATTGCGTACAGTGTAATGGTTTCTAATCGTGACATTATTCCTATCTTGCCAAAGGTGTTTAATTTCTGTCCACACGTTGTCTTTATTTTGCTCTTTTGCTATGTCCTGTAATGACGATGAAATAAAGTTTTCAAATGTAACTTGCTGAATGTACATGACACTGAAATTTGCTTTGCAGAAGTTGGTTGCTACGTCTTGCTGATTGTTGCTCAGGGAACGCGATAGTGCGTCTGCTATAACATTTTGTGTGCCGGGAATGTGAACTATTGTAAAATTAAATTCCTGCAAATAAAGTTTCCATCTGCTTAATCTGTCGTGAGTGAATTTAGCCGAAAGTAAAAATTGTATCGCTCTGTGGTCTGTGTAAACGGTGGTATGTCTGCCATAAAGAAAGTGCCGAAATCTCGTAAAAGTCCATACAACACATAATGTTTCCAATTCTGTAACGGAGTAATTTCGTTCAGCAGGTGACAAAATGCGGCTTGCAAATGCGATGTTTTTGATTACTATTGAACCATCTTCTTCAATTTCCTGGAAAACATGCACGCCCAAAGCGGTGTTCGAACTGTCAGTGGCAATGGAAAAATTTCTAGTAAGATCTGGGTGCGATAAAAGTGGAGCATTCAACAAAGCATGTTTCAGGTTCATGAATTCAGAGTGTGCTTGCTTATCCCAAGACCAAATACTGTTTTTACCTGTTAATTGGCATAATCTGGGTGTGTCTAAAGCAGAGTGATGAATAAATTTACGAAAAAAATTAATTAAACCCAAAAAACTGCGTAATTGCTTCTTCGTCGTAGGAACAGTAATGTCACGTAGAGCTTGAAGTTTTTCCGGATCAGGTGCAATGCCTTCTGCTGAAATTACGTGTCCAAGAAATTTTATAGAAGTTTTGCCAAAGTGCGCTTTACTAAGGTTAACTGTAAGTCCTTGTGCATGAAAAGTTTGCAACAGTTGTTCAAGAATCATATTGTGTTCCGACCAGTTAGCTTCTGCGATAAGAATGTCGTCTACATACGTCGTAATTCTGTCCTTGAGTTCTGTCGGAAGTATTGTGTTCAAACAGCGAATAAAAGCTGCTGAAGAAATAGTTAAGCCGAATGGTAATTTGCAAAATTGATAACAGTCGCCAAAACAGAGAAAAGCTGTATATTTTCTACAATTCGGATGAAGTTGAATTTGCCAAAATCCCGATTTCAAATCTAATGTACAATAAATAGCAGTACCGTGAAATTTTTGTAGAAGTTCCTCTAAAGTCTGTGGTCGATCTGTTTCATTAATAATAATGTCATTAATGTGACGTGAATCAAGTACGAGGCGAAGTGAGCCATCTTTTTTCTTAACAATATGTAGCGGGTTTATGTACGGACTAACTGCCGGTTCAATAATTCCTTGGTCAAGCATATCCTGCAATTCTTTTTTAACTTGTTCTCTGTGGATATACGGAATGGGATAATGCTTTGCTTTAAATGTGTCGTGCTGTTTCACTTGAAATTCATACATAAAACCGGACATAGTACCAGGAATATTGTCAAAAACTGGAGCTTGCTGTAAAAGAATTTTGTGTAAGTGCGTTCGTTCGTCGTCTGTAGTTGCACTGCTTTGTCTAACTTTATCGGAAATCATTTGCATTACATCGTAGTCAACTTCGTCTGGAGTATTATAGTTGTGTACGTATATATCCGTGAACAATGTGGGATTACAGTCTATGTTATGTGACGCGGAAATGACCTCTGTGCGATTAATTGTTTGTTCTTCCGCAGATAAAGAGTGCTGAAATTCTAAAGCAAGTTGTACGTTTTCATCCTTTAACACTAAATAAGAATTCTGAAAATCAATGACTGCGTCGTGTTGTACCAGAAAATTCGTACCTAAAATAACGTCTGTTGTCAATAAAGGAACAATCCAAAAATTTGAGTGGAAAGTATGACCTCCAATACAAAATGATAAATGCGTCTGTAATTTAACGTCTACTCCTTTACTCGATACTGCTCCCTTCACTTTTGTTTTGCCTAAAGGTAATGTCGGATAAGTATTCTCTTTGTTGCACCCGTTGAAAGTTTCTTCATTTATTACTGATATAGGTGATCCGGAATCAATTACTGCTGAGAATTTCGATGAACCAATTTTAATTTCGATAATAGGATGAGAAATAGTTTTCTGAACAAATGGTTTTTCCTGCAAGAGAGTGTCTCTGATATCGTCAAAAGTAATTACATTTTCGTGAACAACATTTTGCGTGTCGAAAGTAGTGCTTGTATTATTGGAAGATGCGATCTGTACAGTATCTAGTCAGATTCTATCTGACGTGTTATTATTATTAGGAGGATTCTGTGGCATTTCGACTATTTGAACTGTCCTATTACTTCTTCCAGACGTATTACGCTCTGGATGGTACCTACTGTCGGGTTCATTCATGAGAATATGTTCTTGTTGATTACTTTGTTGCTGGTAAGACCGACTGTTATTATATGTACGCTGATAATTGTGCTCATCGTTTTTACGTCTGCCGTGATAGTCATTCCTATACGGTGCATTGCGATAGGAATTGAAATATTGTCTTCTTTGTACGTAGTTGTTTCCTTGCTGTCGTTCGTTACTATTTGTTGGATCTGTGACTATACGTGCACGCGGCGGAACATTAAAGCCTGGTTGACCTTGTGCATTACATTGTTGGTTACGTATACTAACCGGTTGACTTTCATGCTGTTGCGGTGGAAAACTTCTATTGTTACCAAAATGTGTTTCCTGTTGCTGAAAATTTTGCCGATATTGATAATCTGAATTTTGTCTGTGATTTAAGTTCTGGTAGTTGTCGTTCCTAAAGCGTCTGTTACTTTTCCTATTGAAATTACGTCCCTAATCATAATTACTGTAAGTTTGTTGACCTTGGTTGTTATACGAAAAGTTTTTGTTTACAAATGAATAATCAGATTGCTGTACTTCTAAAAGCTGCAACAGATCCCTGAATGCTGAAATGTTTTCTTTTTGCTGGCCCGTTAGAAGTGACACTCGTAATGACCGTGGTAATTTGGAAATGCATAATTGTATAAGTGCAGATTCACTGTACGGTTCACTCAGGTATTGGTTTTGTTGTACCATGTGCTCAAAAAATTGCGTCACACTGGGAAAATTTGAGTTCTCGTAATTCGGCAAACTAATTAACTGATCTTTAATTCCGCGCTGTGTCGTCTTCGACCAGTACGCTGACAGAAAAGCATTCTGAAATTCCTCTACCGAGTAACACTGTCTCGCGATCGGTCTCATACGAGTTGCCGGTTCGCCTTCCAAAAAGCTGCAAATAAATTCAAGTTTATGCGTAACAGGCCAAGTCGGTGGAAAAGCAAAGCTAAACTGTTGTATCCAATCCAGTGGGTGAATCTGTGTTCTGTCGTTTTTAAACACTTTAAACTTTCTCACTGACAGAAAATGTTTGTAATCAAAATTATCGTCTCTGTGTGATAGAACAGGTTCAGGATTGTAAGAGTATCTATTGAACTGTGGTTGTTCGGAATCTAAGTCCCGTACTCTCTGTAGATTACCCAAATTATACGCGATGCGTGAGTCTGACAAATGTTCATAAAGTGGCGTCTGTTGTGGTAAGTTATTATTAACTGAAATACTTCTCATCTCTGTTACTTCTTGTTGTAAACTCGATAACTTTCTACGCAACGTGTTATTAGACGTATCGATGTCATTAATTGTCTGCTGTAAATTTTGAAATTCAGGTGTTTGGTTAAATGAAACCGGTGCAGTATCGTCTGATTTATTATCATTATTACTTTCAATAGCATCAATACGACTGGCTAATTCATCATATTTTTCAGTCAGTATTTTTGCCTGATCATCGGTTTTAGAATCGGATACATTAATCTGTTTTTGCAACTTACGTGTAGTTTCGCTCAGTTTTTTAACATCAGCTTTGATGACATCGCAATCCTGTGTTAGTTCTAATTGTTCGAATCTGTCTGTCACTGTTTGAATATTTACTGTGTGTGTATCTGTTTTTGATTTAAGATCAGAAATTTCATCACGTAATTCCGCGTTCAACTGTTCTATGGTATTAATTTTGTCGGACACTGTAGTAATATTATTGTCTACATACGTTTTTGCCTTCGCGAACATTTTACGTTTGTCTTCTTGTCTTTGTGCAGTGATTGTTTCCATGACTTGACGTTTGACCTTATTTTGATCCTGAATAAATTTGCGGAAACGCGTATCACTGTTTTGTATGTGCTGATTAAAGCGCTCGTTAATCTGAGTGTTCTGCTGTTCGAATTTCGCGTCTATCTTTGCGTCCATTGTGCGCGAAAGTTCTACCGTCATTGCTTTAAACTCGTCCCGTAATTGTGTAGCTTTTTCAGAGCATTGTTTAGCGACTCCGCTAATTTCGTCTCTGAGTGTGTCTGTTGCGGCTGTTTGCATTTCCCTTAATTCCTGCGCAACAGACTTAATTTCTTCGCTATTTTTTCTTGAACAAGCCTCAATTTCCGCGCGCAACTGTTCCTTAGTGTCATGACACTGCGCGGCAACAGCTCTAATTTGTTCACTAAGCTGTCTGGAATTGTCGTCTAATTTTTCATTTAGCTGTTTGTTCTGTTGTTTGACCTGTTCACTAAGTTGTTTGGAATTTACATCATTATAGTCTAGTTTTTCATTAATTTTATTAAATTTTTCATTAAACTGTTTGAAATTTTGCCGCAAAAATGCCATAATTGGATCCGATTCAAAATTAGCATTTCTATTCTCTGTGCTATTCAATGGTCGATCTGGAATTGTCTCGTTTTGCGTGACCATTTGGTCATTCTGTAATTTACAAAAAGGTTTGCCAGTTAAACATACACTGTCAGTCCCTATTTCGGAATTAAATAAATCCGTCGTACTTTCACTACACTGACCATTTTCATTCGAAAAATTTGTTTGTATGTTACTTGAATTTTCCAAACCGGTTGTGTTAAGCTGGGCAGCGCTCATTACAATGGAGCGTCCCGCGTCATCAATTGTCGTCAAATTAACAGAAGAGGCAATTGAGTTCGTTTGTTCATCATTAAGATAAAAGTCATCATTAGTGGTTGGAACGCATTGACTGTCAGTGAACGCAGGATTGTCATCAGTACACTGCATGTCACAATTACTATCGGTCACGTTGTTTAAGTCGGTAAATTCATTCATAATACCTCGCGATACACTATTCACAGTCTTTCGCGGCATTTTTACAGTAGTCACAATTATTCACAAAACAATAAGCACAAATGCAAAAGCAATACACAAATACAATAGAGCAACGAATTGCCGTTGACCTGTAGAAAGAAAGTCACAAGATTAGTAAAAGCGTAGCGCCAAATCCTAATTATACTTAAGCAAATAAGAGCAGATATCTGACTGTTGTTCAAAAGATTCTCAACGAAATTCGATCCTGGACTGGGTGTCGCCAAGTGTAACCTCCCCACAAAAATTTAAAAAATGACAATATTATTTAAGAATGCTAATGGACATTGCGCTAAGTGTAACCTTTCCACCGAAATTTAAATGACAATATTTAATAGTAATGGGAGCCAAGCGTAACCTCCCTAGCAATTAAATTTAATGACAATAAAAGTGAGAATCGCAATCTGACTCAAGGTGTAAGCTGTCACGAAAATAATGAAAAACAATTCAATGCTAATGAGACTTCAGTGACAATGTAAACTCAATTAAACCAAAATATCGGTCTTTGGCCCTGTGCAAAAATCATAATTAAATTCTTACCTCAGTATAACTGCATGTCAAATTTCTGCTCTTATTGTTGCCCACGGCTTGGAGGAACTGCATTGCAAATAATATTTTTTTTTTTTTGAAACTTAACTGAAACTTTTCTTTAAGGTAAGTGGAAGGAAATCGTTAGTTCAATTAAATAATTATTTTTTTTGTAAAAATTGCTTTGAAATCAAAATTATTATTGGGGCACTTGTTGGAAATTAATTACAATAAATAAACTTTACATTATCTGATGATTACCTTAATTAACAATATACCTCATTCAGCGTCTTGACCAGAATGCCATGTCGACGCTCGCCGACTCCTCACACACAACTGCACTGGGCTGCTACTACGGACATACTGCCCTGCTCACAGACTGCCCACTGACAGACTGCTCGCAAATGTACTGCTCTGCATGACGACTACTAGCGTACTGCTGGACGCAACTGAAGTGAGCTACTGTTATCGACAGACTGTACTGCACGACGACTACTAGCGTACTGCTGGACGCAACTGAACTGAGCTACTGCTATCGACAGACTGTTGCTCGCAACTCTCGCGCGGTCAAGCGCAGACTAACCACGATAATAGGCTCTCTGGTCAAAGATTTTAACGTGCCTCACCATCGCTGCTACGTTACATACGTGTTTCAGGGTTAATAAAGAATACAAAGAAAGTAAAAACAGGGGCGGCATGTTTCGTCCCGCTTTTCCTTTACTAACCCCGAGAGCGTTATGGAGATGCTCATTTAACTCCAGTGATAGAAGCTACAAAAGAAGCGTTCTGTATCACGGACAAGTCTTCTGAGAAAATTGAAAGAGTGTAGGTTCAAAGAAGAGTTACGCGACACACCCTCTCCCACGCATCACATAAAGTGACTAGTACGGGAAAATCAGTGAAATCAGAATTTATTCAGAGGCTTCCGGACAAACATTTATTCCGCAGATTTTCGAACCGAACACGAAAGAGGAGAAACGACAGTGATACTAAAAGTGCCGTCCGCCACACACTGTAATACAGCTTGTGGAGCATTCAAAAAGATTTCGGGCTTGCAGCCGGTCGTCGTTTAGAGACCTTTGGAGAAAAGAGCCACTTGTATGAATATCAAGAGCTTAGATGGAAACCCTGTTCTAAGCAAAGAAGGGAAAGCAGAAAGGTGGAAGGAGTATATAGAGGGTCTATATAAGGGCGATGTACTTGAGAACAATATTATGGAAATGGAAGAGGATGTAGATGAAGATGAAATGGGAGATACGATACTGCGTGAAGAGTTTGTCAGAGCACTGAAAGACCAGAGTCGAAAACAAGGCCCCGGGAGTAGACAACATTCCATTAGAACTACTGAGGGCCTTGGGAGAGAAAGTCATAACAAAACTCTACCATCTGGTGAGCAAGATGTATGAGACAGGCGAAATACCCTCAGACTTCAAGAAGAACATAATAATTCTAATCCCAAAGAAAGCAGGTGTTGACAGATATGAAAATTACCGAGCTATCAGTATAATAAGTCACAGCTGCAAAATACTAACGCGAATTCTTTATAGACGAATGGAAAAACTTGTAGAAGCCGACGTCGGGGAAGATCAGTTTGGATTCCGTAGAAATGTTGGAACACGTGAGGCAATACTGACCCTACGACTTATCTTAGAAGAAAGATTAAGGAAAGGCAAACCTACGTTTCTGGCACTTGTGAACTTAGAGAAAGCTTTTGGCAATGTTGACTGGAATACTCTCTTTCAAATTCTAAAGGTGGCAGGGGTAAAATACAGGGAGCGAAAGGCTATTTACAATTTGTACAGAAACCAGATGGCAGTTATAAGAGTCGAGTGGCACGAGAGGGAAGTAGTTGTTGGGAAGGGAGTGAGACAGGGTTGTAGCCTCTCCCCGATGTTATTCAATCTGTATATTGAGCAAGCAATAAAGGAAACAAAAGAAAAATTCGGAGTAGGTATTAAAATCCAGGAAGAAGAAATAAAAACTTTGAGGTTCGCCATTATAATTCTGTCAGAGACAGCAAAGGACTTGTAAGAGCAGTTGAACGGATTGGACAGTGTCTTGAAAGGAGTATATAAGATGAACATCAACAAAAGCAAAACGAGGATAATGGAATGTAGTCGAATTAAGTCGGGTGATGCTGAGGGAATTGGATTAGGAAATGAGACACTTAAAGTAGTAAAGGAGTTTTGCTATTTGGGGAGCAAAATAACTGATGATGGTCGAAGCAGAGAGGATATAAAATGTAGACTGGCAATGGCAAGGAAAGCGTTTCTGAAGAAGAGGAATTTGTTAACATCGAGTATAGATTTAAGTGTGAGGAAGTCGTTTCTAAAACTATTTGTATGGAGTGCAGCCACGTATCGAAGTGAAACATGGACGATAAATAGTTTAGACAAGAAGAGTATAGAAGCTTTTGAAATGTGGTGCTACAGAAGAATGCTGAAGATTAGATGGGTAGATCATGTAACTAATGAGGTATTGAATAGAATAGGGGAGAAGAGTAGTTTGTGGCAGAACTTGACAAGAAGAAGGGATCGGTTGGTAGGACACGTTCTGAGGCATCAAGGGATCACAATTTAGCATTGGAGGGCAGCGTGGAGGGTAAAAATCGTAGAGGGAGACCAAGAGATGAATACACTAAGCAGATTCAGAAGGATGTAAGTTGCAGTAAGTACTGGGAGATGAAGAAGCTTGCACAGGATAGAGTAACATGGAGAGCTGCATCAAACCAGTCTCAGGACTGAAGACCACAACACCAATAACACGTAAAAACTGCCGAATGACACTGATTATGTGATAAAGCTAATTTTCAACCATGAAAAACACTTTTGAATATATTTGCTGCTTATTCCGCTGAAAGCAATGGAATATATAAACACATTTCATGCATGCATGAGAAGTATTTATTTCCGTTACTGTCCGTTGTTATTATCATGGGCTCAGGCCTTGAAACTTAAAAAAATTATAATGGAGTCCAATGATTCGCCTTTTCTTACATTTTACTCGACTTCCTGATATACGAATATTTTTGTAAATGTAATTACCTTCGTTTCAAAAGCGATTTAGCAACAGTTGAGGAATTCGTTCCTCCTGTGTTAGGAAACAGTTTTTTTACGACTTATATCACGTCCTTATGGTTTTCCCTTAAGCTAGAGTTTTGGCAACTTATTTAATACGTTAAATAATGTAGCTATTACGTTCCATATAGGTGTCCTACGTTCCACATTCACTGATTTGGTTCAAAGCGTAGCGAGCAAAATTCTGCTTTGTTGGATAAATATACTACGTCTTTCTGTAAAAAGTCAGATCTTCTTACGTTTACTCGCAATTTTTTATTAAAGGTGAAAACGTTATTCAGAAAATATCTACACATTAAGAGATAAATAAATAAACTGTCCTGTAATGTACCGTTTCTTATCTCCTAGGGCCATTAGGGAACTAAATAATCACAAATGTGTAATTTTTAGATATTGTTTGTTTTTATGCCACTAGATACACTTTATATTGTAAATATCATGTCACAAATCAATATAAACTTTATTATTCGTACACATCCGATATCATATTCAGAAGTGTAGCCTGCTGGCCACTTGGGGCAGTGCTACCTCTAGGGATAACAAAACCGAGACGGAGCGTCGTGACTGTTATTTAAACTGTGGTAGAATGTGGTACAACAGCCTTTGGAGTGAGCATAGCCTTCTGGCAGACGTAAGTGACTAGATTGGCAGTACCGTGTACACTGGCACTGGTGTCAACGAACTCAACACTTTAGAATCGCAATGTGGCGGCGAGTGTAAATGTCGTTTAAACAGCTGTTTATTTACCGATAAAAGAGTTGTAAGAAAAGGAGATATTAATCCGTTACCTCTAGAATTTGGACTTAATGTTCAATATATGCATCGAGTTTGACTGTAATTTCTCGTGCAGTAGATGAAAGATTCAAGGAAAGGAACATGTCTCCATGCACGCATAACTAGAAACATCTCACTTAATTTTGCTTTAGTACTGTATGTAAGCCGAAATAATTGCTTTATAGTTTGTCTAATCTGAAATACCGGAAGTGTTTAAATACTTTGTGTATATTTTTAGGAGTTTAATAAGTCTATTTTTAACAGACGTAGATTAATATTGTGTTATAACCACTTTTGATTAACTCCGGCTTTTCTCCGAACGTGCTATTTGTCGGTGAAAACAAGTGTCTTTGTTCATTTGAGTGTTCTTACGAAAGTAAAAATCTGCTTTAAACCTGTGTTTATGTAACTTGACGTTCTTCTCATAATGCTATTCTACATGCGCAGTATGTGTTAAACTCAAATACTGCAAAATATTTGCTCAACAGCAGAATTTGGTTAGACCACCTCTTAGAGCTTACAACATCCTTTCGCATCAGAAAATCCTAGTAGTACTACACAAAAATATCCTGAGCCAACCGTCTTACCTCACCAAACGTCAGATTTCAGAAAAAGATGCGCCTCTGTCAGTCTAGTAATGTATGTCTGTGAGCCTACTGCGCATGTAATGAACAACCTTCGATTATCATATGGCTGTGCTATACTGTTATTTGTTCCCGCTTTACACAGAAATGGAAACAAAAGTATTACATACATTTGCCTGCTTTTAGTTAGTTAGTGTTTTTTTTAACGTCCCGTCAACAACGAGGTCATTAGAGACGGAGCGCAAGCTCGGGTTAGGGATGGATGGGGAAGGAAATCGGCCGTGCCCTTTCAAAGGAACCATCCCGGCATTTGCCTGAAACGATTTAGGGAAATCACGGAAAACCTAAATCAGGATGGCTGGAGACGGGATTGAACCGTCGCCCTCCCGACTGAGACTCCAGTGTGCCAACCACTGCGCCACCTCGCTCGGTTTGCCCGCTTTTACGCATTTGTTTATTTGTAATTACAATGACGTATTTCTATTGTTGCTATGGATGTAAAGAGAGATTAGTGTAAGGAAGAACAGTTACTTTTCACAGAAAAGTTATAGGAATACATTGAAACTCCGAAGAAACTGGTATAAGCATGCGTATTCAAATACAGAGATATGTAAACAAGGCAGAGTACGGCGCTGCGGTCGCAACGCCTGTATAAGACAAGTGTCTGGCGCAGTTGTTAGATCGGTTAGTGCTGCTACAAAAGCAGATTATCAACATTTAAGTGAGTTTGAAAGTAGTGTTACAGTCGTCCCCCAAGAGCGATGGGACACAGCATCTCTGAGATAGTGATGAAGAGAGGACTTTCCCGTACGACCATTTCACGAGTGTACCGTGAATATCAGGAATCCGGTCAAACATAAAATATCCGACATCACTGCGGTCGGAAAGAGATCCTGTAACCAAGGTGCCAACGACAACTGAAGGTAATAGTTCAACGTCACATAAGTTCAACCCTTCCGCAAATTACTGCAGATTTCAATGCTGTGTAAGCAATGAAATCAACAAGTGTAAGCGAGCGAATCATTCAACGATGCATCATCGGTATGGGCTTTCGGGATGAAGGTCCACTCGTGCACGCTTGATGACTCCACGACGCAAAGGGTTACACCTCGCCTGGCTCCGTCAACACTGGCATTGGGCTATTGATGACTATAAACAGGTTGCCTGCTCGGACGAGTCTCGTTTCAGATTGTATCGAGCGGATGCACGTGTACGGGTATAGAGACAACCTAAGGAAACCATGTCAGCAGGGGACTGTTCCAGCTGGTGGAGGCTCTATAACGGTGTTGGAGTTATATGGGGCCCCTGATATGCCTAGACACGACTCTGACAGGTGGCTTGTAACTTAAGAATCCTGTCTGATCACCTGCATCCATTCATGTCCATTGTGCATTCCGACGGACTTGGGCAATTCCAGCAGGACAATGCGACACCTCACACGTCCAGAATTGCTACAGAATGATTCCAGGAACACTCTCCTGATTTTGAACACTTCCGCTGGCCACCAAACTCCCCAGACATGAACATTATTGAGCATATCTGGGATGCCTTGCAACGTGCTGTTCAGAAGAGATCTCCACCCCCTCATACGCTTACGCAGTTGTGGACAGCCCTGCAGGATTCATGCTGTCAGTTCTCTCCAGCACCAGCAGTCCTTCAGACATTAGTCGAGTCCATACCATGTCGTGTTGCGTCATTTCTGTGTGCTCACGCGGGCCCTAAACAATGTCAGGCAGATGTACCAGTTTCTTTGGCTTTCCAGTGTAGTAAGCGGCGCTTTATGCCTTGAAAATCATCGAGTTGCATTGTGATGAGGGCATAATGTAGTAATGACTATTTTGTGAATCTGTGATCATGTATTTATCAAACAAGAGACAAGTTAATTTAGTAGTTCGGGAGTATGCTGCTAGTCACTCCGTTGAATGTTCACACATGGTCAGGGGCTTCTCAGATAATTTGATGTATGACAGTGTGAATTACGTAGGTCTATTCTGTTATATGCAGATTTTCAGGAGTATTCTACTATACTATACTGTAAAGCACCCATATAAGCGAAGGATACTACCATTACCTAAGGTGTGGGGAAAGATTACGAGCAATTAAAAGTTCGGGTTCTCTAAGAATGAACGAAGAGTAATAGTGCGGTATCCGTTAATAAAAACTGAAGAATTTAGCGTTTAAAAGATTTTAAAGTTAATAGTAGTAATGGCTCAAGATGAAGATGTTGCGAAACTCATATCATATGCAGAAAAAAGCACAATAACACATATTTTGTAAATATCGGCCCCTAATTTCATAAGAGTTTTACAATGGCCCTTATCAATAAACTCTTATCATTTGCGAGCACATAAATGCTTGCGATTAAAGAACTATTCGCATCTCCTCAGTAACAATACCACTACTTAGCTTCAGTTACCTGATGTTGTAAAAGAAACTTACCTATTGAGCGATTTCTTACTTCTTTTTACATATGAAAAGCACAAGAGAAGAACGTACCTTGCCCACATTATCATATTGTTAACGAGAGCAATTTTAAAGTTTGAAAGCGAATTTCATGGTTACTAATAGACAAATTTAATGAATACAAAAGTCATTTGAAAGGATATGTTATACACAATAAATTTAATATAATCTGAGTCCTTAAATGCTTTCATTGTGGTTCTATTGGCATAATATTTAAAGTAATGTCACATATTACAAGGGAAAAACGTGCAACTTGTATTTAGCAGAATAGAAGGTATTGAAAGTAAAACTGCTTTTTACTAAACATCATTTGTAAGATTATTTTGTAATGAAAAACAATGTTTAAAACAATAAAGATACTTCTTGCTAAGCAGTTTCTCATGGCTATTTTAAATTGATGTGCTAAAGTAGCAATAAGGCATAAAGCCACTTTGTCCCAACATGCACTTTCAGCCTAGTGTAAAAGTTTTGTGTAAAACACTCTAGCTTCTTGTCTGCAATACTCCTTCAAAACCTGGAGGTACTGATACTTTTCTTTTGATGTTGCCAAAGGACTAATAAAGACAATTATTACTATTACTGTCAACATTATACAAAATTATTTTAAAATAATGTTTTATTAATTTTTTTTTATTTTTACCTCTGTAAGCAGGGGATTGATATCCTCCAGACTGCTGCTTTTGAGGCTGCTGTAAAACTCTCACCACTGAAAAATTCAAGCTCTGTTATAAGTTTCTCGATGATGAATGGGACAGGGGTGTTTTTTCGTGATGATTACTTCTCTGACAGGCCTTGTTAAGAATGGACATGTTGTCAAATATTACTTCTTCAGAAATGACCCCAAATTTTGTATCATATCTTGACTGACTACCACGACATCAGAAGGCTTACGTTTGCGCCGAGCTTCAACCGCGATCCACGCCCAGTGCATTGGAATTTCCTGGTATTCCTTATGTGTTAATCAGGCCCATATTCCCATCACACTCCATTAAAGAGTGTCCTCTAATAGGGGAAGTTACTTTCATTGTCTCCAAAAGTTTCAGTTCACTCACAAGATAATTAAGATATTCTTGGTACAGTGTAATTGTTGTTCTGGTTTGAACATGAATCACATGAAACTTCAAGATGTTTTACATTTTGTGCAATAATGCTGTCACAAAGCCGTCTAAAAAGAAAAAAAAAACTTTATTGCCCCATTTTGTTCCAGTATCTTCATTATAAATGTAGAACACTGAAGTTTTTTTTAATAGTTGATGAATATTGAAAGAGTAAACAGACAACTGCCTTTTGTAATAGACGTCATCAGTAATTTGTGTGGTAAGCATGTATTTTTTTCGTAGTCAATGCAGGCTGCTTCTGTTTCATTAGACTTATGGCTTCTTAAACCAGCATTTCTCTTCCTGGAATAAAATGTTTCAGCTTCGACTTTGTGTACTTTCTGTTTAACAGTGAGCTTGTTAATTTCTTTCAAAACTTGTTTTTCATGTCATTATCTAAATTTTTAGGTAACATTGCATTCAACAGTTTCATTTTAGCAGTGTACTTTTCATAAACTGAGCATGTATCATTCATTAGATACCCAAAAGCTATATTGAATGTGGTGTTGAATACTCTTCTGTGCTTTTCATACGAAACGTCAACATTAGGGTTTTTTTCGTAGAACATTTCATGCAAATGTTTCACTAAAAGGTCCTTTGGGTGATACAACTTCTCGGTCTTGTCATTGCTGTAATTAATTGATCTACTTTTAAATGAATGAATGTGACCATAAACTGCCATTTGTATTTCTTCCTTAATTTTACATTGCCTACTTCCATGCTTACCGCTCCCAGAACGAGGAGACTTGTCCAGTTTCAAAAATTTTTGTACCTTCATTAATCGTCGCCTTGTTACGCCACATTCTACTGTGAAGGCTTTTCTATGTATATGGATTTTATTTGCGATGTCGTCACTCTGCAGTTGAAATTTCACTCTCGAAGCTGTGCTTCATCTTCATTCTTCCTTGATCGCCTTCCGTGCAGTGGAATTATTGTAATGAGGCCTGTCAGATACAATGATTATTCATTCCAATTACAATATCACTAAATTTTTATATAGTATTTAATCTTTTTTCAGCTCTTACTACCTCAAAATACTTTAACTTACAGTTGCAGTCTTCTCCTAGTTCGTGCGACTGAAACCTTAATTTCTTCATGACTCTACTCATTCGCCCTCGTACTTGCCTTTTCCTAACACTATTAGAACCTGAAGGTCTCTGTCTCTCATGCTCAGACAAAGTACTCTTCATTCAATATAAATAATAAACTATTAAAACTCAAGTGATTTACTTACAACACCTGCATCTCTAAACAGTATGTCTCAAACTAAAGTAATGGTTTTCACTTGTACCAACATTGCACGATAAAATAAAATTCTCTATTTCTTGCTTCGACATTGTTTGCCAACCCGTAAGGAAGCTAAAAATGAATAAACAACATTGGACAAGGCACATTTATTCCTTATAGAGAGAGGCATCAGCAGGTCCCTTCCTTGCGTGTTCTACATTAAGTGGTTTATAGACCGTGGACTATTCATATTATCACAATGGTTGATTAACAGTATTAAAGAATACGTGATCCTGCATCCCACTGCATACATAACTAACTTTTTTTTTAAAAAAAAGTGGAAAAAACGCATTCTTTCGTGTACTCTTCATATTTTATAATGACATAATGAGTTGTGTATCTCATTAATTCTATAAGGGTCGCAGACAAAATTCATATATCTCTAGGCATCTAACTGCAATTCATAATAAGATTTGATAAAATCATTTATCTCATAGAAAACATCAGCTTTCCATCCAAATCGACTGATAAACAAAAATTAATACAAAAAATCCACAAATGTTAATTGCTTCGCACTTCACTTAATTCCTTTACATACAGGCCTAAGTGCCTGTAAAGACAAGGTATTCAAAAAACGACGAATGTTGCAAGAATCTACTTGCAGTTTTCAAGAATCGACTATGATTTAGAACGTAGAACAGGTGTAAGCCTTGAATCGGTAGCTCAGTGTTTCTCTCTGGAAATGATTTCTTAATTAAAAAAAAAAAAAAAAAAAAAAAAAAAGGCTGAGCTACACAGCGGTTCGTAGTCCGCGTTAAACTGTAGGCACCCCTACATGTGGCTGCGTAAATCCATTTAGAGGTCAGAGGAAGAACTTAGAGTATCACCGTGCGTAATAAAGTACTGCGGTTTTCAAACCAATCTTTGGCCTGTGGTTAGCTTACCCGTTTCATTACTTCGCACCCTGTTGCCACCCTTATAGGCATAATAGACAAAAGACTGGTGCGCGTTTTTGTTACTATAAATTACAGAGTATGCTTTCTGAGGATGCAGCGAAACAGGAATGTCAGTTGAGACGTAACTTCTCCTTAAAAATACGAGTGAGATTATACCAACTTACTGTAAGTAGCTCAGGTTGAAATTATACAATTCAGATGGATGGTGTAAAGCAGATGAGTGAGTTCTTCTTATTCGATGTCCTAGTGCTCTTAAAAAGAGCAGGATCGGTACAATTACGATCAGCGTTCAGTGTGACTCGAAATAACAGGTACATCTTTATACGTTTCTTAAGACATTTTATCGGAAACAACAAGTCAACAGTGGATCTCCAACACCCCAACTCACATCTACATCTACATTGCGTAGGTACTCCGGAAGCCACCGTACGGTGCTTGGCGGAGGGTACCCTGTAACATTACTAACCGTTTCCTTTCCTGTTCCACTTGCAAGCAGAGCGAAGGAAAAACAACTATCTGTATGCCTCCGTATGAGATCTAATTTCTCGTATCTTATTTTCGTGGTCCTTATGCACAGTGTATGTTGGCGGCAGTAGAATCGTTCAGCAGACAGCTTCAAATGCTTGAACTCCAAATTTTCTGAATAATGTTTCTCAAAAAGAACGTCGCCTTCCCACCAGCAATTCGCGTATGAGTTCTCGAAGCATCTCCGTAACACTTATGAGTTGTTCGAACTTGCCCGTAAAAAATCTAGCAGCCCGCCTCTGGAATGCTTCAGTGCCTTCCATCCCAAATACTCGAGCAACGCTCAAGAAATGGTTGCACCTGCGTCCTATATGCACTCTCTTTACAGACGAACCACTTTCTCCTAAAATTCTCACAATAAACTGAAGTCGACCATTCGCCTTCCCTACCACAGTTATTACATGCTCTTTCCATTTCATATCTCTTTGCAACGTTACACCCAGATATTTAAACGCCTTGAATGTGTCAAGCAAGACACTAGTAATACTGTATCCGAACTTTACATGTTTGTTCTTCCTCCTCATCCGCATTCAATTACAGTACATCTTTCCACATTTAGAACTGGGTGCAATTCATCACACCAACTAGAAATTTGGTCTAAATCGTCTTTTATCTTCCTACAGTTCTCAACTTCGACACCCTACCGCGCACCACAGCATCATCAGCCAACAAGTGCATATTTCTACCCACCGTGTCCGCCGAATCAGTTATGTATACAGAGCGTAAGAGCGGTCCTGTCACACTCCTGACAATACCCTTGTCTGACGGACACTCGCTGTCGAGGACATCCAGTTATACACTTTCTAACAATGACGCCGTTATTGATTTTGCAGTTTGAGTAATTACATTTGGAAAATATTTCATTTAGTCTAGTTTACCCACGTGTAGAAACAGTGTAAACACGACTATTTCCTTCACTCATACAAATTTGGCAAAAGACAATGATAACATTTTGAAATTACATCAGATAAGCGGAATAAACGATGATTTTGACAGTTTTGTTAATTACACAACAAAAAAATTAAGCATGGTGTTCCTACCATGTTTTCGACATACATTTAAACAGAGCTTTCAACTAATGCTGACAGTAACTTTGTATTTTAGACAGAAAGTATCTTTTGACGAGTTCTTTACATGTGTTGGGTTTCGTTATTTCGATAAACTCTCACAATTACTTCGAATGCCAGTAAACTTTGATACATACGTTGTTAATAAGGATGGACAAAAGCAGTTCTTATTCTGAACATTGCTTTATTTATTTTGGCCGATAAACAAAAATGATTGGCGTGGTACAACAAATTTTCCATCCATCTTAATTAAAACAGGATACGACAATTTCAGATGTTCCTGTAATCGCCTGAACATGACATGTTGAATTGGGAAAACTGGTTGTGAAAATAAAATTTCACAAACCACGAAGTTGCTTGGCGATTTTCCTTGCTAAGAATTATGATTAATTCGTCCTTTGTCTAATTTGGCATGGTGCATACGAAATAATTAGTGTACTAAGGTAATATACAACATATATCCATTACATTCTTATAAAAGTATTGGAATATGGGTGGTGTCAAGCCACAATGCACTAAGGGCTGTGCTAACGTTCTGTTCAATCTACTTCCCATTCTGGACTGTTACGTTTCGTAATGCAGTTAAGAGACTGCTTTGCAAGTATGCTATTCTGTAATTGTGATTTATTTATTGTTCATGTAGGTAACCGAGGATCTGCAGTTATACAATGCATAGTTCCCTGACTCTGTTCTTTTAGTTGCGTGTTTACATGCCTGGACTTGGAAGGAATTAAATAAAGCGATTCACTATAACGTAACATGTAAACATTCTATGTTCTGTCTTTGGATGAAGATTTTTTTTTTTAAATTTTAGCTGGCCGGAGTGGCATAGCGGCTCTGGGCGCTACAGTCTGGAACCGCCCGTCCGTAACGGTCACAGGTTCGAATCCTGCCTCGGGCAGGGATGTGTGTGATGTCCTTAGCTTAGTTAGGTTTAAGTAGTTCTAAGTTATAGGGGACTGATGACCCAGAAAGTTAAGTCCCATGGTGCTCAGAGCCATTTGAACCATTTTTTAAATTTTAAGAACACTTTTTAGAGGAATGAGCCTACTAACATCAACACGTGCATAATAATTCATGCAATCTACGTCAGAACTCCCTATTCCAGGGTGTTTGTGTGTGCAGTTTTTTTATATACCTTTCATTAAGTGGGGTTCTTGGAGATCTGATTATTGATCTCATGGAATTACGTTTGCCTGGAGGCATATTGAGTCTCGCCTTTGTCTTCGATAAGGATAGAAACTGAAGTAATGAATTAAAATTTGTGCCTGAGGCACTGGCAGGATTTACCCATTATGTACAAAGCTGAGGTGCTATTCCACTATCGGAGAGCCTGAGCAATGCTGACCATCTAAGAAGGACAAACTCAAAGTGAGCTGAGGTGTGACTTGAACTCTGTGTTGGGAAGGGCATTCTGCGAGGATAATCTGTGCAGCCGTGTTAGCCACCATGCCAGGGCCGTGTAGTGGATAAAACATGTGTCCAGCAAGCAGGAGACCGGGATTCAAATCCTGGCCTTGGCATAAATTTTAATTCATTACTTTAGCTTCTATCTTTACAGGAGATCTGATTAATTATAAAGCCATTATTTGCACCGAAATACCAGGTGGACTGATACTAGGGCAGAAGACGTCCAAATTGACGGAATCCTGTCAGTTATTGAGGTCGGGTGTATCACAATATACTTCATGAATTTGAGTGAAACATGCCTTTAAAAAAATGGACCTTATCTAACGTCTACGTTTTTTAAGGCTATGCAGAAAAAGGCTACAAACTTTCAAATACACCAGTTTTTGAAATTTTCTGACAGATTAAAACTGTGTACCGCATGAAGACTCGAACCTAGGAGAACTTCTATGAAATCTGGAAGCTGCAAAAAACGTGAAAATGAAATGTTCTTATGGCATTATTGGCTGTGTCTGGGATTGCTCGGCCGCCTGGTGCATCTTTCAATTAGATACCTCTTCGGCGTCTTGCTCATCAATGAAAATGAAATGACAACACAAATGTCCAGTCCACGAGCGAAGAAAATCTCCAATCCGGCTGGGAGTCGAACCTGAGACACCACTATATATGTCCTCATATAGTCATCTCCGCCTTTGTAAAGAAGTAATTATACACTCCTGGAAATTGAAATAAGAACACCGTGAATTCATTGTCCCAGGAAGGGGAAACTTTATTGACACATTCCTGGAGTCAGATACATCACATGATCACACTGACAGAACCACAGGCACATAGACACAGGCAACAGAGCATGCACAATGTCGGCACTAGTACAGTGTATATCCACCTTTCGCAGCAATGCAGGCTGCTATTCTCCCATGGAGACGATCGTAGAGATGCTGGATGTAGTCCTGTGGAACGGCTTGCCATGCCATTTCCACCTGGCGCCTCAGTTGGACCAGCGTTCGTGCTGGACATGCAGACCGCGTGAGACGACGCTTCATCCAGTCCCAAACATGCTCAATGGGGGACAGATCCGGAGATCTTGCTGGCCAGGGTAGTTGACTTACACCTTCTAGAGCACGTTGGGTGGCACAGGATACATGCGGACGTGCATTGTCCTGTTGAAACAGCAAGTTCCCTTGCCGGTCTACGAATGGTAGAACGATGGGTTCGATGACGGTTTGGATGTACCGTGCACTATTCAGTGTCCCCTCGACGATCACCAGTGGTGTACGGCCAGTGTAGGAGATCGCTCCCCACACCATGATGCCGGGTGTTGGCCCTGTGTGCCTCGGTCGTATGCAGTCCTGATTGTGGCGCTCACCTGCACGGCGCCAAACACGCATACGACCATCATTGGCACCAAGGCAGAAGCGACTCTCATCGCTGAAGACGACACGTCTCCATTCGTCCCTCCATTCACGCCTGTTGCGACACCACTGGAGGCGGGCTGCACGATGTTGGGGCGTGAGCGGAAGACGGCCTAACGGTGTGCGGGACCGTAGCCCAGCTTCATGGAGACGGTTGCGAATGGTCCTCGCCGATACCCCAGGAGCAACAGTGTCCCTAATTTGCTGGGAAGTGGCGGTGCGGTCCCCTACGGCACTGCGTAGGATCCTACGGTCTTGGCGTGCATCCGTGCGTCGCTGCGGTCCGGTCCCAGGTCGACGGGCACGTGCACCTTCCGCCGACCACTGGCGACAACATCGATGTACTGTGGAGACCTCACGCCCCACGTGTCGAGCAATTCGGCGGTACGTCCACCCGGCCTCCCGCATGCACACTATACGCCCTCGCTCAAAGTCCGTCAACTGCACATACGGTTCACGTCCACGCTGTCGCGGCATGCTACCAGTGTTAAAGACTGCGATGGAGCTCCGTATGCCACGGCAAACTGGCTGACACTGACGGCGGCGGTGCACAAATGCTGCGCAGCTAGCGCCATTCGACGGCCAACACCGCGGTTCCTGGTGTGTGTCCGCTGTGCCGTGCGTGTGATCATTGCTTGTACAGCCCTCTCGCAGTGTCCGAAGGAAGTATGGTGGGTCTGACACACCGGTGTCAATGTGTTCTTTTTTCCATTTCCAGGGGTGTAGATCACATAAAGTTACATGCACTGTATACCCAGGCTGTCGCCTAAAATTAGGCATCAATCATACAGTCGTGTACCGTGGGTTGCCGAAGCTCTGGCCCGCCAATGAATCTACTACATAACCACGATATTATACCACTTGGCCGTTATGGGAAACACAGGGTGATGTTACAGTAGAAAAGTGCAGAAGTTTTAATCCCTGACACAGTACTCGTTAAAGCCTGTGCTATGGTAAGTGAGGGGGATTCACCTTATGAGAAAGGATTTTCGCATAGATATCGACCACGTGTACCTGAATGGTGGCAAATCAGACTAACATCCACTCTGTAATAACAATGATACGTCAAGTAAGTACGAAATGAAATCACACATCAGGATGGATCAAAAGCAAACCAGAAGATACTACCAAAGTGACAATAATGCGGTCGACAGCCTAATTAGGCACTAACTGAGTTTCTTGCCTGTAAAATTTGGTATATACTCATGCAAAACAACAAGTTGTAACAATGCACAATACAGTTGAATTTTAGAACCAGAAAATCTATTGAACTGATAGTTTCACGTTCTGTACTGATATGGAAAATCATGAATACATAACACTACACTATAATGTTTACTACAAAACTTTATACCTTCTATTAATCTGATTAAAATTGGGCATAGGTTACCCTAGAAATTGTACTTTCATGCCACACACAAAATGTCAATTCTGATAAAGATAAAACACTGATAAATTTTGACTTTTATATTGACTTTTAACTTTTGCTGGTCAAACCAATTTAGAACACTTCAGAATTCAAATTAATGAGAGGGGACCCTGAAACTGTTATGATTGCTGTATTTAAAAAAAAAAATTAATGAATTTATTATTCATTCAAGATTTACAGTATATAAGTTATTACTCTTTTCATCTTATTTACTGCTCATTTAAATGTCTTTAAATCTGTCTCGAAATAATAAACTTAATTACAATATAAATACTGAAGGTATCTTTCGACTTCGTTAGACCTTCGCTATTCATTTACTGGTTCATTAACAAAACATTTCTTTAAACACCATTCTAATATAGCTAGTTCTGCAAATAATTATTACTAACACAATTCTTAATTTTTATTTCGGGACACTTGGATCGCACAACGTTTGGAAAGGACCCTGTCTAGGTTAGTTGTGAGGATAATTGAATGACGGAAAAGTTCTGGTAAAATTTAGGTTATTATGGCACCAAACAAACACAGCTGACTCTCTGATCCATACGAATATAGTACTAAAAGTTTCAACCTGCTAGTATCGATGCGGCGGTTGGCGGGCGGCAAGATGGCGAGGCACAGAGCACACATACAACCACAGCTATGGCTCTTGATGTATCGGCACTTTAATTCTTCTTAGCGTCGCAATACTTTTCCATTCAGTGCCCATGGAATTTTACCATGCTGTGTGGGTGTTGGAACGGCATACCCGAGGCTCAGTGAAGCTATGTCTTCCAGGAGAGCCTCCTCGCTCCAGAAGGTGTTGCTCAAACCAGTGCCAAACTCCAACAACTACTGTGCCCGTTGTGCCGTGCAGTGCCGGCGCGCATTTTTCCGCGCTCGCCTGCCATCCATCTTTTACCGCTCCCCGACAGACCCGGTATTCACCCGAGGTTTTGCATTCTACATATCCTAACACATCCTATGGACCAGACGCACAGTTACAATTTTAAACATCTTACAACAGTTTCAACATTTGTTACATTACAATTCTATTACAATATTACTTGACATTTGACATAAACATTAATATTCACATTGAAACTTATTAACAGTTTTCTTAACATAATGGCATGAAACAAAAAGAAATGAAATCAGAACATCAATTATACAAGTTTATCGTAAAGTCAGACGAAAAGAATTACTTATATGTACAATAGTACAGAGTCGTTGTTGTTACAAGGTGACTATGAGAAAAACATCCTATGTTCAAAGCTTTCAGTTGTGCGTGTTTTGAAACCTTAATTACGCACTTGAATCGCGATAAGCCAAACTAAGCATCTTCACTTTCAGGCGCAATAATATTGTGGTCGACCAACAATTCAGGTGATTGAACACAAACAATACGACGTCAACACATTGTTTTCAGACTAACCTCCAGCAGTTGCTACGGTACCGTGAGTCGACAGCCTAGGAGCCACTAAAGCGCTCTTCCGCCAGTGACTTTTCCCTGGAGAGCCGAGTCGATATCCTTCCACTATTGGGTATTTAGGTTGTCGCCCAACGCTATACAGCGAATTCGCATTCCGGAATTACGTCAACTGCACTTAACAAATGTAATGTAAGAAAGCAGTCCATTTAGTCAGTTGTGTGATGTACCATCAATGAAGATTAATGTAAATGTACACGTAAATGACACCATTCACTGAGATACGATCGTCATTTGATCATAGATTTTCTTCCCTGTAATTAAATCTTTTCAATGGTTCACAACAGAAGGAATTTCCTTTTTCCTCAACATCGTGTATATCGATTTCTGCCATCTCAGCCGTTTTCTGCTCATTAATTCATCTGTTAATTGCTTTATTTTGTTCGAGTGCTATGTATAATACCTAGATATCCCTGTGTGGATACGGTTGTAGATTTTGCCCAATTGTCAATTGTCCCAGAAGTACCTTGGTGTTAACTAAACTGCCTGAGTATGCATTTCTACTGCAGTATATATAAATAAAATATCTAATCGTGCTGTGACCCCATGTATCATTGGGTGACGTTAATAACGTAAATCGTACAGGTCACTATGTATTTAGATACTAATATTGCCGGCCGCGGTGGTCCAGCGGTTCTAGGCGCTCAGTCCGGAACCGCGCGACTGCTACGGTCGCAAGTTCGAATCCTGCCTTGGGCATGGATGTGTGTGATGTCCTTAGGTTAATTAGGTTTAAGTAGTTCTAAAGTTCTAGCGGACTGATGACCACAGATGTTAAGTCCCATAGTGCTCAGAGCCATTTGAACCATTTTGAACTAATATATGTTCAAATGGACGTCTCAGTTTCCTTACAGGTAGTATAATTTTGCGAAGTCGAGTAGGATATGCTACTAGATGAATCTCATAGGATGCTTTGAATTCTAAAAAGTCATGCCTCGACCTATACAGTACATGACATTGTATCAATTATTTCATGCTCCCTTTTTCTTAAAACAGTCTCAACCTCATCCGGTAACATGTATCTGTGGATTTCTAGGGAACTGGTCTAGCTTTCAGGCATCACTTCGTTCTTCGATGCCTTTCTAAATTCCTTGCACTTCTCATCAAGTCAACAAATCATTGTAGCGAGTGCGTCTTGATCTGCTTGAAACACATTTTTCTAAGTCCAAAATTCGGAGTTTCGTTGCTTAAATTGGTTGAATATTTTGCCAGCCGAATTTGACACCATTTTTGCTGTTCAGAATTTTAGTTTTGATTTCTTACTCTCAGTTTTCGAGCTGGATGTGATTAGAGAGAAAGTTTCGCCTTCGTTCTATCTGTTCTTTCGTGAGTAACTCAGTAATTTGTTGTTGTCATAGGTTTTACTTTATTGTTGTTATTACTAAAATCCGGGCATCTGAGGTTCTGTGGTACGTTTAATGTGGAGGTGACGGTATGTTATTGTAGGATCGTGGACCTGCGCCTGCAAGAAGGAAGTCGACAATGGACTGTCATTCCATACTGACAATATTTTTCATTCAGTAACCAATTAAACATTGAAACAAAGATAATTTCTACCTTGCTCGTCTTAATTAAGGTTGACAAGACGTATTACAATGAATATAAATCTAAAGTAACAAAATAATACAACCTATTTTTTCTAATAGGGGAAAAAGTGCGCCAACGTTTCCCGCGACAGAAGTTGCTAAAATACAAGAAACTAACATGCTGAAGTATTTATGAGAGACAGTTCGAGAAAATAGGTCCGAAAAATCTGCTGTAGGTGAAAGAACACATAAAATAGAAAGAGGATTTGGAACAGCAAAGATTGTTTGCAATACGAAGGGGATACTGAAGAATGTAGAAGTAACAGATACAACGTAGTAGGGGAAACCAGCTTGGCTTCATCCAGCCTAGTGCCTATGACTACGTAATACACAAGACAAACTAGAAGTATTGGAAAGGCGAACTGTGAGGAAAATGTAGTTCCATTAAGAATATCGGGCTAAATAAACAAAAAATAACTGGAACAAACGGAAAAGGAAGACTGATATGTTTTGGACATTTATACTGAAAAATTGTTACAGCTACTCCTAGTATGCTAGTAAGGCGAGAGAGATGGAGAGGAGAGAGAGAGAGAGAGAGAGAGAAAGAGAGAGAGAGAGAGAAACGGCAAAGTTCGCGTAGGAATCGCACACTAAACGAACTTAAAAGTATATATATGTAGAGTTCATACATCTTGACAATCGATGATCGCAACGATTTTTGCCTGTTATCGATATCGATACTGGAAGATATTGGACCCGAAAATTTCAAAACCGTATCAAAATCTCTATAGTGTTTCCTCAGACTAGCCCGAATGTAAAAAGAAAAAAAGAAGCGTGCAGGGGACTTCCGCTTATATATATGTAGAGAGAGAAGTTTTAATAGAACATTATTTATTTACTTACTAAAATGTGATTGCAAATTACATTTTATGTTTGCATGCAGTAATCTTTGTTTGTTATGCTCTTGACGAGTAATGAATACAATGTGGTGGTACGTTTCTACAGGGCCAAACTGCTGAGGTCATCGGCCCCTAGGCTTACACCCTACTTAATCTAACTTAACCGGACTTACACTAAAGGCAGCACACACACATGCCCGAGGGTGGACTCGAACCTCTGACGGGAGGGAGCAGCGCGAACCGTGGCTTGGCCCCTCAGACCACTCGGATACCCCGCGCAGAGAATGCAATGTATGTTCAATGGCAGAAAGATAATTGTTATGTGATATAATTACAATTTAACGAATTTCAGATTTTTTCTTTACTTGTACTGTTAAACCATGCTTCCTGCCGAATATCATGATTCGAGGTCAAAGGGAAATACTCTATAGGTTTGCGGATGTCAAAATATATGAAATAAATGACCGCAGCGTTCGACTGTGTTGAGTTAAAAATTTAAATTTTATACAACGCCAAGGGACCATATGTGAAATAAATTTGAAGTTGATACATCTATCCGTTACTGAGAAAAAGCGTTCTTAACAATCGGACAGACAGACAGACAACAAAATTGTTCTAAAAGGCTTCTGTTTTTACAGATTGAACACGGAACCCTAAGAAAGAAGCAAGAGAACGAAGTATTTCCAAAAATGGAGTGCTGAAACTAGGTGTCCCCAAGATATCAGCACTAAGAGAACAGGTGTGAAGTGGTCTGAAGGAAGAGAAAACTGAAAAGCATATTGGAGGAAAAGAAAAAATGCGAATGAGAATGAACTGAAACTGGCACTTGGTTCCTACCTTTCAAAGCGAAAAGAATACAAAAAGAACAATATTTACATTTTTCTCGTGTCTTGCTGGCACGATGCTAACTGCAACATCATGCTACCACGCACATTTATAAAGAAAAATGAAGCAATGGAACGTCGGTATTCGTAAACTCCAACAGCAGAGTCAGATGGCGTCAACAACAAAGATGCCGGCAGCAGCTGACGCCAGGAGTGTGTTCGAGCGAGACTCTGGAATGCGGCTCTATCTGGAGATAGGTGCGGAACTGTCACAGCTGCGCCGCTGCTATCTGTACAGCGAGTGCTGCCGAGGCTAGGCAAGGCACGCGGGGCAACTGCACCACTGGCGGACAACAGGCGCGAGTGTGGCGTGCCACGGCGGACTGGCTATATTCACCTCGTCCGGTTAGAGGAACAATAGTGAAAGCGAAACATGGATAATGCGATGTAGTCGAAATAAATCAGGCGATGCCGAACGGCCGGCCGTTGTGGCCGAGCGGTTCTAGGCGCTTCAGTCTGGAACCGCGTGACCGCTACGGTCGCAGGTTCGAATCCTGCCTCGGGCATGGATGTGTGTGATGTCCTTAGGTTAGTTAGGTTTAAGTAGTTCTAAGTTCTAGGGGACTGATAACCACAGATGTTAAGTCCCATAGTGCTCAGAGCCATTTGAACCATTTGATGCCGAACGAATTAGATTAGGAAATGAGACATTAATAGTATCAGACACGTTTTTCTGTTTGCACACCAAAATAAATGTTGGTGTCCGAAGTAGAGAAGATGAAAAGCACACATTGCCAATAACATTGATAGCATGGAATATTAATTTAAGTACTAGGAAGCCATTTCTGAAAGACTTCATTTTGAGTGAAGCATTGTATAGAAGCGAAACGTCGACGATGAACAGTTAAGACAAGAAGAGAATAGTAGCTTTTGAAATGAAGTGCTACGGAAGAATGCTGACTCTTAGTGGTTCAGAAATACTGAGTTGAAGAGAGAAAAATGAACTTTATGTCACAATTACAATAAAAGAAGAGATGTGGCAATAGGAGACGTGGCGAGAAAGTGGTGAATCGTCACTGTGGCAAGGTAGGAAAGAGTGGGGGTAAAAATTGTAGACCATGACTTAACTATGGCAAGGCACGTTCAGTTTTTATTTAACCTGATCAGATGGATGTAGGATAGAAAGCTGCCATTACTGATATGTAATGCAGAGATGAAGAGACTTGGCCAAGATAGACTAGCTTGGAGACCTGCTTCGAAGCAGTCTTTCGACTGATGACTACAACAAAATTAACGTGTTCCTAATATTTACTAAGAGTTTTTGAAACGTAGTTTCCTTATGGCCTCACTAACAGAACCTCGTGATGCGAATATTGTTTTGAAACTAGTAATTGAGTTTTTCAGTCTATCACCCATAGTACGGCCCGCCATCCAGTAGTGACAGTCTGTGGTGCCATTTTTTTACTTAGAAAGATCTCTTTGGTTGACATCCGTGGCATTCTTATATCACAGCTGTACGTCGACGTTATTCTACGTCCCGTTTTGTTGCCCACCCTAGCAAGCCATCCTGGGCGTATATTTCAGCAAGATAATGCGCGCCCACACACGGCGAGTGTCTCTGCTTCTTGTCTTCGTCCTTGTCAAACCCTACTTTGGTTAGCAGGGTGGCCGGATCTCTCCCCAGTTTACAACGCTTGGAGAATGATGGGCAGGGCACACCAACCAGTTCGGAATTTCATCATATAACGCGCCAGGTGCACAGAACTTGGTACTATACCTCTCAGGAGGAAATCAAATAACTCGGTCACTCAGTGCCAAGCCGAACAACTGCTTGCATAAGGGCCAGAGTTGGATCAACGCGTTATTGACCCGCATAGTTTGTGTAGCTCTTTCTCTTGAAAAAGTCAACCAATGTTTCTGATATTGTAAACATTTCGTTGTCTGTACATGTACATCACATTACCGATTTCCGTTCAGCGGTACACACGTCACCGCAGCACTCCAAACGTAGACGTTTGTGTTGTGATGTTAACGGCAACCTACGCAACGGACGGTAATTCCACAGTCCGACTGCTGTTACTCTCCAGCCAGTTGCGCGGGATGAGACATAATGTTGCAAGGTGTCCATTACTTGTACTCGGATGCCAGTCACAGAGGTGAAGGTGTTACAATGTGTTTGGTCCATAAAACGGCGATCGTCGGTTGTGGTAGTTAGACGTAGTCCACCAGAACCTCACGTTTCCGTGCAGTTCAACCTTGGGTTACTGTTACATTCGAATGTCCTGCAAAACTGGTTATTTCACGATTCGATCGGCTAACGAAAAGGAGACTACAATGAGGGTCCTAAAACTTACATGCTGGTAACGCCGTCTCATAGGCGTACGCGGCATCTCCGTGTGCTCCACAGTGATCGCTCTACACTTGACGCTGTTCATGTCCCTTATAGACCCTACCAAACCTGGACTTTTCTTTTTTGAGTCATCAGTCTTCCGACTGGTTATATGCTGACCGCCGCAAATTGTCTCTCCTGTGCCAACCTCTTCATCTCAGAGTAACACTTGCAACCTACGTCCTCAATTATCTGTTGGATGTATTCCAATCTCTGTCTTCCTCTACTGTTTTTGCCATCTACAGCTCCCTCTAGTACCATAGAAGTCAGTCCCTGATGTCGTAACGGATGTCCTATCCTCTTGCCCCTTCTCCTTTTCAGTGTTTTCCTCATATTCCTTTCCTCTCCGATTCTGTGCAGAAACTCCCCATTCCTTACCTTATCAACACACCTAATTTTCAACATTAGTCTGTAGCACCACATCTCAAATGCTTCGATTCCCTTTTTCACCCAAATTCCATGTTTCACTACCACACAAACTGTGATCCAAACGAACATTCTCATAAATTTCTTACTCAAACTGAGGCCTGTGTTTGACACTAGTGGAATTCTCTTGGCCAGGAATGCCCTTTTTGCCAGTGCTAGTCTGCTTTTAATGTCCTCCTTGCTCCCTCTATCATTTGTTATTTTTCTGCCGAAGTAGTAGAATTCGTTAAATTCATCAACTTCGTGACCATCAATCCTAATATTAAGTTTCTCGCTGTTCTCATTTCTGCAACTTTTCATTACTATCTTATTTATTCGATTTACTCTCAATCCATATTCTGTACTCGTTAGACTCATCATTCCATTCAGCAGATATTGTAGTTCTCCTTCACTTTCACTGAAGATAGCAATGTCATCAACGAATCGTATCATTGATATCCTTTCACCTTGAATTTTAACTCCACTGTTCAACCTTACTTTTATTTCCATCATTGCTTCTTCGACCTACAGATTGAACATTAGGGGCGAAAGACTACATACGTGTCTTACACCCGTTTTAATCCGAGCATTTCGTTGTTGAGCGTATACTCTTATTATTCCCTCTTGGTTATTGTATATATTGTATATTACCTGTCCCTCCCTATAGCTTGCCCCTATTTTTCTCAGAATTTCAAACGTCTTGCACCATTTTACATTATCGGACGCTTTTTCCAGAACGACAGATCCTTTGAACGTGTCTTCACTTTTCTTTAGTCTTGCTTCCAATATCAACCGCAACGTCAGAATTGCCTCTCTGGTGTCTTTGTCTTTCCTAAAGCCAAAATGATCGTCACCTGACACATCCTCAATTTTTTTTCTTCTTCTGCATTTTATTCCTGACAGCAACTTGGATGCATGAGCTGTAAGGCTGATTGTGCGAATTCCGAAAGTCAGACTTTCTCCTCTGCATTTAACAATGGAATTTCGGTTGCACTCTTAATGTTATCACACTTAATGTTACTTGCTTTTAATTTCACTGAAAATTGTTTTGACTTTCCTACGCTCCTGGAAATGGAAAAAAGAACACATTGACACCGGTGTGTCAGACCCACCATACTTCCTTCGGACACTGCGAGAGGGCTGTACAAGCAATGATCACACGCACGGCACAGCGGACACACCAGGAACCGCGGTGTTGGCCGTCGAATGGCGCTAGCTGCGCAGCATTTGTGCACCGCCGCCGTCAGTGTCAGCCAGTTTGCCGTGGCATACGGAGCTCCATCGCAGTCTTTAACACTGGTAGCATGCCGCGACAGCGTGGACGTGAACCGTATGTGCAGTTGACGGACTTTGAGCGAGGGCGTATAGTGGGCATGCGGGAGGCCGGGTGGACGTACCGCCGAATTGCTCAACACGTGGGGCGTGAGGTCTCCACAGTACATCGATGTTGTCGCCAGTGGTCGGCGGAAGGTGCACGTGCCCGTCGACCTGGGACCGGACCGCAGCGACGCACGGATGCACGCCAAGACCGTAGGATCCTACGCAGTGCCGTAGGGGACCGCACCGCCACTTCCCAGCAAATTAGGGACACTGTTGCTCCTGGGGTATCGGCGAGGACCATTCGCAACCGTCTCCATGAAGCTGGGCTACGGTCCCGCACACCGTTAGGCCGTCTTCCGCTCACGCCCCAACATCGTGCAGCCCGCCTCCAGTGGTGTCGCGACAGGCGTGAATGGAGGGACGAATGGAGACGTGTCGTCTTCAGCGATGAGAGTCGCTTCTGCCTTGGTGCCAATGATGGTCGTATGCGTGTTTGGCGCCGTGCAGGTGAGCGCCACAATCAGGACTGCATACGACCGAGGCACACAGGGCCAACACCCGGCATCATGATGTGGGGAGCGATCTCCTACACTGGCCGTACACCACTGGTGATCGTCGAGGGGACACTGAATAGTGCACGGTACATCCAAACCGTCATCGAACCCATCGTTCTACCATTCCTAGACCGGCAAGGGAACTTGCTGTTCCAACAGGACAATGCACGTCCGCACGTATCCCGTGCCACCCAACGTGCTCTAGAAGGTGTAAGTCAACTACCCTGGCCAGCAAGATCTCCGGATCTGTTCCCCATTGAGCATGTTTGGGACTGGATGAAGCGTCGTCTCACGCGGTCTGCACGTCCAGCACGAACGCTGGTCCAACTGAGGCGCCAGGTGGAAATGGCATGGCAAGCCGTTCCACAGGACTACATCCAGCATCTCTACGATCGTCTCCATGGGAGAATAGCAGCCTGCATTGCTGCGAAAGGTGGATATACACTGTACTAGTGCCGACATTGTGCATGCTCTGTTGCCTGTGTCTATGTGCCTGTGGTTCTGTCAGTGTGATCATGTGATGTATCTGACCCCAGGAATGTGTCAATAAAGTTTCCCCTTCCTGGGACAATGAATTCACGGTGTTCTTATTTCAGTTTCCAGGAGTGTATATGCAGAGTCAGTCCTTCCGACTATCATTTCTTTTTCGATTTCTCCACACTTTTCACGCAGCCATTTCGTCTTATCTTCCCTGCAATTCCCATTTATTTCATTCCTCAGCGACTTGTATTTTTGTATTTCTGAATTTTCCTGAACATTTTTTGTACTTCCTTCTTCCATCGATCAGCTGAAGTATTTCTTCTGTTGCCCATGGTTTCTTCATAATTACCTTATTTGCTATGTTTCTGTGATTGTCCTTTTTAGGGATGTCGATTCCTCTTCAACTGCAGAGCTTACTGGACTATTCTTTATTACTTTATCTACAGTAAGAGAGAACTTCAAGCGTATCTCGTCATTCCTTAGTACTTTCGTATCCCACTTCTTTGCGTATGGATTCTTCCTGACTAATGTCTTAAAATTCAGCCTACTCTTCAGCACTACTACATTGTGATCTGAGTCTATATCTGCTCCTGGGTACGCCTTATAATCCAGAATCTGATTTCGAAGTCTCCGTCTGACTATAATGTTATCGACGGGAAATCTTCCCGTATCACCCGGCCTTTTCCAAATATACGTCGTCCTCTTGTGATTCTTGAACAGAATATTCGCTATTAACAGCTGAGACTTGTTACAGAACTCAATTAGTCTTTTTACTCTCTCATTCCTTGCCCCAAGCCAATATTCCCCTGTAACCTTTTCCTCTACTCCTTCCCCTACAATTTCATTCCAGTCTCCCATGACTATTAGATTTTCGTCCCGCTTTACGTACTGTATTACCCTTTCAATATCCTCATATACTTTCCCTAGCTTTTCATCTTCAGCTTGTGACGTCGGGATGTATACCTGAACTGTCGTTGTTGGTGTTGGTTTGCTGTCGATTCTGGTAAGAATAACCCTATCACTGAATATTCACAGTAACACACTCTCTGCCCTACCTTCTTATTCATAACTAATCGTAATCCTGTTATACCATTTTCCGCTGCTGTTGATATTCCCCTATACTCGTCTGACCAGAAATCCTTGTCCATTCTATCTTCCCTACCACGTTCAATCTTCTGACATTCCATGCCCCGACTCGTAGAACGTTATCGTTTCGGTGATTATTCATGCTTTTTCTCATGGCCACCTCCCCGTTGGCAGTCCCCTCCTGGAGATCCGAATGGGGAACTATTCCGGAATCTTTTGTCAGTGGAGAGATCATCATGACACTTTTTCAATTACAGGCCACATGTCCTGTGGATACACGTTACGTGTCTTTAATGTAGTCTTTTGCGTTGTCTTCAGCATCCTCATGCAGTTGATTGTTTCTGATTCTTCTGCCTTTTGGAGCAGTTTTCCACTCCAAGGTCAAGAGAGTGCCCTAAATCTCTGTCCGTTACTCCGCCCTCTTTGACAACGCCGTTAGCAGAATGAGGGTGACTTCTTATGCCGGAAGTCTCCGGCCGCCAATGTTGATTATTAATCATAATTTAAGCGGTGGCGGGTTTCGACCCCGGGACCGAGGACGTTTTGATTATGAATCAAAGACGCTACACCTAGACCAAAGCTGGTAACAGCACTAAATACGAAGAACACTAATGCACTCTGGAGACCGTCCTTACTGTCACAGTCTGTTGGAAGACGTCACGCACACAGCCGCCGAACTTTTGTACTCGTACGTGTACGAAGTTACAGCGACATCCAACCTTGTCTTCTTGGTGCTTCACACATCTTGTCAGGCATTGTATTTTAGTTGTATACTTAATGGTATTAAGCATGTGATAAGGAGCAGTCAAATGAAAAAAAGAGATAGATCGTAAACAGGTAAATAAGTTGCTTATTATTTCAAAAGTAATCGACGTAACTCTTAATACATTTAACCCACTGTGAGAGAAGACGGTCAGTGCTTTCATCGAAAAATGTTTGTGGTAGCCAAGCGTACACATCTTCTTCGTCCGAAGTAAATCGATGCCCACGAATTGTTTCTTGAGATAATCATATGGAGAGAGGTCGGGACTATATGGAGGAAGTGCAAGGGCTTCCCGGAGAACCTTCTGCAGCGTAGTCGAAACAGACTTGGCAGTCTGTGCTCGGGTATTTCGCTGGCAGTCATGTCTTCCCATGCGATTTCCATGTGTCTGGAACTCAGAGGAAAGACGTTCGTGGTCGTCGATTTGTTTCGGACGAAGAGGTGCACGATTGGGTACTGTAGACACTTTTCCGTGAAGATACTGACCGTCTTGTCTCACAGTGGGATAAATGTATTAACAGTTATGGGGATTACTTTTAAAGTAATAAACAATATATTTACTTTTTTCCCATCTGCCTCGTTTACATTTGATTGCCCCTATAGATCTTAAGAATGTCTTCTTCTTTTACTCTGAATGAAAAGAAGAGCTATTGTGGAGTCAGAACACTATCAAGAAAGGAAGGGAAATTAGCCTTTAACGTGCCGTCAACAAGGTAATCAGACGTGGAGTACAAGATCGGATTTGTTGAAGAAAGGCTGAGGAAACTGAGCATGATCTCAACAAGAGCCATCCCGGGATATGCCTCAGTCGATTCAGTGAAAGCACGGAGAACGTAAATAACAACGGACAGACGCCGTCTTCCGGACTGCAGGCTCCCCCTGTCTAGCGTTCGGGTCGTCTTGCGGGCCCCTGACGGCTGCCACACGCCCGGCACCTCCAGCGGCCTGCCCGCCACTGACCTTTCACGACTGAAGATCCCAGGTGATAGGGCGGCAGCAACAGACGGCTCTGCGAGGAGCAAACGACGTTCTTCCTCTCTCAGGCCCAACAACCTAACTCTGTGGAAAGACGGGACGTACTTCTTGGCCATTGTGGAGGACAGACGTATTCTTCATAGTCTGTCTCCATTCCCGCATACACTACATGTTAGAATGAAGAAGGTCACTAATCGCATGTTTTTTGTTATCTGTGTACGTATCGACTGCTTGTAAAGACATTGCTTTCCCCGAAAGTCGATAATTTTTTTTTTTCTTTTGTGCATTACCTTATCATAGTACGTATGTATCATTTATTTCAACTATTCAAATGGTTCAAATGGCTCTGAGCACTATGGGACTTAACTACTGAGGTCATCAGTCCCCTAGAACTTAGAACTACTTAAACCTAACTAACCTAAGGACATCACACACATCCATGCCCGAGGCAGGATTCGAACCTGCGACCGTAGCTGTCACGCGGTTCCAAACTGACGCGCTTAGAACCGCACGGCCACACCGGCCGGCTTCAACTATTCTTTATTTGTTAATACGTCACATTGTTTCTTCATTTATTTTGCCACTGTTTTATATATTATATTGTACGAATATGAATGTTCTGGTTTTATATGCTTTGTAATCTTTGGTTAGGCTAGGAGAAGTTCTGTGTCCGATAGAGAGCGAACGACTATCGACAGAGAGCGTGCGAGTTGTGGTGGTATCTTTGCCGGTTCGCGGGTGGAATAACGTTGCAAAGTTCGGCGTGAAAGACGGTGATACGCGGAAAAACAGTTAATTACAGTGCGTCCGCTGTGTTAATAGGAGATCGTGCATTATTAAGTGAACAGTAACAAAATGGTTCAAATGGCTCAGAGCACTATGGGATTTAACTTCTGAGGTCATCAATCCCCCAGAACTTAGAACTACCTAAACCTAACTAACCTAAGGAGATCACACAGATTCATGCCCGAGGCACGATTCGAACCTGAGACCGTAGCGGTCGCGCGGTTCCAGACGGTAGCGCCTAGAACCGCTCGGCCACCCCGGCCTGCTAAATGACCAGTAAAACGTGAAAAGTATATCGAGTGTTTGCGGTGACGATTTTACATACTGTGTGAACTTGTGACAATTAGCCGTGAACTAGACACCATTGTCCTGTGGAGACACTAACTATTAGAATTGGGTGAAAGTGGAACAAACCAAAATTTTAAGTAAAAGAACAGTGCTGTGATATGATCAAGAAACGTTTATTATATCATCAAAACTGTCTTAAAGACGACGACGTAAATTGAACTGATGTTTAACGGACTGTTATAGTGATAAACACATGTGACTGCTTTCCTGTGGCAACACGGTGAAAGAACTGTGCGAAGTATTGGCATTAACCGGCTATATATCGTAAATATTAAAGATATTGCATAATTCCGACCTACCCGCACGGCGTGATTAATAAACTTTTAATAATAAAACGCCGCGCGCGTAACGACAACGCCCACACTGGAACTATTATTATCGCGCCAGTGCTGCCAGCTGATTCGACTGCAACGGAGACGTGGACCACCGTCGTAACTGGAATATTAATGAAACAGGAGGATCTATCATTATCTTCACGCCACGAACCAAGATTATCTTCACACATCGTCCTCGCGGACCACCGCTGACGTCATCGCACTGCCTGCAGCAACAGTTAAGACACTAAAAGAAAATTATTACGCTCTCTCTCGTTTCAAAATTAAAGACAACTGCAGTTAAATTATCTATTTTAAAAATACTGTCACAATATCAAGGTTCAATTTTGTTTAGTTCCAAAAAATATTCTTCCCATTATTTCGTCTTGTTGACAGTGTTGAAAACCCGCCAAATTAAAGTTCAATTAATAACTTTCTTTCAAAATTCTTCTCAGATATTTTGCTGCTCATCATAATTTTATATTAATGTTGGGGTGTAACTTCTTTTGGAGGGAGTACATATTTTATTTTTTGTGCAGTAAAATTAGCTACCATACAATTACTTTTATTACCAGCTGATGCTGTCAGCAATTACTGCTTGAAAACTGACCAATGGGATTTTTACACCTATTTTCTCATTGGCTGTCGGCTTCAAAACAAAATTACGAATTTCGTGGACATCTAGCAGATGCGCGATGTCTATGTAGGCCCCTACAATTTTCTTTCTCTCTCTCTCTCTCTCTCTTTTTTTATATTGCGTGAAGGTGACTTTAATTGTTCATTTGGCCCCCGCTAAAGTGAGTTATCGTTGCAACTATATAATAATTGAACTGAATTACCTAATTTATTTTTTTAGTACGTAAACATTGGCGTACCACATTTAGATTAAAATTGACGTCTTATTGGCCCCACATAAGATTCTGCACGTTCTGACAAAGACTAAGCCAATTTTTTTTTTTCTTTCGTCCATGACTAACAGGGGTAGTCAGATTCCTTGTATAGGTCATGTTTTATTATTTTAAAAAACGGCTCTGAGCAATATGGGACTTAACATCTATGGTCATCAGTCCCCTAGAACTTAGAACCACTTAAACCTAACTAACTTAAGGACATCACACAACACCCAGTCATCACGAGGCAGAGAAAATCCCTGACCCCACCGGGAATCGAACCCGGGAACCCGGTCGTGGGAAGCGAGAACGTTTATTATTTAAAAGGGGATTGTTTTTAGAAGTAGAGAACCAGTTTCTTTACATGCTCCAGAAATTATCTCTTTTGCTCATCACTTTTCTGACTAATTTGACGCGGCCCGCCATGAATTCCTCTCCTGTGCCAACCTCTTCATCTCAGAGTAGCACTTGCAACCTACGTCCTCAATTATTTGCTGGATGTATTCTAATCTCTGTCTTCCTCTACAGTTTTTGCCCTCTACAGCTCCCTCTAGTACCATGGAAGTCATTCCCTTATGTCTTAATAGGTGTCCTATCATCCTGTCCCTTCTTCTTATCAGTGCTTTCCACATATACCTTTCCTCTCCAATTCTGCGCAGGACCTCCTCATTCCTTACCTTATCAGTTCACCTAATTTTTAACAATCCTCTGTAACACCTCCAGAACTATAGCCGATGTATCTGGCAACGTGAACTGACGCGAGTGTAGTATAAAGGCAGTGAACGGCTGTCTTGCAAAAAGCGCAACTCCATGTACTGTTCAGATGTGAAATTTAGCTTTCATTAGGGCAGCACGTTTAATGATCCCACACTTGCTGTACCTGTGCAGGGACCTGTACAGGCGACAAACGTCTAGCCATTGGAGACAGATTGGGGGAAAAAAATTTGTACCAGTCGGCAGAATAACTCAGATGAGGGTCTCCTGGCCAATACTGGCAGCCTATCATTTCATGACGTTTGTGTAAGTATACATTTAGAATGTTTGTCTCAAATGATCGACCACCAGTTCTACAAAAGCTTTATGAAAAGGCTATACAGAAAAAAAAGAAAGAAAACACGGCAGAAAGAGTCCACATTTGTGGCAAGAAAGATAATGATTCTTTCACAGTTGTAAAACGCCTGCCTGTTTAGCGTTGCTAATTAGCGAGTTTCAGCCAAATGAATAAGACTTACTATCTTACTATTTAAGGCAAAACTTAAGTAAGAGAAGGGATCGTTTGACAGGATAACTCTTGAGGCATTAAGGAATCCTCTGTTTGGTAATGGAAGTAAGTGTGGTTGATAAAAATTGTAGAGGGGGACCAAGAGATGGATACAGTAAGAAGATTCAGATGGATGAAGGGCGCAGTAGTTTCGCAGCGCTGAAGAGACTTCTACAGGATAGAGTATCGTGGAGAGTTGCATCAAACCGGTCTTCAGACTGAAGACCACAACAAAAACAGTAAATCCCGGAGATATAAACGTCCAACATGATTTCAAACCTCGTTTTGAATGGAGGATACCCGTGAATGCACTACTGCTAAACAGATTTATACGGACAAGGCGTGAAGGTCGGTATTTCACGGCATGTCGTGTCTACAAAATCTGTAAGAATCCCCTCATGAAGGCACATGTCACTCACTGTTGTGGAAAACACCCTTTAGAGCAATGTTATATCTGGCTCTGCATTAAAACAACAAATACACGGCATCGCTGGCGGTAGAGACAAAAACATTTCAGGGAGTGGTGTTGATAGGCAGTCGTTATCACGACCGAGTTATCAGATGTCCGTACAAAGGTGAAGCGGGTCGACTCTATTCGCAGAAATCGCTGGCCGCTGTTTGGAGAAGCTCTGGCTCTGTCTACATTCAAAGAATGGGGGAAGGGCGGTCAGGCTGTAGAACGTCCCATTGACGACGCTGTCGTTAGAGCGTGACAACAGTTGCTGATAGCAGAGCACAAAGGATCCCGTGGGACAGTAAACGTCCCGCCCTCTTTTCAGAGGATGTCTTCTGAAGTGACAACCACAGAAATCCTATATCTACAGGATAACACCGGTATTTGTAGTACGACCCTCGCTATTGTACATCCAGTGTCGCAAATCGATATTTCATCAGTTAGTTGTTCCTTCGACAATGGCAACTGGAGTCGCTTGGAAAACAGAGATAATAGAAAATATCATACTCGCCCTTCAAGAAGTATCTCGGGAAGATGGTCGTGAAAACAAGAAGCACAGTGGTATTTAATCAGGCTTTCTGCCTGCAGTCCGTACTGGACTCGAACTGGAAGAAACACTGACATGTGGTATTAAATGAAACAACAAGTTTACTGTTACCAGTGATGACTGGGTGTTGTGTGATGTCCTTAGGTTAATTAGGTTTAAGTAGTTCTAAGTTCTAGGGGACTGATGACCATGGATGTTAAGTCCCATAGTACTCAGAGCCATTTGAACCATTTGAACTGTTACCAGTCACCGTTTTATTTATTTCCACGACGCGTTTCAAAGGTTTAAACCTCCATCATCGGGTGGATTTACATTATTTAGTACGAAATTTGTGTGTTTTGTGTTACGATTTTTGGAGGAACTTGTGGCACTGCCTAGTGGAGAAACAAGACACTATTTCAGAACATGGCTTTGGATTTCTTCTGACAAAAAATTAAACTGATATCTAATGGTAAACATAAAATAAGTAAAACAGAGTACCTCCAGTGGTCACAGCTTCCTATTCGCTGTCGTAACACATCACATGTATACTGTCACATTTGTAAAGAAATATGGCGTCTAGAATCTGCTGGGTTCAAGGTTCGTATAGCAGAAGAGAAGACATAATCGCAATGTACATAGAATATACATCGTAACAATATTATTACAGAATAATTATTTAAAGGATTTGGAGGTGTTTGTTTTGAGGTGTCGAATATATGTGTGTGTACTTCAGGTGACATATAAATACGATTTTGACAAGTTAAAACAGCTTAACATTCGTACTCGTTTATACAACCACGTGATATGTTAAAATGGCTTAAATTTCATACTTGTTAATAATAATTAGGTGAAATGTTACAGACGTTGCATGCTAAGAACTCTCCGCCATGCATTTCTCAGTCGTTTGCAGAGTATGTATGTAGAGGTAGAAAAGCTCAATCGATAACATCGAATGATATCGACACCTACTGATTATATTTGGTCGCTGGCAACGTTAGGTTACCGGCAGGTCTATGCTCAAAAGTCTACGTTTACGAACGCTGAAGTCACAAAGTAGAGTTCACGGCCGTTGAAATGTCGTGTTTAGTTATATATGAAACAATCTTGTTTTTTCACATTTCATTTATGTACTATTATTAGCGTCCGAAAAACATTCACTATCAAGATATACACTGACGAGCCAAAACATTATGATCACCTGTTTAGTAGCGTGTTTGGCAATATAATGCAATATATCACCGATTTCCCGTGTCATCGATTCTGCAGTTCGTTGGTAGATATTTGAAGCTATGTGGTACCAGGTATCTACGCACAAGTCATGTAATTCCAATAAATAACTGGCCTCTGATATGTGATTGCGCTCGATAGCTACACTGATGGGAACCATCGGATCCACATTAGGCGAATTTGGCGACAAACGTGATTTCACCATCATGTTCCGCGAAGCACTGCAGCCAGCCGCGGTGGCCGAGCGGTTCTAGGCGTCTCAGTCCGGAACCGCGCGACTGCTAAGGTCGCAGGTTCGAATCCTGCCTCGGGCATGGATGTGTGTGATGTCCTTAGGTTAGTTAGGTTTAATTACTTCTAGGGGACTGATGATCTCAGATGTAAGTGCTATAGTGCCCAGAGCCATTTGAACCATTTTTGAAGCACTGTAGCACGATTCTGGCCTCGAGACACGGACAATTATATTGCTGAAGGATGACGTCGACGTCAGGGAAGACATCACGCATGAAGGGATGCAGGTGATCCACAGCTGACATGGTCTCTTTGATTACTACCACAGGTCCCACGCAAGCGCAGAAGAGTGTCTATATAGCATAACACCGCTCCGACCAGCCTGCGTCCGTGGCGCACCCGTTAGCCTGGATGACGGCGTTTGTGCAGACGACCATCGACCTGGTGCAGCAAAAACGTGATTCATCCGACAAGCCGACACGTTTCCAATGTTACACAGTCTAATCTAGATGATTCCTACACACTACAATCTCAACTGACGATGTTGGTGGCTCAACATGTGAACACTCTTGTTCAACAATGTGCTCTGAATGGTGCACTCCAAAACACATCTGCGTCCACCGACATTGTGCTCTTTCGCCAGTGGTGCCAAGGACAAGCAAAAAAGCCTCCAGACCCCAAGTTCTGTGAAGAGTCGTGGACTTCTAGCCATTTAGTGTCTAGTGGTAGTTTCACTGTCCGTCTATCACTTTCCGTAGATCCTCACGACAGTAGCACGTGAAGATTCTATCAGCTTCGCCATATTCGAGATACTCGTTCACAGGCTCTGCGCAATAACAATCTGCCCTTTGGAGAAGTCGCTTATCTGAGTGCATTTCTCCATTTGCAGCGCATGTCTTCGCTAGGGTAATCTCCCATCCGGCTTACATACTTTTATTACTACGTCACGCGCCCGCAATGCCACCAGGAGGCATCCAACCTTGCATCGGGTAGTGGTCATAATGCTTTCGCGAATCAGTGTATTTCTATGCCTACGTACTAAGCAGCTCGCATCAGCCACCTAGTCGAGGTTGCGTGCGCGGTAAACTGATGAACCGAAACCGCATCAGCACTGACCACAGCGGAATCGAATGCCACGCGCTGGCGTTATGGGCATACAGTGCGACAAAGAAAATATACAAGTGTATCAGAGACGAAGGAGAATCATTATAGCTGCGGGAGCCGTCGCAAATGGGGAAATTCACTAATATAAGCGATTTTGAGAAAGGGCAGACAATTATGGCTCAGCGTCTGGGAGCGAACATCTGAGAAACGGGAAAACTTGTCGGCTGTTTGCTTGCCACTGTGGCGAGCGCCTATGAAAAGCGGCTGAAGAGTGGTTAAACTTGGAGTAGGTGACAAGGTGTAGGACGTCCACACCTCACTGAACGTGCATCTCGGCGGTTTGCAAGCTCAGTAAAGCAGAACAGGCTGCGATCTGTGGCAAATTTGACGGCAGAGGACACTGCTGGTGGAGGCACAAGATTTTCGGGGTACGACGTTCAGAGTACTCTACTGGACACATGACACCCCGGCGAACAGCTCGTACGTATCCCCACGTTGACCCAACGATATCGTCAGTTATGATTGCAGTGGTGCTGAGATCATCAATATTGGACTGTGGATCAATGGTAACGTGTCGGCTGATCGGACGATTCGCATTTCTTATTTGCACCAGGTGGATGGTCCTGCCCAGACACGACAGCGTCCTGGTCAACGGTCGTTGGAAACATATAGCACATCAGGGAAGCAGGCCAGTGAGGACAGTATATTGCTATGGAGGAAGGATATTGACCTTGGCCTCCATGGGATCTCTGCTAGTAATCGAAAACACGATGACAACTGTGGACAATGTGAATAATGTTGAGAGCCACTTACAAAGGAAACAGTTTTTGTTTCTTTTTTCAAATGAACTCCACAAGTACGTGTAGTAAGGATATAAGTGCACCATAAAAATAAACAAATAAAAAAAATCCAAGCCACTTTCAATCCGTATTCTGCACTAATTAGACTGTTTATTCCATTCAATTTTCTGGTTTACTAATTTTTTTTTAATACTACATACATGGAGAAGACATTTGGTTAACATTAAGTGAAATTCTAGTGAACGATACAGACTTTATTAGTTATTCGCAAATCACAATAGAGACTGAAGTAAACAGAATGCATTGTTTTAAATTTGAACGAAACCTTAGTGGTACCTTCGAAGGTCAATTTGTAACTGATTGGACTCTGTAAGGAATGAAGAAGTATTTTCTTAAGTTGCATGCTGCACTGAATATAGTGAATAGATATAAACACTATGTGCCACCTAAGAATAATATAAAATAATTACTGCAGTTTAGTTTATAAATTTGCGTAATGAGAAAGTAACATTGTTCCTACGAAACTGTCCTGCCTGTGTACAAATAAGAGTACAAATATTCCATCCGCACCGAGGATCTCTACAATGAATACCACCTTGAAACCCTCGAGGGAGATTCAAAAAACTCGCCACAAGACTATACAGGAACTCGAGACACTCGATCACTCGTTTCATCCTTACTCTGGGGAACTATGATCACAACCATAGGTGGAAGCATAAGCGGCCAAAGACGTTGGTAGCTGGGGCATAACCACCAATGGCGAGATAACATACACTCACAAGCGACAACATCGGCAAGCCCCTGCACATCAGCAATACTGACTTGATATGCCAGCTGCTATCACAGCCGACCAACAGCAGACAGCAGGGAAGCCGACAAGCTCGCACACTGAATCACAAACAAACCGCCAGCACTAAACACACTGTGAATCCGATGTAAGACCAATCGGGCACTAACTGATGATGAACCCAACTGTCACAGGCTTACTGATGCTGACCGAGAACCCAACACCGGTATGCAGCTGCAGCCGCCGAGTAACACCGCTGCACAACGTCAAAGGTATCCGCCGGCATGATGCCCACTACTACTAACAAAGCCTTCCCTCGCATGGCAGCAAGAAAACCGCTACTGCTCTTACAACCGAACCACGCTATAGCAGAAGTTTTTTCCTCTTGACATTTCGCTTATCACATTTTTTTTTTCTCTGTCCTTCAAATCGCTACCCATCCTTCAAATATCGACCCAATCTCCAGATGAGCGCGTATTAATGGTTAATCATAATCAGACGTACGCAAGCATCGCAGTACCCACATCCTGCGAGACCTCACTTAGTAGAAACTAACCAATATGCAGAGTGGGGTAAACCTTTTGTGTTGGCCATCATGCCGTGCTTTTGCATATATACAAGAACTTAAGACAGCTGGAACACACGGAAACTTTAGCAAATGTATTATACGCACTTTTCACTACTTCAGAAACTTGACCTAGATAGAGAAAGCAATCCTTAATATCCTGATTTATGTACAGTTATATTTACTCAATACGGATTTCGTATGAGGTAATTCGGATATTTCGTTTTGTTTTTTTGAGTATGAATAGAAATATACCTTAAGATTTTGAAAATTTAATAATATCCACGCAAATATACAAATAACATGAGTAAGTATTCCATAGTTTTAGTAGAATTTTTTATTTTGTATTTAGTATTTTATAGCAAAAGACTATTTGAAAAAAATGAATTTCAGTTTGTGGGCAGATGTAAGGTAAGTAGCTTAATCTCCGTAATCGTGTTATAGCACCGAAGAGCATACTCATTTTTATCAACAATAACGGAAGCAACTCGCAGTGCCAACAATGCAAGAGTATACGGATGGCAACTAGCTGTGGGCGATAGTGTATAAAGGAGTACTGCTATTATTGATGTAATAACGTATCGATATTGTACTCCTCACTTATCGCCGGCTTCTGGAGGTTTCAGAGCCAAGCACAGTTTGTCTCTGAGGGAGCACTGTCATGCCGCATAATGACAATGATGCGCCAGCTTTGTGGTCACGCGGTGTCTTGGTGCGTGCGAGGAGAGTCTGTGTTGGGGTCCCGCATGGAGCGGTCGCGCGCAGAAGCATCGCGGATAATTAGTGGCAAGAATATGGTAGAAAGTGGAATCAGTAGTTGAAAGCATCACGTTGATTTGTAAAAGAAAGGTATTTCAGTAAATCAGTTATTTTGCGGAACGGTGCGCGGGATCGAAATTTTATGGCTAATACAGTGTTGTTGAGAAACATGTTAGTCGTGGAAAGTGAAATGCAAAAGATTCCTTTAGCAATGATTACTTGTTTGGCTAATGTTCAAACTCATCGTAGTAATCGTTATTTTGATGTTGATGTGAAACAAATATAACTGGTAAACGCCGGCCGGAGTGGCCGAGCGGTTCTAGGCGCTACTGTCTGGAACTGCGCGACCGCTACGGTCGCAGGTTAGAATCCTGCCGCGGGCATGGATATGTGTGATGTCCTTAGGTTTGTTAGGTTTAAGTAGTTCTAATTTCTAGGGGACCGATGACCGCAGCAGTTATTAAGTCCCATGGTGCTCAGAGCCATTTGAACTGGTAAACGAGACTGGGTGAACATGGGCATTGTTAGGGAAGTGTGTAACGCCCAAAATGAACAATAACCCAAAGTAATTTGACTTGTACTGTTATCACTTCAAGGTCACATTCTTCAGTGAGTTACAACATCAGCTCAACTCACCGCCACCATAAACTGTCATGGTATGACGGTCTAAGGAAGGTCAAAAACTGACCGAGACCGTTTACAATCAGGATAAATGTTTTGAAGTCGAGATTGTTTGTGTCCATTCTTAAAATTCTTCATAATTTAATTAAATCATTTCAATATTTGAAAGCATGCATCGTCGCTGGTCACTGGGGCTCATCACTGAAGACAATTCTGTTCCAGTCACTGACATTTCTGGCCGTAGACGTGTGTGGAGACACCCCATACAGCAATGGGATGCCAACCTGTCGCCCAACATACAGCCGAAAACCAGAAGTGACGGTCTGAGCTGCCATTTCTTTTCACAGCAGCACCCCTTTGGTTACAAACCCCAAACACATATCACACTGCCAGTTCCTTTGAGGACCATCGAACTGACAAACCTACAACGACATGGCTATGTTACAGGAGCAGCAGCAGCAGCAGCAGCTGGCCCAGGAGACATCGTCGGCCCAGCCTTGCAGCGCTCACCTCCTCGACAGGACTGATCATTCCATGACAATCTGGCATTGCTTCTATGGTACTGATGCACGATACCCAACCGCTAACATAACCTTACCTTGCACGATCTGTTGCAGATAGCAAGAAACCGCTACTGCCCTTACTACCCTTTTCTTCCCCTTGGCACTTTTTTCCCTCCGCCCTTCAAACCGCTCTTCTTTCAAGCTCGATTCTGTCGAGCTTTTTCGACCACTGCTATCACCCAGATGCGCCCGTATTAATGGGTAACCCTACCCAGACGTACGGATAACATCGCAGTCCCTTGCTCCTGCGATCTCCTCGATTCTAAATACTAACGATGCAGAGGTGACAGTAGACCTTTTGAGTTGGTAACTATGCTTGTGTGAGCGTGGAAGGGATCACACCTTAGTTAAAAAAAAGGTTGTCATCCGCAGCATTCTCACAGCACAACGGTTCGTCGACGATGTTCTCCGCCCCATTTTGTTGCCGATCATGGCAAAGCATCCTGGGCTTACATTTCAGTACGTTAAAACACGCCTACGCTTGGCGAGAGGGTTTACCGCTTGTCTTCGTGTCTGCTAAACCCTACATTGGCCAACAAGGTCGCTGGACGTCTCCCCAATTCAGAATATTTCGAGTATTATGGGCAGGGCCCTATAACCAGCTCAGGATTTTGACCATATAACGTGCCAATTGAACAGAACTCGGCACGACACCCCTCAGGAGGACATCCAAGAACTGTATCAATCAGTGTCAAGCCTAATAACTGCTTTCATAATAGCCAGAGAGACCAACGCATTATTGTCATGCTCACATTGTGAGGCTCTTTCTCTTGAATATATCATCAAATTTTACTGCAATTGTAACCATTTGTTTATCTGTACATCACATAACACCTGCGATTTCCATCCCATCCGTTTTTTTCCCCTTAGGATATACGTTATCAAAAGTAAAGAGACGGGGACAGACAGGATATACTTGTCTCTTGCCACAGGACACAGTTTATATTTTATTACCGCAACGCCCTATACACAGGGTGTCCCATTTATCTTGTCCACCCGAAATAACTGTTTGTCCAGATGCAAATCCCAAAGATTTCAAGCAAATGTTCTTTAACCGTCAGGGGGACATCAATCAGAATGATTACCTTCGTTGCAGCTTTGTTTTTTACAAAGATATGAACAGCGGTATGACTTTTTTAAACGACACCCTGTATTTTTTATTCGGTAGCACGCCGGTAGATAGTCAAAACAAAATTGCGCAGCCCACTGATGACCAAGAAAAACAAAACATTAATTACGCAACTCTGTTTTTTCGAGGTGGTAGGTGAAACTTTAAAACTACCCACCGTATTTAGGAGATCCATTTATTTAAGACGCAGACTAATATCGAATGTAGTGAGCAGAGTCTCTTCTTCTCGTACTGAAACGACAGTGGCGTGAGCTGCAATTTGCGTTTCACGGTTGACAGCTCTTTCTGAAGGAGAACAGAGCGAACATCAATATGTCAATGCACTGACATGTATTGATGTTGCAGCTCTCTTATCTACTTTATTTATGTTGCCGATAAAAGAGCAGATGTAGTGAAAGAAGAGCTGCACTCGTAATGGAAACCAAGAAGAAAATATTGTTCGTCCATTAACCACGCGGTCCCTCTCTTAGTACCTCTCACTGGGATGCAAAGAACCGTGAACCTCAACCGGGAGACAGATGCTGGTTGCGTGGCTTACACGAGTCAGAGTGAAATCAACAGGAATTTGAGAGCTTTCTGATTCCCCACGAGAGATCTGAGTCAAACGTCATTATTGACAACCAACACGGTTTTAGAAAACGTAGTTCTTGTAAAACAGTGCTAGCTCTTCATTTTCACCAAATAATGAGTGATATTGACAGGGGACATAAAATTGATTGCATTTTTTTTTAAATTTACGGAAAGCTTTTCAGAGCGTTCTTCACAAGCTATTTCTAATCAAGTTTCCTGACTGTGGACTATCGTGTCAGCTGTAGGACTGGATTCGTGAATTCCTGTCAGAAAGACCATAGTTCGTAGTATCCGATTGAAAGTAACAGATGTAACATCTGGTGTTCCCTCTGCTGTTCCTGAGCTACCTAAATCATTCAGGAAATTCAGCTAAATACTTAGCGATTACGTTTACGAATAACTTAAGCTGGAAAGATCACATAGATAATGTTGAGGATAAAGCACACCAAAGACTACGGTTTGTTGGTAGAACACTGACAAAATGGAACAAGTCTACTAAAGAGGCTCCCTACACTCCGCTTGTACGTCCTTTTCTAGAGTACTGGTGTTCGGTGTGGGATCCACACCAGGTAGGCTCGACGGAGTACATCGATAAAGCTTAAAGTACTATCGCAAAATAGGAGAGAGAGTGCCACGGACATGATAAGCGAATTGGGATGCCAGTCATTAAAACAAAGACATTTCTCGTTGTGGCAGGATCTTCTCATGAAATTTCAATCACCAACTTTGTGCTCAGAGTGTGAAAACAATACACTTGGAGGAATGAGCAGCATAAGAAAATCAGAGAAATCAGAGCTCACACAGAAGGATTTAAGTGTTCGTTTTTCCTGCGCGTTGTTCGAGTGTGGAACCTTAGAGAATTGGCTTGAAGGTGGTTCGATGAACCTTCGGCTAGGCATTTAATTGTGAATTGGAGAGTAATCATGTAGATGTTGATGAACTGTGGTAAATGGTCGTTGATATCCTGAGTATCCTCTGATGAAGCTCTCGTCCTAGCTGATCCCACACACGTTTTGTTGAGGCCAGATCTGGCGATCTTGTCAGCCAGGGAGAACCTCAACATCATGCAACCCACACATAGAGACACGTGCCATGTGTAGACGAGTTTTACTATTGAAAACATGGCACCACTATACTGTCACAAGAGAGATAAAGATCAGGATGCAAGGTGTCCATGACGCAACGTTTAATCGTCAGGGTCTCTCAGTCACAACCAACCACTATCTGAAGCCAACCCAATGGGTCCTCACACTCGCCAGGAATAACACCGCTGTGGTTCTACAACACATTGTAAGAACAGGACTTCTACAGTGGTCGCTGCCACAGTGCCTAACAATGGTCAGGCTGGGTAGTGCATTACCACGATACATTGCTGAACACAGTGCGACGACTTTCATCAGCAGTCTATGCTTCCCGGTCATGGCACCACTCCAAGCAAAGTCGTTTGTGTTGGGTGTCAACGACAGCCTAAGCATGGGATGGTGTTCCTCTGCTGCCAGTCTAAGGTGGATGGTGTGGGATGGCTCAGAATGTTGTAATGACTCAATCACTTGTTAACGGACAATAGGTGCAGATGTGAAGGGGTTGCGATGTGATTCGTGCAGACTACAACGACCTACCTTCTGGTGATCAGCTGTAGTCTACTACAACTTTGACGACGAGTATGGGAGAGGCTTGTAGCAACTTGAAGCAGCGTGTGCCTCTATCTTTGGTGTTTACTCTCTGGCTGCAGTCTTCTTCACACCAAAGGCTGCCAACTATTAGTATAGCCCGCTGTTGTTACAGGGGTAACGCTAGTTTCACAGCGATTCCCACAAACGTGACATCATTTTGACGTCATACACAATATCGACGACCGTACCATAGAAGCGGCTATCGACTTTATTTAGCATTCGATACGGGGTGCTCACAAGATTTCATGCACCCATACCAAAGAATCAGGGTGTCCCAACCAAGCCTCCCTGATTTCAAAGACCCAAAAAAGAAACCACAGTAGATACGACAATGAAAAATGTACCACATTGTAGAGCACCTAAAAGAATTTGTTTATTTATCATCAATACACCTCTACATGTGAACCATTTGTAGCATGAAGAATATCGAGCGTACATTCAATTTCTTGCCAAGATCCTTGTAACACTTCCTCTGATATTGTTGCAGTCGCATTAGCGATTCGATGTCGCAACATAGGAATATCGTCCACTTTGGTCGCATACACACAGCCCTTCATGAAGCCCCACACGAAGAAATCAAGTGGCGTGATGTCGGGTGAATGTGGTGGCCAGGCAGTGGGTCCCCCGCGTTCGATCCAACGATTAGGAAATTTCCTATCCAGGAACTTGCGAACAGCCATTGACCAATGCATTGGAGCTCCATCTTGTTGAAAAATGATGTTGGGTTGGAAGTCTTGTATCTGAGGGTACACAAACTGCTCCATCATGTCCAGACACACTGACCCATTTACTGTTTGTTACGCAAAGAAGAACAGTCCAAGAATCCTGTAGTGCATTAGCCCGCACCATACATTTAGTTTAGGGTTATCCTGAACATGTTCAATGACAGTGTGCGGATTTTGCGAACCCCAAATCCGAACATTATGCCTATTAACCCTTCCTGATATATGAAAGGTTGCCTCATCTAAGAATAAACATCTTTCCAGAACGCTGGCATCCATATCAATACGCTGCAGCATATCTGCAGCAATTGTTGTCGGCGTGGATTGTCGTTCGGCGTCAGATGTTGTAGAATTTGCTTTTCATAAGCACACGTACAAAGACGCTGGTGAACTGCATGATGCAATGTTGATCGGGGTACATCAAGTTGCCTAGATGCTTGACGAATTGACTGACCTGGGCTTCTGATAACTGTTTGTCTGATGTCCTCCACTGTATCTTCTGAAACTCCGTAACATGCACTGCCAGAATGATCTAGAACACTTCCTGCTGCCAGAAACTTCCTATACCATTCCTTAATTGTTTTCACATCAGGTGGATCACATTCATACACACGACGATAATTTCTTTGGACAGTAATCGGCGATTTTGTTTCTGCGAACCACACTACTACTTGCGCGCGCAGCTGTGTAGTCGCCATTTTCACTTCATGCGACCATGCTACACTCTGGCGATGATACTTGGCACTTCTGAGGAGGGAATATAAATTCTTTGAGACAGTACGCAGGGGTAGTGCTGCTTGATGTCTCTAGGGCCTTCGATTGCGTGTGGCACGAGGGCCTCCTCTACAAACTGTTTGCATTGGGGGTACCTACGCTACACGTTCGACTCATCAAGTCTTACCTTAGTGGACGAACGTTCAATGTCCGTGCGGGAGCGGATATATCCACAGCAAGGCCCATACAGGCGGGAGTGCCACAGGGTTCTGTCCTTGGCCCCCTGTTGTACTCCTTATACACCTCGGACACGCCAAAGGCTAACAGAGTCTCGCTCGCATTGTACGCCGACGACACCGCGTTGTATACCAGAAGCGCGAACGTGAACCTCATGCGCCGCCGCCTGCAGACGGCATGTGAAGCTCTAGGTACATGGGCCACAAAGTGGCGCCTGAAATACAATGCCAGCAAAAGCCAGGCAATCATCATTACGAGGAAAAGAATCCCCATCGACCCACAGCCAGTGCGGATCATGGGAGGCCCCATCACATGGACCCGCACTGCGAAATACCTTGGGGTGACCCTAGACAGGTGCCTCACGTGGGGACCACACATAAGGGACATTGTGGGTAAAGCCTATGGCAGATTGAGAGCGCTATACCCAATCCTGAACCCGAAGACAACCCTACCCACACGCTGCGGCATTACGCTGTTTCTCGCCCTTATAAGGTCGGTGATGCAGTATGCGGCAGTAGTGTGGGGCAATGCGGCAGACTGCCACATCCGGAGACTACAGGGCCTCCAGGGTAGAGTACTTAGGATGATTATGAAACTCCCGCGTGATTTTCCCACTAGGGAGTTGCATACCATCACTGGAGTGCAGCCAATAAAGGAAAGAATAAGACAGGCCGCTCAATTTTCCTATGAGAAATCACAGCAGTCAGAGAACAGACTGGTCTCGAACCTCGGGAACCAGATACATAGAAGGGGCACCACAAGATGGCCCGACCTGCTACGGCAGTAAAAACCACTACAGTAACGATTATTAACTAACATAAAATGCTCATCACAAAATAGGACCAACACACACGATAGGCCCACTCAAAATACATATTAGGAAACGCAGGAATAGTGCAAAGCACTTACTTGCTCAACCTAGAGATAGTCAGGCACTATCCAACTTGATAAAGAGCGGTGTTGTACAATGTGGTGCATTTTTCACTGTCGTATGTACTGTTGGTTTTCTCTCCTGGGTCATTGAACCCAGGTTGTATATAAATACACATCATTGTTGGAATGATTTATTATAATTATCGCTGTAATAAAATGTCACGTAATGATTCACTGACTTTAATGCCTTCATAAAAGAATGCTCTCTTAGGAGAGTTATTATCACCAACAATTTAAAATTAAGAATGAAATACACTTCTTTTGCAGTATGCCATGTCATTGTGATGGAGCACTGAAACTTTATCACAAACACATCACCATTATGATTAAATGTCACTTTTTAGCGATCAACGATACAACCCTTGAGGATAAAATATGGTAACCAAGACCGGTGTTAAACATCGCATGGTTAACTGCTAACGTAATGATTAATGGCGTGGTTTCTGGAGTGGAATGTTGTTGGTTCGCATCCCGTTACATGCCATTTGTTTTATGTCAACGTTATTAGCTCGTTCTGTTGCTTCCTTATGAATGTAATACAAGAATGTTCTGCAGTGTGGATGTTATTTACATTCAGTCAAATCTGAGAGCGAAGGATGAAATAAATATTTAGCGATTTACGAGTATTTGGTTAGGAAGGAACCTAAGAGGACAGTTTTAAAATTCATATTCTTCCTTCTCACAGATATTTGGCTCTTTATTTCCGAATATGTAGTGACTTACGTGTGTGTGGCTAGGGAGGAATCTAAGGACAGCTTAAATTGCTGCGAGTGAAGCGAGGAGCAATAATACTGATACTCTTCCTTGTCATAAAGTCTATAGTCGATCATCCGGTCGTCGATATTGCGCGTGAATAATGACTTTTCGGTAATTGTTGTGAAACGAGAATTACCCTCGTTACAGGAGCAAGGAGCAATTATTTAAGTTTCCTGCATATATTGTTTGTCTTTCTTTAACCTAAAAGTAAGTTTTTATGTTCTTAATTCTATGTTATACCAGCTACAAACACAACAATAAAATTAAAGTTAAATGGTTAATAATTATGACAGAAATTTATCTTACTAACCATGCTGTGAATTTTTCAATCATTTTATTATTTTAAGTTCTGTTAATCGTTTATCTAACTGGGAGGAAAATCGTACCTTGAGCCAGTTGGTGATAATGCAGCATGATCATACCTTAAGATACTTTGTAATATACGTTAGAATATGGCAATAGAGATTAATAGTATAGAAATGCTACATAGGCTTAAAACAATAAAGCAGCACGTTGCTTTTAAATATTAACATCAATTTTTATGTCTAATTTGTTAAAAAGAAAAATTTGTGAAACTTCCTGGCAGATTAAAACTGTGTGCCAGACCGAGACTCGAACTCGGGACCTTTGCCTTTCACGGGCAAGTGCTCTACCATCTGAGCTACCCAAGCACTACTCAATCCCCGTCCGCACGGCTTTACTTCTGCCAGTACCTCGTCTCCTACCTTCCAAACTTTACAGAAGCTCTCCTGTGAACCATGCAAAACTAGCACTCCTGAAAGAAAGGACATTGCGGAGACATGGCTTAACCACAGCCTGGGGGATGTTTCTAGAATCAGATTTTCACTCAGCAGCGGAGTGTGCGCTGATGTGAAACTTTCTGGCAAGTTCCTCATTGTACGAGACCAAGTGTACTTAGGCCAAATATAAAATTTTGAAAAATTATCTCTACGATGCATTCAATAAATTGATTATGTGTTGTCATTGATTTGATGGGAAATTAGACAAGTATTGAAACGGTCAAATGAGCACAACAAAAATTCAATTATTGTGTCTGCAATGAACATCCTAAAGAAAACGTGCCCATGGTTCGAGCCCCACCCCTGTAGGTGCCCTCAGATTCGCATGTAGTCCATCACTGGGCCACTGTCACATGCGAATGCCCCTAAAACCTGGATACTGCACTATTCGATTAGCCGGACAAATGGAGACCCACAATTGCACCACTTTCAAATTTTGTCAGCTGCTGATAACGCTGTCTCACAAGAGCGCGTGGCATCTTCGTGTTGCTTACAGCAGTACTTAACACCTGATGCTGTTCACGCCTTTTGCATACCATACCAATCCCGGTACCAACACTAAACACGAACAACATTAATGCCCTCTGCTGGCATTCCACCTATCACAGAGAGTCGCAACTCTGACCATTTACATATCCGCTGATGGTGTGACCGTGTACGAAGTCTCCCTGACATTGCACCATGTCGTCTGGGTGCTTCGCTTTTTTTGTCCCGTAGTCTACGCTGTGTCAGCATTGCAGAATAACTTCACAAAATTTGCTACAGAAAATCTGGTGCTAATCATTGCCAGCTCATTAGGAGAATCAATAGGATATGTAGTTCTTCAAAGAAAGAAGTGACATACAAAAAACTCGTGTGACTGGTTCTCTAGTGCTGTCCTATAAGACACCCTTGCGATTCTCCTGAAATTACTTTTACATCTTTTTTAAAAGAGTAAACCACCATTTGAATGTGTATTATTGTATTTGTCATCTAGATTTAGGCTTTTATGCCACCATCAAGAACAACTCTGAAAGTTGTTAGACCAGACTCATGTCTGGTTTACCTGCTTTGGACTTCTTTGACAGATATAGCATAATAATACTCTAACAACTTTAAGCGTTGTACTTGATAATGGCATAAAAACAGAAAACTATATAGTGCAGAAGATAACATAGTAATTTTTTCTTGAGTCATTAGTATTTTGACTGGTTTGATACGGTCCGGCACGAATTCCTCTCCTGTACCAACCTCTTCATCTCAGAGTAGCACTTGCAACCTATGTCCTCAATTATTTCTTGGATTATTCCCATCTCTGTCTTCCTCTACAGTTTTTGCCCTCTACAGATCCCTCTAGTACCATGGAGTCGTTCCCTGATGTCTTAACAGGTCCTACCTTCATGTCCATCCTCCTTGCCAGTGTTTTCCACATATTCCTTTCCTCTCCGATTCTGCACAGAACCTCCTCATTCTTATCAGTCCGCTTAATTTTCAACATTCGTCTGTAGCACCACATCTCAAATGCTTCGATTCTCTTCTGTTCCGGTGTTCCCACAGTTCATGTTTCACTGCCATACAATGCTGTGCTCCAAAATTCTCAGAAATTTCTTCCTGAAATTAAGGCCATTGTTTGATATTAGTAGACTTCTCTTGGCCAGGAATGTCCCTTTTGTCTCTGGCTAGTCTGCTTGTGATGTCTTCCTTGCTCAGGTTGTCATTTGTTATTTTACTGCCTAGGTAGCTGAATTCCTTGACTTCATCTACTTCGTGACCATCAAACCTAATGTTAACTTTCTCGCTGTTCTCATTTCTGCTTCTTCTCAGTACTTTCGTCTTCCTTCGATTTACGCTCAATCCATATTCTGTACTCATTAGATTGTTCATATCATTCAGCAAATCATGTAATTCTTCTTCACTTTCATCCAGGATAGCAATGTCATCAGCGAATCGTATCATTTATATCCTTTCACCTTTAATTTTAATTCCATTCTTGACCCTATCTTTTATTTCCATCATCACTTCTTCAATGCGTAGACTGAAGACTACATTCCTGTCTTACACCCTTTTTTAAACTAAGCACTTCATTCCTGGTATTCCACCTGTTATTATTCCCTCTCGGCTCTTGTACATAATGTATATTGCTCGTCTCTCCCTATACCTGACCACTATCTTTCTCAGGATTTCGAACATCTTACAACCATTTTACACTGTCGAACGCTTTTTCCCGATCGACATGTCCTAAGAACGTGTCTTGATTTTTCTTTAGTCTTGCTTTCATTATCATTCGCAACATCAGAATTGCCTCTCTGGTGCCTTTACCTTTCCTAAAACCAAACTGATCGTCATCTAACACATCCTCAATTTTCTTTTCTATTCTTCTGTGTATTATTCGTGTCAGCAACTTGGATGCATGAACTGTTAAGCTGACTGTGCGATTTTCTTCGCACCTGTCACTTCTTATAGTAATACACAGTCAAATGGCAATTTACTCTTTTAAACAGTGTTGCACGTCTGTGGCTCAACACTTTCGAAAACTTTTTACTTTTACATCTGTTGACTTCGGCCCCATAAACGACGACGTGTACAATTCCATTCGCTAGAAAGTTCTGGCTAGTAAGTCGTGAACCCAGTCACTAATCTGCTCCGATACTCCGTCCGTTAGTAGCCGCTGCGAAACTGTGTCGATTGCCTTCCGGAAGTCAAGCAAGAGAGCAGGGACCTGCGCACCTGTGTCACCCCGTTCCCGGTGGAGTACACACAGCAGAGCTCTGGCAGGTACCCGCGCGGTCACGTGGGTTGCACGTGGGCTGTTTTTTGAGGTCGTGATAAGGCGGCGCTTCCGCGGCACCTGCGCCCCTGATAAACAGGAAGCCGGGCGTCGAGCCGGGGACCGCGATAGCGCCGCTTCTTCCCAGGGTCAGAGACCTCCACAGCACACCGCGTCCCAACCCGCCACGCCACAACATAAGCGAGCCGCTCTTCCTGGAACACGCCGTGCTAAAACTATTCGTTTCCCAGAAGGGGTCTTCCGGCGTCTCTGCTGTAAAACGACCCAACGGTAAACAGACCTCCGCATCTTAATGAAAAACTGTTTTGTTTCGTCTTGCGATACGGTATCAGCTTCTGCTGCGCACAGGCAGAGACTGGCCTCTTAGCATAAAACACAGGTCTGTTCGCGCTGAGGTTACAGCGGAGGCGCGATTACAGATGAGCAAGACACGAGATTACTGATACCGAGGCAGATGGAAACCTCTCGCTAAAGGCACGCGGTCGTCATCTTCTGCTCCCCTGCTGAAGCAGAATGCTGGCAAAATCCGTGGTAAATTCAAACTTGCTTATATCTTCATCCACACGTGGACTGTTAAGAAAACAAACGCTGCATGGCTCAGAGGACTTACGGTACAACGATCGTTTCCCACCTTTCCTTCGATTGTTTTCCTTTTCACCATTAAATATGAAACTGTTCGGTGAAGAAAATGTAAAAAATCGGTTGCCATTGTTGTGTCACTCGGCATGTCGCCGTTTCACACCATGCATCCATCTGACTAGGCTAGTTTGTCTGTTTTCTGTAACGTGTTCCCAAGACACCTCAGATGTCACCTCACATTTTTACTAAGACGCATTTACAAATTTTTAATAGACAGTGCGCCAAATAATTAATGAGTCAACAATTTTCAACACTTCTGTCAGCTGTAATTTCATTATAAATTTATTGGCAACCAGTTTCGATGATACACTTGGTCATCATCAGGCCATCTAAATACAAAATGACTGAAATTTCTCGAAAGACATGTCAGAAAATCCCACGTGAAAATAACCGGTGTCGGCATCAGTTCCTGTAAGCAATCACACGCGGTGAAACCGCAAACAGAGGTAGTGACTGATTCATTTCAGGAAAATTCAGCAGTTTGTATTTAGAGGGTCTGATGATGAAATGTATCTCCGAAGCCGGTTGCCAAATAAACTGATAATAAAATTACAGCTGACGATAGTGCTGATAATTGTAATATTCCTCTCGGCTGTGGTCCCGTCTTTCTATTTAACGAGGATGGATAGGCTGAAACGTGTTTTACGTCTAATTTAATTTCAATGGTGCTGTTACATGGATCCAAAATAATTCCCTTGCATCTCCATACAATGTTTACACTGATCACACAAATTTCTGAAAGAAAGCTGCAAGTCCTTTTGTCTGTTGGTCGCGACAACATGCATATCCTCAATGTCACTGAAACTTTCCCCTTTTAAAGTACGTTTAATTTTCCAAACTAGAAAAAAGTCTGCAAGTGCCATTATAGGCGATTAGGATGGGTGTCCGAGCACACATGATATATACTAAAAGCAGTTTCACGAGTAGTGTACCTGTGCATTGTGCACTGAATGTGGCATGAACCGGCACCAAATCTGTCTCTTCCGCAAATATTTCTCTAAAATGGAGCTGACACCAAGTTTGACTGCAAGCATTTTGGTGGTAATTTTTGTATCACTGATAACGATTTCCTTGGACTTTCCTTATTTTCATCTTCCTGAGCAGCCGACTTCTTATAATTGATCTTTCCCATCCTCACAACCAGCGAAATACTTGTGCAAGACTAACACAACATGTCTTTGCAAGTAAAATTCTATCACAGCTCTTGATGCTACGCTTGACCGCCGCTACTTGAATAAGGTTACTTTCCCAGGAGCTGTACATGCACTGGCTGAGTCATCGACACGATCGAAGCGCCTGTGTGTTCTGGCTAATAACAACGGGTGAAATGGTAAACACGTCTGCTGCGTTTCTTGAAAGTGTTCCTGGAAAAACAGTCGGTATCATTACTTACAAAAGTCATTGGATAGAGATGTTCACGTATACAGATGGCTGTAGTATCGCTTACACAAGGTATAAAAGGGCAGTGCGTTGGCGGAGCTGTCATATGTAGTCACGTGATTCAAGTGAAAAGGTTCCGACGTAATGATAGCCACACGACTGGACTTACCGGACTTTCAACGCGGAATTGTAGCTGGAGCTAGACGCATGGGAAATTCCATTTTGGAAATCGTTAGGAATTCAAAATCCCGAGATCCGCCGTGTCAAGAGTGTACCGAGAATACCAAATTTCAGGCGTTACCTCTCAACACACAGTGGTCGACGGCCTTCACATAACGACCGAGAGCAGCGCCGTTTACGTAGAGTTGTCAGTGGCGACAGACAAGCAGTACCGACTGAAATAACTGCAGAATCAATGTCGGAGGTACGACGGACGTATCCATTATGAATGAAAGAATCACAGCACTGGCGTAATATTCTATACTAACATTACACCAATATTCTATACTAAATTTACACTAGAGCTGAGTGTTTCATTCATAATGCATAAAATACCCTACCAAGAACCGACGGAGTAGTCAGTCAGTACGAAGGCATCCGCCATGAGAGTCCGCCGAAATCTTGGGTCAGTTGGATGTTGCAGAAGATAACCTACGTGAGTGCTTGTGCTAACAGCACAACATCGCCTGCAGCGCCTCTCCTGTGAGCTGTGTTTACATGGAATGAACTTTGTCTTCTCATCCATCAGAACCCATCATTGACAGGAAATATTTACGTTCGGCTGCTTGGAGGGCATTTACAGCCATTTATGGACTTCATGTTCCCAAATTACGATGGAATTTTTATGGATGAGAATGCGCTATGTCACCGGCTCACGTCTGTTCAAGAGTGGTTTGAAGAACATTTTGGACAGTTCGAGCGAATCATTTGACCACTCAGATCACGCGACATGAATTTAATCGAGCACTTAAGGCACATAACTGAGAGATAAGTTTGTGCACAGAATTCTGAGTCCATGATCCGTCGAATTGCTGCACTATGTCGGGAAAAAAGTCCGACACAATATTAGGAAGCATCCCATGACTTTTGTTACCTCAGTGTATTTGGCACAGGGTGCATGTTAACTAATACCTGAATTTGATTCTGGACTCTGCATTGATTTCTTGATTCTTTGTTTGTAAAAATACTGTGAAAAAAAGGAACCATTGTTCAGAAGAGTATTGTACTCGCCGGACTATTGCGTGAGAAACGCATACTTTACTACCGTGAACCCTTGCGTGGTATTCATGTGTCCAGAGAGTGAGTGGACATACTGTGTGAAAGAGGACACCGCATGGGCACATTCTACGAATCTGAGCATGGAATGTAAGAAGCTTGAACGTGGTAGGAAAGCTATAAAATCTAAAAAGGGAAAGGCAAGGGCTTAATCTAGATATAGTGGGGGGTCAGTAAAGTAAAATGGAAAGAAGACAAGGATTTATGGTCAGTAAAGTTATGAGAAGTAGCAGAAATGAGAACAGCGAGAAACTTAACATCAGGATAGATGGTCACGAAGTAGATAAAGTTAAGGAATTCTGCTACCTAGGCAGTAAAATAACGAATGACGGACGGAGTAAGGAGGACATCAAAAGTAGACTAGGAATGGCAAAACGGGCATTCCTGGCCAAGAGAAGTCTACTAGTACTAAACATAGACCTTAATTTGAGGAAGAAATTTCTGAAAATGTACGCCTGGAGTCCAGTATTGTACGGTAGTGAAACATGGACTGTGAGAAAACTGGAACAGAAGAGAATCGAAACATCTGAGATGTGGTGCTACAGACAAATGTTGAAAATTAGGTGGACTGATAGGGTAAGGAATGTAGAGGTTCTGCTTGGAATCGGACAGGAAAAGAATATGTGGAAAACACTGGTAAGGAGAAGAGACAGAATGATACGACATCTGTTAAGACTTGACGGAATGACTTTCATGGTACTAGAGGGAGCTGTAGGGTGCAAAGACTATATAGGAAGATGCAGTTTGGAATACATCCAGCAAATTACTGAGGACGTAGGTTGCAAGTGCTACTCTGAGATGATGATGTTGGCACATGAGAGGAATTAGTGGCGGCCCGCATCAAACCAGTCAGAAGACTGATTGCCTAAAGAAAATAAACAAACAAAAAAAACAGATGAAATTGTACGGCTGAACGATAGCAGGCCCAGCGGTCAAGGAGCCGCTCAGCGCCTCCGTCTGGCCGACCGGTTACGGGCGAGTCCAGGTACAAAGGCGAAGAGCGCCGCCGCAAATGGGTAAATCCCAAAACTGGAAAGTTGGACGGCTGTTGCTTCCAACGCCTCTGTGCAGGGGATGCATCAAAAATGGTGGAGTGCCAGACAAGCCGAAAGATCGCCTCGTACAGCTCTTTGAGAATCTATAACAATTCACAGTCAAGTATTAAAGCAAATCTCAATAGGTCTACGATCTGAGAAAAATGAGGCGCATCTAGTGACGCAACATTATTTTAAATTTCATTCAGTCACACTCCCTGATGACAGTTATGTCGAAATAAAAAGAAAGAGTTGAAATTATGTGTAAAGCTTGTTGTAAGTCAGTAGGGGCACTCACGTTTTAATAGTTGACGAATAGTGTCTTGGTAATTTGCGCGCCATGAGTTACACCGCCGCAATACATACACATGGTTTCCAACTTGTACTACTTGTCTTACTGTGTTAAGCCTTTGACATACGATTAAACTTCTTAATGAGTAGGTTATGACACGATTTTCAATTTTTAAATTCGGTCACTATTTAAATGAAATTTTGAAAATCAAATATTTGTTTACCCTGGAAGTCGTTAGATGAGGAACCTGCAACTCGGACCGTGCACTGTACACTGGGTTATCCATTTAGAATGAAGGTAACCAATGAGGAGGTACTGACTCGAGATAGGGAAAACAGAAATATTGATATAATTTGACTAAAAGAAGGGATAGAGGGATTGGACACACCCTGAGCCACCAAGGAATCGCCACTTTAGTGATGGAGAGAAGTGTGGGATTAAAAGTTTTAGAGGGATCAAAGCTTGATTACAGTGAGCAGGTTCAAATCGATATACGTTGCAGTAGCCATGAAGAGATGGAAAGGCTTAATCTATTCTCACATGTGATGAGTTTGCCGACACTAACTGTGGCGAAACAAGCGCTGTATCGTGTGTGAGATACAGAGGCGAGCGAGTGTGCCGGGACTTACCCCTGTTCACTGCTAGTAGCGCCACATCACCTTAACGCGTCTGTGCGTAATACACAAGTATTGCACCATAATTAAGAATGAAATTAAAGGTTAAAGTTGCTTTTTCAAACTTTGTCAACATAGCATATCAGCATATGCAAATATTACTACAAATGTTTAAACAGTAAAGTATCAGGTTGATTAGGTCAATATTTTTACCTAAATACATCGTTTCAAGAAAAAAAAGTGGCGCTAAATAATAAAGCTAGGAAGCCAGAAATTGGTCATAATGTGCAGATGTCAAAATTAACTGGTACAAGAGATTAAAGCAATATTTTGGTCAGAATTCACGTTTTTAAGTAAAATTGAAGGCGCTAAATATTAGACTTAGAACTGTGAAAATATATATATCGCTTCAGTTCAACATATAAATAATAACTAAGCGACCCCATTAAGCTACCTCTAATAGTTTTCGAGTGATTTACTGAGAACTAAATTTGGAGGAACAAAAAAGCCCTTATATTAACGCTAGAAAGTTTTGGTTACAGTACGTAATGAAACCTATAAAATAATACAGCTATAACAAGTTTTAGGACCTTGATGTTAATAAGAACGAATACAAGGTCTCTTAAAGTTGTAGTTCAGAGGTCATGTTCTACTGTCAGTTCTGTCCTAAAAATTCTAAAAGGATAAGTTTTAATGCAAGCGAGTTAAAACTTTTTCTATGATTTTAACCAACTTAACTACATTCATACAAAAAGTACGAAGATTCTAAATTGATTCATAATATTGTTATTAAATACTGTGTGTCTGAGAAAGCGACCGTTTAGAGACTGCTACCGTGTGCATAGGGCGGATGACAGCAGTTGTTCCCTTGGCCGTCCGCTACGCCACATATACATAAATACAGCCCGAGAGGCATGACTAGGATTCACTTCGCACCTCCGCAAGACCGCTACGGTCGCAGGTTCGAATCCTGCCTCGGGCATGGATGTTTGTGATGTTCTTAGGTTAGTTAGGTTTAACTAGTTCTAAGTTCTAGGGGACTAATGACCTCAGCAGTTGAGTCCCATAGTGCTCAGAGCCATTTGAACCATTTTCACTTCGCACCCAGCCAACGTAAGATCCGCCGCTTCAGTCAACCGCCGGAGTGCGCGCTGCCTCGGATGACGTCAGAGAAAGTCTGTTACAAAATACTTATTTTCAGTAATAATAGAAAGTGAACCCGTGACGACTGTACACCGTCCTGGATCGAATAGATTTCGCAAAAGTAACTGTTAGTGTGCCACCCGTAGTGTTCACAAATCCGTGTATCAAGTGGTGGCAATTACTTTCCATTTTTGTGGCGAGCATTGATTTTGATGATCAATAGTCAGGGCGAAAGACAATTTAGTAGGAACTTACCGTAGAGGTCGCCTCTGAATTGCTCATAGTGTTGTTTAGAATAGAGAGATTTACTGTCAGTATGAACATAATGAATATTACAATGTTGTGCGTGTGAAACTTTACCAAATATATATATCAATTAGAACTCAAAATCTTCATTTTTAATCATATTCCTGATCCCGTTGAGCAAATAGAGAATATAAACATTTCTTTAGTGGGCTGGACAGAAACGTGGACTTGCAGACTGGGAACCAAGGTCAGTATGTTCTCCATCGCTTTCTGGCTGACCACAGAAATAGTGGCCAGGCTCTCGTAAAAGACAGCGAACAATATTTACAACAATTCCAATTTCCTCCTATGACTAATTATTATTATATTCAAATCAACCCGCCACCCCACATAACGTTGAGCTGTGCAAGTTTGGTGACGTCGCTTCCTGCTATTTGGCGTCGAGGATTCATTTCGTCGCATGAAACACCATATAAGTTATGCGATATTTTGGCAGAGTGCAGCGAATGATCTCTGCGTCACCAGCAGAACTCACGAGACACTTCACTGTACTGACCGTTTTCAGTTCAGGCCCATATTTGTTAGGTTTTCTATTATAACTTAAACTATATGAATATACGCTGTTTCTAAGCACACCAGTACGCTGAGGATCTCTCGAAAACGCATCGTTATTGGCACGAGTTTTTGTAAAGAAGTGACGGGAATTTTCTCATTTAGTTGGTTTTTTTTTTTTTTTTTTTTTTTTTTTTTTTTTTTTTTTTTTTTGTTATAACTCGCGTATTTTGAAAGTGCCTCTATTTAAGGCAACGGCACATTGATAATTCATCAAGAACGCACCGCTGTTGGTGGAATTTGTTATAATTAAATGTCAGTTAATAACACGTCGGCGAAAAAAGCCTTCTCAACACCGTAACATAAAATAAAAGGTCGTTTGTCGTAGCACTGCAGCATAGTACAGTTGGTCGAGGTCTGTGTGGAGCAGGTTCCAAAAATGGTTCAAATGGCTCTGAGCACTATGGGTCTTAACTTCTAAGGTCATCAGTCCCCTAGAATTTAGAACTACTTAAACCTAACTAGCCTAAGGACATCACACACATCCATGCCCGAGGCCGGATTCGAACCTGCGACCGTAGCGTGTGGAGCGAGTTTGTGCCTTACTGGATTAAGACACTTTTTACCCCCGCTTTTTTAAAAAGATTGCGGGACTTTCTTGACAAGTTAAAATATCTTTATATCCGTCGTTATGCGAATATAAGTGCATACTTTCTGAGGACTGATTTTGCCCGATTTTGTGAAGTTTTACAAGCTAATGTGGTTAGTGACTGGACACGGAACTTTCCTTTTCATTTTATAGCATTTTCATGGACGTCGGTCTTCAGGCTTCCTCGGCAAGGCATGGTCATCTTGGAAAATCTGGTTTTCTGCCGGTAATCCGTGTCAGACTTGCAAGATATGCGATCGCGTAATTCGAAATCTTCATCAAGCTGAGCTTCAGGGAGCAGTTGATGAAGATTACGAGCTATACGATGGACAAATCGTCCAAGTGGACGAGGATTACTGGCAGAAAGCTCGATTTTCCAACATTTTCATGGATGCTGAAGATTTTATTTATGTATACTACAGGAAGATCAACATGAGTAGCATATGGACAAGGGAGGAATCGTGCGTTTTTATAGACCTAGCGGAGAAATTTTACGCTTGTCCATTTTCGTAAAGAAACTGTGTGGTTTTCGCACCAGACAAGTGCCGTTGGAGAGAATTACAGTTACGAATCGCGCTAACCAGAGGGTTCCGTGTGAGGCGGGAGCTGTCTCGTGAGGATAGATTTTCCCTTCGCGTCCACATCAACGTTAACTGCATCATCCAGTGTGAGGACGAATTCACACTCGATTGACTGGAGTGTGGTGAGTCTTCCGACTGAAAGCCACATCAGCAGCTGCTGTTACGTTTATTTTTGCCCTGGCCTCGTACCTAACGAACGCTTTTAGTTCTCTGCTAAAGCAATCAGAATCAGAAACTGAGAGCAGTCATCTCGCAGATCCAGCAGGTGTACACACAACCGGCAAGAACCTTGCACAGCCCCCTGTTCAATATCGCCCACGCTTATTAATCGTCGGCGCAATTACGTTTTCGGTCTGCGAAGGTGAGAGAATATAATGACGCCGTATTAAGCGTAATGCCCCGCGGGAGCGCACGGTGTAATGGGAACGCAACGCAACAGACGGATGAGAGTACAAAATACACGGGCGATTCGAGTGTAGCCTCTCTGCGTGTCTCATTACTGGCCGCCGTAGCGGGACACCCCGCTAACATCTCGCGCTACGTGGTTCCCAGCACTACGCTCCCCAGCTGCGGATAATTACGGCATAAGTGGCCGTGATTGAGCATGTACTTCGATACAGCATTATTGCTGTGAATTTAAACGCAGGCGTTTCCCGTGCAAGGACGTTTTGCGAGATGTAGGGCTATTGGAACGTAATGGCCTGATGTAACGCGCTGCCATCAGAAGACTTTCGGTTTCGCCTACTTCCGTCGCTATTAATTCGCTCTCCCACTCCCCCATCCCAAAAGTAGTTAATATTCAGGGAAAGATAACTCGCCGGCCGGAGCTGCCGAGCGGTTCTAGGCGCTTCAGTCTGGAACCGCCCGACCGCTACGGTCGCAGGTTCGAATCCTGCCTCGGGCATGGATGTGTGTGATGTCCTTACGTTAGTTAGGTTTAAGTAGTTTGAAGTTCTAGGGGACTGATGACTCAAATGTTAAGTCCCATAATGCTCAGAGCCATTTGAACCATTTTTGAAGATAACTCAATTGGGACGTGCTATTAATTAAATAAATGCTTTGAAAAAGTTAACAACAAAAAGAAGTTTACCTATTTAAAATACATTTGTAAATGTGTATGAATTAGAAAGTAATAAATAGTCAGTGTTTCTTTTTTTTCCCTACAGCTACACTACGCAAGTCTGCTTACGGTATGTGATGGAGCTACTTTCGGGACCACCACCACCCTCCCCTGTTGCATTCATTCGTGAATGGTGGATGGGAAGAGTGACTGTCCGCAAGCCTACATGAATTATAATTTCCCTGAGTTTCTCGTCGTATTGTGTTGCTTCGCTCATCTTTTGAATTTGAATGGAAAACCTCGATGTGAAGTACAATGCCTCTCTTGTACTGTCTGTCACCGGAGTTATGAGCATTGCTCCAACGCTCTTGTGCTTACTATAACAACCGACTGTAGCAACCGGCGACGAAATCTGCCAGTGATCTTTGGATCTTCTCGCCCTCTTTTAGTAATCCTGACTGATAAGAGTCCCAGGCTGACGATAAATCTCAAGAATCGGTAGAATTCACGTCTTGTAAGCTAATTACTCGTAGGAACATTTCTAAATCTCTGTTTATATTATTAAAACATCACTTGGTTCGAAGGTTCAAAGCAGTTTATTAAAAATTATTATAATGACACCAGAAACAGAATGGGCATTCTACGAGTCCGAGACTGCAATGTTAGATCCCTTAATGGGATAGATAGGAAATTTAAAAAGAGAAATGTACGGTTTCAAGTAATATACAGTGGGAATCAGTGAACTTCAGAGGCAGAGGAATGGGAGTTCTGGTCAGGTGAGTACAGGGTTATAAAGACAAAATAAAATAGGAGCAAATCTAATAATCAATAAGGAAACAGGAATGCAGGTAATCTACTATGAGCAGCATAGTGAATGCATTATCTTATCCAAGACTGACATGAAGCCAACACCCGCCACACTAATACAGTTTTATTTGCCAACTAGCACAGCAGATGATCACGAGGTTGGAACAATGTATGATCAAATAAAAGAAATTATTCAAATAGTTAAGAAAGAACAAAATTTAATTGTGATGACAGACTGGGATTTGATAGTAGAACAGAAAGAGAAGGCAAAATGGGTGGAGAATATGGGCTGGGGGAAAGGACTGAAAGAGGGAGCCGCCTGGTAGAATTTTGTACGGAACGTCATGTAATCATCGGTAACGTTTAGTTTTAGAATCATCAAAGAAAGTTGTATACGTGGATAAGATCTGGAGATACTGGGAGGCTTCCTATTGATTACACAGTGTTCAGGCAGATATTTCTGAATCAGATTTTTAACTGTAACAAATTTCATAGAATGCACGTTTGGAGCACAGCATGTGAAACATGGACAGTTGCAAAACCAAAACAGTAGAGAATCGAAACATGTGAGATGTGGTATTACAAAAGAATGTCGAAAATTAATTGGACTGATAAAGTAAGGAAAGAGAAGGCTCTCCGCGTAGTCGGTGAGTAAAGGACTATCTGGAAAAGACTGACTAGAAATACGGAGAGCTTGACAGCACATGTGTTGAGACACCATGGAATAACGTCCATGGCAGTAGAGGAAACTGTAGGGCTTAAAAACTGTAGGGGAAGACAGAGACTGGAATATACGCAGCAAATAACTGAGGACGTAGGCTGCAAGTGGTACTCTGAGATGAAGAGGTTAGCACAGGAGAGGAATTCGTGGCGGGCCGCGTCAAACCACTCAGAAGACTGAAGACTCATTGAAACTGGAGAAATTATAAGAAGTTAGAAACTAAGGAGATGGGATATGGATACGTTGAAAGAATCAGACGTCGTTGAGAGTTCTTCAGGCAGCATTAGGCAAACGATTGACTGAAACAGATGAAAGGAATACAGTGGAAGATGACTGGTTAGGCGAGGTGAAATAGTGAAACCAGCAGAAGATCAAATATTTAAAAAGACAAGGCCTGGTAGAAAACTTTGGCTATCACAGGAGATAGTGATTTAAAATAACGAAAGGAAAAAATATAAAAATGGAGGAACTGAAGCAGGTGAAAGGGAATACAAATGCCTAAAAAATGAGATTGAGAGGAACTGCAAAAAGGCTAAGCAGAAATGATTACAGGACAGATCTAAAGATATAGAAGAATGTATAGCTAGGGAAAGACAGACTGCCTACAGGAAGACTGAAGAGACCTTTGATGATAAGAGAGCAGCTGTATGAATACCAAGAGCTTAGTAAGACAACCAATACCAAGAAAAGATGCGAGAGCCGACAGATGGAAGGAATATATGGAGCGGAAATGAACTTGAAGGCAGTATCAAACAGACATCAAAAAAGGTTTTGCATCACCTCGGTTGCGAGAGTTCAGGAACCTGCATGGAAAACTGGAACAGAGATCAACATAAACATATCCGACCTTTTTATTGCTCATTATTGGCATGTCATCGACAGTTCCTGTCTCTCCGTATCTCCTCCCTGTCCGGACATCGCTTTGGTTCACTCTGAGACGCCTGGACATTTCGCTTGTTGAGAGCCCGTCCTGCACAAAAAAACAATAAGGACGAGATGGAACTGCGATATTAACTGTGTAGACATGGTAGAACTAAAGGCAACACGACCGTGTACCTCCTTCCTTGTGGAATGACTGGAACTGATCGGCTGTCGGACCCCCTTCGTAAAACAGGCGCTGATCATGCATTGTTGTTGAAATCTTTGGGTGGATTTAGTGACATCTCAGAACAGTCAAAGAGACTGTGTCTGTGATACAATATCTACAGTCAAAGTTGATCTTCAGGAGTTCTGGGAACCAGAGTGTGTAGAACGGGAAGAGAATGTAGATGAAGATGAAATAGGAGGTATAATACTGAGAGAACAATTCGTCACATCACTGAAAGTGAAGCAAGGCCTGGAGTAGATGAGCTTTGGAGAGCCAGCTATGACCAAACGATTCCACGAGTATGCAAAACATATGAGGCAGACGATATGTCCCACAATTAAAGAAGAGTGTAATAGTTGCAAATCCAAAGAAAGGAGCTGCTGACGGGTGTGAACATTACCGAACGATCAGTTCAATAAGTCAGGGTTGCAAAGCACTGACACGAATTGAGAGAAGAATGGAAAAGCTGTCAGAAGCCGAACCCAGGAAAGATAATTTTGGGTTCCAGAGAAATGTGGAAACATGCAAGGCATTACGAACCCGCCCCTGCGGCTTCTCTTACAAGGCAAACCTACGTCTATAGTACTTGTAGACATAGGGACAGCTTTTGATAATGTTGACTGGAATATTGTCTTTGAAATGCTGAAAGAAACTGGGGAAAAATATAAGGAGCGAAATGCAGTTTAAACTTGTGCAGAAACCAGACGGCAGTTATCAAGTCGAGGAGCATGAAGGGGAAGCAGTGGTTGAGAAGGAAGTGAGTTGGGGTTGTAGTGTATTCGTAATATTCTTCAATGTGTACAGTGTGCAAGCAGTAAAAGAAATCAAAGAAAACTTTGGGGGAAGGAACTGAATTTCAGTGAGAAGAATTCAAAACGTCGAGGTTTGCCGAAGACGCTGTAATTCTGTCAAGAGTCAGCAAATAACTTTTAAGAGCATTTGAGCAGAATGGACAGTGTCTTGAAAGTTGAATATAAGATAAACATCAACAAAAGGAAAACAAATGTAATTAAATCAGGCGACGCTGAGGAAATTAGAATAGTAAATGAGACACTAAAAGTAATAGATGAGTTCTGCTATTACGGCAGCAAAATAACTGATGATTGCCGAAGCAGGGAGGATATAAAATGTAGACTGGAAATGGCAAGAAAAGCGTTTCTGAAGGAGTGAATATAGATTTAAGTGTTAGGAGCTCTTTTCTGAAAGTATTTGTATGAAGTGTAGCCATGTATGGAAATGAAACATGGACTATGAACAGTACAGACAAGAAGAGAATAGAAGCTTTTGAAATGTGGTGCTACAGAAGAATGCTGAAAATTCAATGGGTGGATCATGTAACTAATGAGGAGGTCTGGATATAATTGGGGAGAAGAGGAATTTGAGGCACATCTTGACCAGAAGAAGGGGTCGGTTGGTAAGACATGTTCTGAGGCATCAAGGCATCATCTATTTAGTGCTGGTGGGAAGCGTAGAGGGTAAAAATCGTAGAGGGAGACCAAGAATGAATACACTAAGCAGATTCAGAAGGATGTAGTTTGCAGTAGTTACTCGGAGCTGAAGAGGCTTGCACAGGATAGAGTAGCATGGATAGTTGCATCAAACCAGTCTTTGGACTGAAGATCGCAATAACAACATACTGGGTAGATGCAAAAAATTAGCTGTAGGTAAAAATAGATAATTATTGTGCAAATGAAATCAGTTGTAATGTATAATCGTAATCGTGCAAATAGCACATACAATCTCCTCTATTATTTGTTAACACTGGTGCATTCAAGTAAACTATTTGCAATTAAACAAATATATTAGTCAGTTCCTAATACAGACACAGATACAGATTAAAAGATCAAAACTACCCACAACAGCACAGTTAAGCTTGAGGATCCATAATCGTTGTTTTCATATCAGGTGTTAATAACGCATTTACTTTTGGAAATTTTTTTGTTTCCAGTCCTCAATAATCTGTGATGAAGGTATTTATATTTTATTTCTTATACTGCACACGTGATTGCCAAATTACTAGCCCTGCATGTTCCAACACCTGTTTGGAAACTCTTCTTCTGAGGGTGAGTAGGTGCCATACACATTTCCCACCTGGTCTTTTAGATGGTTCTTGATTCTGGAAGAGACCAGTGATCCTGATCCACTGTGGACTGATGATCTCTGATTGGCCGCTCAATTGACAACAACTGTTTTGGTTATTTAGCAATTCTTTCTTCTTCTCGGCACTTATATCTACTTGGTTCTCCCATATTGTAATCAGAGCTTCAGAAAGGACAACTCACTGAATTCTGCAATTGCGTATCTTGGTGATATCCATGAATAGATATTAACCAAATATTTCAGGATATCTATTCCATGGATCTATGTTACGTCCAATGAAGACAATGCTATCACAACGGTGCACAGATGAAGATTGGTCTCCCACTGTTAACTTAATCCTAGTCTTCAGTTCAGAATGATCGCAGTTCGTAGTGTAACAGCCATGTGATAAATTTTTGGCTACAGTGCAACGAGAGGAAATTATGCCTCTAACAGTTATAAACATTATCTATTCGACGTATGAAAAAACAGTGAAAACTTATAAATATTAATTATTTATATAATGTTCTATGATATAATTGGACATAACAATGTGTATCATACAAAGACAACGATAATTGTAAATTACTTTTATGATCTGCCTTTGTCTTCCTTTGTTTTTACCTTTTGTTGGTTGGCTTTTGTAAGTTCGGATGCAAATCAAACTGAGATCTGTTAAGAAATTGTAATTATTTGTTAATTAATACTTGAAAATAGAGTTCATTATTATTATAAATATGGGTGAATAATTATTTGTTTCATACAAAGACAATGATAATTGTAAATTACTTTTATGATCTGCGTTTGTCTTCCTTTGTTTTTACCTTTTGTGGGTTGACTTCTGTAAGTTGCGGACGCATATCAAACTGAGGTCTTTTAAGAAATTGTAATTATTTGTTGATTAATACTTGAAAATAGAGTTCATTATTATAATAAATAGGAGTGAATAATTATTTGTTTCATACAAAGACAATGATAATTGTAAATTACTTTTATGATCTGCGTTTGTCTTCCTTTGTTTTTACCTTTTGTTGGTTGACTTCTGTAAGTTGCGGACGCATATCAAACTGAGGTCTTTTAAGAAATTGTAATTATTTGTTGATTAATACTTGAAAATAGAGTTCATTATTATAATAAATATGAGTGAATAATTATTTGTAACTTTAATTCCTTTCTCAGTAAGCATTATCTGTGTTAATTATTTCTTTCCGCTGCAACGAGCACGGCCATTGATGATAGCTATTTGTATCGCGTTTTTGTCTGTGTTTTCTTTAGAAACAAATCAAATTTTTGCTTGATGAGGTCTAAATAGTGCACAATATGAAAGTATAGTTTATAGAGTTTAATAATCGTTTCAAATACTTACTTATTTGGTCTAACAATAGAAAGTCTCTATCAATTGTCTGCCGCCATCCTAACAATTATCTCAGCGGCAAATTCAAATTACGCAACTCTGCGTACATAAATGCCGAAAGTAATACAAATGTGTAAAATTAAATGTGCACCGGTGGTTCCGAACTCATGTTAATGAAAATAATTCGAATCAGATTGGTTCTTTAAAATCAGTGCTCATAGCACGATCGTTATAACAAACTTTTCTAGCTGATGTATGGAGCCGAAATTAATTACGCACGAGTTGCAAAGAATATTGTTTCAGGTATTGTTTCGGCTGATATTCTGTGGTTTTAATGATCATTTTGCTGAAGATAACTGTTTCCATCATAATCCATAGTTGTCTAGAATCTGTTGTATTAAATGTGATTTAGTGACACTTACACAACTTACAGACAACACTTTAACACGACGTTAACTTGGAGTTCTTTAGCAACTTGATCAAATCTTTAGCCGGGAGAAAAATTATTTAGTAATTACTCAATGTAATAAAATAAGATTATCATTTCCATTTTCAAATTAGTTAAATACCAAACCACTGAATAACACAGCGAACGCCACAGTAGCAACTGACGGGAAGTCTTCGAGTGAAACAGAATTGATACCTCGGGTTCCCCAAGAAAGGCGCTCTGCTCTTATTATGGTTCAAATGGCTCTGATCACTATGGGACTAAACTTCTGAGGTCATCAGTCCCCTAGAACTTAGAACTACTTAAACCTAACTAACCTAAGGACATCACACACATCCATGCCCGAGGCAGGATTCGAACCTGCGACCGTAGCGGTTCCAAACTGCAGCGCCTGGAACCTAACCAATGAATACCTAAGCTATCTGACTGTGTATTTGAATAAGGATTTACAAGCGATACAGAATCAGGATTGTGTAACAAATTTAATGGATTAGACTACATGAACTGTTGAGGTGTGGCAGTGTCTCTGTTTGGTCGTTAGTTTTGTACTCACCTCTTTAGATGACTGCCATTCTCCAAGCGGTTTACGGTAATTCGCAGCAGCATGCAGAAGCAGCGGCCAAAGCTTATTATTAATAAGAATGAATTTAATAAAAATGATTTTGCTTGGGTCCTGTTGATTACTAAATAACTTGTAAGAAGGGATTTCATAAATTAAATCTCTTTAAAAACTTCAGAAATCATCATGACCAATAACAGTTTGACAAGTATTAACAGTAGCGAAATGCCTGCCAATAATGGCTGAGTGACAGATTAACAAATTATTTCAATTTCAAAGTTACATTAACATTTAATAACCACGGCATATGTATGAATTAGATGTGGAGAATAATTATTATTTGGAGGATAAGGAGGCTTCTTTAACTGACAAGGAAAACATGGGATTACCACAAACTCGGACTAACAATCACGAGCCTAACCCCGCAATTGCGCTTTACGGCATGATTGCGAATTTTACCTTGAATTCCATCTTCAAGCGTAGTCAAGCCATCTAAATCTGTCCTAGCCATACAAATGAAATCAGGCCTTGGGTGTGGTAAGATCTGCCACCAGCGACAAGAGGGCAGCGTGACACGTATTCTGTCTTCGAGCTCTCGACGAACAGTACTGAAATTTTACTCTCGCAGACAGACTTCATCTCACAAGAATGCTTAGAATCGCGCTCCCATGTTTCGCCCTCAGATTGTAACTATTGATATCTGAGTGCTTATTTATTTCCATATACAATCGCAGACTCTTACACAATGCTCTTAAGTTCGCTATATTGTTTTCAATACTCAAAGTAATATTTAATCAATGTAATGGAGAGTTCTGACACACTTTCTACAGGGTTAAGGGGAGACGGAAGGCAAGTGTGCTTCAAAAATTCGAATTTTAGATTTTAGATTTTAGCATATTTGAAATGCCTGGTCCTTCCAGCGTGAAGCAGTTTTTGTTTTATATAAATACGACATTTTTTTCGTGAGATATGATGGTTTCCCTGACGCTCTGTGGAATCTGGGGACGGTGACAGCAAGGCTTATGACCGGGTATGTGCAGAACAACCCTATGGTCCTAATGTCTCAATTTCTAAATTAGAGTGCATTGGGCATGTCCAGAGGAGAATGGGGTTCAGGTTGAGAAGATTATAGAAAAAAAAGGTAAAAAATAGTATTGGAAGATGGTAAAAAGGTAGGTGGTAAAGGTCGCCTGACAAATGTTGAAACAGATTGATTACAGAATTCTTATGGCTTGGCCATAAGAAGAAATGTAAGGAATTTAGAAAACATGAAAAAAGCTATATGGGCTGTCTTTTTCCATAAACTTACCACAAATGAAAATCCCGTGCACAGTCTTTGCCCAAATGATCCTGACACTTGGTGCAAGTACAGAAGAAGTGCCACATATGACCACAAACATTCTTTACCTGCATCAGTAATGAATGAAATTACTCCCATATTTAGAGACCTTTGTAAAGATACCTTGTTGAAGAAATGTCTCCACGGGAAAACCCAAAATATAAATGAATGTGTGAATTCTGTCATTTGGTACTGGTTACCGAAAACTGTATTTGTTCAGCTTATAACCCTCAAATTTAATGTTTATGATTCTATTTTATGCTTCAATGATGGTGTAACTAGAAAACTGTACGTTTTGGAATTATTGGGCATTAAATCTAGTGGAAATACTGCAAAATCCTTGGTGCAAATAGATAAAGAGAGAATCTGCAAAGCAGATATTGCTAATTTAAAATGCACAAAAGAAGCCAGACAGAAAAGAAGAGGGACCAAGAGAAGAAAAGATCAATATGCTTCAGATGATGCTCAGTATGGTGCAGATAAATATTAGTGGTAAGTAAGTCTCATCAATAACTATACTAGAATTGCAATATTAAACTTTAAATGGCTTTTTCTCAAACAACATGTTTTTACTTACAGGTACCATTGTTTGATAAACTAATGGGGTTAGAAACATGAAATTTGGTCGTTTTGTACTGCAGATGGTAATAAGTTATCACACATAAATTGAAACCCACCAAACAATCAGAAACTGTTTTATACTAATTATTGTGCAAAAAAGGTAAATTTTACTAGTGAAAGAATAAATTTTTTCTTCAAAACCATAAGAGGTATTTGTTCATTTTACTTCTAAATTGAGGCATATATGTTATATAAATGCAGTAAATATTTCATTGTTTTATGATTTATATTTCTTTTGGAAAGTGTACATATTCAAAGGGTAAAATAGCATTGGCGGAATAGGGTAAAAAATTGCCGTTCGTCTCTCCTTAAAGTGTTCTTTTCGCGCAGACTGCAGATATTTTAATGTTCTGGTTTCATGAATTGGACTGTTTCAGAAATATCTAGGACAGAACGTTTGAGTGGCGAGTCATTCCATGTCAAATTAACACACTTTAAATAAAAATTTTACCTCTCTTAGATTTTGCTGAAAGTTTGTATACTTATGGTGGGTGCTGAAACTAAGAAAAATACCAAATTTCAATTTTTTACCTCAAACCATTCCTGAAATATGCTCATGTAAACTTTTCAAAAACTGGCCAAAAATGTGTGAACAGACTTTATTTAAATTGCCCTAGGAGCTGCCCTAATTGAGCTATAGAACTGGGAAAGGTGTCTTTTGCAGCATTTTTCGTGCTCTTTCCAGTGATAGCTTCTAATTAATAACCTTTTTCAAAATGGTAATTAATATTTTGATTTAATTTTTTATAAAAGTACATAATTGAAAATTTTCAAAATATTTCCATAGCTACTTCATACTGTTGTAAATCACATGGCAAAATATAAATGTGGAATGATGATGGGTTCATTGTTAAAAAAAATTATTCTGGACTCTCGTTTTTCACTAACAGCCCTAGTTTGACCAAACTGACCTTTAAGGTAGTAGGTCAGTAGAGGACCATATACATAGGGCTTGATTTCTGTACAATTGTGCACTGTGGTTTTAGGGCAAATCAATTGTTACCTCTGTGTTGACCAGTCTATCTACTATATTTAATAGTTCATTTTCAAGTAAATCTATACATTGAAGGACAGTTTATTAGTGGTTTGTGTATAAATATGGAACCAAGTAAGAAGTGCTGTGCTATAAGAGTGCAGTGTTGTAATCCATTGAAGAAGTCAAATCATTTTATTAGAGACAGAAAAAAACTAACAAATGTCACAACATGGATGCCCAAATTATTTCCTCAAATACCAAGTGGTACCAAGATTTGTGATAAACGTAGGAAAGATGTAAGCAAATTGAAAAATACACCAGAGCCCATCAGTGATGAAAGTGTTGAAGAAGAATCTTCTGGATCAGAGATAATCATCCGAGACAAAGACCACGACTTCACTCCAACTTCAGTAGCTGTTAAAACATTTAACACAACACTTCAAGAACTAGGTGAGTCCCAAATTGACAAGAGAAAACTAACATCTGAGCATTACGCCAAATCAAAAGTGAAGAAAATCTCATCAGTGACATATAAACTTTTTGTTGCTCCTGAAACTTCTTCGTCAGATACTGAACTGATGAATCCGTTCTTGAAAATCTTAAAAGAAAATTTAAAAATTCTATAAGTAGAGCAAAAAAACTAATGATTCTTACAAGTTCACCTGAAAAGCGGAGTGCCAGGAAAGTAATGAGGGAATTTAATGCTCCTAATTACATTGTTCGGCAGTCCAAAAAAATTTGAAAGAGAGAGGATTCATGGAAGGTCCAAACCCAAAACCAGGGAAGTGTTTGCCAACAGAAACTGTCAAAACTGTACATTCATTTTATGAAAATGTTGAAGTTATCAGGGCAATGCCAGGTATTAAAGATTGTGTGACAATTACAGAAACAAGTGGAAATAAAACAAAAATATCAAGAAGACTTATTTTGTGTAACCTTAAAGAAGCTTACAAACATTTTAAAGACAAGTTTCGTAACATAAAAATAGGTTTCTCTAAATTTGCTGAGTTGAGACCAAAACATTGTGTATTAGCTGGCCAGAGTGGCACACACACTGTCTGCGTGTGCACAACTCACCAAAACATAAAATTAATGATAGAAAATGGCAAACTAAATACAGTAACAAACAGCAGCTTAAACAATTATAAGCAGTGCATTGCAAAAATACTTTGCAACCCATCATCAGTTGATTGCAACATGGGAAACTGTGAATACTACCCAGGAGAAACTGTCATATGTAAAATTTTAAAAGACTCTTTTCATGAAAACTTAATTGAACAAGTTCAGTTCCGACAGTGGATGTCAGTTGACTGATGTAATCTGTAAATTGTCCAGAAAACTTCTGAAGAATTCATAGATTTATTTTGTAGTATGATGTCGACTTTGATTCTGCATGACTTCATTGCCAAGCAACAACGAACATTCCTTAACTCCACAAGAGAAAACCTTATGGAATCTGAATTTGTCATCATATGTGATTTTTCAGAAAATTACAGTATAGTTCTACAGGATGAAGCTCAGAGTTTCCACTAGACAAGACAACAGATTACCATTCATCCTTTTGTTATATATTACAAACAGGAAGGCAAAATTGAGCATATGAGCTTTGTCAATGTTTCTGACTGCCTGGAGCACAATATAACTGCGGTTTACACCTTTCAAAAGAAGCTAATTTCATATCTAACAAATAAATTTCAAAAGATTCCAAATAGATATACTATTATTCTGACGGTTCTGCCGCTCAGTATAAAAATAAGAAAAACTTCCTGAACCTCTGCCTTCATGAGGAAGACTTCAACATAAAAGCTGAGTGGCACTTTTCAGCCACAGCACATGGGAAAGGGCCTTGTGATGGAGTAGAGGGTTCAGTAAAGAGACTGGCAGCTCGTGCAAGTTTGCAAAGGCCATACCAAAATCAGATCCAAACCGCACAAGATCTATTTGAGTGGGCAGTAGATAATATCACAAATGTTGATTTTGCATATTCCACTCAAGAAGACTACACTGCTTCAGAAATATTCTCAAAAAGCCGACTTGAAGATGCATTGACAATCAAAGGAACACAGCAATTTCACGCTTTCATTCCCAACACTACATCAAAATTAATAGTCAAATACTTCTCAGGTGATATGCAGAGTTGGGAGAGGGAAGTAATTACATCACCAGACAAACTGAAGTTACAAGATGTATCAGGCTATGTCACCACTGTGATGACTGGGTGTTGTGTGATGTCCTTAGGTTAGTTAGGTTTAAGTAGTTCTAAGTTCTAAGGGACTGATGACCATAGATTTTAAGTCCCATAGTGCTCAGAGCTATTTGAACCAATTTTTATGTCACCACTGTATATGGCAGAAACTGGTGGCTTGGGTATACTTTAGAAAAAAACGAAGAACTTGATGAAGTGAAAATAACTTCTCTTCATCCATGTGGACCAGCTAAGTCATTTTCTTATCCTGCACATGCAGATGTCCTGTGGGTGTCAGTTGTGGATGTTCTTACAAAAGTGAATCGATTTAGTCCGACAGGGAGAACATACATTCTTAATGAAAGTGATCTAAACCAAACCCAGTCAGCTTTATTAAAATGCAATATGTGAAGTTCCAAGACAATTTATTGGGAAACTGCTTTCAACTCAAAACTTAATTTTTGTCTCAGGTTAATGTTAATGTATATTTTATAGAAAGTTGTTTCAAAATTATTGTTGGTACCTATTGTGTTAAATTTAGCTATGGACAGATACCTGTTACTCAAAAGCAAGCATTATGTATTTAATTTGTTTAATAGTTCCATTTCAAACATCAGGGACCAGAACTATTATGTAAATACTTGTTCTTATTCATACTTTATTTCAGTTTTTAGTTAAATGCTCAATTTCTTGTTTTTGTTATATCGGTTAATATACTGTTAGTTAAGTTGTATGAAATTAAAATAAGCAATCAACTTAATTATAAAATATGCTGATTAGTTTTGGTTTAATAAGGTGGTTTTGATATTTCTAATACTTTTATTACTTACCTTTCAGTATATTTTAAAGAAATTCCTGTTTGTTAAAGGTCAATTTGGTCAAACTAGGGCCATTAGTGAAAAACAAGAGTCCAGAATAATTTTTTTTAACAATGAACCCATCATCATCTCACATTTATATTTTGTCACGTGATTTACAATAGTATGAAGTAGTTATGGAAATATTTTGAAAATTTTCAATTATGTACTTTTTGTAAAAAAATTAAAACAAAATATTAATTAGTATTTTGAAAAAGGCTATTAATTAGAAGCTATGTTTTGTTGTATATCCCTGGAAATAGCATGCAAAATGACACCTTTCCCAGTTCTCTAGCTCAATTAGGGCAGCTCCTAGGTCAATTTAAAAAAAGTCCGTTCAAACATTTTTGGCTGGTTTTTGAAAAGTTTACATAGCCATATTTCAGGAATGGTTTGAGATAAAAATTGAAATTTGGTATTTTTCTTAGTCTCAGTGTCCACTATAAGTATACCAACTTTCAGCAAAATCTAAGAGGGTGAGGTAAAATAGGTGTGTTGATTTGACATGGAATGACTCTGGCATATTATTGCCTGTGGTTTTCCAGGATTTATGGAAAAGTATCACCGATGTTGTTGAGATGGATTTGGAGGGATCATTGGGATGTCAGGAGATGTGGACAGCAAGGAAAGTAATGTCGTCAGCATACATAAGAAAGTACAGGGGAAGGGATAGTTTAGGAGATAAAGGAGCGCCGACAGAACCAATCCTTAGTGTGCGGCTGCAGTTGTGTGGAAGATGCGCGAGTGATTTTGTTTACTGGATCAGAGAATCGTTTCGTTTAGTGTAACTAACTGCGGTTTGATTTCTGTATTCGGTAACAGAGTCTAGATATCAAACTTAGGTAATGTTAGACCTCAAAAAATGCCTTTTTTGGTGTTTGAACCAAGAATAATTTAGTGGCTCACCAACCTTCCGTAACAACGTTAAAAATTAAATTAGAGAACCACCATTTCCGAATATTCGGCGCTTTTAATGAAGAGACAGATACCTTTGTGTCGTTATCATGAATATTCACGTCAACGATTACAAAGTGGATGTTGCGTAGAAAATAGAGAGCGGTGAAGCAGCGAGTCTTAAACAATGTTTTACGCATTTTAACGGGATTGAAGTTGAGATAGTTCTGGGTATCGGGCGTGACAGTAGAAGAATTATTTAGATCTCACTTTGCTCCGTAATTTCAAAAACGCAGATAAGAGCTTGGAATTTCGATTCTTGTCTGCATTGTCAGAATCATGTGTCAGCTCACACAAGTACTTCAAAGAATTTGAGATAAAAACGTTACATCTAGTGTCGTAAGACGCACTGATTCAACAACGCATGAACGACTAATTGCTGTCGAGAATCCAGTACTTCATATTGCCCATACTGTCTCCAATGTTAGCAGACGCTGTACCATCTGCAGAGTGCTTCAAGCGCGATGGAACACACTCATTTATCACTGTTATCACGCACACAGCGTCACAACGCTTTATCCGACCGAGTTTACTTACGTAACAGAAACCTTAGTACTCCAGAAAAGCTATGGGCTGAACCCCAGTGATTTTCATCTTTTGAGATTATACAAATCATCATCGTAGTCGTCATCTATCAGCAATTATGGGCGATTTATTGCTCTTAGAGTAAAAGGATTATTTATTCCATTTACATTGCGCAGCTCTTAAATCTGTCTTCTTGTGGTCTCTATTGCACAATTTGACGTCGTTAGCTAATCTCTAGTAACGTTAGTGAAGGTGGCATTTAGACTCGTTCCTTTGGACATTTCTGTATATCATTGTCCCATTATGTATATCCTCAGTCCGTAACACAACAACCCAGCGCCTCAAGTATTTTTCAGCTACTTGATTTCTCGAACTTAAAAGTTTGTTTGCAAATAAATAAATCTATTAATGAACTCTGTTAGTAATTAATGTTTATGAAAATTAATGTACGTGCACATGATAAATGAGAATTATTTATATCATATAAGTGTAGGAAACACGCTGGCCATGTCAGGGAAATTTTTATTGTATAAAGCACAGCGAGTATTTTTCGTGTACCAATAACATCTTTGGCTCGAATGCGCACAGTCGTAGAGGTAAAGGCAGATAATTAGTTGTGAAGTATCTATGATGTGGAGCAGACGTGTGTGTCGGCACGCAAATGCCAGACTGTTTTACGCCGAAATTTTGTTGTTCTAATATGTCACCAGACAAATTGCAAGTGACCGATTAAGTATGTGGGTACAACAAATGGTCGCAAGAAGATTTTGGTAGTAATGTAGAATACCGTGTGGCCCAAATTTATTCACCTTGTCGATAATGAAGAAGAGCCTATTGCCAGCAATAGATCTCACAGTAAGCAGTACTTCGCACTACAAGCAACGCGTCACAAAGGAAAACCCAGCCAGTATTTTGTAGCTGTGTAATGGGCACGGCGGCGTCTTAGTAACCTTATCCATTATAGTGTGTTTAGTCAAAGAACAGACTTGTCGAAAGAAACTTCATTGACCCGAATCGTTCATCATAAGCAGGGCCCTATGCTTTCAGTGTAAATTACGAGAAAGTCACAAGTGAAAGAAATTGTGAAAAAGAAGCCAAATCTAGTTAAATTTCCGTTGATTTTTAACCAAGTACTTACTGTGTTCGAAAGCAGTTGGGACTATAGTGCAAACAATCAAATTGAAAGTCGTGACAAACGAATGCTTGCTTTCTTGTAGTCAACATAGTTCTACAATTTTATGTTTCATTTTGTAAATGATATGTGTGTACGCCTACGTAACATAAGTGAAGACAACCAGCATCGCACGCGGAGTGCAAGCTGAGCTTAATATCTGCAGCATAGTGCCCAGAGTCGATCGCGGTCCTCTGGTTTGGAGCCGTGTGGAGGGTCTAAACCAGAGGCTCAGACGACTCTGCGACTATAATGGTTGCAAATTCATCGACCTCCGTTGTTGGGTGGAGAACTGTAGGGCCCCCCTAGACAGGACAGGCGTGCACTACACACCGGAAGCAGCTACTAGGGTAGCAGAGTACGTGTGGCGTGCACACGGGGGTTTTTTAGGTTAGAGGGACCCCCCCTTGGGCGAAACGATAAAATACCTGACGGCTTACCAGAGAGGACATTATCATCGTTGATAAAGAACGTCCGTCCTCAGAGACCAAAAACAGGAAAAGTTAACGTAATATTGGTAAACTACAGGAGTATCCAGGGCAAGGTTCCTGAATTAGTATCTCTTATTGAAGGAAATAGTGCGCATATAGTATTAGGAACGGAAAGTTGGTTAAAACCGGAAGTGAACAGTAACGAAATCCTAGACACAGAATGGAATATATACCGCAAGGATAGGATAAACGCCAATGGTGGAGGAGTATTTATAGCAGTAAAGAATTCAATAATATCCAGTGAAGTTATTAGCGAATGCGAATGTGAAATAATCTGGGTTAAGTTAAGTATCAAAGGTGGGTCAGATATGATAGTCGGATGCTTCTATAGACCACCTGCATCAGCAACCGTAGTAGTTGAGCGCCTCAGAGAGAACCTGCAGAACGTCGTGAAGAAGTTTCGTGATCATACTATTGTAATAGGGGGAGACTTCAATCTACCAGGTATAGAATGGGATAGTCACACAATCAGAACTGGAGCCAGGGACAGAGACTCTTGTGACATTATCCTGACTGCCTTGTCCGAGAATTACTTCGAGCAGATAGTTAGAGAACCAACTCGTGAAGCTAACGTTTTAGACCTCATAGCAACAAATAGACCGGAACTTTTCGACTCCGTGAATGTAGAAGAGGGTATCAGTGATCATAAGTCAGTGGTTGCATCAATGACTACAAGTGTAATAAGAAATGCCAAGAAAGGAAGGAAAATATATTTGCTTAACAAGAGTGATAGGGCACAAATCGCAGAATATCTGAGTGACCACCATCAAACGTTCATTTCTGAGGAAGAGGATGTGGAACAAAAATGGAAAAAATTCAGAAACATCGTCCAGTACGCCTTAGATAAGTTCGTACCGACTAAGGTCCAAAGCGAGGGGAAAGATCCACCGTGGTATAACAATCATGTACGAAAGGTACTACGGAAACAAAGAAAGCTTCATCATAGGTTTAAGAGTAGTCGAATCATAGCTGATAAGGAAAAGCTGAACGAAGCGAAAAAGAGCGTAAAGAGAGCAATGAGAGAAGCATTCAACGAATTCAAACATAAAACATTGGCAAACAATCTAAACAAGAACCCTAAAAAGTTTTGGTCATATGTAAAATCGGTAAGCGGATCTAAATCCCCTATTCAGTCACTCGTTGACCACGATGGCACCGAAACAGAGGACGACCGAAGAAAGGCAGAAATACTGAATTCAGTGTTCCGAAACTGTTTCACTGCGGAAAATCGTAACACGGTCCCTGACTTCAGCCGTCGCACGGACGCCAAAATGGAAAATATTGAAATAAACGATATCGGAATTGAAAAACAACTGCTATCACTTAGTAGCGGAAAAGCATCCGGACCAGACGAGATACCCTTAAGATTCTACAGTGATTATGCTAAAGAACTTGCCCCCTTTCTATCAGCAATTTATCGTAGATCGCTGGAAGAACGTAAAGTACCTAGCGACTGGAAGAAAGCGCAGGTCGTTCCCATTTTCAAGAAGGGTCATAAATCAGATGCGAATAATTATAGGCCTATTTCGCTTACGTCAATCTGTTGTAGAATAATGGAACATGTTTTGTGTTCTCGTATTATGACGTTCTGAGATAATACGAATCTCCTTCATCATAACCAACATGGATTCCGAAAACAGAAATCATGTGAAACTCAGCTCGCCCTATTTGCCCAAGAAATTCACGGTGCCGTAGACACTGGCGAGCAGATTGATGCCGTATTCCTGGACTTCAGGAAGGCATTTGATACGGTTCCGCACTTACGTTTAGTGAAAAAAATACGAGCTTACGGAATATCGGACCAGGTTTGTGATTGGATTCAGGATTTCCTAGAAGAAAGAACACAACATGTCATTCTTAACGGTTCAAAATCTGCAGATGTAGAGGTAATTTCGGGAGTACCGCAGGGAAGCGTGATAGGACCTTTATTGTTTACAATATACATAAATGACTTAGTTGACAACATCGGTAGCTCCGTGAGGCTATTTGCAGATGACACGGTTGTCTACAAGAAAGTAGCAACATCAGAAGACTCGTACGTACTCCAGGAGGACCTGCAGAGGATTAATGCATGGTGCGACAGCTGGCAGCTTTCCCTAAACGTAGATAAATGTAATATAATGCGCATACATAGGGGCAGAAATCCATTCCAGTACGATTATGTCATAGGTGGTAAATCATTGGAAGCGGTAACGACCGTAAAATACTTAGGAGTTACTATCCGGAGCGATCTGAAGTGGAATGATCACATAAAACAAATAGTGGGAAAAGCAGGCGCCAGGTTGAGATTCATAGGAAGAATTCTAAGAAAATGTGACTCATCGACGAAAGAAGTAGCTTACAAAACGCTTGTTCGTCCGATTCTTGAGTATTGCTCATCAGTATGGGACCCTTACCAGGTTGGATTAATAGAAGAGATAGACATGATCCAGCGAAAAGCAGCGCGATTCGTCATGGGGACATTTAGTCAGCGCGAGAGCGTTACGGAGATGCTGAACAAACTCCAGTGGCGGACACTTCAAGAAAGGCGTTACGCAATACGGAGAGGTTTATTATCGAAATTACGAGAGAGCACATTCCGGGAAGAGATGGGCAACATATTACTACCGCCCACATATATCTCGCGTAATGATCACAACGAAAAGATCCGAGAAATTAGAGCAAATACGGAGACTTACAAGCAGTCGTTCTTCCCACGCACAATTCGTGAATGGAACAGGGAAGGGGGGATCAGATAGTGGTACAATAAGTACCCTCCGCCACACACCGTAAGGTGGCTCGCGGAGTATAGATGTAGATGTAGATGTAGATGTACCGAAAAGTAGTTGTTGCCATGGATGAAAGTTATTACGGCGTTAATCTGAGACGCAACCATTTACAAAATAGTAAGTAAAGAATGATAAACTATTTTTGTCTCGGTTAGGCCTTTTTTTCAAACAAATAGCATTATCGTGAGCTACGTAATACAGTGCCATTTCCATGAAGTGTTGCTAGTGATTACTCATTGTTGGTGACCATTTAGGCAACTAACATCATTGCATTCCAAATCAACGTCTTTTGTGTTCATGTCACACTTGTTTTTTACATGTAAATTGCGCGTGCGCATTTCGTCTAGCTGCTGCTTTGCCTTCTCACATGATATTTACGTGATTTCAAAATCATTACAGTCTTTTACCATAGTTAACATTTGCTTGTTTATGAAGCTGGCGACAGTTTTATTCCGCGATCTAAATTCATTCAGACTACTTTCTGGCACTCAAAATTACCGCTAACTACTGTTGAACTCCAATTTATTACCATGTTTCACATTTAATTCGTTGTTGTAATTATTAAAAAACACTCGTGCGACAGGTATCAGGTTGTAACAATCTGTATTCTATTGGTATGTATATAACAATAATGGCGTCTAACGAGGGCCTCCCGTCGGGTAGACCGCCCGCCTACTGCAAGTCTTTCGATTTGACGCCACTTCGGCGACTTGCGCGTCGATGGGGATGAAATGATGATGATTAGGACAACACAACACCCAATCCCTGAGCGGAGAAAATCTCCGACCCAGCCGGGAATCGAACCCGGGCCCCTTAGGATTGACAGTCTGTCGCGCTGCCCACTCAGCTACCGGGGGCGGGTCTATTGGTATGTATTTCTCTTCAGGTTCGATGCCTTGTTTCTACTAACAGAGGGGAATTAGGTACACGTGCCACAATAAAACCTCACATACAAAGATAGAGTATAGGTACGCTACAAATTTTCATTCCGACCTTCGAAGCTGAGGCACTCAAGGAAGATGTAGCTGTCATATGTGAGCCATTTTTTCTTTTTTGTCTTGGAGATCTTAATATCCATTACTAGCTTTTTGGAGCTGAATTTTTACTGTCGTTACTATCACAAATATTTCACCCAATTCTATTAGGCAACTTCAGTGAACGTATTGCTTTTTTAATGTTTCGTGCGGTATGTGGAGCTCGGTGGTTCAGTCGCAAGTACCTGATTACGGAGGCGAAGGCCACGAGTTCGATTCGCGGCTGTTTACACCTACATCCTCATCCGTACTCCCGAAGTCACATTACTGTGTGTGGTGGAGGGTACTTTGTGTACGAGTGTCACTCCGCACTTTTGCTGTGAATGATTTACGGAAAGAACGATCTCTTCAATTTTACCTTCCCGGTCTTTTCGCGAGATCAATGTAGGAAGAAGAAACACTTGTACATCGGTTGACTCTTCTAGGGACGTACTCTCTCGAAAATTTTGTAGTAAACCATACTATGATGCAGTGCACCTCCCTTGCAGCGTCTGCCACTGGAGTTAGTTGAGCGTCTCCATAACACTTTCGCGCTTACTACGTAAGTGAACCTGCAACGAAACGTGCTGCTCTCCTTTGAATCTCTATTCCCCTTATCAATCATATCTGATACGGATACTATACTGACGAGCAATATTAAAGTATTGGTAGAACAAGGGTTTTGTAACCCGCCTTGTTTGTGGATAGACTACATTTTCTAACCAATGTATTTCTAGCATCTGCCTTACCTGTGATTAGTTTTACGTGGTCGTTCTACTTTAAATCACTTTGCACTCGTATTCCTAGATGTTTTCTGCAAATCTCTGCTTCCAGTTATTGTTCTGCAGTTGTGTAATCTTGCATTAAGGAATCTATGGGCCTACTCGTAATCAATACGTTGCACTTGCCAAACCCTGCACCAAAAGTCGATATTCTGCTCGTTTCCTGCGTTTCACTACAGTTTTCAACCGTTGGGACTTCTCTGTATACAACAGCATCGTCCGCGAAAAGTGTCATGTCATCTCCGACTTTATCCATTAGGTCATTTATACACATATCAACAAATGTTTTGCATCATCCCGGTTCCCAGACGTTGAATGTGGATATTGATAGGCACAGTCCCTTTGACTGTTTAGAGATGTTACGAAACGCTCCCAAAGATGTAAACAACCACGTACGAGCAGCGCCTGTTAGTCGGAGGGGGTCCGATAGCCGATCAGTTCCAGGTGATTCCTCCAGGAAGGAGGTACTCGGCTCGTGTTGTCTGTAGTTCAACCACGTCTAGATGTCAATACCGCGGTTCGATTGTGCCCTCATTGTTACTTTGTGACAGGAAGGGCTCTAAATGAGGGAAGTGTCCAGGTGTCTCGCAGTGAACCAAAGCGATGTTGTTCGGACATGGAGGAGATACAGAGAGACAGGAACTGTCCATGACATGCCTCGCTCAGGCCGCCCAAGGGCTACTACTGCAATGGATGACCAACACCTACGGACTGTGGCTCGGAGGAACGCTAACAGCAAGCCACCATGTTCAATAATGCTTTTCGTGCAGCCACAGGACTTTGTGTTACGACTCAAATGCTGCATGATGCGCAACTTCCCTCCCGACGTCCATGGCGAGGTCCATTTTTGCAACCACGACACCATGCAGGGCGGTACAGATGGGCCCAAAAACATGCCGAATTGACCGCTCAGGATTGGCATCACGTTCTCTTCACCGATGAGTGTCGCATATGCCTTCAACCAGACAATCGTCGGAGACGTGTTTGGAGGGAACCCGGCGAGGCTGAACGCCTTAGACACACTGTCCAGCGAGTGCAGCATGGTGGAGGTTCCCCGATCTTTTGGGGAGGCACTATGTGGGACCGACGTACGCTGCTGGTGGTCATGGAAGGCGCCATAACGGCTGTACAATACGTGAATGCCATCCTCCGACCGATAGTGCAACCATTTTGGCAGCATATTAGCGAGGCATTCGTCTTCATGGACTACAGTTCTCAGCCTCATCGTGTTCATCTTGTGAATGACTTCCTTCGAGATAACGACATCGCTCGAGTAGAGTGCCCAGCATGTTCTTCAGACATGAACCCTATCGACATGCTTGGGATGGATTGAAAAGAGCTGTTTTGGACGACGTGACCCACCAACCACTCTGAGGGATCTACACCGAATCGCCGTTGAGAAGAGGGACAATCTGCCCCAAAAGTGCCTTTAAGAACTTGTGGATAGTATGCCATGACGAATACAGGCATGCTTCAATGCAAGAAGACGAGCTACTCGGTATTAGAGGTACCGGTGTGTACAGCAATCTGTACCACCACCTCTGACGGGTTCGCTGCATGGTGGCACAACATGCAATTTGTGGTTTTCATGACCAATAAAAAGGGTGGAAACGATGTTTATGTTGACCTCTATTCCAATTTTCCGTACAGGTTCCGGATCTCTCGGAACCGACGTGATGTGTGTATATGCTGCGAAAAGTAATGATCCAGTAATCCTCCATTTGGTATGTCTGAAATTAGCTTTACGTGTGAAGATTTTTCTCCGTTGAGAATGACGTACTGCGTTCGGTTTGTACAAACTTTTCAGTCCAGTCACACAGTATGTGTGATATTCCGTGTGGTCGTATTGTATTTTGTAGATAGCAGTGCGGATCTGTACGGAATGCTTTCCAGAAGTCTACGGGCAGGGCATCAACCTGGCCTCCGGTATCTAGTGCTAGATGTGTCTCGTGGACGAATAGGAGAACTGGGTTTCACACCGTCGTTGTTTTCGGAACACATGTTGATTCCTACAGAGGAAATTTTTGTCTCCAGATCAGTCTTAATGCGGGAACAAAAAACATGTTCCAATATTCTGCAACAAACTAACGCCAGAGGTATGACCCTACGCTTTCGTGCGTCTATTCTAGCACCTTTCTACAAAAGAGGACTGACCTGTGAATTTTTCGAATCATTAGGAACGCTGCGCTCCACTAGTGACCTAACGGTCCACTGCTACTCGAACAGGAGCAGCCTTTTGCATGCTTTACGTGGAGTCGTACCGGTATACCGTCAGGTCCAGTAGCCTTTCATGTGTTAAGCTATTTCACTTTCTTTTCTATCCCACTGTCACATATTTCAATGCCATTTCGCTGTTCACGCTATACTTAAAGAAGTAACTGCAGTGTGATCTTTTTCAGTCGACGATTTTGGAAATACACTCCTGGAAATTGAAATAAGAACACCGTGAATTCATTGTCCCAGGAAGGGGAAACTTTATTGACACATTCCTGGGGTCAGATACATCACATGATCACACTGACAGAACCACAGGCACATAGACACAGGCAACAGAGCATGCACAATGTCGGCACTAGTACAGTGTATATCCACCTTTCGCAGCAATGCAGGCTGCTATTCTCCCATGGAGACGATCGTAGAGATGCTGGATGTAGTCCTGTGGAACGGCTTGCCATGCCATTTCCACCTGGCGCCTCAGTTGGACCAGCGTTCGTGCTGGACGTGCAGACCGCGTGAGACGACGCTTCATCCAGTCCCAAACATGCTCAATGGGGGACAGATCCGGAGATCTTGCTGGCCAGGGTAGTTGACTTACACCTTCTAGAGCACGTTGGGTGGCACGGGATACATGCGGACGTGCATTGTCCTGTTGGAACAGCAAGTTCCCTTGCCGGTCTAGGAATGGTAGAACGATGGGTTCGATGACGGTTTGGATGTACCGTGCACTATTCAGTGTCCCCTCGACGATCACCAGTGGTGTACGCCCAGTGTAGGAGATCACTCCCCACACCATGATGCCGGGTGTTGGCCCTGTGTGCCTCGGTCGTATGCAGTCCTGATTGTGGCGCTCACCTGCACGGCGCCAAACACGCATACGACCATCATTGGCACCAAGGCAGAAGCGACTCTCATCGCTGAAGACGACACGTCTCCATTCGTCCCTCCATTCACGCCTGTCGCGACACCACTGGAGGCGGGCTGCACGATGTTGGGGCGTGAGCGGAAGACGGCCTAACGGTGTGCGGGACCGTAGCCCAGCTTCATGGAGACGGTTGCGAATGGTCCTCGCCGATACCCCAGGAGCAACAGTGTCCCTAATTTGCTGGGAAGTGGCGGTGCGGTCCCCTACGGCACTGCGTAGGATCCTACGGTCTTGGCGTGCATCCGTGCGTCGCTGCGGTCTGGTCCCAGGTCGACGGGCACGTGCACCTTCCGCCGACCACTGGCGACAACATCGATGTACTGTGGAGACCTCACGCCCCACGTGTTGAGCAATTCGGCGGTACGTCCACCCGGCCTCCCGCATGCCCACTATACGCCCTCGCTCAAAGTCCGTCAACTGCACATACGGTTCACGTCCACGCTGTCGCGGCATGCTACCAGTGTTAAAGACTGCGATGGAGCTCCGTATGCCACGGCAAACTGGCTGACACTGACGGCGGCGGTGCACAAATGCTGCGCAGCTAGCGCCATTCGACGGCCAACACCGCGGTTCCTGGTGTGTCCGCTGTGCCGTGCGTGTGATCATTGCTTGTACAGCCCTCTCGCAGTGTCCGGAGCAAGTATGATGGGTCTGACACACCGGTGTCAATGTGTTCTTTTTTCCATTTCCAGGAGTGTATATGTGTAGTATTTCGGCATTCTCTGGGTCATCCTCAGTTTTGATGCCATTGTAGCGGCAGAGTCTTTGGAGAGAAGGCTTTGATCCGTTCACTGATGTCCTGCCAAGTCCATAGACATAATTATACTTTCGAAGTCCTTGAACGCTTCAGGCATGGGTCTCCGTAAGCAAATTTTGGCTTTGTTTAGGTTTTCTTTGTCTGTGAGGCTTTGGCTTCGTTTAAATCTGCAGTGAATTTCTCTTTGCTTTCGTAACAGTTTTCTAACACGGCCATCCTATCAAGGCGCGTATTTCCCATTATAACTTTAGTCGAAATATACCCGTCATTAGGGCATATAGTTAAGTACTCTTAAACTTTTTCCGTATATGCTCAATATTGTCAGTTCTGGAAACGAAGCTTACCTGTTAACTCCTAAGGTCCTGGGAGTTTTATCTATCACGTATTGTTTGTTTCACCCCTATGTTTATAATGTGCAAACTGCTGAACTGCTCAGTGAGTTGGTATCCACGTTAGCCTGTTAAGTCGCCCCTAAATGTGGTTGGGTAAGTCAGCTAGTAACGCCGGAAATGCATATCCTTCTATTTCCATCAATTGTACTATAGATTTTTCCTTATTTTGTTACCTGAAGATATGACATTTCTATGTCTTTATATATTGTAATTGTTTTGCTATATATATATATATATATATATATATATGCATTTATGACGATGTATAATTGGTTTGTTTTGTAAATATTATTTGTATTTTTACGCTGGGTCTAGCTTAGGGAAAACTATGCTATCGAACTATTACATCGATAGGTCATGTGGAGAACAAAAGTATTTGGGATCTTTGGTAGTGTTAACTTTGCCGCAAGGAGCGCGGGCAGAGCAGAGTCTGGCTGGGGTAGGGCGGTGGAGCAGGTGTGTTGTGTGATGCTCCCGGGAGTTGCCGCGCTTTCGGGGTTTGGCAGCATGTAATTGCGCTCGACTTGCTATGATAGTTTCTTACACGGTGTCGCGGACGGGAAGCATTAGCTGGCGCACATCAAGAGTCCGTTTCGCCTGGTGACCGTGTCGAGAAGAAGGCGCGCCAACATCCAGCTTCCGCAACAGCGACGGCCGACAATGAGTGACTGTCGCCACCTCCTCGATCGACGGCTTCAAACCTTCAATCAACCAACAAGGAAGACTGGAAGCACGTAAAGTTTTAGAACTGTATGGCAGACCTCAGCTTTTAAAACTGTTCCATTTGCCTCGCAAAATTACAGCAACTTAGCATGAACCTTTGTTGCTCATTGTCCCAATTGCATTGCCAAGCAGGGTCCCTTCCTTTTCCGAAATGAACTCGAGTGTCTAAATTCAAACGCCAGCATCAAAGTAATATCAATCCATTTCACTGCTTTAATTTCAAAGTTCAGTTAAGGTATTCATAGCTGGCTACAATATTTAGATTACACAAGCACAAATTGAGAGTACAAGTTTTGTTACCATATTTTAGCTTACCTGTGACTGCAGCTCAGCTTGGTACGTACTAAATTTTACTATTGTTAATTGTTAAGAATCATTTAATTCAAGTTCAAAGTTAAATTTCTTATTTCTAAATTACGTAGATTCAAGTAGCTTTTGAAATGATTGTTGAGGTAACCCAAGACTAACCTTATTTTATTGAATTTCGTAGTGCTTAAGAAACAAAGTTCACTATTAATTTCAGTCACTAAGTTAACTTTCAATTTTCCGGTTTTATTAATTCTTTTGCTAAATTAATTCAGAGTGTAGCGAAATTTATTACTTCTGACAAACATTCAGTTTTCACACAACACGTGTCAACCTTCAGTTGCCACGCTTTTCGTGCTAATTATATGTGCATTAATCTTTCATTTTCAGTTATTATAATAGTTGTCCATAGGACTGGAGACCGTAATTTTCCCCAAATCTCAAATACCCAATTAACGCCAATTAATTATTAACGTAACGACCGCACATTTACTTTCTTTATTAATTTTACCCTTTTCTCAAAATTAATTTTCACAAATTTCATTTGCATTTTTCCTTTCATTTAGATGTAACCCTTTCGTTCCTCTTTACTGACAAATTAACTTCGGTGACGATTGCTTTTCCAAAATTTCCATTAGGTGCACGCGGTTTAATTTTTCACTGTCATTAAGGTCGATAAGTGAGGGGGAGGTTACAAGCTCACTTCTGAGGAAGACAACGGCGTACCAAAACCAACAGGAGCATGCCAAGTATTGCTCTGTGCTGTTTAAACCATCGTTCAAATTGATCACTGCCTTACTTCATCTTTCACATGTGCCCATTGGTTGTTGTGTAAACCTTTCTGGACGCAAAACCATTTATTAAGTTTCCGATCAACTGTACGTCACTGGAAATAACATTGCTGGTACCAACTTGCTATGCGGGGCACTTGGCCGTACTATTAGCTCATAACGTAAGTTAGTGAACTGGCAGATGTCTGAAGTTCCCAGAGGCCGTTCGATAGCTTATCAACTAATGCTGCCAGTATTGAGGCTATATCACAGTAGTATCCTTACTGCCATTGCTGGAGTAGTTGCAACCTATGGGCACACAATACGCACTTCGAACACCTGAAAACAACCTCTGACGTGCGCTAAGGAGGGAGAACATCATGAACAGCGCACACCGCGAGACTGAAAGCAGGCTTTTAGTGTCGCAGACATGTAGCGCTGTAAGGAAAGTATGTAAGTGGGGCGTAAGCGAATGGAGAAAGATCATGCGAGTAAACAGATACTACCGAATAAGGGATCTACACTACAACAACTACAAAGAGATGCTGGAAGAGGCAATTCAGAGACGTTCTGTGCACTTCATCACAAGAACGAAGAGCAACAGCCAAGCAACAACAATACATCGGCATCTCATTTTGTTCTATATTCTTCGTTGACTTTGTTCGTGGTAGACGTCCGATGACACTCGTTAAGGTTGTTCGTTGATCGGTTCACGGATCACGGAACTCTGGCACAAATATAAGGTTCCCAGGACGTTGATAAATGAGTTTTAGTACAGCATTGAAGGTGATAGGATTGCGGACCTTAGATTTGCTCTCATGCTCTTCACCACAGTGCTGGAAGAATGAATATAACATTTCCTTACATGCCACGAGTATATTGGTGAGCCAGAACATTATGACCGCTTGCTTAATAGCTTGTTCCTGCGTATCTGGGATTCGACAGTCTGTTGACAGGTTTGTGGAGGTATGTAGTATTAGATTGGGTCATGCAATTCGCGTAAATAACGGGGCACTGACTTGCGTACGCGATGATGACGCAAGGCAGCAACCCTGATAAGTTCCACAGGATTTACATCAGAGGAATCTTGTCGCCGAGACATCAACGTGAGATATCTATAACGCTCCTCAAATCGCTGGGACATGGTTCTGACTCCGAGACATGGACAATTATACCACTGAAAGATGACATAGCCGTCGGGGAAGACATCAAGCATGAAGGGATGCAGGACGTTCACAGTTGTCAGTGTGTCTTCAATTACCACGACAGGTCTCATGTAAACACAGAATGTCTCCCACAAAATAATACTGCTCCATCCAGCCTGCGTCCGCGACGCGCTGCACTTTTTGAGCCGCCGTTTACCTCGATGACGGCGTTTGTGGAGGCGACCATCGACCTAGTGTAGTACAAACGTGATTCAGCCAAAGAGCCGCCACGTTTCCATTGATTTACGGTCGAATCCCGGTGGTCCCGTGCCCACTGTAATCGTAATCGACGATGTCGTTGGGTCAACATATGAACACGTTGGGGTGGTCAGGTGCAGAGCTCAATGTGCGACGATGAACGATGAACACTGTGCTCCGAAACACTTGTGCGTGCGCCAGCATTGTGCTGTTTCGGCAGAGATGCCACAGATCACCACATATCCTACTTTACAGAGCAGACAAGCCTTCGAACCTCACGGCCGGCCGGGGTGGCCGAGCGGTTCTAGGCGCTACAGTCTGGAACCGCACGACCGCTACGGTCGCAGGTTCGAATCCAACCTCGGGCATGGATGTGTGTGATGTCCTTAGGTTAGCTAGGTTTAAGTAGTTCTAAGTTCTAGGAGACTGATGATATTAGAAGTTAAGTCCCATAGTGCTCAGAGCCATTTGAACCTTCGAACCTCACGTTCGGCGAAGAGTCGTAGACATCAAACCGTTTAGCGCCTACTGGTAGTTCTACTGTCCTTTTACCTCTTCCCACAGATGCTTACGCCAGTAGCACGTGAACATTCGACCAGCTTCGCCATTTTCGAGATCCTCGTTCACAGGCTCCGTATAATAACCATCTCCCCTTTGTCAAAGTCGCTTATCTCAATGAATTTCCCCACTTGCAGTCCGTATCTTCACTAGAGTGATCCTCCGTCCGTGTCTGCTCGTCTTACGTACTTTCGTTCCTGCGTCATGTGCCTGCAACGCCACCACGTGGCATCCAACGTCGCGGTGGACAGCGGTCATTATGCTTTGGCTGATTAGTGTATGGCACCAGTAAGTGATGTGGCTGATGTGGCCTCAAACACTCAAAGACAAAAATAAAGAGGAAATCATTCTAGTGACGAAACGGGCTGCAAATGTGAAAATCCACTGACATAAGCGACGTTGACAAAGGAATGACTGTTATACCGCGGCGCGTGGAAACGATGATCTCGGAAAATGGCGAAGGTGCTCGGCTGTTCACGTGCTGCTATCATGAGCGTGTATGGAAAATGATTGAAGGGCGCTGAAATCATTCGTAGGCGACAAGCTGTCGGGCGTCCAAGCTTCATCTCAGAACGTCGATGTCACGGGCTTGTCCCCTTTGCAGAGCAGGATAGGCAGTGATCTGTGCCGGTGTGGACGACAGAGCAGAATGCTGGTGCAAGCACACGTGTTTTAGAGCACACCGTTCAATGGGTCTCTGCAGCAGACGATCCCTGCGCGTTCTCATGTCGACCCAAAGCATCAAAAATGGCTCTGAGCACTATGGGACTTAACTCCCAAGGTCATCAGTCCCCTAGAACTTAGAACTGCTTAAACCTAACTAACCTAAGGACATCTCACACACCAATGCCCGAGGCAGGATTCGAACCTGCGACTGTAGCGGTTGGGCGGTTCCAGACTGTAGCACCTAGAACTACTCGGCCACCCCGGCCGGCCCAAAAGCATCGGCAACTACGATTACAATGTTCACAGGCTCATAGAGACTGAACCGTGAATCATTGATGACGTATCACCTGGTCAGATGAATCACGTTAATGAGACCAATGATCATATCCGTATACGGCGTCAGGGAGGAGTACGGCTGCTCGAAACGTGCACCACACCACGCAAGCAGGCCGGTGGGTGTAGTTCTATGCTACGGGGAACACTCATTGGGCTTCCATGGGATCTGTCGATCCGTCGTAGAAATCGAAGACACGCACCTGTGTACTATGTAAATTCTGTTGCGTACCACCTCATTTTTTCGTGTTTGATGTCTTCTGTGACTATGGTGACGTCTTCTTTCAGCGGGGTAACCGTCCGTTTTACATGGCAGGGTTGTGCTACAGGGATTTGAAGAGCATTGTGGTGAACTTAGGTTGATGTCTTGGCCACCAAATTCGACTGGCGGGAATTCTATGGAGAACATCTGCGACACTATCGTGCACTAGCTGCGTGCCCACAAACCAACGGCCAGTAGCTTACGGGAACTGCATGACCTACGTGTAGACATCTAGTGACACCTATCTCCAGATCTTGTCGGATCCATACCACACAGAATTGCTACCTTGTTGCCTCACCAGTGCGCGTTGAAAAATAATAATTGGCGCACTTTGGAAGAAAGACACTGTTAATGTCTGGAGAACCTTCTCTTGAGACTCGATGACCCTTCTTTCAGGGTAGGAATAACGAATATCGTTCATCCTCCTTCGCATGTATGCCGACAGAGTTTGCAGCTAAATGAGGATAACAACTCGCAAAGATATGTGTAAGGATTCCTACCACGCTCCATCTGTGAATGTTGGGGGGGGGGGGGGGGGGGGGGGGAATAAACCTTATGGTATGATAAAAAGCAATATCCTCCTCGCAGTTCATGGTGATTCAGAAAGTGCATATGTAGATACGTATTGGGGCTTGACTCAGGGACCTTTGTGGCACTATCAGATAAATCAGAAGGCTTGGAGAGCTACTGATAGTAAGAATGGGCGACAGAGCAAGAGGGACGGAAGACACTGGGCCCCTGTTCTCTTCTCCAGTACGGAACTGCCTCAGCTGGAGCCGCTGGAACTGCTGGAACCGGTCGCGTGGGCCCGCGGCGCGGCCTTGCAGCCAGTGGCCGGCCGGTCTTCTTCTCTTTTGCAGACCTTCCAGCCGCACACTCCAGCTCCACTAGCTACACCGCCCTGGCCTCTGGACTCCAGGAACTCAGGTCAGCTCTAGGCGACGTGGCTTGTAGTGGCGTACCATCGCTAGACTGAATGTGCAGTTCTCTAATTACGACAATGCGGGCACGCGAAGGGATGTGATGTGGTCTATTTCCAGATCTCTAGTCTTCAACATATTTCCTTCGCACGTAATTTGTGAGGTTCCGGAGGAAATCTTTTCCTGTATCATTCGCTGACTTCACTGCGTTCATGTGTATGTGACGTATTAGGAAAAATAAAGAAGAACAGAATCGTTTTATCGTATCAGAAACATGATCACCACATTATTCACTGACGATGCTGTTGTCTATATGAAACCACCGTCGTTTGATGATCATAAGAAAACTCAAAGACTTGCGCGTAATTTTCACTGGGTGCAATGAATAGCATTTCTCGCTAAATTTCTTCTGACTAAAGTGACGTTAAATTATAATAGTGCTGCTGCACAACCACAAATAGGGACTTCAACAAGGTGCCAGAATAACGGAGGTTTCCTACTTGCACCTAAATAATAAACTCGCTGGAAAAGAAAACTCAACATACAATTTGAAAACACTATGCTTACTCACAACAAAATGTCATAGTATGTGGAGATAATCACAGACAGAGCTTTGTGTGTCAGAGAGTGCCTCACAAAAAACAGCTAGTCATCTAAAAGCAGTGTGGGTAGCTTCGCCATCCAACTTGAATTCTTCTGCCCTGTGTCTTTTACTCTCAACTACCGGGGATTACTGGTGATGTCGAACCAGCCCCTAAGCAATGGCTGACAGTACAAGCCAAATTCCACTCCTTTAATTAGGATGTGTAAATGCCCTCACGAACGAGTAAGAAGACGTCATGGATAACAGAAGTCTGCCCGTCTATCAAGATATCTATGACGCCAAGTCGAAAAAAATATAGAGAAAAAAAAGCAAAACGGGGATTTGCTGTGGAAGACAAGTCACCAACGCATGGACCAAAGAATGAACTGGACAACAACATGATAATATACCCTTATGACCTGAAAACCATCACGAAACTCGGCCATTGCTGGACAGGATTAGAGACAACGATGACGTATATACGTGTATTTTGCATAGTTAGGTTGAGCAACCATTCCCACTCTGTGTTTACGAAGAATCACAAATCATCAGTCACATTACGGAAGAACGACCCGCAACATCATAAGATGGTAGGCTTGAGGACTTCCTGCTGGCGATCCCAGAGTCGATAGATTACGCAAATGGCCTAGGCTAGACTAGTGGCGTTCCTAAAATGTTCAAATGTGTGTGAATTCCTAAGGGACCAAAATGCTGAGGTCACCGGCCCCTAGACTTACACACTACTTAAACTAACTTATGCTAGGAACAACACACACACACACACACACACACACACACACACACACACACACATGCCCGAGGGAGGACTCGAACCTCCGAGGGGAGCGGCCCCGCGGGCCGTGACATGACGCCACAAACCGCGCGGCCACTCCGGGCGGCGTGGCTTTCTTCGTTGTGTGTTACACAACAGCCTAGTGTAAATTGCTGCATTCGCTTTCTTAAATAAGAACTATGTCAGGCATTTACTAAACTACATATTCCATAAAAACTTAACTTCTCTAATCGAATATTACTACTGTAGCAATCAAATGCCTTCGATAACTCAGAGAAGATCCCAGCTGACGATATGTTCTGATTTAAAGAGTATTATGCGCTCCAAAAGAATGTAGGCTTCAGACTTATAAGGGCACTTTTGAAATGCAGATCGTGATTCGCTAGGTATCTTAGTACTAAACAGGTTGGTAGTAGCCCTGGAGTACATCACCTTTTCCAAAATATTAGAAAATGATAGTACATTACCTACCCAAAAATTTAAGAAAATGATGTAAGAAGTTACTCTGGGCGGTAGTCATTGATATCGGTGGAGTCACCATTGTTATAGAGAGGCCTTACAGTGGCATATTTTAATGTGAATTAATGATACATTGTATGAGTATCTACGAACATTACACACTATAAGGTGAACACGTCTGTCGAGTGGAGGCCCGCTAAGTCCCAGATACCACTGCTTTTGATTAATTTGATCAGAATCAATACCATGTTTGTACCGGGCGATGAAAATTTGGTGCTGATCTACATCTGCATCTACATCTTACGCCGTAAACCACCTAACTGTATGTGGTGGAGGGTATTTCTGGTACCTTGTTCCACTCGCGAATGGCGCTTGGGAAGATTAATTGTAGGTAAGCCTCTGTATTACCTCTTATTTTTCAATTTTTCTCGTCGTGTCATTTAGCGAGATGTATATGGGTGGAAGTAATGCGTTGTTCTACTCTTCCCGGAAAGCACTCTCTCGAAATTTCAATAGCAAACGTCTCTGTGATACGCAATACCTCTAATACCTCTGTTCTAGCGTCTGCCACACGTTTGTTGACCATCTCTATAAAGCTCTCGCACTGGCCAAACCATCCCGTGACGAAGCGCGCCGCTCTTCATTGGAACTTCTCCATCTCTTCTATCAGTACGACCTGATAAGGAGCCCAGGTTGACGAACGATACTCAAGAATCGGTGTAACAAGCATCTTGTGTGCCATTTTCTTCGTGGATGAGCAAAATTTCCTTAAGATTCTTGCTATGAATCTCAATCTGGCATCTGCTTTTCCTGTTATCTGTTTTACATGGTCACTCCAGTTAAGGTCGCTCTAGATAGGTACTTGCAGATATTTTACGGTTGATACTGGTTCTAGCAATTTGTCATCAATAGTTAGTTGTTCAGTAGGGGATTTTCTTCCCTATGTCTGCGCATTTATTTATGTTCAGGATCAACTGCCAAAGCCTACATCATGCATCAATCCTCTGCAGGACATTCTGCAAATCGATACTGTCATTTGGCGTTGCTACTTTGTTACAGACAACCGCATGGTAAAGAGCTTCCGACTATTTCTACTAGATTATTTATGTGCTTTCCAAACAGTAATGATCTTATCACACACCCTTGGAATCATCCAAAACTTACCTTTTTACATCCATCGATTTTATTTTGTTGCGTTAAGAGCTACATATGGAGTTCCATTGCAGTGTTGTTGTTGTTGTTTTTGTCTTCAGTCCTGAGACTGGTTTGATGCAGCTCTCCAGTAAAGCTGCATGCCCTCGGGAAAAATTACGGCTGTAGTTTCCCCTTGCTTTCAGCCGTTCGCAGTACCAGCACAGCAAGGCCGTTTTGGTTAGTGCTGCAAGGCCAGATCAGTCAATCATCCAGACTGTTGCCCCTGCAACTACTGAAAAGGCTGCTGCCCCTCTTCAGGAACCACACGTTTGTCTGGCCTCTCAACAGATACCCCTCCGTTGTGGTTGCACCTACGGTACGGTCATCTGTATCGCTGAGGCACGCAAGCCTCCCCATCCACGGCAAGGTCCATGGTTCATGGGGGTTCATTGCAAAGAGGTCTTGAAACTGTTTAGCTCGAATTCTTTTACTAAATGGCAGTGCAGGACGGTGTCAAATGCCTCCCTGAACTGAAGGAACACAGCATCAACATGAGCGCCGTTCTTTACAGCGCTATGGATCTCGTGGAGGAACAAGGCGAGCTGAGTTTCGCAAGCTCTCTGTTTGCGGAATCTATGTTTACTTTTACAGAGGAGATTTTCGTTCTCCAAAAAGTCCTAACTCTTAAGCATAAAGCATGTTTCAGAATTCCACAATAGATTGACGTCAACGATCATGGGCTGTGCCGGCCTTTGTGGCCGAGCGGTTCTAGGCGCTTCAGTCTGGAACCGCACAGCTGCTACGGTCGCAGGTTCGAATCCTGCCTCGGGCACAGATGTGATGTCCTTAGGTTAGTTAGGTTTAAGTAGTTCTGATTTCTAGGGGACTGATGACCTCAGTGCTCAGAGCCATTTGAATCATGGGCTGTAATTATGTGCACCTGTCCTACGACCGTTCTTGAAACCGGGAATGGCCTGTGCTTTTTTACACTCGCTAGGTACCCTTGGTTGCTTCAGCTATCTAATATAAATCGATTTCGCATAATCTTATGGGTACGTCATCTCGTCCTGATGCCTTCCGTTACTAAGTGATTGTAGTTGCTTGCCGTTCTGCGATCGGTTATCTGATTATCTGCCATTTCGACGGTCGTATGGTGACGGAAAGGAGGGAGCGTATTTCTATCTTGAGCGATGAAACGATCTGCAAGACCGAATTTAGCATTTCGGCCTTCTGTGATTTTACGTTTCGGTGCCAGTGTGGAGCGAATGAATAGAGGATTTCGAACCGATTACTGATTTTAAGTCAGTCTAAAACCTCTTAGGATTTTTACTGAATCGGCTGACAAAATTTTATTTTCAAAGTCGTTGAACGCTTCTCTCATTGCTCTGAGTTTTGCTTCGCCCAGCCTTTGTTTGTCAGCCAGGTTTTGACGTCTTTTAAATGTGTGATGAAGCTCTTTGTTTAGGCAGCAGTTTTCTAACCCTGCTAATAAACCACGTTAGGTCTTTCCCATCCCTTAAGGTCTTGCGCGGAACGTACTTGCTTCAGGCCCGCTGAACGATGATTTTGAAATTTTTGCATTTGTGCTCCACCTGTTCGTCCTCAGTACCGAATATTTGATGCTGAGTACTCAGATACTTTGTAATTTGCATCCTGTCATTCTTGCTAAACATAACTTTATTAACGTTCACTTTAAAACCCGTAGTCATAGTTGCTGTCACAGCCTTATGATGACAGATACCTTGCACTACGTTAACTGATTCGATAAGTTTAGGTCTGTTTGTTGCTAGCAAGTCTAAGACATTAACTTCGCGAGCTCAAAGTAATTTTCTGAGAAGACATCCAGAACAATGTCACACGAATCCTTGTCTCTGGCATCATTTTTGATAGTGTGAGTCTTCCAATCTATAGCTGGCGAGCTGAAGTCACTCCCCCCCCCCTCCCGCCTCCAACCTATTACCACAGAATGATCAGGAAAATTACTAACGACATTCTGCAAGTTGTCTCTGAAGAGCTATCACTCCTGACCAGTCGTTCTATAAAAGCATCCATTTACAGTTTTTGGCCGACCTTTGATATTTAACTTCATCCAGATTAATTTATATTCGGAATCCGTGATAACATTGGTAGATTTTATCTAATTGATTACTGCAATAAAAACGTCGCCACCACTGGAGACTGACCTGTCCTTACGATGAATATTCTAACCTGAACTTGGGATTTCCTCGCAATTAACTTCCGGTTTCAATCAACTTTCTGTTTTTAATACTATGAGGCCATTATAATCTTCCATAAACAATACTAATTCAGGCATCTTTTCTTGGATTTTCCTGCAGTTTATTAATATCATATTAATCTTTTCCGTGTCCGATCTGTGAGGAAGAGCATTTCTGAGAACATTGTGACTGATGTAACTTCGATCTTGGTGGGGGCAGGGCATTTCTTTATCTAAAACATATGGGTGATGTAGATGATAACAAGAACGAGGCTCTAACACATGTAATAAATTCCCTCCGTCTCTGTAGTTACTCGTCTGACCATCAAGATTTAGGTTTTCAGTGATTTTCCTAAACTGCTCCATGCAAATGCCGGGATGGTTCCTTTCAAAGGGCACGGCCGATTTTCTTTCCCAACCTTGGCGCAATCTGAGCTTGTGCTCCATCTCTAATGACCTCGATGTCGACGGGACGTTAAACATAGTAGTGGGGAAAGCACATGACAGACTCAGATTCATAGAAAGAACCTTAAGCAAATGTAACTCTTCCACGAAGGAAGTGGCTTATAAGGCGTTTGTTCAACCGATTGTTCAGTATTGTTGATCTATATGGGATCCCTGTCAAGCACATACTGATAGAAGAGATACAGAAGGTCCAACGAAGAGCGGCTCGCTTCTTCACGGGATGGTTTGGTCAGTGCGAGAGCGTTACAGAGATGGTCGACAAACTTAAGTGGCAGACGCTATAAGAGAGGTATTGTGCATCACGAAGACGTTTACTATTGAAATTTCGAAAGAGAACTTTCCGGAAGAGTAGGACAACATATTGCTTCCCCCCACATACAACTTGCGTAATATTCACAAGGAGAAACTTCGAGAAATTAGAGCCAGTATGGAGGCTTACCGATAATTATTCTTCCCACGCGCTATTGGAGAGTGGAACACGGTAGGAGGACCGTGTTAGTAGTACGAAACGTACCCTCTGCCACGTACCATTAAGTGGCTTGCGGAGTGTGACGTAGATACAGATGTCGTGTACTTTTTGTGCTGTATGAGTCCGATGGAGCCTTGGATGAGCACTCACGGAAGGAGAGGATGGGGAACGCTGCCGACCAGCCCGGAAGCGGAATGTGGACCCTCTGGAAGAAGGCGCAATTGGACGTTTCTTCGTTCCGTTGCATCTGAACTTGAGTAGGTTCCGTGATTTAAAAACTGATCAGAGATTCGAGGGCTCATCCGTGATCGGAGCGATTCTGTCTTTTGCGTGCGGATATAATTTGACTTTCCGGCACGTTCGGGCTTATCACTGCAGAGCCATCCGCGGCTATGCGTTTTCGAGAATGACTTACTAAGACGCAGGTTACTCCCAGCCCACTTTTTTCCTTTACACTTGGTCAAACCAGTCCACCTCCGATTTAACAGCGTTGAAATGTTCACAAATAGTAGTTCTCTCACTTTGTGATTGATTGCCCACGTAAAATATAGATTAAATATCTGCTTACGAGCAGTTATGCCGCTAGACGGAATGGTAGGACTGGGTTAAGCTGTGGTTCTTCCTTCTTAATAAAATAATTTTTATTTTATTCAAAAAAGTTCTGCATATTTATTTTCTCATAAAAATAGCATAGTTTAGAAATTTAAAAGACGATTACTTTTTCCAGGCCAAAGCTGTTACAATATGGGCAAACAAATCAGCTTTGTAGCTTTTCAACGAGAGGAATTTATTCAACACTGTAACGCTCACGTAACAGTACGAAATTCCACTACAGTGAAAACAAATAAAGTATTAATGCTGCTTCGTAATAAAAAACTGATTTAAAATACATACATATTACATGTTACATACGAAACCATTACGCAAGGAGAAAATTCTACATCAAATCTTTAAAAGAATTTTTACAATCCAAATAAGCGTCACGTGCAACGTGAGAGTTAAATAAGGCGCGGGTTGATTGCATAGAAAAAAAAAAAATGTTCAAATGTGTGTGAAATCTTATCGGACTTAACAGCTAAGGTCATCAGTCCCTAAGCTTACACACTACTCAACCTAAGTTATCCTAAGGAGAAACACACACACCCATGCACGAGGGAGGACTCGAACCTCCGCCGGGACCAGCTGCACAGTCCATGACTGCAGCGCCTAAGACCGTTAGGATAATCCCACGCGGCAATTGCATAGAACATAAAGAAAACTCAAATGACATCAGGTCCAGTGGCTAAAAGAACAAGCATCTGAAAAACGTAGGAAATCGAGAATTGACAGATATGAAGCACAGTTGGAAGGCAAGTACTGGTTTTATACGTGTGTTGATCAGGCTGAATTTACTCAGTACACAGACCAGCGTACACCACTTAATAAGTCTTGTGACGGCTTAGGAATGATTGTAATAAATTGGGTCAGGACTTTTAATTCAGTGGTTTCATGAAATCTCATTTTAGTTGTTAAACATTTAACGCTTTTTGTAAGAACCAACACCTGGAACTCATTTCCGATGGCCATTCCATTCACATTATTCAATCCGTTACGCAGCAAATCATTTGAGTTCGCGAGAAGCGATCTGTCTCTCGGTCGGTCCTCCCGATAAAGGTCACTCTTCCAGCCAAGAGACCAGCTAGCTTAGTTGGCGTCATACAGTGGCTACAACCTTTTAGTGTCTTACTGGAGATACCCACATAGTATGAACTTTTACTTGAAAGCTGGCCACTCGTTTCGAAGTGAACCTGTCAGTTCATATAAGATTATGGACCTGTGTTCTGCTCTGAAACATATCACCAGACAATGAACGTTCTTCTGAGCTAGCTTGCTGTCGATTGAAGTCACACTCGCGACTTCGGTCCGATTCTTCGCACTGTTGGCTGTATGCGAGAAACGAATTATTCGTGTACTGCCCCGCGTATTTGATTGGAAACTTTTATTGGTGGAGCCGGATTAATTGTCTGCACTGCTACGTTGCCAAATCAATATAAGTAAATATCGCCACCATCACTTCTACCCGTAGGACAGGGTTAAACTTCACAACTAAAAAGTTAGCAACGAAAAGACCCTGTAGTTATCTAACTACTTTCAGGAATCAGCTCGACGTCTGACCTCTGTACTCGAATATGCTCACCACTAACAGTTCAACACGCCACATTCAACTGGCTGTTAGCATCTGCCGTTGGTAATTAACACAACAACAAAACAGGAACACAGTTCGAAAGGCAATACGTGACACGAATATACAACACCCCAAATGGCACGGAAGCAATTCAGGTTTATTGATATGAATTAACCGTAGCCAAGTCCCCCACTTTTGTCCAACACCATCTCCAGCCAGCTAATGGCTCCACCCCATGCTATTAGGTCTCTCTTTTTACTGAACAAGTTCACACTCACTAATCCGCAACGTGTGCAGAGCAAAACAGGGAAGTACCTGACCAGAATACCATGCCCGCGCCTTTAAACGAACTCCGAATTCTCTGTTTTCCATGCTGCGCTGAGTAACTTGGTTGATCACAAAGCATCCCCCACTCGGTGCTTCTGAAATACACAACGGAAACACCATCTCCGACCCAGAAGACACATGACCTCTACACTCCATCAGGGTTTCCGGGCTATTTTCGATTTCGCGAGCTCCATACGACACCGCGAAATTATTTATCACGTATGTTATTCAGCCTGTCAGAATTACGAGCAGAATTTAGGGCTTGTGGCCGCGCGGGATTAGCCGAGCGGTCTTAGGCGCTGCAGTCATGGACTGTGCGGCTGGTCCAGGCGGAGGGCCGGCCGCGGTGGTCTCGCGGTTCTAGGCGCGCAGTCCGGAACCGCGCGACTGCTATGGTCGCAGGTTCGAATCCTGCCTCGGGCATGGATGTGTGTGATGTCCTTAGGTTAGTTAGGTTTAAGTAGTTCTAAGTTCTAGGGGACTGATGACCACAGCTGTTAAGTCCCATAGTGCTCAGAGCCATTTGAACCATTTTGAACCAGGCGGAGGTTCGAGTCCTCCCTCGGGCATGGGTGTGTGTGTTTGTCCTAAGGATAATATAGGTTAAGTAGTGTGTAAGCTTAGGGACTGATGACCTTAGCAGTTAAGTTCCATAAGATTTCACACACACTTTTTAGGGCTTGTGATTGCCCATTTCCTACTCCTACTTACAGTACTTTGATAATGAACTGTCTCCCGGAAAGACTTTAAGAATTTTCCCTGCAACGGCCGTCATGGTGTCCCTACAGGCCAGCCTAGTCGGCTCCAATCCGCACGCTGTAGGAGGACTGCGGACAAACGAGCCCATGTTCTCCAGACCGAAAAGAAAAAACCCTCACTCGCCTGAGGTAAGAGCAATAGCGAAGAGGGCTAGCGCAGGTGGACAACCAGGAAATGATGTGTTACACAGTCCCACATTTTCGGGTAAAGCCATTCTCGAAAGTTAACAAGATATTGGGGTGGAAAAATTTATGCAATGTGAAGGAACAATACCTAGCAGCCTAGTGCTTACGGAGGCCACATATTCCAGCTATTGACTGAAAATGAAAACTGGCATAGCTACATTTCTAATATACAGAAGCCTATCGAGATGATATAAGCCGATTAAATAATTTATGAAAGAAAACAATTAAAACTGATGTTACTTAAAATTAAAACTGTTCAGGATCCACAAAAAATTGTTGTCTAATGGCAAAAATGAAACGGCTAATCGATGCAGGGTAGGTCAGTCCTACTACCTCATTCCTTCAGTTGTCAAAGCCTCTAGACTAACAAGCTAATTAAGAAAAAAAATCAAAAAGATTATCCATTTAAGTGTAAAGAAATCTAAAATTGTCGCGGAAAATCCGTTGGAAAATGCGGAGTCTATATTTGTCAAAACAGGGAGCAAAGAACATCAATAAAATGTAGCAAAAAACACGAACAGTAACTGCGATTTGTAAAACAACACAGCGCAATACATATCGTAAAAACAATGCTGTCGTTGCGAGTGCGTCTTAACGTCCTGGGAACGCATTTGCAAACATTCTTATTCGACCCCTGGTTAGAGTACGTTGCTACTGCTGTCCAATAACGCAGTACTTCCCCTCCATTGCAGTCTTAGGGAGATTTCAGGAAACACGCTGCCGTTTACATTTCCTTCGGTACCCGTTTCCACCTCCAAATTATCCTGGAGCGCTCTAAAACGAGCAATAGCAACGTAAGCGTTTAATGCCTCGTCAACAACGAGATCGTTAGAGATGGCACGAACGAGAGTTCGAACTTCTGCTTTGCTGTCGCTCCGCTGTGAGTGTAGTTGTTCTTCCAAACGGCAGTCCATACGAGCGAACCAACTGCGATTTTACCTGCGATTACTTGTAACTCGGTAATGGGGCTATGTACAGCAGTGTTTAAACAGAATAGCCCCAGGTAGTCATAGGTTCGGGCAGCACACGTCTGCTTTCATGCCCCACAGCTAATTCGCTGCAAATAATAACCTGTGGCTGTGCTGCTACCGTCAAACAGTCTATGCACTGGCTAGAATGGTGAGTTAGTAAAATACACAGAAATATAAAAGATGAACGAATAATTTAATAAGAATGATTTGACTCAACATTACCACTCCCATAGTACGACTAAACTTATAAGTTACAATAATATTTCAATAAAGAAATATCGTAAACATTGGGCTACACTCAAATTATTCGCAATACTTACAAACAAAAGTTTGTTCGTTAATAAATAAGCCAGCTTTCTTGCGCAAGTGCGCTTGCGTTAAACAACAGACTGTCACTGAAATTTGCTTAAACAATTACTTATGCCTGCTTGATATTCAGTTGTCGTATCTGCTAACACATGCGATTCACCACTTTTATACCATCTCAGTTTTTTGATACCACTTGAAGTCAACATTTAAATAAAGTTGCTTCCAAAGTACTAAAATGCTCATGAAATAAATACACAAAAAACTAAACTCCGTCCGAACAGCCATGAAGGCCCAACGGTACCAACCGGCCGCCGTGTCATCCTCAGCCCACAACTGTCACCGGATGAGAGATGGAGGGGCATGTGGTCAACACACAGCTCAGCCGTCCGTATGCCTGTTTACGAGATCAGAGCAGGTACTTTTCAGTCAAGTAGCTCCTCAGTTTGCCTCACAAGTGCTGAGTGCACGCCGGCCGAAGTGGCCGTGCGGTTAAAGGCGCTGCAGTCTGGAACCGCAAGACCGCTACGGACGCAGGTTCGAATCCTGCCTCGGGCATGGATGTTTGTGATGTCCTTAGGTTTGTTAGGTTTAACTAGTTCTAAGTTCTAGGGGACTAATGACCTCAGCAGTTGAGTCCCATAGTGCTCAGAGCCATTTGAACCACTTTTGTTGAGTGCACCCTTCTTGCCAACAGTGCCCGGCAGACCGGATGATCACCTATCCAAGTGCTAGCCCAGCCTGGCAGCGCTTAACTTCCGTGATCCGACGGAAACCGGTGCTACCACTGCGATGAATACACAAATATGACAAAATATGAGGTATTCATACTGCAAACATTTACTGTGTAAGTTTGGAGAATACGATGTTCTGACAAACGTTTGAATAATGAAAATGCCGTTAAAACGCAATAAATCAATAAATACAATAAATACAGCTACGTAGCTTTCAAGGATGATAGCCGCAGTGCAACGTTATCATCCGAGATGCCGTTTGTTGAGATCTCATGAAACGATTAAAAGTAGTTAATTCAGATGTTCACTGTGTAAATGTTTATCCACAGCAAAATATTAACTTCTGCAGTTTTAAAAATATTGATATATTTTTGTGTCTTTGGATGTGGCTCATTCTTCGGAGATCCCAGATGTATTCAGATTTGCATTAATATCTGACTGTGAGTTACTGTCGAATCTCTGAGCTGTAACTTAGCCATCTTTAATATTTTATTAACTGACACTTCGCCTGTTCCTGGAGCGTGCACCGCCGTAGCTGAGTGGACAGCGCGCCAGTTTGTCATACCGGGAGGCCCGGGTTCGATTTCCGGCTGGGTTGGAGATTTTCTCCGCTCAGGGACTGGGTGTTCCTGTCGTCTTCATCATCATTTCATCCTCATCGACGCGCAAGTCACCGAAGTGGCGTCACCTCAAAAGACTTGTGCCAGGCGATCAGGTTTACCCGTCAGGATGCTCTCGCTACACGACATTTCATTTCATTTCCTGGAGCATCTCCTGAACAACGGATGTGCAAGTAACAGTGAAACTTCTGCGTTTAATTCTGAAACTGCTGAATGCAACAGTGAAACTGAACCTACTGGCTCTTTGCTTGTTTTTATCATTTCCCTGATGTACAGAATTTTCCCTGCCAAATACAACTCAAACTTATCCTGTTCATTAAAACCCACAATATACGAGGGTTGGAACTTAAATAGTGGCACCTGTTTATTCACTACCGATACAAGAGAGTTACATGTTTGCACCTGTTACTGTCCCTTAAAGTAGTCACCAGCGTTGTGTAGAACCCGTTGCCAGTGGTGTGGAAGGCGTATTATAGCGTTAGCAGAGCCTGTTCTCTTGATGGTGCGAATGGGGCGGTCTACTGGCTGACGAATCTCTGGAACGGTCCTGAAGCAAATGCCACGAAGTGTTGCCAGTGGTGCCTTCATCTTCGGAATCAAATCAAAATCACAAGGACTTAAGTCCGGGGAGTATGGTGGATGGTACAGTACTTCCCAGTCCCATCGACCGAACAGAGCAGCCACAGCTTGCGCTGTATGCGCCCGCGCATTGTCGTGTAAAATGATGGGTGAGTTGCGCAGAAAGTGTCACCGCTTCTTTCGCAAAGCTGGTCGCAGGTGATGCTCCAAAAACGAACAGCAATACTGTGCACTGACGGTCTGCCGTGGAGGAACGTAATGCGTTAGGATAACACTAACACAGTCGTACACGAGAACACCATAACTTTAACCATAATGAAGCTCTGAAGCACTTTAGACTTCCACAGCGACCCAACATGACGCCATTCGTTGGATTGGCATTTCACTTTTGGCTCGCACGATGTGGCCCATGTCTCATCAAGTGCTCCAAGTGCGTCTGAGCATCGTCGTAAGGCATCCATTTCCGAATTTCCATCAGGTCATGCGGTACCCATCGTGATGCAATTTTTCGCATGCCCAGGCGTTCCTTCAGGATGCTAAGCACAGTCATACGTGCTAATGCGGTTTCGTGGGCGAGCTCACGAATCGTATGCCGTCGATCACTGTCCACTAACGCGGCAACAGCATGCAATTCTTCAGAGACGCTAGGACGACCAGCCCGATGCATGTCTCCCACAGTCTGCCGACCTTCACTGAAGGCTTTTACCCAACGTGCCACTGTTCTGTACGGCAATGCCGATTCCCCGTAAAAGAAAATGCACACGTGAGTATTGGACCACCGTGCAGTATTGAAGATATAGTATCGTGCTCCCCATGGAAACACAGTGCTCTTGACATCAAGATTTCAGTTGATACTGGTAATGGGCCACAACACAGCAGACCCACAGCAGAGTCAGTCGAAGTCTTGAAGAATATCGGTAGAACTGGTATGTCACCAGAGCAGACCCACAGTATTCATTGTAGGGGTTGATAGTATGGGCCACCAAAGTTGCAGACCCACTGTAGTCCTTGTAGAAATTATGGTAGTAGTGGGCCACAAAAGTGCAGACCCACTGTAGTCCTTGTAGAGATGGCCGGCAACCATCCGTTGCGACTGTGCGGGTGCACAATCATAACTAAAGAGTCTTGAGTATAATATAGCAAGTGCACTCACTAATTTTTTGCCATATTCTTAGAACCAGCAATGCTGTTAAGCAGTCCGTTGCTCAATTATCACACACGTGTAAGCACTAACACAATCAAATAACCTCTGATATTTTATACATATCGTTGACCAACAGACAAATGTGTGCAGTAAAATGAATCCCTACTATTTATCTAACCTGGAGAACTGGTGTCTATAAAATTACAATTTTACAGCATAAGAATACAATTACAAGAGTAAAGAAAACATCATTACAGTCAAGAACATGATAATACAGATAACATTTGTAGTAATACAGGCTTTACAAAAAGAATAGAAATAAGCATATATTCGAGTATTACAGGAATTATGACATAAGTAAATAAATGAAAAATGAGAATATCCTTGGAAACATTAACTTGACACATGAGCATTAAAAGAAAACATAACAGAATAAATAATATCTGAACATCTTTCCAAACTAAAGAATGTGGTATAAAACTATTGCTTAGATTTGAAGATAGGAGTATTCCTCTTTATAGTGAATGCAGCTTAGTATAAGAAGAAAAAATAATTCTACCTAATTTATCTTATCAGGTAAACACACAGAGACAGGAAGAACACAGACACACAAGGGTACACACAAACATAGCAGAATAACATAAAAGGAAAGGACAGGGTCTGTTTTCAGTGTAAAATTTAGTGCTGTAGTACCTCTAGTCAGCATCTAATACCTCTGTTTCATTTTTCTCTTTAATAATATCCTTCATGTTCATGCCGCCTTTACTTTCAGCCAAAGCTACTTCATTTCCAACCAAAACTTCATTTACCTCTCTTACTTCAACATTCGTTCCCACAAAAAAGTCCTATCCAAGCATTCTTTATGTATTTATTTTTTCAACCAGTGTTTATACTTCCATATTCTTCTTACCTCATAATTCATTTCCAAGAAAATCCTACCTAAACCTGTTGTCACTATTCCCTACTTATCTCTGTGCATTTCCTCTTTCAAAATAGTTGTTCCTCATTATACAAAACTCTTTGGCCATACCTTTTCCTTATAGCTTCTCAATGCACTTCTTCCCAACTCATCATAACTCATTTTCTTACATAGCATACCCCCTCTTAAACTAACTTCAACCTACTGAGCTCAGTTACATAAACTAGAGAACAGGGATGAAGTAATGCAGCAGCACAAAACAATTAACACAAACAACAATGAAAAAATGCAAAATGGCAAATAAAGCAACAGCATATCTAAATCAGCAAAGAAAATGCAACATTACAATACAAGGCAATATGCAGCAAATAAGAAAAATAAATCAGTGGTAAAACTGGCTTAGCACCATAATACAATATTAAATTCAGCAGAACATTGCCTGACACGTAGCAGCAGCAAGTGCAATAACTAATACCTAAACATGACAAAGCACAAACAGAAAAAATATTACACTAAAGACAGCAATGCAGATAAAGGAAATATACATGTAAACTTACAATAGCATATGCGCGTCTGTGATCATCAAAACTCCCATGTGAAATGCAATGATTCTATGTCATATCTTAACAATAAAGTCATGCAACACAACAACTTCTTCCACCAAAAAGATTACCAAGTCCTTGAAAAGAAAATTATGCATGCAGTTCCTGTTACTATTCCCTTCTCCTTCTAAATGTTCTTTCCTTTTCAAGTTCTCCCCTCTTTTTTAAAGGAAGTGGATCATAAAATTAATATTTAATGAATCTGTTGACAGAAAGTGTTCACATTAACATATTTATTAAATTTTATTTTATAAAACCAATGCTCCAGGGCAACTATAAACTAGATAGCAAATAAAATAAGCAAATATGTACAAAGCAAAGCATAAAACATCATTCAGTAGCTATGTGGCATTACATAAGTCAGTAGAAATTCTCTCAACTCTCGTAGAGAGACACTTGTCATAATCAGGTGTGTAGACGTAAGTATATTTCTCGTCAATTCATAAGCATTTCAGTAAGTAGCACAAAGTACGAGCTCCAAAGTGTAATAATTTGTTTACAAGTACTAGTGTGTCATGTTTGTGGTATAGTCTGCAAAGAAATGTCAGTAGTGAGGTCAATGGACTCTCCTTTCTACAGCTGTGCGAGTGCTTGTGGGAGTGCAGTAAGCTTAAAAATGGCTAAAGCGACACCGTTAAACTTGACAAGTAACACAATAACGGGTTTTTCCAGGCGGCTAGCGCGCAGCCAGGAGCAGCAGAGCATTGCGTCAAGGTCACATATACTCTTTACCGAAATATTTATGACAGAAGTGTCAACTACAATTATAGTTTGATACCAATAAAGAATTCCACAGGTTGAAAAATTACAGGAGAAGTGTATGGAAACGAAATCTCATCAATATCAGTGTCCAAAAATTTCCGTCGGAATTCTGGTACTCACATACACATATATACACACATTTCATAGCTCTTAAAGTACAATTCTTGGTCTCCAACATTATTGTCCACAACCAGAGTCCCTAACCATTATTCATTATTCATATAGATATTTGTCGTTACTGCTTCAATACTTCATCATAATAAACACGTAGTATAATCACATTCCTCATATAACATCACCTTATTGATCATAAACATATCTCAACATCAGAATACACACCGCCTTTGTAAGAATATCATCATAACACATCAATCAAATCTCAAAATTTTTCAGTAATCTCAAAACTTCTGGTCAGGTGACTACAGGGTTATAAACACAAAATCAAATAGGGGTAATGGAGGAGTAGGTTTAATAATGAATAGGAAAATAGGAATGCGGGTACAAACAGCATAGTGAACGCATTATTGTGGCCGAGATAGATACGCCTACCACAGTAGTACAAGTTTATATGCCAACTAGCTCTGCTGATTACGAAGAAATTGAAGGAATGTATGATGAAATAAAAGAAATTATTCAAATGGTGAAGGGAGATGAAAATTTAATAGTCATGGGTGACTGGAATTCGTCAGTAGGAAAAGGGAGAGAAGGAAACGTAGTAGGTGAATATGGATTGGGGGTAAGAAACGAAAGAGGAAGACGCCTGGTAGAATTTTGCACAGAGCACAACCTAATCATAGCTAACACTTTGTTCAAGAATCATAAAAGAAGATTGTATACATGGAAGAAGCCTGGAGATACTGACAGGTTTCAGATAGATTATATAATGGTAAGACAGAGATTTAGGAACCAGGTTTTAAATTGTAAGACATTTCCAGTGGCAGATGTGGAATCCGACAACAATCTATTGGTTATGAACTGTAGATTAAAACTGAAGAAACTGCAAAAAGGTGGGAATTTAAGGAGATGGGACCTGGATAAACTGGCTAAACCAGAGGTTTTACAGAGTTTCAGGGAGTGCATAAGAGAACAATTGACAAGAATGGGGGAAAGAAATACAGTAGAAGAAGAATGGGTAGCTTTGAGGGATGAAGTGGTGAAGGCAGCATAGGATCAAGCAGGTATAAAGAGGAGGGCTAGTAGAAATCCTTGGGTAACAGAAGAAATATGGAATTTAATTAATGAAAGGAGAAAATATAAAAATGCAGTAAATGAAACAGGCAAAAAGTAATACAAACGTCTCAAAAATGAGATCGACAGGAAGTGCAAAATGCCTAAGCAGGGATGGCTAGAGGAAAAATGTAAGGATGTAGAGGCTTATCTCACTAGGGGTAAGACAGATACTGCCTACAGGAAAATTAAAGAGACGTTTGGAGAAAAGAGAGCCACTTGTATGAATATCAAGAGCTCAGATGGAAACCCAGTTCTAAGCAAAGAAGGGGAAGCAGAAAGGTGGAAGGAGTATATAGACAGTCTATACAAGGGCGATGGTCTTGAGGACAATATTATGAAAATGGAAGAAGATGTAGATGAAGATGAAATGGGAGATATGATACTGCGTGAAGAGTTTGACAGAGCACTGAAAGACCTGAGTCGCAACAAAGCTCCGGGAGTAGACAACATTCCATTAGAACTATTGACAGCCTTGGGAGAGCCAGTCCTGACAAAACTCTACCATCTGGTGAGCAAGATGTATGAGAGAGGCGAAATACCCTAAAACTTCAAGAAGAATATAATAATTCCAATCCCAAAGAAAGCAGGTGTTGACAGATGTGAAAATTACCGAACTATCAGTTTAATAAGTCACGGCTGCAAAATACTAACACGAATTCTTTACAGACGAATGGAAAAACTAGTAGAAGCCGACCTCGGGGAAGATCAGTTTGGATTCCGTAGAAATATTGGAACACCTGAGGCAATACTAACCCTACGATTTATCTTAGAAGCTAGATTAAGGAAAGGCAAACCTACGTTTCTAGCATTTGTAGACTTAGAGAAAGCTTTTGACAATGTTGACTGGAATAACCTCTTTCAAATTCTGAAGGCGGCAGGGGTAACATACAGGGAGCAAAAAGCTATTTACAATTTGTACAGAAACCAGATGTCAGTCATAAGAGTTGAGGGACATCAAAGGGAAGCAGTGGTTGGGAAGGGAGTGAGACAGGGTTGTAGCCTCTCCCCAGTGTTGTTCAATCTGTATACTGAGCAAGCAGTAAAAGAAAAAAAAGAAAAATTCGGAGTAGGTATTAAAATCCATGGAGAAGAAATAAAAACTTTAAGGTTCGCCGATGACACTGTAATTCTGTCAGAGACAGCAAAGGACTTGGAAGAGCAGTTGAACGGAATGGACAGTGTCTTGAAAGGAGGATATAAGACGAACATCAACAAAAGCAAAACAAGGATAATGGAATGTAGTCGAATTAAGTCGGGTGATGCTGAGGGAATTAGATTAGGAAATGAGACACTTAAAGTAGTAAAGGAGTTTTGCTATTTGGGGAGCAAAATAACTGATGATGGTCGAAGTAGAGAGGATATAAAATGTAGACTGGCAATGGCAAGGAAAGCGTTTCTGAAGAAGAGAAATTTGTTAACATCGAGTATAGATTTAAGTGTCAGGAAGTCGTTCTGAAAGTATTTGTATGGAGCGTAGCCATGTATGGAAGTGAAACATGTACGGTAACTAGTTTGGACAAGAAGAGAATAGAAGCTTTCGAAATGTGGTGCTACAGAAGAATGCTGAAGATTAGATGGGTAGATCATATAACTAATGAGGAGGTATTGAATAGGATTGGGGAGAAGAGAAGTTTGTGGCACAACTTGACTAGAAGAAGGGATCGGTTGGTAGGACATGTTCTGAGGTATCAAGGGACCACCAGTTTAATACTGGAGGGCAGCGTAGAGGACAAAAATTGTAGAGGGAGACCAAGAGATGAATACACTAAGCAGATTCAGAAGGATGTAGGTTGCAGTAGGTACTGGGAGATGAAGAAGCTTGTACAGGATAGAGTAGCATGGAGAGCTGCATCAAACCAGTCTCAGGACTGAAGACCACAACAACAACAATCTCAAAACCATAAAAAAATTCTCATCTCGTTTCAATAGTGTCAACCCTCAAACATACTTCAAAAATCATTATCCCATACAAAATGCATCACTCAGATCTCCCTCAGTATCACAATGGTTCCGAAAATATATGAATAATGCAAAGTAATCGATCTGTGTAATTATGTAAATATGTGTCAGAGATGTAGTAAAAGAAATATTTATCTCTCTCAGTTAAACGATCAGATAGCTTTGTAATTCTGTGTTAGAGAAATATGGTACCGATGTGTAAAATTGCATAAGCAAATACCATATTAGCAAGAGCTCCTTGCGCTTGCCACATGCATGTTACACAAAGTAGGTGCACCCGCATGAGCGATATAGTAATTTATACCTCAGATATTACAGATTAAAACCGTGGAATGAAATGTATCACCGAAAACATTCTCTGTATCATTGAAGTACCAAGTACAAAAAGAAAACACTCAAATATGTGTCATGTAGCGCTAAACTATGCTTCTCACTGTAAGAAAATTTCTGTCATTGCTTAACAGTAAGAATATGCCAAGTGTCGTAGTTGTCGTCGTTCATAGGCCAAGTTATCCAAAAATCGATGTACTGACCTTGTCATATACAAAAGTAATGTACTATGCATATAAATATCGTAGTTATTACATTCATTGCCATGACCTTGAAAGTACTGTACTGTAACGTATTGTCGTGTTACGAAAATAAATGTCTCACTGTAGCTATGCGACGAAAGTCATTACCAAAACGTGTTTTACTTTTCAGAAGAACGCAGAAAAACTGTGCTAACATAAAACGGATTCAGCATAAATCCAAGAATGAAAATTGTATCACTCATAAGTAGCGTCGTACTATAATCGTATAGCTGTCAAACAAACCAAATATTGTGTGATCTGTGACCTCTCAGAAAGTACTTTAAATAAAAATGTATTTTCAAGTAAACCAAAATGTTGCAGTAAAATCTCATTATCAGTATATGTTCCAAGAATGTGGACGTTATAGTCATGACGTAATCGTGGAAATAAGAAGCAAAAATGTACACACAATAAGACTATGTTGTCCGTTCCCTATGAAAGTGTACTCATGAAATTACTGTCTTCATAAATTCCATAGGTTCTTGATTAGATAGCTGACTTCAGAACATCGCTGCATGCTAAATGTGACAAAGTGTAACAGTAACGTGAAACGAAAAATTTAATAGCAACGACTAAGTCAGGAAGCAAATTATTTCTCAATAAACGGCTTTATACGAGAAATGTGGTATAATCTTTGTTAATTTTTTTTGGTACTCTAATGACCAGTTAGGAGGAAAGCAATAAGAAAATTGATGAAGCCAAGCCTATGGAGGTTTTGAATAGCTTATAGTCAAAGTCATCATGGCGATGAGTAGCAAATCAGTCATACTTACATCGTGTCGGCGTTCCATCTCAAAATTCGGTACACCTTGCCAACTCCTTTCAAGATCTACGAAATACCATGTATTATTGCGGTGTGACTTTTGTGTCATAAGCGTATCTACTGTTTCCTTAAGGTTTTCCTGATATTTTACAAGTTGCGTGACCGTATCGGTAGATGCTGCTGAGTCAGTTTTAGCTTGCAAGGTGTCGTGATTTTCGTGAACAGTGATCTGCAATTCTTTTATGGCTGCTTCATGATTCTGTAATGCGTTTTCATGTCGAGAAAAAAATAGGCTGAAAATGCTCCCAAATTTGTGTTTCTACATCTTCAGAAACCTTTAGATATTCCGATTCGATTTTAAGTAGCTCAGCAGTTAAATCTTCAAGTGTTTGTTCATGCGTTGTGTCTAACTTTTGAAGCTGTTGCTGTGTTTGTTTCTGATTTTGTTCCATTGCGTCTAACTTCTGAAGATTTTGTTCCATTGGGTCTAACTTTTGAAGCTGTTGCTGTATTCGTTCCATTTGTTGCTGTGCTTGTTTCTGATTTTGTATTAATTGCAATAACAACGAATTACTGACCGAAACACGTTCCTCTGTGCTTTTAGTCAGTGCGTTTGCATCGGCAGTATTCGTAGTTTGAAAACCAGAGAGTGTGTCTTGACTTAATTAAAAGTGTAATGACGCAAAACCTGACTTTGTAAGATTTCGTTCTGCTATTCCGCATTCCTGTGGCGAACAGTTACTGACCGATTAATCGACTGTAGTTCCGAGTTCACTGATTGTTTCCATATCTACACCGCTATTTACTACCTGGTCCATGTCCCTGTGCACAACTATCAAATTACTTTCTTGAACATTTGTCAATTCGTTACAAGGTCGTACTAACACGCTACGCTCGTCGTCATCGTCATTTGTCAATTTACTTTGCAGCCTAGTATTAAGCTTTTCATACGCCATGATTATCACACTATTTCACACGATAACACACAAAAAACAATTTGAAAATTTTCTCTGATAAATATAACTCAAACTTATCCTATTCATTTATGAGCCGCAATATACAGAAGCACACCAATCTGACTGCAAATGATTAACACATATGTATGGCCCTGAATTAGAAGAAATCCTAACAATAACCTATACTTTTTTATGACTCACTTACCTCACTGAAAATATTCACTATACGAACTACAACAAGTTCGCCACGCAGAAACTACAGCCAGCTAAATAAAAAGATTGTAACTACTGAAGGCTCTAACTACTAACAGGCATTTGATTAGCAAAGGAAAGATTTTGTTGCAGAGCAAACAATGTGTTTCACAGATTTTACCTCAATCATGTGACATCCAGTTCCAAAAATTATATAATCATCAATAATTCCACTTCCCCGACATTAGCAAATACATCAATCATCATTTTACAATCCATTTCCAACTAATATTAAATCTCTATGACGGACACACGTCCAAACCGTCCGTTCGTGCTAACACTGCTGTCCTCCATCACTGCTAACTATTAACTTCCAACTGGGAGTCCGTCCAGCCAGAGTCTCTTACAGAAGGCGCACTGCGCTGTCAGTGATATTAATGCAGTCCATAGCGCTGCCAACATACAAATATATAAACAGGCTACTTACAACAGCCATACAAATTTCCAGCTTCGGGATTTTCCCCACATCCGGTCCTTTGCTAAAGCACGTGGCCCGCTGCCGTCGTTCTATCGGCATTGGGGCCATACGGCTTCGCAAACGAATCCACCACACCTTGCACTAATTCTAGGTGGCCTTTTAGCTTGCTTATATACGGATAATATCACAACGTTACGAACGTTTCATGGACGAGTGACCAATCACGCCTGATTCTAAGGTATTGCCACCCCTCTCCCCACCTCCCTCATTCCCCCCTCCCTTCCCAATGAGAATTAGCGTTACTATCTATGATCCGAGAGGTAGGACAAACTTACGCCTCGCGTAAAAACTCTAACGCACTTCTAGTTATTCAGACGTCCACTACCATCGCCAACTCCTTGCGCTCCTCACTGGGCCATTTTTCCGAAACCAACTGCTTACCCATTTAGGTCCCGTGAATACCAGTACTCAGTAATTGGGGACGCACACAACCTACAATCATTCTTACTCCACTATATTTCCACCTGGTAGTTTCTATTCCTGAGAGAGTGAACAGCATGGCTGTTTCGCCCAAGAAAAAACAGATCGTCAAAAAATGAAACAATACGCTGCAAGGAAGAGCTAAATGCAACATGCCTGTTACTTCTTTAACGTTGATATCTGATAGGGTGAGATAAATGCAACTTATTACTTCCTGAATTTGTTTTCCTGTCAATCATCTCAACTAGTGGATCATGAAATGTTCGTAATGCTCTTATCTAATGCGCGTGTAAGGTCGGCCGAATGGAAATGAATAAAAACAAAACCCACCTATCGAAATGTTGCAGCCGAAATACACTACTGGCCATTAAAATTGCTACACCACGAAGATGACGTCCTACAGACGCGAAATTTAACCGACAGGAAGCAGATTCTGTGATATGCAAATGATTAGCTTTTCAGAGCATTCACACAAGGTTGGCGCCGGTGGCGACACCTACAACGTGCTGACGTGAGGAAAGTTTCCAACCGATTTCTCATACACAAACAGCAGTTCACCGGCGTTGCCTGGTGAAACGTTGTTGTGATGCCCCGTGTAACGAGGAGAAATGGGTATCATCACGTTTCCGACTTTGATAAAGGTCGGATTGTAGCCTATCGCGATTGCGGTTTATCGTATCGCGACATTGCTGCTCGCGTTGGTCGAGATCTAATGACTGTTAGCAGAATATGGAATCGGTGGGTTTAGGAGGGTAGTACGGAACACCGTGCTGGATCCCAACGGCCTCGTATCACTAGTAGTCGAGATGACAGGTATCTTACCCACATGGCTGTAACGGATCGTGCAGCCACGTCTCCAGCCCCGAGGCAACATATGGGGACGTTTGCAAGGCATCAACCATCTGCACGAACAGTTCGACGACGTTTGCAGCAGCATGGACTGTCAGCTCGGAGACCATGGTTGCGGTAACCCTTGACGCTGCATCACAGACAGGAGCGCCTGCGATGGTGTACTGAACGACGAACCTGGGTGCACGAATGGCAAAACGTCATTCTTTCGGATGAATCGAGGTTCTGTTTACAACATCATGATGGTCGCATTCGTGTTTGGCGACAACGCGGTGAACGCACATTGGAAGCGTGTATTCGTCATCGCCATACTGGCGTATCACCCGGCGTGACGGTATGGGGTGCCATTGGTTACACGTCTCGATCACCTCTTGTTCGCATTGACGGCACTTTGAACAGTGGATGTTACATTTCAGATGTGTTACGACCTGTGGCACTATCCTTCATTCGATCCCTGCGAAACCGTATATTTCAGCAGGATAATGCACGACCGCATGTTGCAGGTCCTGTACGGGCCTCACTGGATACAGAAAATGTTCGACTGCTGCCCTGGCCAGCACATTCTCCGGATCTCTCACCAATTGAAAACGTCTGGTCAATGGTGGCCGCGCAACTGGCTCGTCACAGTACACCAGTCACTACTCTTGATGAACTGTGGTATCGTGTTGAAGCTGCATGGGCAGCTGTACCTGCACACGCCATCCAAGCTCTGTTTGACTCAATACCCAGGCGTATCAAGGGCGTTATTACGGCCAGAGGTGGTTGTTCTGGGTACTGATTTCTCAGGATCTATGCACCCAAATTGTGTGAAAATGTAATCACATGTCAGCTCTAGTATAATATATTTGTCCAATGAATACCCGTTTATCATCTGTATTTCTTCTTTGTGTAGCAATTTTAATGGCCAGTAGTGTACTGCATATGATTCAGTCCGACCACACATAGACATGGTATACATTAAATGAGCATACTGCAAGTGGTGACTATTGGGAGGCGTGGCAGATGGATAGTGTGTCGGGAGACACTCTCCCATTTCGCCACTTGCCGGTTCCTCAGTGAAGAGGGTTGTAACCTGTGTACGTCGGCGGGCGCAGTAAAAGAAGAGTGACTTTTAATAATTTATTTCTGCAAATACACCTCTCCTTTAGCGATGCTACGGCGGTCCTGTACCACTGCTTGTACGGGTGCGCCGCGAGCTTCCGGCAGTCACTCAGTAAGTGGATCCTGCGTCTCCACCCTCCGCTTTCGAAGAAGGAGGCGCGTGCGTATGTGGACTACACACGCCGGCCTAGGAGGTCCTCGATCCCCTCCCGTAACTGTGGCTCATCTCTGCTCTCCGAACCACGATGACGGCTGTCGTGTGCTCGAGAAGTGCGCCGACCATGGCCTGCAATGCAGATAGGTCCCGAAGCTCCGCTTAAGTGTCAGGAACGATTGTGTCCTGGTCCAAGTCGACACGGAAGAACCCCAGGCCTTTCCATCTGCGTTGGAAGCTGCTAACAGCGCCGAACTCGTGACTGGTGCTTATGGAGAGGAAGACATCTCTCCGGCGGCTATTGGCGGTGTTGAGTTCGAGCAGGAAATCTGCAACAGACTTATATCCAGCGTTAATGCCGTGTCAGGGAATCGAGTACGCGCGTCCTGTGCATCATGGATTCTTCTGACCGACTCCCCTCTGATCTCAATGCTCGAGTATTTACGGTGTGTAATAACGGCTGGTGTTGACCAAACGTTATTTGTAATGACCGCATAGGCTTTCCTAATAAGCATGTATCAGCGATTTATATCGCGCCCTATTTGCTTAACACATTTGTTATACCAACAGACTGGTCCGTAACAATATTCAGTGCGCCTTCTTGCGTTAGCGACGCGGCTTCTTACTTCACGTAAGAAGGTGATATAATATTTCTCAGTCGTATTGCTTTACTAAGCTCCTGCTGATGCTAGCTAGACAGTTCGTGCAAAGCGGTGATGTCCCGATTTCCGTCTGACCCGCTAACGTCATGAAACGCGGTCGTTTCGTGTCGCGCTTGTTGACATTCCCGCAAGGAACACGAAGTGAACGAGGTCTCGCAATTATGAAATTCTACGGCCAGCTGCCTCGTACACGGTTAGTACGTAACAATACTGTCTTACTCTCTTATAAGTTGGTCTTAATAAACTTTCTGATTAACCTTTTGACGGGAATGATCTGACGAAGCGGGAAGTAATGAAACGAGGGAGATAGAAATATTGACGAGACAGATTCTTGTGATACTGTCCATTAACTGTGGGTGGAAAAACAACCCACGTAAAGTACTTAAGCTAATTTAGAAAACGAATGATAATTGTTAGTCCCTTACATGTAACGGCTGTATGTGGCAAAATCAAATTACAGGGGAGTAGCCAGCACGTATAAGTAAGAGGAAAATGGAGAGTTGCTTAAAAATGGGACAACGTCTGTGAGGAAGCAAGCGACATATCTGGATGTCTATGGTGACGAGTGAGAGATAGCTTCACCCCTGCCCTCTCCCCTCATAGTCACTCCCACCTGGCAAGGTCAATCCAGCAGCGCCTGACACATACCGTATACAGCGAATAAATCTTTTGTGAAATTAAATGTTTGAAGATTGTTACAAAACTTGGTCAGATTAAGTAACATTAAGCTAATGTCAAATGACGTGACCTGCTGATTTGTTTCCTCAAAAACCCACTTTCGACGGCTTTTCAAAAAATGCATAATAAAAAGTAGAAAGTTGTAATTTTGGAATTGGGTTCAGTTTTTAGAAAACATTCTGCAGAGGTTTTCATGAACCTATCCCTTTTATGTTTGGACTTATTAGGTAAAAACCAATTATCGTACGAAAGTTTGTAAAGAAGAGTTAGATTAACTAACTTTTGTAATTTATCTACGTAATTAAAATAACAGCACTCTGTTTAATATATGTAACGATGACACTGTGCCATCTTTCACGATCATACTGTAATTTAACTAAGGTACAGAAATTAGAAAGGAGACAGCTTAGAGGACACTATCTATCCTTGGTTCCTTTTGAAAAATTCTGGGAGTCAAAGTTTTACATCATCGAACCGAGAATTTAACACAAGATAAACGAAGTACTGATTTACTAAAAGAAAAACTGGAATCGTTGTTACTGTTAAACTAACACCGATATAAGCAATTTTGTAGTAAAATAGGATGCCACATGGGTACTGCTCCTGGCACCAGAATCAATCTAACAGCAGGTGTTCCGTTCGTTGTGCACACTGAGAGTATGTAAAGACCATTGTAGTGATATATATATATATATATATATATATATATATATATATTAAATTGGGAATTCTTACTGCGTCAAGTGAATACATATGTCAATCTGTGGTGCATATCAGGGAAAACATTACTAAATAGTGCACTAACAGTTCTATTCACAATCATGGAACCTGAGCTAGTTTGGGGTTCCATTTACACAAGAAAACAAACAAATAACTCAAAAAAGCATTTTGTATCGAGAGAGAAATATGTGTAATAAATGGCCAAAGGAAGTGAAAAAGATTACAACACACTTTTTTAAAAAAAAGGCAACTGACACGTTCTTCATAGGTAGTGCATATTACACTGTTAAAGAGTACATAGAGGACTCAGAGCAGTGAATAGTAATGAAAGGAGTGTACTGCACCACTTTGTCACATTTCAAAACACGGTTATGGTTTTCTGCTTACACAAGGATCACGTGTCAAGATGTATAACGCATGACAGTACTGTCCGCTGGCTTAGTTTTTCAGAGGGACAGTTGAGTATGGAATCCAGAACTGCGTCAAGGGGAAGAGCAGCGTCTTGTCAGTTCAGGAGTCGTAGGCGGGCGTCCTAGTTTGAGCAGCAGTGAACGTTGGAACTGTGTTTCACATTGCAAGTGATCGGAAACAATCCAGGAGTCATCAGCGGAAGCAGTGACTCATCATGAAACAGTTTGTATGTAAATCCAGAAACATTACTCATTAGAGAATTACCGAATGCGGCAACGCAGCTGTTAGAACACTAACCTCATATTAGGGAGGATGTAGCTGTTCTGTCCAGCCATCCTGATCTGGATTTTCCATGGTTATCCTGGATACTATGGCAAACGCTTGGATGGTTCCTTTATCAAGGCCACGGACGACCATCTGTCCTACCCCTGCAGGCTACCTGTCCTACCCAATTAAACCGTGTGAAGTGTGTTGTCTTTTATATTTTGTCCTACTGATTGGCATTGCATTACCTTGACAAATTCTATGTCATTGTGAGATGATCCTTGAAAGAATAAAGATATTTAATCAGATAAATAAACTAATGTCTCTTCGCTTGAGAGGTTATTCGATCGTCGTCAGTCATACATGATTTGTTACGCACCGCTACATAATGTGCCGTTATTCTGTCCACGACAGTGTCCACTAAGCCTCGGGGATGGCGCTAAAGACGACTGACATAAGGTTTTTCTTTTTTTTTTCTTCACTCGAATGAGATATCGCGGTAGTTTACTGCAAATGTGCAAAAGTGAAATTTCATGGATTAATAATTTACTAGAAAGCACGTGTTTCGTTTTCGATGTTTTGGTTTATGTCACCCACTATATTATAGGAAAGCATGTGGAAAGTGGCGCTAATTACCCTTCATCTTTAAGGCGAGCAATTGACTTCACGCAACTAACAGTCGGGATAATAACTGCCATTCTTGGGACTTAGAACAGAATACCTCTTTGAACTGTGTCGACTGCTGAGTACGATAGAAAAAATTTTAATTATCTGCAAAATTAATACTTCTGTATGTCAGTTGTAAACCAGAAAGTGCTGCTTCGTTAAACGACAGCAGACTTTTATTTGTCATCATAGTTTCTGACTCCTTTGCATTATTCTTAGAGTTGGAACATTTCACTTCAACTTCTATTTGACACACCTTATTATTGATTACTTCATCAATTTTTTCCTGAGATGTTACAAAATTTAGTTTTCATCTGCATATCTCAAAACCACTATCCTCATTTACATTAACACAAGATACGCTTTCCTTATCATACACAGTAAAATTTGGTTCATCCCCACAAGCTGCATTTATGGTATATGTAGCTTCCATTAATCTGTCGCAACTTTCATCAGGGTGTCCATAAATTTTGTCTTTCCAGTTGTCTCTCAATATTAACCCACCACATAATCCTGGAATTATAGTTACATGAACACTATGAGCTTACTGTTTGCACCAACAGCTACAATAATTCTTACCCTTTGTATCGGCGTTTCCAGAGTAATCGTTCCCTCTATTATTTTCAAATAAAGTTCCTCATTAATTAAAAAAATGTGATTTCCTGAATCTAAAATTCCTGAAACTTCTGGACCATGTATTTCTACCATTAATGTGCGCTGATAGACTTCATTTATCTCATTTACATTCTCAAATATTACTTTTCCTTAATAACATCGCTTTTGTAATATCCTCAGTAAGTAACATTTATTGGTAAATGTTCTACATCAATTCTCAGTTGGACTGCATCGAAACCCCCAATTAGTTTTCTTGATCTGGCCCATCCATTTCTCTTGGCTCTATTCTTTCCTCCTTATTTCTTACCCCTTCTTGATTATGCCCATAATTATTATGATAACCACCATGATTTCATCCATGCCTCTGTTAGTTGCTTGTCTAAAATTGTCACTACAATCATCCCTTCATCTTTCATCGTTATTACCTCCTCTCTATCTGAAAGCTCTCCATCCTTCTCTACCGAGTATGGTAGTGCAGTGGTTGGCACACTGGATTTGCATTCAGGACGGCGACGGTTCAAACCCACATCTGGCCATCCTGATACAGGTTTTCTGTGATTTCCCTAAATCGCTTAAGGCAAATAATTCGAAATGGCACGACTGACTTCCTTCTCCATCCTTCCATAATTCAAGCTTGTGCTCTGTCTCTAACGACCATGTTGTTGACAGGTCGTTAACCGTTAATCTCTCCCTCCAGCCCTCTTTGTGCTAATGAACGACAGACAAAGAATACAGCTGTTCAAGATTGTTTTTCAGACTCCTTATTAACTACTGTTGTACACTTACTAGCAACTTCTTTAATTGATCATCCAAATATATACAAAATCTTCTCTCAGTAGTTCTGAAGAAATTGTGGGTAACTTTGACATCAACTATCAGCAAAGGTTCCTCTCATGAAAATGTCACTATGCACATTGCTTTGTGCGATGTTTGACCAATATTGGCTTACAAACTCATTAACAGATTCCTCATATACACTCCTGGAAATTGAAATAAGAACACCGTGAATTCATTGTCCCAGGAAGGGGAAACTTTATTGACACATTCCTGGGGTCAGATACATCACATGATCACACTGACAGAACCACAGGCACATAGACACAGGCAACAGAGCATGCACAATGTCGGCACTAGTACAGTGTATATCCACCTTTCGCAGCAATGCAGGCTGCTATTCTCCCATGGAGACGATCGTAGAGATGCTGGATGTAGTCCTGTGGAACGGCTTGCCATGCCATTTCCACCTGGCGCCTCAGTTGGACCAGCGTTCGTGCTGGACGTGCAGACCGCGTGAGACGACGCTTCATCCAGTCCCAAACATGCTCAATGGGGGACAGATCCGGAGATCTTGCTGGCCAGGGTAGTTGACTTACACCTTCTAGAGCACGTTGGGTGGCACGGGATACATGCGGACGTGCATTGTCCTGTTGGAACAGCAAGTTCCCTTGCCGGTCTAGGAATGGTAGAACGATGGGTTCGATGACGGTTTGGATGTACCGTGCACTATTCAGTGTCCCCTCGACGATCACCAGTGGTGTACGGCCAGTGTAGGAGATCGCTCCCCACACCATGATGCCGGGTGTTGGCCCTGTGTGCCTCGGTCGTATGCAGTCCTGATTGTGGCGCTCACCTGCACGGCGCCAAACACGCATACGACCATCATTGGCACCAAGGCAGAAGCGACTCTCATCGCTGAAGACGACACGTCTCCATTCGTCCCTCCATTCACGCCTGTCGCGACACCACTGGAGGCGGGCTGCACGATGTTGGGGCGTGAGCGGAAGACGGCCTAACGGTGTGCGGGACCGTAGCCCAGCTTCATGGAGACGGTTGCGAATGGTCCTCGCCGATACCCCAGGAGCAACAGTGTCCCTAATTTGCTGGGAAGTGGCAGTGCTGTCCCCTACGGCACTGCGTAGGATCCTACGGTCTTGGCGTGCATCCGTGCGTCGCTGCGGTCCGGTCCCAGGTCGACGGGCACGTGCACCTTCCGCCGACCACTGGCGACAACATCGATGTACTGTGGAGACCTCACGCCCCACGTGTTGAGCACTTCGGCGGTACGTCCACCCGGCCTCCCGCATGCCCACTATACGCCCTCGCTCAAAGTCCGTCAACTGCACATACGGTTCACGTCCACGCTGTCGCGGCATGCTACCAGTGTTAAAGACTGCGATGGAGCTCCGTATGCCACGGCAAACTGGCTGACACTGACGGCGGCGGTGCACAAATGCTGCGCAGCTAGCGCCATTCGACGGCCAACACCGCGGTTCCTGGTGTGTCCGCTGTGCCGTGCGTGTGATCATTGCTTGTACAGCCCTCTCGCAGTGTCCGCAGCAAGTATGGTGGGTCTGACACACCGGTGTCAATGTGTTCTTTTTTCCATTTCCAGGAGTGTATTTTATATCAGGACTCCATTTTCATTCCCCATGACAGTGCATCACTGATCAATATAGTGACAAAAACCAATTTTTTTCTATCGTCCCATGATTTAGGTAAAGCATTATCAAATTGTCTCATGAAAGCAACAGGATGAATAGTACCTCATGTCAAAACTTGTGGAACTTACAAAACCCACAAGAAACTATAGTTAATTGCCTCATAATAACTTAGCTCCATACTTAAGTCCTCCTTGTTAACGTGAACATTTTCAGTCAAAAAATTTTAAATCTCACTTATTTTTAGGAAAATCTCAGCTGCCTTGTTATTACACTGAGATTTGATATTACTCGTGTACATATATACGTACTCGTATAATCATATTTAGTACAATAATTTTCTGTCTACTTACTTGATTTCTGGCACACAGCTTTTGTCTTATCAAGGCAAAATTTAACAGTTTGATCTGATTTGTGTACCACTTTCTCAAAATGAGATGATAAATTCACTAAGTTGAACATCACGATCCCCAGTTTTAGTTTCATGTTTCTACATTTTGTTTTCATTACAAAATTCTTTTCTGACATTTCCTCTTTTGTTTTTTCTAGTGGCTGACTCACCTGATCTGTTCTGGTGTTCAGTTTTTTTGCAGTCTTTTGTCGACACATTTTCCATGCTTGCCATTTTGTACCCAGTTTTAGCCAATTCTGTTTTAACTTCCTTATTTCACATTTTGCCAAATTTGCTCGCTGATCAATTCACTCATTAGTTGCTTTTTAGTTTTTTTTTTTTAAATTCCCTATGCAATTATTTTAATAAATCTCTCCTAGTTTGATCAATCTTGTTACTTTATTCCACCTGCTTGTCGTTGATGTGGTCTTCAGTCCGAAGACTGGTTCATTGCACCTCTCCAGGCTACTCCATCGTGTGCGAGCCTATTTATCTCCGAATAACTGCTGTAACCTACATCTTTCTGAATCCACTTATTGTATTCATCTCTTGGGCTCCCTCTGGGATTTTTACCACCCACACTTTCCTCCAATAGAAAACTGGTGATCACTTGATGTATCACAATGTGTTGTCGAATCCCTGCCACGGAGAATCGCTAGAGTTTTGTGTCCGAAATGTGCACCAACACGTTATTGTCCAGATGTTCATAATGCTGTCGTTCATCAGTGGTTTTTAAACCCCGTATTTGTGAATCTGGGAACAGTCCAGGCTAACTTCTTCATGATTCGAGCGTGCAGTGATGGTGTTATTGCGCCGACACTAATCCCTCCCCTCTGAGACGTGCGGTGAGCATAGGTACTGGTGTAGGGCTGCGTTACTGCACCCCTTAGTGGGGTGTTTTAGGAAGGGATGGCAGCAAAACGGTTGTTGCTGTGCAGAATTCCCCGTGTATTAAATGTTAAAACCTGATTCAGAAAATTAATAATGAAACACACACTCGTAAGAGCGAAGCCAAATTACTGAATACAAACGTATTAATAAACGCAATGAAATGGTAAGGGCCTGGGTGTAGGAGCTAAAGGGAGAAACGCATACTATAAAAATGAAAATGTTTAAAGATGTTAACAAACACAGGATTTGAGCGAAGTTATTAATTTATTCCTATAAAGCACAAATATAGAAAAAATATAAAAATCTACGAAGAACTCTAGATTTAAGTGTTAGGAAGTCTTTTCTGAAAGCATTTTTCTGGAGTGTAGCCTTGTATGGAAGTGAAATGTGGACAAACAGTTTAGATGAAAAGAGAGTAGAAACTTTCGAAATGTGGTGTTACAGAAGAATGCTCAAGATTAGATGGGTAGATCACGTAACTAATAAGGAGGTACTGAATGGAATTGGGGAAAAGAGGAATTTACAGCACAACTTGAGCAAAAGAAGGAATCGGTCGCCAGGACACATTCTGAGAAATCAAGGGATCAACAATTTGGTACTGGACGGGAGTGTAGGAGGTAAAAATCGTAGAGGGAAACCAAGAAATGAATACAGTAAGCAGATTTAGAAGGATGTAGGTTGCAATAGTTACTCGGAGACGAAGAGGCTTTCAAAGGATGGAGTAGCATGGAGAGCTGCATCAAAACAGTCTTCGGATTGAAGACCACAACAACAACAACCAAGAACTCCAAGCAAAATGAATCTTCCTGCATTACTTCAAAAGTTCATAGGGCAGCTGTAAATGCAATTGACGTTCTGAAAATAACTCATGATTTCCTACCGATTCATTAGAGTGACGGCCTGGCTGAATGTTAAATTGAAAAGACGCATGTATTTGCCAGGGCTCTGATGGGTGTGGGACAGATAACTGCAATGTTCAGACTGAATTCTGACCATGGACTGTCCTAACTTGCCAGTGTTGCTATTCTTCTCACCATAAATTATCAGTGGAAGATGAATATCGTGTTGGCTCCGTCTTTGGGTTTCTGAAATGCGGCAATAGGATCGCACTTCCGCCGACTCATCCAGTTGGCTGTTGGAGTGGAGACTGCAGCCTGCAGAGATGCTTTCAGTACCACAACCCACCTCGAAGTTCTTCTTTGTCTATTAGAAGCGAGCAGTCTGCTCATTTCTTCCTGCCAGGACAACATAACCACGAATCATTTTCCCCCTCTGTGTCCACCACTGGGGTAACTGCTCTTTCAGCAGAAATCCTGCCAAGAAAGCGTGTCACGTAAAATCTCCGATGACTTGTCTAACCTCTCCTCTTCTCTACAGAAAACTTCTCTCTATGTGATCTACCTCGTGACGTCACACGTACTTTCATCAATCGGCGTTTATCGAGCCCAGCAGTTAGTCTCACTTCTCAGGTCCTGGGTAAGTTAAAAAGCTGTGCCCAGGGCTACCCACTAATTCTGTGGTCTCTTCACGGTTTTTCGAGATTGTTATCTCTGGAAGGCATTATCCTGAACATGGCAGAATATCATCATCTTGCTGATACAAGTTCTTTCTCTCATCCTACAGCTCTGCCCTACTGGCCAGAGTAGACATACTACAAAACTGAACAACAACTTCAATAGGCTGGGGGCCACCTGGTCATGCAACACATAGCTTCCAAGCTGCGACCTGGCCCAGCGCCATTTCTGCGAACACCCGAGTCCCTGTTACATACCAAACCCTGTTTTTTTTTTTCTGGTCCCGCATAGCGTGTACTCAGCCCATCGAGCGTGCGATCGCCAAACACTCTCAGAAAAGCAAAGAGCAGACCCAAACCAGCTTAAATGTGGAAACGCTAATTAAGGCAAGAAGTTACTAAGAAGTCAACAAGTATTGTCACTGTAGCCGTATTTACTCTCCAAAGCTGTTATTCTTAGATTCTGTCTCATCATACCTGTCACTGAAATTAATTCTCATATTGACTGAAAAGAGGCAAACTGAGTGGATTGCCGCCTTCCGGCTGCCCATTACTGAACTGGTGAATGAGTCACCATGCTGCGTGGTATCTACCTGCTGAAGCAGTCCGCCACAGCCGACACCGATCCTTCCTGTTCTGGCTGTGTGCTAGCGGTGGTTTTCCCAAAATCGAGGTGTTCAAGGTACATCGATGGTGCGGTTGTTACGGAAGAGTCCAATCCAAATCACGAGGAACGTTCCAAACGTCGAACATTCACCGGCTGGACGTGACGTCGTCGCGTGAAACTGTTTATGGCGGTAAAACGTGACACTCATAAACCTTATTACAATAATTGTTCACTATTATTTTTACTGTGAAGTTTGTGGTGACGTCTCCATCTCTAGTGTAATAAGTCTAGATTAGGTTGATAGGTGATAATTTGGTTGGTGTGTTCAAGCTTAGGAATTGGAATTACAGAAAGCTATTTATAGGACCGCAGGTCCTGGTCTGTAGAGTACCCGAAGTCTGTTTTTCAATCGGAGGTGTAATTTGCTTGCTCAGCTACTGTGATTTCGTACGAACTTGTCACAGCACTCGTATCTGTGAATCAGCGGTCACGTTTTAGTCAGCATGTTGAATGAGGCTGTCATTAACTTGGTAAGGAGGAGGATGACATTAATCAAGATGAAATGTTTAAGAATGTTATCGACAGCAATCAGTGCGTCGGAAACTTTTATTACACCAGCTCTGATCAAGAGCGTTGTGAAAAGAAGTGCGAAGTGGTTGTTTGAGGAACATTGTTGAGATTGGACATTTCAGAGACTTGGGAAAAAAGGACCTAACGAATAAGGACTCATTCCTGTTCCTGTGCACAGAATTAGTGAATGTTTTGTCAGCAGCCACTGACTTTATAGGAGAGCCTTCCCAATTAGAAGAGAGAATGGGTCTAGTAGTTCACAAATTAGTCATTTCTGCACGGTGTACGGTTGGTTGGTAAAAGATTCCAGTTAGTTAATTCAAGAAATATGTTAACATTTGCATATACTAAGCCCTTCCACAGACGTACAGTGAATGTTTTCCTTGAAGATAATGAATGATCCGATAGACTCACACTAGTTTTAAAACAAAAAGGCCACGCTGACAGTTCAGTTTCTTCAGCCGTGGCAGTGAACCAAGGCGTCTGTTTTACGATATTAGGCTGCACGATGCCGTACGAAACCGGTCATTTCGTTAGAAACTATTGTCAATGTTTTTCTGTACTGCTCTGCGTAGGTAAAACACCGTTTATGATCACTCGCATCGGCCGTAACGCAGAGACCGGAAGAACGAACAGGCGGTTCCCAAGGTCAATGGCAGCTGAGGTAACGAAGTGAAAGGTTAACCAAAAGGAAGTATAGACTGTAGCAAAGTCGTCTTAAGTGTATACATACAGCCTAGGGAGCAACCCGAATGGGAAACTTAATTAATAAAAAAATGGTTCAAATGGTTCTGAGCACTATGGGACCTAACTTCTGAGGTCATCAGTCCCCTAGAACTTAGAAGTTCTTACAACTAACTAACCTAAGGACATCACACACACCCATGCCCGAGGCAGGATTCGACCCTGCGACCGTAGCGGTCGCGCGGTTCCAGACTGTAGCGCCTAGAGTACGTTTGAAGAAAGCCATAATACGTAATGGATATTGATTACAGCCCGATCCACGAACGACCGCGGTTCCCGCATGTCGAGACACGGACGGTTATTGCGTTGTTGACGATTCTAAGCGACAGTTTTTTCCTCTTGAAGAAACCTTATCGCCCGCAAACTACATCTCTCGCTTGCTTATGCAGGATTTATCACTTGATCCCACAATGAGCGATGATAATTCTCAACAAATGGAATCGAAATTTTCTGAACGACTCGCTACGATCACTTTTAATGTTCACCTAGCTACGGCATTCACAGGAGAGTGCTCAAAACACTACTGAACGCTCATTGGCTGTTGGAAAATAAGTGACGTAGGTGCGCAGGACAAGTCTAAACTGGACCGCCATCGGTCGTGACTCCAACTATAACAGCGAATGTACCCAGAACCATGTGGATTGGCCCCTCTTCGAGTCCCGCTCCCCCCCCCCCCCCCCCCCCCCCCCCCCACACACACACATTTTCCGGCGTGCGAAGTCCGGGGTATGCACTTTGCTATCAACGAGGTAATGTACAATGTGGGCACCAACAGTTCAGCGACCAAAGCGTTACCTGCACTGAAGCGAGAAGGAAACCCAAAGCGCAAGCGAAACTTGTGAGCAAGCTGCTGCAGGTAGTGAGGAAGGAGGGGGACATCGGATACGGAAGTGTTGCCGGAGCCGGCGTCAGTTTGAGGTCAGGCGCCTAGGGGGGGGGGGGGGGGGGAGGAGGGGACGGAAGGTCTGGCACGGCAGAGGCAGCGAAGCAGGTGGCGCCAGGACAGGTGGCGCCTGCGCAGGCGCAGCCTCTGGCAGGGGGGGGGGGGGGCGGAAGAGAGAGGATACGTATGGCTTTCTCGTCTCCCCTTCCCCCGCCGCCTCACCGGCCAGGCATTCCTGGCGGCGCGTGGCCGCACACCCGCTGCACACAGTGCGGGGCAGTGCTCACCGCGCCTTTGAGATGCCGCCGCAGCCGCTGCTTCAGTTAGAACGGAAATGGGAGAGGGCAGAGGGTCCAACGCACTGCTTTCTCTGCTTCGGCAAACTCAAGAGCCAGAACGCTGCCCATCCCCCACCCATCCCCCGCCGCCCACTCCTGGTAGCCAGACAACTATTAGTACCTTTACATGGGTTTCAAAATGCGATATTTCAAATAAACATGCTAATATCCAGTCTGAAAATTCTACAGTTTAAATCTATATCGACGAGGCTGTTTACACAGTACGAAAATATGAAAATGTTGTTATTTACTTAAATTCTTTAATGAAACAACATGTTTAGAGATACAAACCTCATATTCAGGTTACAGTGGCAATACAAGTAACATTTAACGAAAGTACACACGGATATTAAAAGGGACAGGGGTTTAGCATCCGACAGTGATTCGGATTCGTCACCAGCGCAAGTATCGGTATGGAAGACAAGTCGGAGATAACCCTGCTTGATACCCTGGGCGCAGCTAGCTCCGGCGAGTGGCAGCTGTTTACAGCCCTCCACTTACGCGAGGCTGTCTGTAAACATTGATACGTTTAGTGAATGCCATTGATCAGTAGAATTTTGGCCTTGCCACGACGACGGACTGGTGTTCTGTTTCAGAAAAGTGTCACATGAAGTGCAAGGTATCTGTGTAACGAGAAATGTTTGTCAAAAAAAAGAAAATAATATGAGAAATCACAGTTAACAGTCCAGTGAAACTGTCGGAAAAAAAGCCTGTACCTTGCAAAAGGTGGGGTAGAAGATTTTATTTTTTTAACTCGTTCATATTGTTGGAAAGGTTAGAAAACCGAAATTTTCCAACAAAAATTTCTCTTGGGAAAACTTTCTGCAAACAAAAAACTTCGAAAATTTCAGACTTTTTTCAGTTTTTTCAAAATATCTCAGTTTCATTGGCTCCTATCGCTTTGACGTCAGTTTTCTTTTTTAAAGAGCACAGAATTCTCTACACATTTGGTTGTTACCTTTTTTCTACTCCCAGTATCTCAGGCGCTACAGCGCGCCAAAAAATACCAATTTTTCAAATTTCTAGCAAAGAATAGTTGGTGACAATTTCCACGATGTAAAGTTCCGTAGAAAAGATAAAGTTGTGACTCTCCTTTCTGCGTTCAGTTCTGTAAAAGCTGGGAGCACTAAAATTACTCCTGTTGATCCTTTAACTCTTTTCCAAAGGGTTTGTTTAATGAAACAAAGTGAAGAAGAGTTAAAAGCCTTTCTGAAATATGAACTTGCTCCTTACCCAATGTTCCTATTCTCAGAAAAAGGTGTGCGAAAAGGAACAAAATCTTCATTCTACAATGCCTTCGTTCCAGTGGAAGATGTGAAGTCAGGTGGACCGAGTAAATTTTTTGTCATTGATGGAGGGTACCTTATCCACAAAGTGACTTGGACTCGAAATGTTTGCTTCAAGTCAATAGCCCAAAGCTATGTTTCTTACCTGCAACGTCATTTTGGATCTCAATTTGCTATTGTATTTGATGGGTATCCATGTGAGGGAAACAATGTAGCACAAAGAGTGCTGAGAGGATTCGTAGGTCCAAACAACATTCTTCGGTTGACGTTGTGGTTGAATCAGAGATGGTAAACCAAGTCCCTCAGGACAAGTTCTTGTACAACGAACGAAACAAGATGCATTTGATCACACTTCTTAAAATGGAATTTCTGGAGTGTAGCATTGAAGTGCACCAGGCACAAGAAGATGCTGACGTTATAATTGTAACATCTGACATTTCAAGAACCAAAGATTTTGGAAGTGTTGTCATTGTAGGAGAAGATGTTGACCTGCTTGTGCTCATGACCGGTTTGGGGCAAGGCATTGAAAACTTATTTTTCTTAAAGCCAGGAAGAGGAAATGCAGAAGACAGGTGGTTTTCCACTGCATCTTACAAGTTTGACAGTGAATATATTCTGTTCACTCACGCCTTTAGCGGATGTGATACAACATCTGCTTTTTTTGGTCAAGGAAAAATTAAGTGCTGCAATATTGTTGCGAAAAATGAACACCTAACCTCAGCGCTTTGCACGTTCAATAAACCACATGCTACCCGTGAAGAAATAATAACTGCAGGAGAACAGATTACTATCGCATTGTATAGTGGAGGTGTCAGCAGTTCCCACACACTAGACCACTAGCGGTACCAGCTATTCGCCAAATCTGCCACAAAAATCAAACTGAATCTTGCACGATTGCCACCTACACAAGATGCTGCACAACATCATTCGTTGCGAACTTACCAACAAGTCCAAAGTTGGATGGGAAACTGGGAACCTCCTGAGGAATGGGGCTGGAATCACAGTGACCACGGTCCAATACCCGTTATAATGAGCCAAGATCCAGCAACTGAAGCACTTCTTCACATTGTGTCATGCTCATGCAAGCTGACCTGTGGCGGAGCGTGCTCCTGCAGAAACGTGGGTTTGAAATGTTCTTCACTTTGAAAGAAATGTATTGGGGTCAACTGTGAATACGTGCCAAAATTTTTATATGAAGACAGTGAAGAAGATGTTATGGAAGATGTTGAGGAAACCGCTGACGAAACCAACGAACTTGCTGAGGCTGACTCACTGTTGAAAGAAGAGGTCAATCTGGGATCAACTCTATGTACAGACCCTGAATCCGTAACTCAAGGTTTCTGGTGACACTGAGGAACCTGGCCCATCAAAACGTTGGAAGTGATGCTCATATCTGTCTCAAGTGCGCTTAAATGCAATATTACAAGTATTACACACCCAGAACTGTCAACATTTTTTAGTAACTGACAATGCATTTTAATTGTGATAAAGCTACTTATTTTTAATGTCAGCTGTGTGGCTTTTATACACAAGAATAATTACCTACCTAATTAAGTTGCCTATTGCAGCTAATAATAGTTCAGTTTCCTGAGACAATTTATTTTGAGTGCGTGTGTATGTTTGTGTGTGTGTGTTTATGTCTCTTAATGATGTATTTTTATATTTATAGTTTTACAAATACCAGGGCTGAGGTGGCCCATAGTGAACTTCAGGTAATGATGTAAGAGTCACAATAGTTAGGTGCCCAGCAATCCTCATACAGAGAAATTGAATACCTGAAAGTGAGGTGGTAAATTCCAACTTACAACATAATGTGTAATGTATTTATACTACACAAACAGAAACTGAAAAAATAATGTTCAAAAATAAGGTATCTTGCCACTATACTCAAAATCTGAAAAATTGCTATTTTTTGAGGCGCTGTAGCGCCTTAGATATTGGGAGTAGAAAAAAATGGCAAGAACCAAATTTGTAGAGAATTTTGTGCTCTTTAAAAAAGAAACTAGACGTTAAAGCGATAGGAGCAAATGAAACTAGATATTTTGAAAAAACTGAAAAAAGTCCGAAATTTTAGAAGTTTTTTGACTGCAGAAAGATTTACCAAGCGAAATTTTGTTGGCAAAACTCGGTTTTCTAATCTTTCCAATCATATGAACGAGTTGAAAAAATAAAGTCTTCTACCCTACCTTTTGCAAGGTATATCTGCTATTTGACTGGGCGATAAAATGACATGTTCTTTTTTTCGTTTTCTTTTCTTTTTTTTTCAACAAGCGTATCTTTGAATGTAAATATCAAGAGAAATCACAGTTGTTCGGAGCATCTTTGCATGCGTTAACATACAAGTGATACGTATTCTTTGATTATTAAAGATTGTAGTATTACTGAGTGGCGCTCGGACCAGCGAAGGAGTCGGAAGCAAGTTGTTGGCCAGAGAGAAGGGGAGAGAGAGAGAGAGAGAGAGAGAGAGAGAGAGAGAGAGAGAGAGAGAGTTGTGTCATGACAGAGTGAGAAGCATGGTTGGCGGTATGTCGAACAGAAATTTTCATTTGAGGTGTTCCGTGACGTGTAATTTGAGCATAAACAATGATTTTTGGGAGGGCCCTATAAAGAGCCAGCACTCTGGGGTAAGGTAATTCGTACTGAGTTTATTAGCTGCAACCACCAGTTCAGTAATATTGTGTTGGTATCCAGGAAGACTTTTCATTCATGTGTTCTGAATTCTAATTAGTTTCCGCCACCAAGACTAATTTAAAGTGTTTCATCAGGAATCAAAAACAGTAAATTTTACATAGTTAAAAATGTATGTCAAAAATGGCTCTGAGCACTACGGGACTTAACATATGTCATCAGTCCGCTAGAACTTAGAACTACTTAAACCTAACCAACCTAAGGACATCACACACATCCATGCCCGAGGCAGGATTCGAACCTGCGACCGTAGCGGTCGCGCGGTTCCAGACTGAAGCGCCTAGAACCGCTCGGCCACTCTGGCCGGCTAAAATGTATGTCAGAAGTATTTTATGGTGTATAACAATGCTAAGGAACAGTTTTCAACGTGGCTGTCTTTCAGCAACCGTATATATGTTTCAGTGGAGAAATAACACAGCCAACCGGTTGCAATAACTGTTTAATATATTTACTTAGGTTTCGACACCTCTAAGGATCTCTTCATCAGAATGAAAATTTAAAAGCCGTAAGGTTACATTGCAAGAAGGCAGTTCTCATGATGACATCCTTAGAGGTGTCGAAACCTAGGTAAATATATAAAATAATTATTTACAACCGGTTGGTTGTGTTATTTCTCCATTCAAAAGAATGTTACGAAACGTTTCACTGAAGCTTATCTTCACTATTTAAATGATAAACGTGTTTGGTAAAAAGTTTCACTGTCACGCCTTGCACCATTACGTGAACAGTGATTATCAATTTTGAAAAAAGGACAACAAAAACGTAATTTCCAATGCATCTAGGTGAATGAGTTAAAAAGGAAACTGCCGTGCAGTAATTCATTTCAGCTCGTCATTTTTGCCGTTCACACTGAGCAAAGTCGAGTTATCCAGTGCCCAGGTATCAGATACGACTGTCATTAACAAAATTTCATATGAGTTCAGCAGATGCGTTTTTATAAAAGGGTGCATTTTCGTTATGCAACAGTTACGCACTGTGTATGATTGTTTTATGACAATGGCACTCTGACTGTTACAGAAGGCTCTTCTTTGTTTTTAATTTCATTTACTGACCGTCAGATCAATTAAAATCACGCATCTAAAATGTAATTGGCATAAATATGTTCGTGTTTTATGGTGTATAACAATGCTAAGGAACAGTTTTCAACGTGGCTGTCTTTCAGCAACCGTATATATGTTTCAGTGGAGAAATAACACAGCCAACCGGTTGCAATAACTGTTTAATATATTTACTTAGGTTTCGACACCTCTAAGGATCTCTTCATCAGAATGAAAATTTAAAAGCCGTAAGGTTACATTGCAAGAAGGCAGTTCTCATGATGACATCCTTAGAGGTGTCGAAACCTAGGTAAATATATAAAATAATTATTTACAACCGGTTGGTTGTGTTATTTCTCCATTCAAAAGAATGTTACGAAACGTTTCACTGAAGCTTATCTTCACTATTTAAATGATAAACGTGTTTGGTAAAAAGTTTCACTGTCACGCCTTGCACCATTACGTGAACAGTGATTATCAATTTTGAAAAAAGGACAACAAAAACGTAATTTCCAATGCATCTAGGTGAATGAGTTAAAAAGGAAACTGCCGTGCAGTAATTCATTTCAGCTCGTCATTTTTGCCGTTCACACTGAGCAAAGTCGAGTTATCCAGTGCCCAGGTATCAGATACGACTGTCATTAACAAAATTTCATATGAGTTCAGCAGATGCGTTTTTATAAAAGGGTGCATTTTCGTTATGCAACAGTTACGCACTGTGTATGATTGTTTTATGACAATGGCACTCTGACTGTTACAGAAGGCTCTTCTTTGTTTTTAATTTCATTTACTGACCGTCAAATCAATTAAAATCACGCATCTAAAATGTAATTGGCATAAATATGTTCGTGTTTGGAAGTAGGATAGCAAAGGTGGTTCTAGATCAATACTATAATTGGAATATTAAAAGTATTGGCTTTCACATTGTTAGCCAGAGGTTTTGGCACACACACAGTTTTCAGTTAACTAGTTTCACCCTCTTAAGTAGCGTAGTTGCTATGGGAGGTAGTACTGGCCAAAGCTAAGAGATAAGTTGCTATACCGATGTGTCCAGAAACCAATACCTGGCCATCTTTCCTCTCTCTCCCATCTGTCTTTTGACAGAAAATTATCACGTTTTGGTCTTACGGCACTCTCTGACCATAATGGCACTAAAACAGGTGATAACTCAGAAAATGCCGGAATAATGAACGTCTTGTTCCGAAATTGTTTCACAGAGGATGCAGTGCCTCCCTTAAATCGTCGCACGAACAACAAAGTAGCTGATATCGAAATAATTCACTGTGGGATAGATAATAAACTGTAATCGTTCAATAGAGGGAAGGCTACTGAATTTTAGGGGATTTCAATAAGATTCTACACAGAGTATGGGAAAGAATTTGCGCCACTTCTAGCAGAAGTGGAATGTAGGTCTCTGAGGCAGCGAAGTGTTCCTGATGATTGGAAAAAAGCATAGGTCATTTCCATATTGAAGAAGGGTTGTCAAACAGACGCACTAAACTGTAGGCCTTCATGTCTAACGTCGGTCTGTAAGGATTTTGGAACATCTTTTATGGTCGCGTGTTATGACATTTCTGGAGATCGAAAATCTTCTCTCTACGAATTAACATGAATGCCGGACAGGATGATCGTGTGAAACCCAGTTCGCTCTCTTCGCCTAAGTGATCCAGGAAGCAGTAGATACAGGCTCCTAGGTAGATACCACGTTCCCTGATTTCATTACTGCTTTCGATATAGTTCCGTACTACAACCAAATAAAATACAAGCGTACAGAATATGAGACCACCTGTGTGTTTGGAGGGATGGGTTTCTAGCGAACAGAACAGAGTGTCTTCGGGCGTACCGCAAGGGAGTGTTAAAGTTACATTAAAGATACGCACAGATACGTTGGAACATTTATATTCTTATAATATTTGAATTCACTGACATTTATAGCTAAACAAAAGGTGGGAGTCTTAGACTACACCTTTACAACTGATACTCTTTGTTCAACAACCGGGCGCGGTGGCCGAGCGGTTCTAGGAGCTTCAGTTTGGAACCGCGCAACTGCTACGGTCGCAGGTTCGATTCCTGCCTCGGGCATGGATGTGTGTGTTGTCCTTAGGTTAGTTAGGTGTACGTAGATCTAAGTTCTAGGGGACTGATGACCTCAGAAGTTAAGTCCCATAGAGCTCAGAGCCATTTATTTGTTTGTTCAACAACATCGGTCTATATGTTTGTGAGAACTACATTTAATGTCGTCCTAACCGCCGTCTGCTTCACGTCTGCTGTGCAGCGAGCTACCTAAATTTAAGGATTAACTGTATTTTTCTTACTTGTCACTTCTTCTACCGTGTGTTTTTGCTTTCAGGAAGCTTTAATTGTCGAGTGCTATTAATAGTGTTCCATAGATTTCGTGTTTGTTTTGAATACAGTCAGAGAGAGTCCCTTTAGTCAACCATAATGCCAGTAGTGCTAGTGTTTGTTTTCAATACAGTCCAGAGACAGTGCTATTTTCATTGTTTTCTACAAGATGTGTCTAGTTTAGTGAATTAGCAGTCTAGTTAAAAGTTGATTAACTCTCTACAGTAAATTGATTTCTTAGGATGGATAGGATGTGTGACTGCTGTGTACGGACGCAGGAGGAGCTGGCCACTGTTCGCGAACAGCTGAACGTGTTGATGGCCGCGGTCAGCCGTCTTCAGGCTGCTGCCTCGGAGTGTAGCGGCAGTGGGGAGTCTGGTGCGTCGCAAGGTACACCCCAGGTGTTACATGCTTCACCCACTGTCCCTGCTGTCGAGACATCTTCGCGGGTATTGGGCCACCCTCTCCCCACGGGGAGTGGCGGGTTCAGCGGCGTTCGCGGCGCACGAGGCGGAGGGTAAATGTGGAGGCTGGCCGTGTGGCATCGCCCGCTCTGCCTGTGAGTGGACATGTGGCTGCTCCTTTAGCAAGGTCCGAGCAGGCACATGGGGGGAGGGGTTAGGCGGGTGATGGAGCCCCTTAGGAAAATAGCGGAAAGGTCGGGGAAGAAGGCCAGTGTTCACTCTGTCTGCTTGCCGGGGGGTCTCATCCGAGATGTGGAGGAGGCCCTGCCGGCGGCGATAGAGAGCACTGGGTGCACCCGACTGCAAATTGTTGCTCATGTCGGCACCAATGACACCTGCCGTCTGGGTTCAGAGGTCATCCTCAGTTCGTACAGGCGGTTGGCGGAATTGGTGAAGGCGGAAAGCCTCGCTCGCGGGGTGGAATCAGAGCTAACTATTTGTAGTATCGTTCCCAGAACCGATCGCGGTCCTCTGGTTTGGAGCCGAGTGGAAGGTTTACACCAGAGGCTCAAAACGATTCTGCGGTGATCTGGGGTGCAAATTTCTCGACCTCCGCTATCGGGTGGAGAAATGTAGGGTCCCCCTGAATAGGTCAGGCGTGCACTACACGCCGGAAGCGGTTAGAAGGGTAGCGCAGTTGGTGTGGAGTGCACATGGGGGTTTTTTAGGTTAGAGAATTCCCTCCCTAGGCCCGACAAGACACCTCCTGAGACGTGGCAAGGTAGGAGTAGGCAAAATGCAACAGGGAATAACAATATTAATGTGCTAATAGTAAACTGCAGGAGCGTCTATAGAAAGGTCCCAGAACTGCTCTCATTAATAAACAGTCACAACGTCCATATAGTACTACGGACAGAAAGTTGGCTGAAACCGGAGGTAAACAGTAATGAAATCCTAAACTCAGATTGGAATGTATACCGCAGAGACAGGCTGGACAGTGAAGGGGGAGGCGTGTTTATAGCGATAAGAAGTGCAATAGTATCGAAGGAAATTGACGGAGATCCGAAATGTGAGACGATTTGGGGGAAGGTCACGGTTAAAGCAGGCTCAGACATGGTAATTGGATGTCTCTATAGGCCCCCTGGCTCAGCAGCTGTTGTGGCTGAGCACCTGAAGGATAATTTGGAAAATATTTCGAGTAGATTTCCTCACCATGTTATAGTTCTGGGTGGAGATTTTAATTTGCCGGATATAGACTGGGAGACTCAAACGTTCATAACGGGTGGCAGGGACAAAGAATCCAGTGAAATTTTAAGTGCTTTATCTGAAAACTACCTTGAGCAGTTAAACGGAGAACCGACTCGGGGCGATAGCATATTAGACCTTCTGGTGACAAACAGACCCGAACTATTTGAAACAGTTAACGCAGAACAGGGAATCAGCGATCATAAAGCGGTTACGGCATCGATGATTTCAGCCATAAATAGAAATATTAAAAAAGGTAGGAAGATTTTTCTGTTTAGCAAAAGTGACAAAAAGCAGATTACAGAGTACCTGACGGCTCAACACAAAAGTTTTGTCTCAAGTGCAGATAGTGTTGAGGATCAGTGGACAAAGTTCAAAACCATCGTACAATATGCGTTAGATGAGTATGTGCCAAGCAAGATCGTAAGAGATGGAAAAGAGCCACCGTGGTACAAAAACCGAGCTAGAAAACTGCTGCGGAAGCAAAGGGAACTTCACAGCAAACATAAACATAGCCAAAGCCTTGCAGATAAACAAAAATTACGCGAAGCGAAATGTAGTGTGAGGAGGGCTATGCGAGAGGCGTTCAATGAATTCGAAAGTAAAGTTCTATGTCCTGACTTGGCAGAAAATCCTAAGAAACTCTGGTGTTATGTCAAAGCGGTAGGTGGATCAAAACAAAATGTCCAGACACTCTGTGACCAAAATGGTACTGAAACAGAAGATGACAGACTAAACGCTGAAATACAAAATGTCTTTTTCCAAAGCTGTTTCACAGAGGAAGACTGCACTGTAGTTCCTTCTCTAGATTGTCGCACAGATGACAAAATGGTAGATATCGAAATAGACGACAGAGGGATAGAGAAACAATTAAAATCGCTCAAAAGAGGAAAGGCTGCTGGACCTGATGGGATACCAGTTCGATTTTACACAGAGTACGCGAAGGAACTTGTCCCCCCTCTTGCAGCGGTGTACCGTAGGTCTCTAGAAGAGCGTAGCGTTCCAAAGGATTGGAAAAGGGCACAGGTCATCCCCGTTTTCAAGAAGGGACGTCGAACAGATGTGCAGAACTATAGACCTATATCTCTAACGTCAATCAGTTGTAAAATTTTGGAACACGTATTATGTTCGAGTATAATGACTTTTCTGGAGACTAGAAATCTACTCTGTAGCAATCAGCATGGGTTTCGAAAAAGACGGTCGTGTGAAACCCAGCACGCGCTATTCGTCCACGAGACTCAGAGGGCCATAGACACGGGTTCACAGGTAGATGCCGTGTTTCTTGACTTCCGCAAGGCGTTCGATACAGTTCCCCACAGCCGTTTAATGAACAAAGTAAGAGCATATGGACTATCAGACCAATTGTGTGATTGGATTGAGGAGTTCTTAGATAACAGAACGCAGCATGTCATTCTCAATGGAGAGAAGTCTTCCGAAGTAAGAGTGATTTCAGATGTGCCGCAGGGGAATGTCATAGGAGCGTTGCTATTCACAATATACATAAATGACCTGTTGGATGACGTCGGAAGTTCACTGGTGCTTTTTGCAGATGATGCTGTGGTGTATCGAGAGGCTGTAACAATGGAAAATTGCACTGAAATGCAGGAGGATCTGCAGCGGATTGACGCATGGTGCAGGGAATGGCAATTGAATCTCAATGTAGACAAGTGTAATGTACTGCGAATACATAGAAATATAGAGCCCTTATCATTTACCTACAAAATAGCAGGTCAGCAACTGGAAGCAGTTAATTCCATAAATTATCTGGGAGTACGCATTAGGAGTAATTTAAAATGGAATGATCATATAAAGTTGATCGTCGGTAAAGCAGATGCCAGACTGAGATTCATTGGAAGAATCCTACGGAAATGCAATCCGAAAACAAAGAAAGTAGGTTATAGTACTCTTGTTCGCCCACTGCTTGAATACTGCTCACCAGTGTGGGATCCGTACCAGATAGGGTTAATAGAAGAGATAGAGAAAATCCAATGGAGAGCAGCGCGCTTCGTTACAGGATCATTTAGTAATCGCGAAAGCGTTACGGAGATGATAGATAAACTCCAGTGGAAGACTCTGCAGGAGAGACGCTCAGTAGCTCGGTACGGGCTTTTGTTAAAGATTCGAGAACATACCTTCACCGAAGAGTCGAGCAGTATATTTCTCCCTCCTACATATATCTCGCGAAGAGACCATGAGGATAAAATCAAAGAGATTAGAGCCCACACAGAAGCATACCGACAATCCTTCTTTCCACGAACAATACGAGACTGGAATAGAAGGGAGAACAGATAGAGGTACTCAGGGTACCCTCCGCCACACACCGTCAGGTGGCTTGCGGAGTATGGATGTAGATGTAAATGTAATGACAACGAATAATATTTATTCACATTCTTAATCCTGCTTTCTGCGTGATTCAGAAAGTTACAGGGCGAGTATATGAATACAGCTTCATTTTTGAGTTGTAAATTTAATTTCTTTCTGCGACAGAATCCCGCGCGTGAAATGTAAATCATTCTTTACGAACATGTTTTAGGTCATTAGATGTAGCAAAGAGATTAGGTCACCACTTGACTGAAAGTTCGTTTACACTATTTCAATTCACGCCAAACGTCCCACTGTATTAAAACTTATTAGTGGTTTTCAAAGATATTCGGAGGAAACCTTGAAGAACTTCGTGGAGATTTGAGTAGATAAATGAGTCTCTGAAGACGTGGGAAAGAGAACGGAAACGGATCTCACTGATGACAATATACGAAAGAGGTACACGTCGCTGTCGATGCTGGGGAGGAAGCAGAAGCCGTCGATCTCGTGTCGGCCTGCAGCAGCGAGGCACGAGCAGCGGGATTCCCTCACGGGTCTGTACTGCGTGGATTTACGGCGAGCGGAGCACACAGCCGAGCGCGTGACGTAACGCAGAGCTGGCGCGTAATTCCTCGAAACACACCTGCACGCAGCCGACGGCTTCTTGCCCGTCGAGAGCTGTTTCCGCCACGCAGTTCTATCCTGGTTCACTTAAAAACAGAGGCTCTCATAGCCGGGGATGGGGGTGGGGGAGTGGGGCGAGGGGGGGGGGGGGGGAGGAGCGGGCTGTGTCTGCAGCTGCGCCTACTGAGAATTCATTTAGCTTACTAATATTAAAAAAGACCTGTAACCGCAGGATTCGGATGTTTGACCTAAAATACCTGCAAAATTATCACTTAAATCTTTTCGTGCGAGCTCTGATTTCTTTTATTTTATTACGATGATAATTCCTTCCTATGCTAGTGGGTGACAACAAAATATTTTCACACTTTGAGGAGAAAGTTGTTGACTGGAATTTCATGAGAATATCCTGTCACAGCTGCAAACACCTTTGTTTTAACGACTGCCCCTATTCGTGTATCATATCCGTGGCGCTCTCTCACTGTTTCGCGATAATACAAAACGAACTACCCTTCTCCGAAGGTTTTCGATGTTCAAAAAAATGGCTCTGAGCACTATGGGACTTAACATCTATGGTCATCAGTCCCCTAGAACTTAGAACTACTTAAACCTAACTAACCTAAGGACAGCACACAACACCCAGCCATCACGAGGCAGAGAAAATCCCTGACCCCGCCGGGAATCGAACCCGGGAACCCGGGCGTGGGAAGCGAGAACGCTACCGCACGACCACGAGATGCGGGCGGTTTTCGATGTCCTCTGTCAATCCTATCTGATGCGAATCTCACACAGCACAGCAATACTCCAACAAAGGGCGGGCAAGCGTGGTGTAAACAGCACACCTGTTGCATTTTCTTAGTGTCCTGCCAATGAATCGCAGTCTTTGGTTTGCTCTACCCACAACATTATCTATATGAACTTTGCAATTTAGCCGGTCGGAGTGGCCGAGTCGTTCTAGGCGCTACGGTCGCAGGTTCGAATCCTGCCCCGGGCATGGATGTGTGTGATGTCCTTAGGTTAGTTAGATTTAAGTAGTTCTAAGTTCTAGGAGACTGATGACCTCAGAAGTTAAGTCCCATAGTGCTCAGAGGCATTTGAACCATTTTTGCAGTTTAAGTTATTTGTAACTGTAATCCCTATGTATTTAGGTGAGTTTACAGCTTTCAGATTTGTTTCATTTATTTTGTAATCGAAATTTAGCGGATTTCGTTTAGTCCTCATGTTGATGACTTCACGCTTTTCATTATTTAGAGTCGATTGCCACTTCTCGCGCAATAAGTCTAAAGCATTTGCAATTTGTTTTGATCACCTTACGACTTTATAAGACGATAAATGACAGCAACATCTGCTAACAATATAAGAGGGCTGGTCAGATTGTCTCCTAAATCGTTTCTGTACATCAGGAACTAGAGAGAGCTATAACAGTTCTTTGAGGAACGCTGGATATCACTTCTGCTTTGCACTACGATTTCCCATCGATCACTATACACTGTGGCCTTTCTTACAGGAAATTACGAATCTAGTCACACGACTGAATCGATACTCCATAGTCACGCAATTTGGTTATTAGAAGTCTCGTCTTAAGAAGAGTGTCAAAAGACCTCTGGAAACTTAAAAATATGCAATCAACTTGTCACCCACTGTCGGTGGTACTTCGTGAGAGTAAAGAGCTATTTGTGTTTCATAATAACGATTTATTCTGAATCTGTGTTGGTTGTTCGTCAATAAATCGTTTTCTCCTAGGTAACTCATAATGTTCGAACACAGTATATGTTCAAAAATCCTACTACAAACTGACAGCGATGTGGGTCTGTAATTCAGCGGATTAGTCCTATTTCCTTTCTTGAGTATTCGTGTGACTTATGAAACTTTCCATTCTTTGGGCATGGAACTTTCGACGAGTGTGCGGTTGCATGGAGCTGTTGTATCAGCATAGTCTCAAAGGAACCTGACTGGTGCCGGCCGGTGTGGCCGAGCGGATCTAGGCGCTTCAGTCTGGAACCGTGCGACCGCTACAGTCGCAGGTTCGAATCCTGCCTTGGGCATGAATGTGTGTGAAGTCCTTAGATTAGTTAGGTTTAAGTAGTTCTAAGTTCTAGGGGACTGACCTCAGATGTTAAGTCCCATAGTGCTTAGAGCCATTTTTTGAACCTGACTGGTGTACAATGTGGACAAGAGAATTTGACATTATTAAGTGATTTAAGGTGCTTCGCTACATTGCTACTGAGTTACACACGTTGGCAGTTGTTCTTGATTCGAATTCTGAAATATTTACTTCGTCTTCTTTGGTGAAGGAATTTCGGAAAACTGTATTTAGTAACTCAGCTTTAGTGGCAAAGCCATCCGTGACATCACCATTGTTATACCGCAGTGAAAGTATTGATTGTGTATTTACGCTGGCGTACTTCACATACGACCAGAATCTCTTTGGATTTTATGCCAGATTTTGAAACGTAGTTTATTTGTGGAAACTATTAAAAGCATCTCGCATTGAAGTTCGCTCTAAATTTCGGACTTATGTAAAACTTTGCCAATCTTGGGGATTTGGCATCCTTTCCAATTTGGCATGATTTTTCGTTGCTTCTGCAACAGTGTTCTGCGTTGTTGGTGTACCATGGTCGATCAATACCATCTTTTATTAATTAATATACAGTGTGTTTGAAAATGAATATCGGGGTTTTAACACTTTATAATATTTATTATATTAAACTTACAGCTATAAATGATATGGCAAATGAAAGAGCAACTCAAACAGTTCTACCAAGAACCTTATAAACGTTCAATGTGAGCACCATTTGTCACACGGCACACATCAAGTATATAGCCGAGTTCTTTCCAAACGTTGATAGGTGTGTCTTCAGTGATGGTAGCAACAGCTGCTTCAGTCCGGTGTCTGGTGGTAGCGGAGGCACGTACACACGATCCTTGATGAAGCCCCAAAGGAAAAAATCGCTTGGCGTTAGGTCGGGTGAACGTGCAGGCCATGTAAAGCAAGCCCTGTCATTGGGCCCCTTGCGGCCTATCCAGCGCTTGGGTACAGACTTGATGTGTGCCGTGTGACAAATGGTGCTCACATTGAATGTTTATAAGGTTCATGGTAAGTGTTTGAGCTGCTCATTCATTTGACATATCATTTATATCTTAAGTTTAATGTAATAAATATTATAAAGCGTTAAAACCCCGATATTCAATTATAAACACTCTGTATTATACACTGAGGTGTCAAAAGTCATGAGATACCTCCTAATATCGTGTCAGACCTCCCTGTGCCCGGCGTAGTGTAACATCTCGACTGGCATCTACTCAACTGGATTCATGTGTGGCCGGCCGGTGTGGCCGAGCGGTTCTAGGCGCTTCAGTCTGGAAAAACGCTGCCGCTACGGTCGCAGGTTCGAATCCTGTCTCGGGCGTGGATGTATGTGTGTGATGTCCCTAGATTAGTTAGGTTTTTTTTTGTCGTCATTCTACTGACTGGTTTGATGCGGCCCGCCACGAATTCTTTTCATGTGCTAACCTCTTCATCTCAGAGTAGCACTTGCAACCTACGTCCTCAATTATTTGCTCGACGTATTCCAATCTCTGTCTTCCTCTACAGTTTTTGCCCTCTACAGCTCCCTCTAATACCATGAAAGTCATTCTCTCATGTCTTAGCAGATGTCCTATCATCCTGTCCCTTCTCCTCATCAGTGTTTTCCACATATTCCTTTCCTCTCCGATTCTGCGTAGAACCTCCTCATTCCTTACCTTATCAGTCCACCTAATTTTCAACATTCGTCTATAGCACCATATCTCAAATGCTTCGATTCTCTTCTGTTCTGGTTTTCCCACAGTCCATGTTTCACTACCATACAATACTGTACTCCAGACGTACATCCTCAGAAATTTCTTCCTCAAATTAAGGCCGGTATTTGATATTAGTAGACTTCTCTTGGCCAGAAATGCCTTTTTTGCCATAGCGAGTCTGCTTTTCATGTCCTCCTTGCTCCGTCCGTCATTGGTTATTTTACTGCCTAGGTAGCAGAATTCCTTAACTTCATTGACTTCGTGACCATCAATCCTAATGTTAAGTTTCTCGCTGTTCTCATTTCTACTACTTCTCATTACCTTCGTCTTTCTCCGATTTACTCTCAAACCATACTGTGTACTCATTAGACTGTTCATTCCGTTCAGCAGATCATTTTTCTTCACTTTCACTCAGGATAGCAATGTCATCAGCGAATTGTATCATTGATATCCTATCACCTTGTATTTTAATCCCACTCCTGAACCTTTCTTTTATTTCCATCATTGCTTCCTCGATGTACAGATTGAAGAGTAGGGGCGAAAGGCTACAGCCTTGTCTTACACCCTTCTTAATACGAGCACTTCGTTCTTGATCGTCCACTCTTATTATTCCCTCTTGGTTGTTGTACATATTGTATATGACCCGTCTCTCCCTATAGCTTACCCCTACTTTTTTCAGAATCTCGAACAGCTTGCACCATTTTATATTGTCGAACGCTTTTTCCAGGTCAACAAATCCTATGAAAGTGTCTTGATTTTTCTTTAGCCTTGCTTCCATTATTAGCCGTAACGTCAGAATTGCCTCTCTCGTCCCTTTACTTTTCCTAAAGCCAAACTGATCGTCACCTAGCGCATTCTCAATTTTCTTTTCCATTCTTCTGTATATTATTCTTGTAAGCAGCTTCGATGCATGAGCTGTTAAGCTGATTGTGCGATAATTCTCGCACTTGTCAGCTCTTGCCGTCTTCGGAATTGTGTGGATGATGCTTTTAGGTTTAAGTAGTTCTAAGTCTAGGATACTGATGACCTCAGATGTTAAGTCCCATGGTGCTTAGAGCCATTTTTGATTCTTCTGGGGTGATCTGGGTGGCCAAATCATTCGTTCCAGTTGTCCAGGATGCTCTACACACCAATTGTGAACTATTTTGGCCCGGTGGCACGGCGCGTTGTCGTCTATAAAAATTCCAAAGTTTCTTGGGAACGTAATTCCATGAATGGCTGCAAATCTTCTTCAAGTAGCCGAACATAACTATTTCCAGTCACTGTTCGGTTCAGTTAGACCACAGGGTCTAGCCCATTCCATGTAAATACAGCCCACATGGTTACTGAGCCACCACCATCTTACACAGTACGTTGTTGACAACTTCGGGCCATGGCTTCGTGGCGTCTGCGCCACTCTCGAACCCTACCAAAAGCTCTTATCAACTGATGTCGGCACTTATCTTACCAAGCCGTAGTTTTCAAGGTGTCTGTGGTCAAACCAATATGGCCACGAGCCGAAAAGGCGAGCTGCAGGCGATGTCGTGCTGTTAGCAAAGGCGCTCGCGTCGCTCGTCTGCTGCAACAGCCCACTGACGCAAATTTCGCCGCACTGTCATGACGGATACGTTCGTTGTAGGTTCTATAGTAATTTCTTCGATTATTTCACGCAGTGCTGCATGTCTGTTAGTAATGACAACTCTAGTCAAACGCCGCAGCTCGGGGTCGTTAAGTGAAGGCTGGCAGCCGCTGCGTTGTCCAGGGTGAGAGGTAACGCATGAAATGTTATTCCCGGCACTGTCTTGACACTGTGGATCTCGGCACGGTCTTGACACTGTGGATCTCGAAATATTGAATTCTCTAACGAGTTCCGAAACAGAATGTCCCATGCGTCTAGCTCCAACTGCCATTCCACGTTCAAAGTTTTTTTAATTCACGTCGTGAGACCATAATAACGTCGGACACCTTTCCTTACGAATCATATGAGTACAAATGACAGCTCTGGCAATGCGCTGCCCTTTTACAGTTTGTATACGCGATACTACCGCCGTTTGTATTCGTGCATACGGCTATCCCATGATTTTTGCCACCTCAATATGTGTCTCTGTTTTGCCGTCAATACTATTTCGTTGAATATAAATCAGATCCGGTGTACGCTTACATAGTCAGATTGGAAGGAGAGGTGACTGTCTTTTAGAAATGCTTCAAGCGAATTTATGTCTGTTTCCTTAAATAGATGTATTTTGCGTTTTTTTGGTGGGTTTTATGTTACGGAATTTAGTGGTCATTAATCTCTGTATCCGTCTGATGCTCCTAATTTGCTTGTCATTATTTGTTGCAAAGAGGTCAAGTATGCTTTCGCATCCATTTAAACTTCGAGTGGTTCAAATGGCTCTGAACACTATGCGACTGAACTTCTGTGGTCATCAGTCGCCTAGAACTTAGAACTAATTAAACCTAACTAACCTAAGGACATCACACACATCCATGCCCGAGGCAGGATTCGAACCTGCGACCGTAGCGGTCGCTCGGCTCCAGACTGTAGCGCCTAGAACCGCGAGACCACCGTGGCCGGCACTTCGAGTGGGCTCCTGAATTAATTGTTCAAAATATTTTTCTGAGAATTGATTGCCGCGCGAAGCGGGCGCGTGGTTAGAGGCGCCATGTCACTGTCTGCGCGGCCCCTCCCGCCGGAGGTTCGAGTCCTCCCTCGGGCATGAGTGTCTGTGTTGTTCTCAGCATAAGTTAGATTAAGTTAGTTTAAGTAGTGTGTAAATCTAGGGACCGATGACCTCAGCAGTTTGGTCCCTTAGGAATTCACACATATTTGAACATTTTGAGAATGGATTCAGAACGACTTCAGAAGACGTTTTATATCCACACCGAATTTAAACATGTATTTTCGCCACCATATCGAGGAGAGATTGAAGTCTCCACCAACTACAATCGTGTAGTCGGGATATGTAATGCGCCGCCCTTTAGATAGGACTAACTCGTAGGAGATATACTGTATGAACAATCTCTAGCAGCAGTGTAATACGTAGGTGAAAAACAACGTCAGACAATGTAGCCCACTCTCGTAATACTACAATAAGTTGCACTTACAAGACCTTGCCTACGCTCAACGACGTAATCTATGTGACTTGAAATAATCGTCTGTACTAACACGTCAAGTAAGATCTGATATTCAGCTTCTTCTCTGTAAATCACACGACTGCTCGTTATAACATCACTATTCACAAAAGGATGAACACAATAAAACTTTTCGTGGTATAATGGGGTCAGTGGATATTAAGTGCAACAACGCGTCTCACTGTCAGCGTTCACTAGATTCGGAAGATGAAGTACCACCAAAGCTGGTATCAGTCACCAGAAAAATACTAAATGCGGGAGCCTACGGGCAGTAGGAATGATATATTTACTTTACCAATAACAGGAACCTACAGCGAAGCTTACTCTTTGTAGTCTTACAACTACTTTCTCAACAACGTATGCATCAGAAACGACAGCTTTCGTATATAACTGATGAATATGCCATATAGATCCGTTGACTCTTGTAGTTGCTCCTCTTTTAAAGCTTCAACGAATAGTCGTATATACAAGCAATCAGTGTGAATGTTATAAATTTTTACGTAAACTGGAGAATACGTTCACAAGGCAAAGATATAATTTAATATTGTTCACCTTCCGTTGTCAATCAATGATAACCTCTATAAGTAGGGCCTTGATAATACAATGTCCTTGACTCCATTGAAATTTTATCTTAATAAACTATTTCGTCAATCTCCACATTTCAGAATTAAATGGAATCACTTTTAATGTGTAATTAATCACTTTTCAATAAAACGTAAACTACGTTTCCCTGTCTGAATTAAGATAAACTATCTTTCTTTTCGTTGCAAGTTATTCACTGAGAAATACTATTCCTTCTCTTTAGGTTTTTAATTTCTTTGAACTATGCTTTTATCAATATGACCTTTGGATTTAATTTGATACGAAAAAATATATTCGAGATATTAGTCTGCTTTGAAATAAACTTTTGAATTTTTCTTGTACTAGTTTATGAATAAAGGACAGGTCGGGTACTGATTTTTTCAGTTTAAAACAGTCAATTCTTCATTTCCAGCAGTTAATTTGTTCACAGGTACAAGTCAGCCACAAGGCGCTACATCTCCACGGCGTGGTTGTTTGCATTAGGAAAATGCTGACCCTCGCCTACAATGAGCCACGTCACCAACCACTGCTTCTGGTGTATCACCAGTTGGCGGTAGTTCCCTCTCCCGTCCTAATAATGATCTGCACCAGGTTAGTAATGGGATGCCAAAGATAAATTATGCGGTGACTGAGGACACTTTTGAAGAGTGAATCTGCTTTATTTCAAACTGGGAACCCAGCAGGGGGATACAAAGACCCAGTAGGGTTTGTGAAATCGTGCCTTCCCCTGCTGGAGAGAGATCTGACTCTCCATTAAGTGCAGGACAGTGCGGTTCTGTGAGCTCACGCCCCCCAAACAAGGCAGTGTTCCAGAGGAGACCAAGCATCATCTATTTGGGAGTGGTATCATGGAGCAGCTCAATCGCTATGTGGTTTGAAGATTTCACCTTGAGTGCTATAAGAGACATGTTTTCTAAAATGCATGTCAGAGGCCCAGGTAAAGCACTCAGCCAAGTAATATACCCCGGCATCCACAAGGATGTCCATAATTCAGTCAGTGAAGGCTCCAGCTGTATCAAGCTTCCTGATGATACAACTAACAAGAAGAGATGTATTAATGTTATAAACGACGCTCAGTATTGCTTTGCATGGTCAATTCCAACTTTGAAAAAATATTAAAAGGGGCATCCAGAGTACTTATCTCAATAGGCGGAGGTATTGACGATTGCGGGTTGTGTAAGTTTGACGGTATCAAGATCTCCATTAACTCGGGATCGACCGAAATTTGAGGCACAGAATACTGATAATTCAGTTCATGTCTATACATTGGATAAGTGCAAGCCAGATGAAGGTAAAGTTTCGAACAGAGTCGTTGGACCCGTCCATTTATCGGAATTTTACAGCTCATCGCAAGATGCGTGTGAACATTCTATTATTCTCAGATGAAGAAAATAAGAAGGAAGACTATTACTATTACGGCTGCATAAAGGACATCTCCCACTTCCTCTCCCTCTCTACAAGCAGCGTATTTGCTTGAGGTGTCTGAGTGCCTTTTCCATATGTGACTTTTTAGTAAACCGACATGTGTCACAGTGTATACCGAGGAAAACAAATTCTTAAAGTTTAAGAAGGCCTTTGTAGTTTATGCTAATTTCAATGTTTCCTCGCTCTTGTGACACACTGTGAAGTTAACCCTACACCCTCACATACAACCTTCATAGAAAGACACCTACTACAAGCGGTAGCGTCCCAGGTTGTGTGTACACATGATTAAAATCTTAACAGTCACAAACCATATGTCGGGGGTAGTCCCGCTATTTGATTGCCCACTGTGCTGGAGAAACTTTCGTGGGAGATTGATAAGCTTTAAGCACCATCGTTTCCATAACCGAGGCAAAGGAGATTAATGATGTCTGCATCAAAGCTGTTGACTGTCGTCCCCTATTCCCCTATCAAACGGCCTTTTCCAAGTGTACCTCGTCCCATTGTGATTCTTGAACAGAGTATTCGCTATTACTAGCTGAAATTTATTACAGAACGCAAGTAGTCTTTCTCCTCTCAGATTCCTTGTCGCAAGCCCATACTCCCCTCTAACATTTTCTTCTATTCCTTTCCTTGCAACTGCATTCCAGCCCCCATGATTATTAGATTTTCATTTGCCTTTACGTACCGTATTACATTTTTAATGGAAAAATAATGGTAGAAATACACTGGCATTCAGAACTTTCAAAAGCTTTATATGCTGCCCATCCAACACAGTAATGTGTGGCATTTTGCATATTATTTTACTGACGGTGATTTCAGTCTCCTCTTGAGATCGCTGAAGATATTATAAGAGTTGTTATCTGTTGCACTCTGTATCAGAGTTAAGTTCCAAGTCTATGTATGTCCATCCTTCTGATTGGAGGTTTGAGGGACATCGGGCGTTCAATTTTGTAATTAAATGGAACACCTACAGCCGTCCTTGGATTGTTATTAATTGTATGGTTACCAGTTTCGGTACTTCAGTACAAAATTTCAGCGTTTGTTAAGGCCTGAAGATGGTGTATTGAAGCACCGAAACTGTTAACCATGTAATAAATAACATCGTAAGGACGGCTGTAGGTGTTTCATTTTATTACATACAGAATAAGTTCCTGTTTAGCATTCCAAAAAATTCACTGCTTCTTTTCAAAGTACCCCATAAGCAGTTTTAGAGGTATACAAGCAGTATATCTCTTGTACTCTTCCATAGTTCTACCTACAGGGTCATCTATGAACCATCTAGGATCTTCTAAATAGCTCTGATCCGAGAGAGAAGCAGAGGCATACATTTTGATTCTATGCCTGCATTGCATGTACGGTCTGTCTCGACCCCATTCACTTCACATCGTATCTCAAGAAACACGAACACTAAAGCATTATATGTAAGGATCGAGACCACTGTAGCAGTACCACCCCTTTTCGTAAATGGTCCATCAAGATATATAAAACTCTTGCTTGTGAGGGTTGAAGCATCTTGGCGTTGGATGAGAAATCTAATTTCATCATTCTTGTTACATGTGGTTAAATAACATATTTCATACATAAAGTATTCTCGACGTATAATACGCTCTGCATATTCTATCAGGTTAGTTATATCGAATGAGGTCATTGCGAGGTTCATACCTAGAAACTCATAGTTTGCACTTGTTACCACACTGCTGTTCTGCTGTGAAGTGCCGCACTAACAGTTGCGTGTTGCGGTTTTATGCATTACACCCAGCCTGTATTCATTGACAATACACAGGCGGTGGGTGCTGGTGGCTTCTGCGAGTCCCGGCTGATTGAAAGTCACTGCCACTTCCGCTCCTGAAGGTTCCAGCAAGTTGGAGGCCATCGTCGTCGCTTCCGCCTCCGACAGCTCCCGGCAGGTTAAGTGTCGCCGTTGCTTCCATGTTCCTGCATATTCGAGGTCACTGCTGGTTCTGCTTTAGTTATAGTTGTACAATGATTTCCTCACCACGAGAGTCGAAAACTCCATTATCCTGGTCCACAACAAACAGCTCCAGATCGTCCAATGTCTGAACTGGTACTGGGAGGTGCGTAATATTGGTAGGGGTCGCAGTTATCTTACACCCTGTTGCAACTGACAGGAGGAATCTGTAAATTGTATGAACCAATTTACTGTTGAGATAGGAGTTAACTGCTATGTTACACTCGACATGGATTGTACTGACACGAAGTATATCCTCTGACTGGTCGGATCTGCAAAATTTATTAGCGTCCTTCTTCAAAATCTATCCTTATGTGAAATACAGGAGTTGTCCTACTGAACCTTTTTGGTTAAAGTCTTTATTTCAGATTTGAGTGTACTGATGTTTGCACATAGCACAACCTCTTTTCTAGACCGTTTTAAAATGTCGCTTAAACCATCAATATCATATGTACCAGGTTCTACTTCCACAATTTCTTTTCTACCATTAATTTCCAGATGAAGTTTATTGTTAGCCTATGTGATATTCAGAATAAAGTTGTATGTCCCCGTCCAATCAGTGCAATATTCCACTTTCCATTGCTACATTAATCCATGGGAGATAATTTGCACGTAATACTGACGATTGGATTTTCAAAGTCGTCCGGCCGGTGTGGCCGAGCGGTTCTAGGCGCTTCAGTCTGGAACCGCGCGACCGCTACGGTCGCAGGTTCGAATCCTGCCTCGGGCATGGATGTGTGTGATGTCCTTAGGTTAGTTAGCTTTAAGCAGTTCTAAGTTCTAGGGGATTGGTGAGCTCAGATGTTAAGTCCCATAGTGCTCAGAGCCATTTGAACGATTTTTTTTAAAGTCATAGTATACGACACTGCATCTGAACCTCAACTGATGAGTGGATGCTTAATGTACCTTTTGTACACTGAAGAGCCAAACTGTTACACCTGCCTAATATCGTGTAGGGCCCCAGCGAGCACGCAGAAGTGTCGCAGCATGACGTGGCATGTCTGGAGTAGCGCTGGAGGGAACTGACGTCATGAATCCTGTAGGGCTGTCCATAAATCCGTAAGAGTACAAGGGCGTGGAGATCGTTTCTCAACAGCACGTTGCAAGGCACCCCAGATACGCACAACAATGTTCATGTCTGGGGAGTCTGGTGGCCAGTGGAAGTGTTTTAACTCAGAAGAGTGTTCTTGAAGCCTGCCTGTAGGAATTCTGGACGTGTGGGGTGTCGCATTGTCCTGCTGGAATTGCCCAAGTCAGTCGGAATGCACAATGGACATGAATCGGCGCAGGTGATCAGACAGGGTGCTTACGTAGGTGTCACCTGTGAGAGTCGTATCTAGACGTATCAGGGGTCCCATATCACTCCAACTGCACGCCGCACGACATTATAGAGCCTCCACCAACTTGAACAGTCCCCTGCTGACATGCAGGGTCCACGGATTCATGAGGTTGTCTCCATACCCGTACACGTCAATCCGCTCCATACAATTTGAAACGAGACTCGTCCGACCAGGCGACATGTTTTCAGTCATCAACAGTCCATTGTAGGTGCTGACGGGTCCAGAGGAGTCGTAGAGCTTTGTGTCGCTCGGTCGTCAAGGGTACATGATTAAGCCTTCCGCTCCGAAAGTCTATATCGATGATGTTTCGTTGAATGCATCGTACCTGACACTTAGAGGTGGTCCAGCATTGAAATCTGCAGTAATTTGCGGAAGGATTGCACTTCAATCACGTTGAACGATTCTCTTCAGTCCTCGTCGGCCCCGTTCTTGCAGGATCTTTTTCCGGCGGCAGCGATGTCGGAGACTGATGTTTTAGCGGATTCCTGATATTCGTGGCACACTCGTGAAATCGTCGTACAGGAATATCCCCACTTCATTGCTACCTCGGAGATGATATGTTCCACGCTCGTGCGCCGCCTGTAACTCCACGTGCAAACTCACTTAAATCCCTTGAGCCTTGGCGGCTGGCGCTAGGGTGTTCTACGTGCATCGCTGATGTCGATATTCGGCTGTCTTGCTATCTTTGACTGCTCCCCCCGGTGGTTTTCCGGGTGAACGTGTGACGGGAGAGTCTCCGGTCGGCGTTCAACGAGCCAACTTGTGTTGAAACCAAGCCGGCGTCCGTAACCGTGGTGCTCGGGCCTCGCCGTGCCCGCCGCCCCTCGTCTTTTGTCGCGCCGGATGTACGGTGCCGATCATTGGGTGCCTCGACGTGCGAAACTTGTGGTGGTGGGGGGCTCGTCGTCTCGCACTCAACAGCTTACCGGCTCGTAATTTGCAAGCTCCAAGTTACGTATGACTTTTATTCTGTGTTTAACTAAGAGGTTTGTTGCAACTTATTGTGGCATGGGTAGCTGTCGGAGATGATTCTGAACTTGGTTCCACAGTGGCTATTTTAAGGAGGCTGATGCTCCTCATTTCGTTTGTCAACATCTGTGGAGTGTGTGTTTTAAGTGGTTTTCATGCAAGTTTTAACTTGTTTTAGGACATATTGACCGCTTGGTGACTGGTTGCCGTTGTGTACGCTCCCGGCAGCCGTAGAGTTAATGGTTTAATCATTTGTCACGCAGGATTTGGTGTGTTTATTTAATGTTGACTGGAAGTGATCTCTAAGTTTCCTGCTTATTTACTGGGAGACGGGTAACGTTAGAGTATTGCTCCACAACAATTTGGGGGCGTGCTTATTATATATTCCAGTGTGGCTGCAATTTGACCTTGTTTTCATTGCAATCTATTTGTGCTGCAGGCCATTTGTTAAGTCTGCTCGTTTCCTGGTGTCGGTGCGGTTATGGATTCTTGTCAGGACCGCTCATTGTGAGGCCGGTCGGACTGTACATAAATATATACCGCCAGCTAGTGAGCCTGTGCACAAGCCGTGGGGAGTGAACGCTCGTATTGCTTGCCGGCCGTAGCGTTATTGCTTCCAAATACTGCTGTGGGCCTTAACGCTGTTCTCTAAAGTTAGGTGCAATTTGGGAATCATTCTGAGTCATTATGTCCATTAGTTAAGTGAGACCACTTTGTTAATATTTGCGTTTCTGTAAGTTATTTTACTGGTTGAGTTATTACTAGCCATTCTTATATAACACTTATGTTAATCATTTGAGTATCTTTAATGAATGTGCAACTTGTTATTTTTCCTGTGTGCTAGTTTTGCGACCTTGGTTGGCCCACTTTGCATTTTTAGTGTAAGGATGTTTTACTGTGGACCTTTATGTGGGCAGTTCAGTTTTATTAAGCTTTATGACCCTTGTTTTTTTTTTAATGAAGTTGTAGTATTATGTGGCTGTGTAACTTTGGGTTGGAAGTGTATAGCGTTACTAGTTATTTGACATATGGCTAAACAAGAACGATTGTTTATGTTTGATTATTCACCGTTCCTACTTCTGTGATTTTGGTTTCGGACGCAAAATATGATTCTTATTCGTGTTTATGTAATTCACTTAAAGTGAAGATTTGTATATGGAATCAGTAAGAGGGCAAACGTCCGAATTGAAGTTTATAATGAAGTCTGTTTTGAGTCAAATTAAAATTGTAAAACAGTCACAAACTTGTCCATCACCACGTGATCCCGGGCTTCCTATTTCCTTTAAATAACTAGTGAGATTGTAAATTTTGATTTTCTAAAGAATTGAGTAGTACCACTGTTCATCTTCATAACCTGCCATTGTAGCAGCATTAACTGATCTAACAACTGCACCGCATTCTGCCTGTTTACATATCTCTGTATTTGAATACACATGCCTATACCGGTTTCATTGGTGCTTCATCGTATATCCTTCTTCGTAAACGTTAGGAGGAACTTGGTGCACACGTCCCCATGCAGGTGAGTATTAAAGTCTTGGTGGCGATGAAAATTGTAGAACACACATCTTCTGTCGGTGTAACTCTTCTGGTGGTTGAAGACCTCCTTATGAATCTAAATAGTAGACGATATTTGTATTTTTCGTAACATCTAAGTTCACAGTTCTACATTCTTTGGATTCCCACATAGTTTTCTGTAAGCATCCCACATAAATATACCTGATTTTTCCTTAACAAACTTGAGAAGATCTGCGTTTGTAAGTGGGCTATCTAGTAGGCTGGCTAACGGGCTTTTTTCATTTATGAAGAGGCCTAGTCCTTTATTGTATGGTTTCAGGCATAGTCCTTTTCCGATTGCTACTGCTTACATTATATGATTATGTCTCCTTCCTCCTGTAGTTCCTCCTTGCAGTTCTGTGCATTACTGACTGTTCTGGCAATAGCCGCAGCACCACCAGCCAGTGAAGCCATCACTGAGAGACCTGCGACGGCAGGAATGAAGAAGGGAATAATTCTGGCTGCTGTCTTGGGTATCGGTACAACCTGGTTGCTTTAACTGCCTTTAATACTTCAGGATGGTTTTAACATACACCGCTGTTAGGACATAGTTTTTTAAACACCTCTTCCCTGGGTTCCTCTCGTTCTTTATCGTTGTCTTGTTCTTCTTCTTCTTCTCCTTTTTCTTCTTCAGTGAAAGACATGCCTCGTTCATAACGTGCTTGAAATTCACACCGAACCCCAACTTAATTTTACCACGCTGCAGTGCGCTGCCCTATACCAATACCCTTTGTTGCACGTATTGTCTGGTCTTTATTAGTTAAAAATCGATCTGCAGCGTAATGTCCTGGAATATCTTTATGTTTTACGTATGCAATGTTGTGTTCCAAACATGCCTTGTTAACAGGTTAAGCCCCTTTATCGCCAGGAGTAACCCCCTTATCGACAGAAGCCAAAGTGATTTGAAGCTTTGTACCAGGTCTGCAATAGTTATACCCTGGAATAAGCAATCCAACTGGAAGTTTGCCGAGAATACCACCATCTCCTATAGTGTGTCTCCTGATGTGCATGTTATGCTACTGTGGTGGTTGTGTTCTGTGCACCCCATTATACAACAGATCGTTGGCGTCAATTCAGCTGTTTTGTGTTGCAGGAAAACCAAGCCATTTAACTAATGCTCTATTCGCTCAACATCTAACGACACATATCATGAGAAACACCCGTGGTTCTGAGCTCTTCTGTAACTCTTCTTTGTTAAAGTGTCCTCAACTTTCACTGCCACAGCTAACCTTTAAGATGTAAGTTCTGGGATTTCATCTCTTCACTCTGGAAACTGTGAACATTTCACTCGACCAATTTGCGAGGTGTGACTTCTAAAATGCTGCCTTATGTTTTGAGATATATGGTAAATCATTTGAAGCCATTTTGACTATTTTTTGAATGTGACTGTCTCAAAAATTGGTAAAGGGTTTTTAACTACCTCCACCAGTCACAAAATTTTGTTAACTGATGTTAACGTACTGCCTTGTCTTTATCAGCAAAAATTCGATCTGCAGCGTGATGTCCTGGGAAATCTTTATGTTTTATGTTTGCTATGTTGTGTTCCAAACGTGCCTTGTCAACAGATTAATCTCCTTATCGCCAGGAGACAAACTCCGCAACATGTTTCGAGGGTATATCTCATCATCAGGCATATGGCATTACAAAAACAATTTTACAATAGGATCATGCAGATGTTAAACAGTCTTTTCATAAATGCTGTGGTTATCCTGTGGAAGAAGAGAAAACCTAGTAAGAGGCGATGTCACTTTGTAAGCTGGACTGATGTTTGCATGAAATTGTATGGTAACAGTCACTCACTTTGTTCTTATGGCGTGGGAGTCTGGTTGTGATGATCTGAAGTGTTTCCATTTCTGTGGCACTCTTGGCTTTTTTGATCACTGTTCACAAATTTTCACAAACGTACGAGTAACTTGGAAACACGATCAGAGAAACAAATCTGTAGTCGCAGTGGGTAAGATGGCCGTCAAAATACAGCAGGTTTCGATTTTACTATCGATCTGTCGGTCTATGTGGTGTCAAATGTTTACAAAGTCTTCTGCACATCTTTTTATCGTATTAAAGACGTAGGTTGACGAAATACATTACAAATTGAGCACCTGTTACAACATTATTGCACAAATTATGATTTAAAACTATAATTGAGCACCTGTTACAACATTATTGTACAAATTATGATTTAAAAAATATTTATTTTATACATTTTTAAATTATTGCTGGGGCTAGAGTCAAATGATTGTGATGTTAGTATCTTTTATTCTTAAAGTATTGTAGTGAAATTGGAAAATTGTGAATTTTTTAAGTCTGTCATTTCATTCATGATCTCGTTATTCCCCATGTGGCCATGGACGAATATTTACATTTCTTCCAAGATGTCCATTTTATAGCTCATTTCTAAATTATGTAATACTTTGAGATCGTTGTCTATTGTAACGCAGTGTCCTGTTTCATTTATATGTTTCGCTATAGCAGACTTATTCGGTTTGCCAGGTCTGAAACAGTCAATGCTTTCTTTAAAGTGGGTTTTAAAAATTCTTCCCGTTTGGCCAATATAATAATTGTTGCAATGACTGCATGTAATTTTATAATTCTTGATTTGTTCAGTTTCTTTGTAGGCTGTGAGATGGCATGTATCAGTTTCTTTTTTAAGTTGTTGTTTGTGTCAAAGGTGATCCTGATATCTGTTTTTTTTTTTTTTTTAAACAGCTTGGCTATTTGGTCTGATATGACACCTAAATATGGTAACGTTACATACTTGGGTTTTTGGATGTTGTGTGAGGAAGCTGTGTCACATTGTTTGTTGTAATTTGTAGTTGTGCATTGTGAAAGTGTGTCTACTTGATGTTTGTGATAGCCATTATTATGTGCAATGTACGAGGGTGAGTCAAATGAAAACCTTAAATTTGTAATAACAAATCTAAATTTCGCGCCGTTATCCTGTAAGTTGGTAAGCATGCTACAGACAGCGTGCAGAATGCCCTGTAGGTGGCAGCATAATGCAAATGCACACATACCCTCGCAGTATCAGTATAAAGATGGTCGCCCCACTTGCGACTTTCACCAGAGATGAACAACGTGCTATTATTCGGTTTTTGCTTAGTGAAGGTGTGAAACCTATTGAAACTTTTCGACGAATGAAGGTTCAGTACAGTGATGCATGTTTGTCACAGCAGCAAGTCTACGAATGGAGTGGGGAGTTCACAAATGGTGTGACTTCAGTGGAAGATGCTCCTCGTCCAGGTCAGGCACAACGAGTTGTGACTCTACAAAACATAGCAGCAGTTGAAACCATAGTGAAGGAAAACTGCCGAGTGACACTGAATGACATTGCTGCATCTGTAAAGATTAGTCATGGGTCAGCACACCACATTTTGCATGATGTGCTCCAGTTTCACAGTGTGTCTGCAAGATGGGTGCCATGGTAGCTGACTCCTGAAATGAGAGAACGACGTGTTGATGCTTGTGAAGAACTTCTTTGGAGCTTTGAACGAAAAGGTAATGGCTTCCTTGCAAGAATCGTTACTGGGGACGAAACCTGGATTCACTTCCACCAAGCGGAAACGAAGAGAGCGAACAAGGAATGGCGCCATTCCTCATCACCAAAACCAAAGAAGTTTCAAACAGAACCATCAGCAGGGAGGGTTATGCTGACTCTCTTTTGGGATGAAAAAGGCGTCATTTTGGAGCATTACATGCCTAGAGGGATCACTGTCATCAGTGCATCATGCACAGATCTCCTAAAAAAATCATCTGTGGCCTGCAATCAAATCAAAGCGACGTGGATTGCTGTCACCAGGTGTCCCTTTGCAAAATGACAATGCAAGCTGCCCATACAACAGTTGCAACACTCACAGACCTGCATTTTGAATGTCTTCCTCATCCACCATACTCACCAGACCTTGCCCCAAGGGATTTCCATATGTTTGGACCACTCAAAGACGCAATGGGAGGAAAGTAGTTCCGTTCTGATGAAGAGGTACGCCACGCGGTGCATGAGTGGTTGCGCGGACTACTAAAAGAATTTATTTCTAAAGGAATTTATGCACTTTGTAAGCGCTGGAGGGCTTGCATTGAGTGTGGGGGAGATTATGTTGCAAAGTGATACAGATTTGTACCACTTCTGCACAATAAATGATATTTAAAAAAAATTTAAGGTTTTCATTTAACTCACCCTCGTCTCTGATAGTAATCATTTCTGTCTCATAGCTGGCAGCATTGAGTGGGAATTAACTGTTCTCTGTTTAAGAAGGATCTGAAAGCAGCTTGTTTATGTGCATTGGGATGTGTGGAAGATTTATTAATGACTGTGTCTGTGTATGTTGGTTTCCTGCATACATTGATATTTAGGGTTTGGTCTGTGTTAGTTATTGTCATGCCCAGAAAATTAATTATGATATCTTTCTCATTCTATGGTGAACTCGATGTTATTGTGTAAATTATTGAACCTGTTTAATAGAGTGTCTATTTCTTCATCAGTTCCATTGTATAGAAATAATGTGTCATCAACATATCTGCAGTAGTGTACAATTTTCTGGCTTATTATGTCTTTGTTGTTGAGAAGTTTCTTTTCAAGGTGGTTAATGAAAATTTCTGCAATGATTCTACTTAGAGGACTTCCCATTGGTGGACCTACATCTTGTTTGTACATTTTACCATTAAATGTGAAATAATTGTGTGAAAGGACAAGTTCTAGCAGTTCTATTATTTCAACTACTTCAGCTGTGGACATAGTCTGACCTCTTAAGGGGAACTGGAACGGTGAAAATGATAAAATTAACGTTTTTTTGTTTTTTACATTATAAAATTATTTGGAGTTTTCTGAATAAAACAAATCAAGTTTCACCCTTCTAAGTGAATTCTAAGTGTGTTTTTTACCGCTGCAAACTTGACGCACCGTGTAAACGGCTGTAGTGACTTGGTGTGTCACTCTGACGGCACTGCTCGCTGGCTGCAAGCAGGGTTTTGTTTTCCAACGTTGTATGGCTTTATCACCGTCACAAGTGACTGTTCATATCGGTAAACATAAACGATATACCGTGTGTGTTGACTTGTGGAGTTTGCTTTGTGTTGTTTAACTGTTCAACTTTGCATATTTGACGAATTTTGCTCATACCTGTTTTACTTATTTGGTTTGTGGATAACAATATGCCCCATGTCACCAATCGAGTGTTTAAGAAAAGGCACAGTAAGTGGAAAAAATCTTTTGTTGTTTCGAAGGGAAATACTGCTCAGACTGCTTCATTGACTACTCCAAATGAATGTGATAGAACTTCTTCCAGCAAGAAACTTTGGGACAGCAAAGAAAATTTGAAAACTATGAAAGTGACAGTAATGATGACAATGAAATAATTCACATTTCCTTGCTCTCTAATATTTTGAAACATCACATATTATGCCAAGTTTGCAAAGAAAGAGGACTGGAATTGAAAATGACTTCACACATTGGTTTGGCATGTAAAATGTTATTGAAGTGTAATAAATGTGCTGCAGAAGTTTCGTTTTCTAATTCTAACAGTATTCCTCGTAGTGGTAATAGTGGAAAGAAGGTGTATGATGTAAATGTTAAGCTAATGTATGGCTTGCGTTGCATTGGCAAGGGCAGTGCTGCAGGGACAATGTTATATGGAATTATGAACTTGCCAAAACCACCAATCAAGTACGGATTTTATAATGAATTGGTGGGATATTCTGCTGAAGATATTGTTCAAACAACGACGAAGAAAGCAAGCCATGTCAGATAATGGGAATTGTAGAGATTTAACTGTTGCTTTAGATGGATCATAGCAACATAGAGGTCATAAATCTCTAAATGGAGTTGTGACAGCTACTTGATATAATTAAGTCCATATTCAGAGATTTACCACAGCCAAGTTTATTGGAAAAGTGTTTACATAGGAAAACACAAAATCCAAATGAAAGAGTAAATAATTTTATTTGTATTCCCAAAAGAGTGTTTGTACAGACAAAAACATTGCATTTTGGAGCGTATGATGCAGTGGCAACATACAGTGAAGGAAACATTATGAAATGTGATGTGCTGAAACGTTTAGGTTTCCAACCAGGACACAACACCATTTCCACAATGCACGTAATTGATGAAGAAAGATTAAGAGGTGCAGGAGGAAGAGACAAAAGCCTACAACATGCAGCAAATGGGAAGAAAAGACCAGTGAAAAGGAAACTAGCACTGAAAGAATAAGAGGATGCTGATAATCCATCATAAGGGACAGGAATGTATTAAAAAACTTTGGAAGTTATTTTCCATAACTTCAAAATTTTCATCTTTGAGGAACCTTTTCTCAAAAACTGCTAACAGTATCTCAATGAAATTTATAAAAATATTGTTTACTTCTTTTCCTTCATTTTTATTACAAATTGTAAAAAAAAACATTGTACAATTCAAGAGTTATAGAAGAAATAGTGCAAAATTTTAGAGAAAAAATAACCATCTGTTTGAAAAAATTGTAAAACAAAAACCAATAAATATTTCTTAACATGGCATTATAGCTTTGTAGAGAAATATTCACTGAACATGTAGTCCAAATTTCAGAGCAATATGTTTAATGGTTTTAGAAAAAATGTTCCTTCCATTTGCTAAAATTAACCTGGAGGAGATGGATTGTTCCAGCTCGCCTTAATAAATTGTATTTGATTATATCTGTGGATTCTTTGATGGGGTATTCTGCTATATAAGTGTACTAGCTCATCTCCCTCGACATAGATATCATCACGACGGGTCTGCCACACCATAAGAACAAAGTGAGTGTCTGGTACAAAAAAAATGACACTGCCCCTTGCTAGGTTTTCTCTTCTTCCACAGGATAACCACAGCATTTATGAAAAGACTGTTTAACGTCTACATGATCCAATTGTAAAATTGTTTTTGTAATGCCATATAGCTTGATGTTGAGCGATATCCTTGAAACATGTCACACAATAAATAAACAATACATTATTTAATAAATTTTGTGACTGGTCGCGACAGTTAAAAAACCTTTACATATGTGGCAAATCACCCACATCAAATTTTTGTTTGCATGAATCCAACATTTTAATACGATAGTATATCGCATCTATGGGTCTATTATCACAAACATCGATTGATCTCATTTTTGTTGTGCTATTTCTTGTTTGATTATACTGTGCATTTATTTCTGGCAGGATATTCATCTATTTGTGTGAACTATGAAGATTAAAGCACATCCACATTCGGGCTTTTATTGTTCTGTTTAGATCTGTCACAAGATTCTCTTTCAGGTGGGTGAATGTTGAATAGTGATGTATTCCATACCTCTGCATCAGTGTCCTTCAATACCTATAGTAAAACTCTGCTCCATGATCGGTTTGGAGGTTGTCAGGCCATCGATTTTCCCCTGCCTGCAAGAATGCTCAAACACCTCTGTGACATCCCTAGCCATTTTTGTCTTGACAGGTATCCCCAGGCTAATTTAGAGTATGTATCAATGACTATTAAAACATATTTGAATCTATTATTCATTTGTGATCTACAAGATCACCCACCCTTAAGCCATCCAAACCTCTAATGATAACAAGCCTCTGAGGGTATGTTTTGTATGCTCATTTTTGCAGTTCTAGAACTACTATCTCCATACTTATTTGACTAACACCTCTCTCTCTCTCTCTCTCTCTCTCTCTCTCTCTCTCTCTCTCTCTCTCTCTCTCTCTCTCTCTATGCTCAGAGATTATTGAAACAACATCATTTGAATTATCAGCTGATGCCATGAGTGATTGTAATCTATCTATTAACTTACAGGGATCGTCATACTGGGGGGAGGGGATTTGAGCACCTGATATAGGTTTTATAATGGTCCTGTATTTTGCATTGCACCAGTTTCCCCATTTCCTTTGTTCATCTGTCAATTGAGGTATTTCACCATACATCTCCAGGTCTTTGGCTGAATAATTTACAGTTTCTGCAGGATTTAGGAAAATGCGATTCATTAGATAATTTGGTCTTTGAAATTTCATATCGCTTGTCTGTATTGTTATTTTCTATTAAACTATGTCTTGCTTGATTATACTGTGCAGTTATTTCTAAGAAGATATCCATCCATTTGTATGAACTACAAAGACTAAGGCATAACCCCAAGCTGGCAGTAACAGAACAGATACCAAATGTTTTGGGTATCCTACCATTGCTGTGATGGTTAGTGAAATTGGCAACTGCACTAACGTTGTTGTATAATTCGCTGAGAGTTCATTGAGAGATTCAGTAAGTAGTGTAAAGGTTTCTCTCTGTGTCTGCTCTCAATCCAAATGCCCTAACCTTAGCAGTCATAACTTCCTCTCGAACAACCATTTGTGCCATGATAACCTTATGCTTAATCAACATCTCGTTACATACTACGTGGGCTCCTTCACAGGATGCACTTTATATACTTTCCTATCGACCTTTGCAGTCAAGTCACGTACATTCTTTTGAGTTCTGTCAATCTTTTTGGTTAAGTCATTTACTTTCTTTTCATGTGGAGCATTCCTAAACATCTAATGCAATGATCTCTTTCAGTAGTTGCTGTAAATACGTCTCTAGATCCTTAACTTTATGGTCAAGAGGCTGAAATTTTCTGTCTATATATTGATGAATTTCTAGATTAGATTAGATACACTTTTTGTTCCTTAGACCCAAAAATGAGATAATTCTCGTGGATATGGAACAAGCCAGAAAGTACAAAATAAGAAACGTAAAACATCTTAATATAATATTCACTACCCTAAGCATCTGACAGGAGGTAGTCAAAATAAGTAAATACATCACAGTAAACTGGACTTGCTAATATTTACAGAATTAATACACTGTCAGAATGAAACATAGTTATGTACTTTTAATGAATTTATCACACACGAAATACGTAATCTCGACTGTTGTGACAAACTGCTGTCAAAAATTAATCTAACAGACATTTCTACTTATGCTGGTCTAACAGTTCCCATTAAGATACTCATCTTTAGAGCAGAAGGAGTTGCCTATCAGAAAGTCTATCAAGCATTGTTTAAACTGTGCTTTATCTGAAATTAATTTCTTATTGTTGCTGTCAATTTATTGAAAATGTCAAGGTAAGTGATTTTAGGTCCTTATGTAACTTGTTCTTATTCTTATTACTGATACTATGTATTCAGCTAGTGTTTGAAAATAAAGATATATTACTTGCAACAAATTTCGTTAAGGAATAAATATACCGAGAAACAGTGGTTAGAATACAATGTTCCTTGAAGAGGTTCCTCCATTATGCTCTTGAATTTACACCACAAATGAGTTACCCCAGAATATGATCCTGCATAACATAATGGAATGAAAGTAAGCAAAGTGTACAATTTTTTTCTATATTTATCTCTCTTACATCTGACATCACTCTCATTGCAAACACAGGCTTGTTTAGGCGCTTCAGAAACTCTGTGGTGTGCCCTTCCCAACTGAATTTATTATTGAGAAATTTAACACTTTCAGCCTCTTTGATCTGCATGTTTCCTTATTCTATGCACATGTGGGAAGGAAATGTCTTACAGCTTCTGAACTGCTTATTTGAAAGTTTAGTGACAGTGAATTAGCCTTAAACCATTTATTAATGTCAGTGAAAATTTGATAAGCAGCTTTTTCTAAATCTCTACTTGACTTTCTACTTATTGCAATTCTTGTATCAGCTGCAAACAAAACAAACTTAGCATCTGCAATGTAACAGATGAGAGGTCATTAATGTACACAAGAAAAAGCAACAGACGCAAGATGGAATCTTGAGGAACACCACATGTTATTAATTCAACTCAGATGAAGACTTATTCTTACAGCACTGGTACTTTGCAACAACAGCCTTTGTTTCATGTTAGTTTGATTCGACTCAAACCACTTCATAGCACTGCTGGTGACACCTTAATATTCTAATTTACTTAAGAGAATTCTATGATTCACACAGTCACAGGCATTTGACAGGTCACAAAAATGCCAGAAGCTTCTAATTTGTTACCTAATGGATTAAGTACATTCTCACTGTACATGTAAATAGCTTTCTCTGTATTGGAACCCTTAAGAAACCCACACCGTGACTTGGAAAATATATTATTTGCAATTTGATGCTAAGGAGATGCTTGAATACAACTTTTTCAAATATTTTCAAATAAACTGGAAAAAGTGAAAATGGTTGATAGTTTGATGGCATCTCTTTATCCACCTTCTTGTAAAAAGGCTTAACTTCAGCATATCTTAGAAAGTCTGGAAATGTTTTGCTGATAAGAGATTGATTACAAAAATAACTTAAGACAGAACTCAGCTTGTTTGAAGACTCTTTCATTAGCTTTGTTGATCTATTATCATAAACACTAGAATACTTAGATTTAAGGATTTTATGATGAATGCTACTTCACTGGGAGATGTGTCATTTTTATTCTACTGAAGGTATCTGTAAAGATTTGTCTCAGGCACTCCATTACACTTTTTACTGAACCTGGTAACACCAAGCTGTCAGTAACAGAAACGAAGTGCTTGTTTAAGAGGTTTCCTACATTGTTACGAATGTGTCAATTATTTTTAGAGCTACCTGTTCCTCTTCCATAGCGGCCCACTGTCTCTGTCTTCACTTTGTTGCATATAATTTGATTTTTGTTGAATGATGTAATTATCTTTTCCTCATAATAAAGCTGCTTAGATTTCATGATTACTTGCTTCAGAATTTCGCAATATTCTTTGTAATGATTTACAATGCTGATCTCAGAGCTGTTCCTAGATAGTCGATACAGTCTCCTTTTTGTCCCACATGATATCTTTATGTATCATCTAGCTTTGGGGGAAAACAGTTTTCGAAAGAGGAAGTAATTTTAATAATGATTGCTTCGCATTTTCCGTTTGAGTCAGAGGGACTGTGATGTCTATCCAGTTCTTGACTTTGAGCAATCTCCTAAACTTCTCAATTTATTACCCTGCTGTACTCAGATTTAATAGATTTCTTATCCTGACAAGTGTTAACATTTAACACAAGGTTCTGCATGTCATGACCAGATAGCACATTTACTTTTGGTTTTGTGATGTGACTTTTTACCTGGATCTGTCTACAAAGATATTATCAATAGCAGTCTCAGAACATTTACATACCCTAGTTGCAAAGTGTACAGTAGGAATTAAACTGAATGACAGTGTTACTGATTGCAATAATTCTTCACTGACAGAGGCTTTTCACTAAATCCACATTAAAATCACCAGTGACGACTATTTCTTTATTTCACACTGTGAGATGGCACAACAGCTTCCACATTTTTTATGAGGAGGTTAAAGTTTCCCAAAGGAGCTCTGTATGTACTTACTATTATAAAGGACTTAATACTACTGCACAAACTTCTAAGTGCTGTTCTGAGCAATTTTGATTAATATCAATATTCTTGAAATCAAAAGAGTTTCTTACAAATGTGGCAACTCCTCCTTTCTCCATATTTTCTGTACAGAGGTAGGAAGCTAACTTGAATCCTGTAACATTTAACATATCTTCTCTATATGCACCCATGCTCTTAGGTGGAGAGCAGAAGATGCATGTAAACCTGTCTGTCATATAATGTACACCAATGTACCATCATCTCTCATAGTTTATATATATATATATATATATATATATATATATATATATATATATATATATATATATATTTGCAGCTGTGTCTGTATCTACCATAACTTAATTTTACTTGCTGAATAAATAATAAGAAATCCATACTGTGTGTGATTCCTGCAATCTCCACGTAATCTTATAAGTTTTTTGGATGACATATCAATTCCTATATGAGCTGGGTAGGTGTTCTTTGAATTCACATTGTCTTGTTTGTAGGCTATAATGAGGATTTCATTATACTGCACCAAATGTTTTGAAATTCTGGAGTATGTCTGACACAAATAAAAATAAGTCAACACCTATATTATGACCAAAACAGAAATATCTTTGATTGTTGATCTGGTTATCTGTGGCAATATCATCAAATATGAACACTATGTTTGGGTTTGCTTTTTATATTGGGAGGATGTCACTGCTCTGACTGTTGTGTATGTTATACTATCGACACTTCATAATAATTGTTGTAAAAGTTGATATTTAGACTGAAACAATGTTTTTGAAGATACATGTACATTGTCAAAGCTGAGACCATTGGAGTGTGTTAGCAGTGACATGAGAATATTTGTCTTGCCACAGCTGGAACGAACCTGCAATTATAGCTTGTATGTTATCAGGCTGCTGGTTTTCTACTCCATCACAAGACAAATCACTTACAACAAAGTTCTTGTGTTGAGGATGCTTCACACACCCTGCCATGATACCAACTACAATGGGTTTTGGCATAAATTGGGGTTTTATAGGAAAAAAGCAAACAATATTATATGTAGCCACTGTAGCACAGTCACTTTACCATCTGAGCCACAATGGCTACAGAGGTATATGCACCCCTGATTATTTCATCTATCATAAGTGAAGATGTTGGTTGTTGTGGTGAGGACATGCTTCAAGAAGTCTGGTGCTGTTAGACATTGCTGTGAAAATATTGATGTTAGCAGCATTATTACTGTGGTAATCTAGACATTGCACAGAAAATACATACATTATTATGAGAGGTATGGAAAAACAAAAACAAACATGGTTTGTGATACATTCATTTTTTCATTTAGAAACTGTAGATTGGATTCACTACATGCAAAAAATTTCTAGTTCTTTCTTTATCTTCTTCACAACTGTACAATATTTACCAAATAAAGCTTTCCCGTGTGCTCTAAATTAAGCCTGCCCCTGAAACTGATGGTTGCATCATACAACTCAGGTATAAAAAGGGTACATTTAGCACAGATGGCTTTTGTGTCTATAGAGGTCCACTTTGGCACTACACTGATATGTGAACTGAAGCACTGTTCTAAATCAACTACATGTACACTATGCACACAAAGATAGTTCACAATGTAATTGTACATGGATTGAGTACTCAGCAGCCAGCATTTCAGTCTCTCCAACACAAAAGATGATACCGCACTTAGACTGTATAAGTTCATAATGGTGGCAAGCTGTAGACAAAATGGACAGGTACCCTGGTTTCATCCTGAGTGTAGCAACATCACACACAGTTGTAATGGATAGCATTAGAGCAATACAGTATATGACCAGCAGAGAACGAGATGCATAACAGTCAGTAGTCATTTATTCATTTATGTAGGGTATATTGCAACGTAGTTCATCGTATTTCTACTCAGTGAGCCACACTTTAACACTCTTCAGCACATTTGTTTACCTCCAGCACAACACAACAGTCACTGTGTGCTGATGCTTATATAGCAATATTTAGATGCATTGGTCCACTAGCAGGCCCCAACACTGATCCCTGGGGCACCCCACATTTGACAACACCCCACTTAGACCCCACATCACAGCCATTCTCAACACTGTGAATGATGACCTTTTGCTGTCTGTGGCTAAAGTAAGAGGGGAACCAATTGTGAGCTACTCCCTGACTCACTGTATTCCATAATGGTCCAACTTCTGGAGCAATATTTTGTGATCAACACAATCAAACACCTTAGTTAATTAAAAAATACGCCTAGCGTTCGAAAACTTTTTTTAACCCATCCAGTACCTCACAGAGGAAAGAGAATATAGCATTTTAAGTTGTTGTACGACTTTTAAACCCGAACTGTACATTTGATAGCAAATCATGTGATATAAAATGATCAATTATCCTTACATACGCAGCCTTTTCAATAAGTTCAGCAAACGCTGATGGCTTAGAAATAGGCCTAAAATTGTCTACATTTTCCCTTTCTCCCTTTTCAGAAAGCAGCTTTACTACTGCGTACTTTAATCATTCAGGAAACTGACCATTCCTAAAGGAAAAATTACAAATATGGCTAAATACAGGGCTACATGCGCAGCACAGTACTTCAATATTCTGCTAGGCACACCATCGTATTCATGAGTGTCCTTAGTCTTCAGTGATTTAATTATGGGCTCAGTCTCCCCATTGTCTGTATCACAGAAGAGTATTTCAGACATCAATCTTGGAAAGGTATTTGCCAAGAGAGTTATATGATTTCCTGTAGAAACTAAATTTTTATTTAATTCACCAGCAATGCTCAGAAAATGATTGTTAAATGCTGTACACATATCTGATTTATCAGTAACAGAAATATATTTAGTATGATCTGACTTTATATCATTGACCTTGTGCTGCTGACCAGACACTTCCTTTGCAACTGACCATATGGTTTTAATTTTATCCTGTGAATTAGCTATTCTATTTGCGTATCACATGCTCTTTGGCTTCCTAATAACATTTTTAAGCACCTTACAGTACTGTTTGTAATAGGCTACTGTAGCTTGATTGTGACTACTTCTAACATTTTGATATAATTCCCACTTTGTTCTACATGATATCCTGATCCCACCAGTCAGCCACCCAGGAAGCCTTTTACTGCTAGTACCCTGTTTAGAACGTTCTAATGGAAAGCAACTCTCAAAAAGCACGATAAATGTGTTAAGCAAAGCATTATATTTGTCATCTATTTTATCAGCACTATAAACATCCTGCCACTCTTGTTCCTTGTTGAGGTTTAAAAAACTCTCTATTGCTGTTGGATTAACTTTCCTACTTAGTTTGTAATTATATGTAAAATTTGTTTGAGTACAAAAGCATTTTAGTGTTAAAATTTGTGCATCATGGTCTGAATGGCCATTCACCCTTTTACTGACAGAATGTCTGTCTAGTAATTAAGAAGGAATAAAAATAATACATATGGCTGTGCTTCTGTTCTCCTGCACCCTAGTTGGAAAAAACGTAGTCTGCATCAGATCATATGAATTTAGATCTACCAACATCCTTTTTCTTGCGCCATCAAATACAAAATTAACACTGAAGTCACCACATGTAACTACAAGTAATTTCTGGTACTTCCTATAAAGTGAATCAAGAACCCTCTCTAACATGAGCAGAAATGCTCTGAAGTCAGAGTTAGGGGACCTATTACTAACAACAATTATCAATTTAGTTTCACTAATACAACATTCAGATATCTGTTCAGTGCAGTGCCACAATACTTCTATGGACTCAAATAGAATACTGTTTTTTACGTACTTGGCCATTTCCCCACCCCACAAGGAACTCCTTGAAAAATAGCCACCTAATCTGTATCCTGGTAAAGGAAGCCTCTGAATTGTCAAATTTTTTAAGTGGTGCTCTGATACACCAATAATTTCAGCGTCGATATCTGTAAGCAGTTCACTATCTCTAATACTTCTTATATTTTGATGAAAATGCTAATTCCTTCTCTACTTGGAAACATGACGTTCTCTGAAGGTGAGCTCTTAGTTAGAGGGACGTCCTTTAAGCAGGTATACCTGTCAGCTGACTTCAATCTAAAAAAGTTGCAGCTCTAACATCAACTACTACAGGAATTTTTCCATGAGTGATCCCACCACCACCCACTACGCTATCACCTATTAACATTGCCAGCCTCGTCTTCCCATTCAGGTGCAAGCCATGCCTAGTGAAACCCAATCTACTGATAGACTTAACTGGCACCACTGCAATGTAACCCATGACCTATGCCATCATTGCCTCCTCTAGCCTATGTTAACGTGCCTAACAGCCACATTAAGATGAGGCCGATCATGACGCTGAAACAGTTGCACGAAGTGCACATTAGTGCTACCAGTTTGTGTAACTGTCTTTACCAGGTCATTTTCATCACACAAATCGATGGGCGGAACAGGCATCAGAGTCCAGCAGTGACCTGGATCTTGCTGTATAGAACTGTCAGCAGCACACTTTTGTGAGGGCTAGGCTGGGTGACTTCCTCACACAAATCGATTGGTGGAACAGACATTGGCAGGTCCTTGCTTTGCTCCAGCATGCTGACCAGGTGCACTATAGGATCCCACATGGTCACCACATGTCCACAAACGTTGGAGAACATTGCAGGTGCTGACATTTTGGACCTCACTGCCGGTATCAGCATGTTTGCTGTCACCTCTGCGTGTCTAGAGAGTTCGAAGGCTGCTGAACAAGGTGGAAGAACCACCACTGCAGGAACAAGACCTGAACAAACAACAACAATAATAATAATAATAACTACAGACAAAGATATAATATTCAGTATTGACTTTTCTGCTTCTTCTCATTCTGCGGGGTGGCGCTGGTGTCTTAACTGCTGCAGCTGACTCTTCATGGTCCTTCTTCTTCCACTGACCTACCACTTTATATCCACTCAAGTTGTGATCGTGTGGCGAGATGCAGCATCCTCGCTAATTTCTGGGAAATACAACATTCCTATTGGCTCTCATCATCTTTATCTTTCATCCAGAACATCAGTATTTCCAGCACCCCCTGGTTTTTAGAACTAGCCACTCGGTGTGGAGCTGTTCATGGGGACACAACCACTATTCCCGCCATTTTCCAATTAGGGGGAGGGGTGGGAGAGGGAAAGGAAAGGGCAAAGTGGGAGAGGGGAGGAGAAAGTAGGGAAGTGGGTGACGTCAGCAGTGATGTCACCAGTGGCATCATCAGTGCAATGATGAAACATCTTGAATAAATTTGGCAACAATGCAGACTGTCTAAGTATCAGCTTTGTTCCCCCGTACCATCACTGCAGGAGTCAGCTGTGTGCAGGTGGCTGATCAGACAGGTTTGTGGGAACTTGTTGTGATGATGAAAACACCTTGTTCGATGACCGACCATGCTTTTGTTCGCTTCAAGGCCTCCACAGACATTATGAAAGGCCTGTGAATACCTGTGACGGTCTTGTTTCCCGCCAAAAGGAAGTTAGTAACAGCTCTCTGCTTGGAATGCAGCACTGTTGCAGAAGCCATTTTGCAGGTTACCTATAGCGTTGCCATCTATCTGAACTTCATGAACCTACAGTGGCCGGAACGAAAATGTACTATGATGTACCACAGCAAATTTTGCATTTATTATTTTTTTTAAGCGAAAGTGGCCGATGATGAAATGTGTTGCGGTTGATAGGACACATCTTGAGACATAAAGCATTGGGGTAATAATTGTAGAGGGAGACCAAGAGATGAATACTGTATGGAGATTTAGAAGGGTGTAGGTTGTAGTAGTTAACTCGGAGATGAAGGGGCTTGCACAGGATAGAGTAGTCTCTGGACTGAAGACCACAACAACAAACAACTTGTTCAATACCTCTCGTATTACGGATTGCCGAAGGCATTAGTTCAGTAAATGAGAACGTAGCGCTGTTAGACGACGTGGACTTTGACTTTAGGGAAACAAAAGCACCAGGGAGACACAGAAGAAGCGATGATGGAACTAAAAGGAAGGTTTACGAGTGGGATTAAAATTCAGCGCGAATGGAAAACACTGATAAAATTCGATGGTGAAATTGCTGTCTCCAGTGATGGTAATGGCCACGCGGGATTAGCCGAGCGGTCTAGGGCGCTGCAGTCATAGACCGTGCGGCTGATCGCGGCGGAGGTTCGAGTCCTACCTCTGGCATGGGTGTGTGTGTTTGTCCTTAGGACAATTTAGGTTAAGTAGTGTTTAAGCTTAGGGACTGATGACCTTAGCAGTTAAGTCCCATAAGATTTCACACATATTTGAACATTTGAAGTGATGGTAATGAAGAATTACGGAATGTGTTGAAGGGAATGAATGGTCTAGTGAGTACAAAATACGGTTTCTTCGGTTTACAGACTGAGGTAATGAAAAGTAGCAGAAATCAGAACAGCGAGAAGCTTAATATAAAAATTTGTGATCATGAAGTAGACATAGTTAAGAAGTTTTTCTACGTTGGAAGCGAAATAACCCATCAGGGACGAAACGAAGAGGATATAAAAAGGAAACTAAAACTGGGAAAGAGGGCTTTCCTGGCCAAAGGAACTGTAGTAGTATGAAACGAAGGACTTAATCTGAGGAAGAAATTTCTGAGAAGGCACGTTTGGAAGGCAGCATTGTATGACAGTGAATCGTGGTTGTGAGAAAAATCGCAACAAAGGGGAATCGAAGTGCCTGGGGTGTGGTAGGGAAGAATGTTGAAAATTAGATGGACAAATAAGATAAGGAAATAAGGTTCTCCTAATAATCGAGGAAGAAAGGAACATAATAATATGGAAAACCTAGACAGGAAGGAGCGACAGGATGCCTATTCTTGAACACGTCCTACCTCGTTCTGCATCTGCTGTGGACGTGCATACTCGCTTCGTATGGGTTTCCCATCAGTGCCAGAGACCCCTGTATGCCTCCTGAGCCGCTGACGTCTCATTGCTGCTAACAAGTTAATTCCGTATCTCGGTGAATAAATGATATTCGCGTATTTATCATACAAAATAAGTGCATCATTGCATGCTCTCATTTGCAGAAACCGCGCTTCAATATCTTGGACCGTTTATGAGGTATGACGATTGTAGAGAGCACATGTTTTTCGATCCACAAGGACGTGAGTGGGAGCGTCGGGCGCGACCGCCCTTCGTGCATAAAACCCGATAGCTCGAGAACAATATGAGATTCCGTTCTGCTCTCAGTTTTAAATAAAATTGCGATGTCTTAACTACATTCCATTCCCAGCAATGTACGAGCTAAAATCAACCATACACAAAGTTTAAGCAATGCGCTTTTACCTCCGCAAACTTTTTAAAATTTCTTGCGATGTTTTACTTAATTTGACGGATAACGAGGAGAGATTCAGTTCTTCATAATGAAACACTGGACAATAATTATTTCAAATAGGCCGGAAAGCCGTCACTCATTACGGGCACAACCATCTGGCAAGCAGTACAAAAATGGCTCTGAGCGCTATGGGACTCAACTGCTGAGGTCATTAGTCCCCTAGAACTTAGAACTAGTTAACCTAAGGACATCACAAACATCCATGCCCGAGGCAGGATTCGAACCTGCGACCGTAGCGGTCTTGCGGTTCCAGACTGCAGCGCCTTTAACCGCACGGCCACTTCGGCCGGCCAAGCAGTACAGTAATAACAAAAGACACCCTCAGCATGGAATGCAGAGAGGACGTCTGTGGCAGCGAAAGGGTTAACACATCAGGGAATAACCCACATGATACTAGAAGGTGCTACAGAGAGTGAAAACAGAGGAAGACAAAGATTGGAGTACATCCAACAAATAATTGAGGTCGCAGGGTGTAAGTGCTACTCTGAGATGAAGAGGTTGGCACAGGAGAGGATTTCGTTGCGGGCCACGTCAGACCAGCCAGAAGACTGATGAACAAAAAGGAATAATGTCTGCTGGGTCGTCCGGACGGACGTACTGAGTCGGGACGCCGCCCGCCCCTGTGCACTGTACAGTATTCCGCGCAGCGGTCCGCAGCACCGCAGGCTGACACGAGCGACGCCGCCTCCATTACGCGTCGCGCTGCCCGCCGTATCGACCCAGATCAACAGGGCGGCGTGGCGTGGGGCGTCGCGACGCCGCGGGACGCCCACGCACTGCGGCGGCGTGGGCGGCGGCGGAGCGCGCGGGCCGTGGCGGCGCCGGCGCCAGCGGGGGTGGTAGCAGCGGCGGCGGCAGCTGCGGGGGCGGCGTCGCCGGCGTCGGCGTCTGCGTCCGCCTCGGCTGGGCATGCAGATGAGCCGCGGCATCGATCCCCGCGCGTTCCGCTCATCCTGCATGTCTTGGATAATCAGCAATCCAGTTCACCGTGCCCCCCCTGAGAGTGTGCAGTACTTCATTCATTCTCGTACGGGGGAGAACGCTTGCAGCTGTGCCAGAACGCTACTGCTCATACTGCCTTAGCTGAGGCCGCTAGAAGGACCGGAGGTGGCCTGTGCGATGCCTTGGGAACGATAGAATGTTTCATCACAGTAACAACTGGATCTGTCATCTCTACAATGGTGTGAGCTGTGTTTACATGAAATAGTCTGGGTACTCTGGTCCAATTAAACCTCCCGATCGCTCACCCAACATAATTCCGAAGATATACACTGGAAATGATTTCTCTATAATCCCGAAACTTTATCTATGTGGAGCGGGCTCTAGACCACTGAGTAACTAGAAACAAACACATTAAAAATCATATTTCCACTCTCGAATACCGAAGTCTATCATCTAACAGATCCCAAATCATCCATATAGTTTACAAGTCAACTGAGGTCTTTCCCATGTCTAGAGAACAGGCAAACGTGTCGCCTACACACCACATTAGATCTTTTCTCAACTAAATAAACGCCCGAAATGTGCACAAACAGTCAACCGAACAATTTACGTGGGAGGGAATAACACTCCATCGCAATAATACCATCTTCTCAAAGTTCCACTTGATCACGAAAGCCGCCCAACACATAATAAGTATTAGTTCGCTATCTGGTCTTCTAGACAAGGGCAAAGTTAACTCATATACATTCCTGCATTTGGATAAGCGTCTGCTGCATCCGTGAATCATTACCACCACGGACTTTGCATACATGGAATCATACCGGAAAACTGGTCGCATATATGTTTATGATTATACTTAGAATTAAATGTTACCATCGCGCTCTCAATTGAACGGCATTCGAGAATGAGCGAAGTATCGGAAATACACCCTCTTGTCGGCAGTGGCTCTGGAAATAGCTGTACCTTCCTTACAACTGGACATACTCCCCCCCCCCTCCCCCTTTGCTATCACAGTACTCCAAGTCAAATCCTTACCTTCTCTACAACAGGGCATATTCATCTCGGTTCCACAAACACACATACTTTATAAACTTGATGTTCAAATGCTAACGTATCACGCACCCTCCAATATTAGTAAGTATATTACTTCATCAATAACTGATTGTATACCATACCAAATAATACTGATCGAAAATCAGCGATGGGCATGTATCTCTCTTAAGTTCTTCTTTCGAGTCCTACCACTGTGTCCTAGAAAGAGACACGTAATCGGCGAGATGTTAAAGAAAAAATCGATCCCAGCAACTATTGCATGTTACTCTCACAATCAGTCCTGGTTCTACAGGTGCACACAAGTATCCATGTTAGAAACTATACCCGATTTACGAATTGAGGTACGACATTACCTCTGAATGAGACGTTTTTTCTGGATAAATACCTTGATAGTGATCATAGGAGTACGTATTATCAGCCAACGATGCAGCCTGGGGACAAAATCACTGAACTTTGAAAGTGATTCGGCTAAGGAACATTGTATGTACGCGGTATTTGCGACTCCCTCACCCCCCCCCCCCCCCCCCCAACTGGACAATTCATTAGTATTTGTAACGCACTCTGTCTCGACATCATATCAGATGTTCCGCTATATATCCACGAAGGTATAGGTGATGACTGATTGAGAAGGAACACAAACAGTAGTAGTAGATGTTGTGCTGACTGAGATCATAAGGAGAATAATGACACTAGCTTCTCAGATCTCTAGTGTTACGCTATATGTTCGAAATGATGTCAATCATTTGGAATCACCTCCCACCATTCAAGCACATACATGCATCGGATTACAACCACTACTCAGTCATATTTCTGGCACTCTCATAACTCCAAACGAGTCAGCTTTCCCGAACCTAGCTTCTACAGTAAAATCCCAACGTGGTTTTAGTCGCCCTCTACACATCGTGCAACTGCTCCCATTTCTACAGCTTCACGCATGTGATCAGTCCAATTTAATTCTGTACTGACCAGAAGTCGGAGAACGACATATCCACCACCTTCAGCAACCTCTGTAGAAACAGAACGACCTGAATTTCCGAAACAGGACCGTGTTTTGACCATTCGGTGGAAATGCACGCAATGTGGTACGTCCCCAAACTATATACAAGTACTACAAATCCACATCCATTCAAATCAATCAGCCCAACAGATAAAAGTTAGTAACTATAAAAGCTCATACGATTTAGAAGTCACCAACGCACTGATGCGGGCGCGATGACGCATAGCTGGGGTCGGTCTCCAGCGAGGGGAAACGTATTTCACAATACTCCCCACAATAGCGTAGCGTGCAGCCATCCAAGCATTCCTAGCGGTATAACCCCTTACTCATCGGCTCTCACCTCAAACTGCTACTGCTACTGCCGCTGTATATATGACACGATTCTATTAAATATACAGACACCGCCGATGTGACTTTAAAATTTGATCATCTATACTCTAGGCGAATTATCGTATGACACGCTACCTCTGGTCCCGTTTAGTTGTCTCAAACACCGTTTTCTAACACGCTTTTGTACAACGCCAAACATTTCGTTTTTCTGCAACGACTTCGATGCCTGTCTCGTGTTCTAAACTAACCTTAAGACACCCTGATACACAGCTCTCACAGAAAACTAGACATCGCACGGTGTAAAACATTTTATTACTGCATCTACCATAACACGGGACACTCAGTGGATGATTTTAAATAAAAGAGAGTTAGAGCATTACGAAACTAGAAGAGTTTGGCTACGTTGCGGAGAGTTTCCAAACTGATGACCGAAAGTGAATGACGATCTATACATTCAAACTCATATGTCACAGTGACGGAATAGATGATGACTCTGATCTCCATTTCGAGTGATCCCTCATTTATAACCCATGTACGCGATCACTGTTTCGCTGCTAGCAACCCCCAGAAGCTCTCACCCACACAAAAAACTCATTCCCCAACTCAAACAAGCGCTGTCAGTCAATCATTATGTGATAACCAACAGCGCGACAATGCACGGACGGGATGGAAAAGACACCGCCGATATACTATAATTTTAAGCAACACAGTTGATAGCGCGAACAATTTTAGAAATTTTACAGTAACTTCAATACCGGCCAATGATGTGACAGCATGTTTCCATCAATTTCAGTACCATAGCTAAAACACCCATTCTCGACTTTGCGAGCATCAGTGCGAACCTGGATAGATGACTTTGCAGTACGTTCATTCAGTGTTAATTCTCGAACACATAAACGATCAAAGTGTACCAGACACCACTCTACATATTTATAAGACCTCGAGCACAGTGATTGATTTACGATCTATCTCTCTGCGTATTGGAGTCTCAGAGCATTCTAGCTGCCTTAGGGTAAAAGACGATCCTCACACTGTCACTGTCCAACCCGCCCTGCAGCACAGTTACCGAATTAATTTGCAACCGATCAGAACAAGGCCGCTACACTCCACATCTCGTGAATGAATAGAGTGTTCCGAGTCCTAACCAGTCCAAGCGCACGACGTTTCACGAGATGTGGTCATGTCGAGGAGCTTAGCACTCCTTATCCACGTATAGTAACAGATCTCAAACTGCCGTGATGTAATAGCAGACAGTTAAGAAGAAGAAAAAAGGAATCATTTTTATACGCGATCGAGCTCCAGACGGATGGAGTTCGGTGCCTTTTTACGTAAATCAACCAAGCTATCAACTCTAAAGTGTTGTTCTAGAGTCTAGGATCGGTACCTAGAAGGTACTGGTAAGAGAGAGAACATAAACACAGGCACTCCTAATGCTAGAACGCACTGCACTTAAAAACGAACTATAATGTTAGATCGCCTGCGTTTCCGACATATCAGATTTATCGAATGTAGCGCCGGTAATATTCATTGTGAGAAATATATTTCAGGTGAATGACATACATCCTTCTTCACGGTTTCTCTACGCTGAGCTACCTTGTCGAATCGTAAAATTAAAAATCTACTTCCCTAAAACATTTTCTTTGCATGATACGAGCACAATATAGCTTTGCGGGGTTGTATAGTGTACACTGTTCACACCCAATCACGATTCAGAAATTATACGATCAGGCCTATATAAAATGATAGTTAGTAGCAGGGGATACCTCCTACAAGGAAAGAGATAACGCATAGCAGCAGCGTCAGACATGTGAAAATTAGAAGTCATTCCGTCATTAACTCTGTAAACAGCACATCTGTCAGGCAAATGTATACACAGGGATTGCAGCGTTTTTCAAGCTCCTGCCGCTAACTTAGTTACTAAGCTGAAGTATCGATTTTACACCCAATATGCGACATGGGGAGATCACATAAACCAAAGTTCGTTAGAGGAATGTGTCAGATTTCATCACACATGAGACTGATGTACTCTGATGACCGACAGCTTTACCGTTAATGATCACAAGTAGACAGTGATTTAAAGCACATACGGAACACATACGTAGCTTTATACATGTAGAACGCAGGCTATGTCACGTGACTGTTCCATACGGACAGAACAATGGGACAAAAAATTGACCTACAGCAACTTCTCCTTCTCTAGAATGAACCAGTCAGCCATTAAATCGTACCTCGTTACAACTTTACCTCAATCGATCAACCCGTCCACTCTCCGTTATCCTTTAACACAGATGCAAGTACGTTTAGAGCAGAATCGATCCCTGTCATCCTCAAAAGCACCAAATACAGTAGTCAACTCGCGTGTATCACTGGTACCTCATAGATACACAATATAATACTGCCTCAACGGAAAAAAATTGACTGCATCCCTGATTCCCTTCTTTTCGATGTCAACATTTTCTCGGATTCCTCCTGTAGCCGAATACTTGTTCCCATCTACAAACTGTTCCGCGCAAACCGGAAGATACACAAGTACTTCCTCAATTTTATCGCATTTCGATGTACATTACTGGCCATTGAAATTGTTACACCAAGAAGAAATGCAGATGATAAACGGGTATTTATTGGACAAATATATTATACTAGAACTGACATGTGATTGCATTTTCACGCAATTTGGGTGCATAGATCCTGAGAAATCAGTACCCAGAACAACCACCTCTGGCCATAATAACGGCCTTGATACGCCCGGGCATTGAGTCAAACACAGCTTGGATGGCGTGTACAGGTACAGCTGCCCATGCAACTTCAACACGATACCATCGTTCATCAAGAGTAGTAACTGGCTTATTGTGACGAGCCAGTTGCTCGGCCACCATTGACCAGACGTTTTCAGTTGGTGAGAGGTCTGGAGAATGTGCTGGCCAGGGCAGCAGTCGAACATTTCTGTATCAAGAAAGGCCCATACAGGACCTGCAACATGCAGTCATGCATCATTTTCCTGAAATGTAGGGTTTCACAGGGATCGAATGAAGGGTAGGGCCACAGGACGTAACACATCTGAAATGTAACGTCCACTGTTCAAAGTGCCGTCAGTACGAACAAGAGGTGACCGAGACGTGTAGCCAATAGCACCCCATACCATCACGCCGAGTGATACGCCAATATGGCGATGACAAATACACGCTTCCAATGTGCGTTCACCGCTATGTCGCCAAACATGGATGCGACCATCATGATGCTGTAAACAGAACCTGGATTCATCCGAAAGAATGACGTTTTGCACATTCGTGCACCCAGGTTCGTCGTTGAGTACACAATCGCAGGCGCTCCTGTCTGTGATGCAGCGTCAAGGGCTGATAGACCATGCTGCTGCAAACGTCGCCGAACTGTTCGTGCAGATGGTTGTTGTCTTGCAAACGTCCCCATCTGTTGACCCAGGGATCGAGCCGTGGCTGCACGATACATCACATCCATGCGGATAAGATACCTGTTATCTCCACTAGTGATACGAGGCCGTTGGGATCCAGCTCGGCGTTCCGTATTATCCACCTGAATCCACCGATTCCATCTTCTGCTAACAGTCAGTGGATCTCGACCAACGCGGGCAGAAATGACGCGATACGATAAACCGCAATCGCGATAGGCCACAATCTGCCCTTTATCAAAGTCGGAAACGTGATGGTACGCATTTCTCCTCCCTACACGAGGCATCACAACAACGTTTCACCAGGCAACGCCGGTCAATTGATGTTTGTGTATGAGAAATCAGTTTGAAACTTTCCTCGTGTCAGCACGTGGTAGGTGTCGCCACCGGCGCCAACCTTGTGTGAATGTTCTGAAAAGCTAATCATTTGCATATCACAGCATCTTCTTCCTGTCGGTTAAATTTCGTGTCTGTAGCACGTCATATTCGTGGTGTAGCAATTTTAATGGCCAGTAGTGTATATGAGATCAATTTATACCAATTCCCTCCTCATTTTTCGCATTTATATCGATTTTATGTCAGACCTGTCCACGCGATCGCGACATAAGCACTCGTACCTTGTTCTAATATTGATTGTAAATGAACACAGATGCCAACACCCAACTCAAATGCACTGATCTGGAGGCGTAATATAGCATTGTACTCGACTGTATCCAGTCACCGCCACATTCGGGGAGAGTTTGCTCTGTTTTCTATATGTCTGTGTAGATGCACGCCTCGCCGAAGGCTCTCAGGACTCAGTCCTCTCCTATGGTGGACCAAACTTCGAACATAAATTACGTGTCCGTACGTAACGTATGTTTGGTCCACCCGCGAACCCTATCGCGGATGTGGCGTGTAGTGGATCCGCTTCCGAATATAGCTCCGGATACATAGTCCACGACAGATCCACTCTCTAACGCTAACTCGGATGTGATATATTGTGGATCTGCATCCCAACACCGCTTCGTACACTGCGCGTGGCGGATACACATTCAAACCCTATCCCATGCGCGGCATGTTGTGGATCCGCATCTGAACACTCTTCCAGATATTACGCGTAGCGGATCCACATTCGAACGCTAACTCGGGTCTACTGCGGGTCTGAGAGCCTTCGGCGAGGCTTGCATGTACACAGACATATAGAAAACAGAGCAAACGCTCCCCGATTGTGGGGGTGACTGGATACAGTCGAGTACAGTGCTATATCACGCCTCCCGAACAGTACATTTGAGTTAGGTGTTGGCATCTGTGTTACATTTACAATCAGATTTAGAACACGGAACGAGCTCTTACGTCGTGAGTGCATGGTAAGATCTGACATAAAATCGATAGAACTGCGAAAAATGAGGAGGGAATAGGTATAAATTGATCTAATATACACCGAAATGCGTTGAAATTTAGGAAGTACTTGTGTATCCTCTGGTTCGCGCGGAATAGTTTGTACATGGGAACAAATATGCGGTAACAAGAGGAATCCGAGAAAACGTTGACATCGAAACGAAGGGAATCAGGGAGGCAGCCAATTTTTTTTTCTGTTGAGGCAGTACTATACTGTATATCTATTGAGGTACCAGTTGTCCAGAAAAAACGTCTCATTCAGAGGTTATGTCGTACCTCGATTCGTAAAGCGGGTATAGTTATTAACACGTATACTTGTGTGCACCTATAGAACCAAGACTGATGGTGACAGAACATGCAGTAGTTGCTAGGACCGGGTTTTTCTTTAACATTTCGCCGATTACGTGTCTCTTTCTAATACACAGTGGTAGACTCGAAGGAAGAACTTACGAGAGATACACGCGCATCGCTGATTTTCGATCAGTATTATTTGGTATGGTAGGCAATCAGTTATTGACGAAGTAATATACTTACTAATGTTGGTGGGTGCGTGATATGTTAGCATTTGAGTATCAAGTTTATAAAGTATGTGTGTTTGTGGAAACGAGATGACTATGCTCTGTTGTATGGAAGGTGAGGATTTGGCTTGGAGTACTGTGATAGCAAAGGGGTGGGGGAGTATGTCCAATTGTAAGGAAGGTACAGCTATTTACAGAGCCACTGCCGACAAGAGGGTGTATTTCCGACACTTCGCTCATTCTCGAATGCCGTTCAATTGAGGGCGCGATGATAACATTTAATTCTAAGTATAATCATAAACATATATGCGACCAGTTTTCCGGTATGATTCCATGTATGCAAAGTCCGTGATGCTAATGATTCACGTTTGCTGTTAACGACAGCATCCGTGCGATTTCAGAGGCCTATTGGATTGTAGGAATGTATATGAGTTAACTTTGCTCTTGTCTAGACGACCAGATAGCGAACTAATACTTATTATGTGTTGGGCGGCTTTCGTGATCAAGTGGAACTTTGAGAAGATGGTATGATTGCGATGGAGTGTTATTCCCTCCCACGTAAATTGTTCGGTTGACTGTTTGTGCACATTTCGCGCGTTTATTCAGTTGAGACAAGATCGAATGTGGTGTGTGGGAGACACGTTTGCCTGTTCTCTAGACATGGGAAAGGCCTCAGATGACTTGTAAACTATATGGATGATTTGGAATCTGTTAGATGATAGGCTCCGGTATTCGAGAGTGGAAATATGATTTTTAATGTGTTTGTTTCTATTTACTCAGTGGTCTAGAGCACGCTCCACGTAGATAAAGTTTCGGGATTATAGAGAAATAATTTCCAGTGTATATCTTCGGAATTATGTTGGGTGAGCGATCGGGAGGCTACTGCTGTGTGCTTGATAATGAGAAGTACGGCGAAAATGATATAATATTATGGTGAAAATAGGTGTGCTCATGTGATCCCAGAGCCTGGAGATGCGTGTAAAAACGCAAGCAAGCAGGCAGGTCCGGACTAGAAAGAGTAGCGCGTTTGTACCCGTGGGGAGACGAGTGTCCCTTCGTACATCAGTTCTGAGAGTGACTTCTGTTCGCTGATGTAAGAGGGATGATTTTGTAAGGTGGGGGATATGAATTGCATGTTTACTAGATCGAGACGGTACTCGATGATATATTTCCGGGAGGGAGATAGGTTTCACGCTCCAATATCCTTGCGAGTCTCGTATGTATTTGATGATCTGTAGACAACTTTGCGAAGTTTAATTGTCGATGCAATATGGTGATCAGAGTAAAATAGTTTATTACCGCTGAATGTCGTGTCTGTAGAATGACAGAAAAGGTTGACGGTACTTCCCTATCGGTGTCAGAATATAGAAGCGATTGTAATATTTACTTCTATTTATAGTGGTAAATAAATTCCTGGCTTCGAATATTCTTCTGAGTATTGTATGTATTTTATGATCTGTAGCGGCCGGAGTGTCCGAGTGGTTCTACGCGCTACAGTCTGGAGCCGCGCGACCGCTACGGTCGCAGATTCAAATCCTGTCTCGGGCATGGATGTGTGTGTTGTCCTTAGGTTAGTTAGGTTTAAGTAGTTCTGAGTTCTAGGCGACTGATGACCTCAGAAGTTAAGTCGCATAGTGCTCAGAGCCATTTGAACCATTTTTGAACTGTCAATGCAGTTTAGCGATGTGTGGAATATAATTTTACCTCTGAAAGGTCCCAAAGAACAGGTAGATGGTCCTTCGATACCGGCGGCACCAGTAATTCGTCGGGTAAACTCTGTAAGAGCTAATCATAATGCTTGATCGTTTGTGCTGGTATGTAGGAGCGTCTACATAGCGTAGGGAACATTTGTGTGTGTTGAGAGCAGGAAGGGTAACACGTTAGGATCTCTGGGGAGAGTGCAATCGACGTTATGTTCGTAAACAGGTTCTGTTAGGGTAAAAATTTCCGTCCATACAAGCTGAGACATGAAGAAAGGGAGGGTTAAATATTTCTGGAACAGTATAGAATTGTCGAGAGGTTGACTTGGCTGTTATTTTTTTTTTTTTTTTTACAAAGAGATGTCATGTAAGAATAACATTAGGAACGTTGTTAGATGCGTTTGTAAGTATGTGCGTGCACTTGGCGGTGTTGCGTCAGTCACGCTGGGTAGTTATGCGTGGCTAAACGAGTGTGTCATGTCGCGTTAGGAGCAGTGCGCCCTGAGCTGTTGTGTCATAGGCGGTAAAGACATCTGCTGCTAGGAGGTGTCTCGCGTATGGGGGCTGCGCCTTGGAATTCAGCGACGTCAGTATAACGGTGACTGTATAGACCCGACTTTCACCTGCGTTCGGCGGCCGCACCTCGGGGCTGTGACGGAGCTCGGTCCTGAACGGACGCCTGTGTATGCTTTGACAGCTGACGGCCGCATCGACCGCAAGCACGCGGACTAGCTTCTAGCGTTTGCGCCCTGTAAATATACACTCCTGGAAATGGAAAAAAGAACACATTGACACCGGTGTGTCAGACCCACCATACTTGCTCCGGACACTGCGAGAGGGCTGTACAAGCAATGATCACACGCACGGCACAGCGGACACACCAGGAACCGCGGTGTTGGCCGTCGAATGGCGCTAGCTGCGCAGCATTTGTGCACCACCGCCGTCAGTGTCAGCCAGTTTGCCGTGGCATACGGAGCTCCATCGCAGTCTTTAACACTGGTAGCATGCCGCGACAGCGTGGACGTGAACCGTATGTGCAGTTGACGGACTTTGAGCGAGGGCGTATAGTGGGCATGCGGGAGGCCGGGTGGACGTACCGCCGAATTGCTCAACACGTGGGGCGTGAGGTCTCCACAGTCCATCGATGTTGTCGCCAGTGGTCGGCGGAAGGTGCACGTGCCCGTCGACCTGGGACCGGACAGCAGCGACGCACGGATGCACGCCAAGACCGTAGGATCCTACGCAGTGCCGTAGGGGACCGCACCGCCACTTCCCAGCAAATTAGGGACACTGTTGCTCCTGGGGTATCGGCGACGACCATTCGCAACCGTCTCCATGAAGCTGGGCTACGGTCCCGCACACCGTTAGGCCGTCTTCCGCTCACGCCCCAACATCGTGCAGCCCGCCTCCAATGGTGTCGCGACAGGCGTGAATGCAGGGACGAATGGAGACGTGTCGTCTTCAGCGATGAGAGTCGCTTCTGCCTTGGTGCCAATGATGGTCGTATGCGTGTTTGGCGCCGTGCAGGTGAGCGCCACAATCAGGACTGCATACGACCGAGGCACACAGGGCCAACACCCGGCATCATGGTGTGGGGAGCGATCTCCTACACTGGCCGTATACCACTGGTGATCGTCGAGGGGACACTGAATAGTGCACGGTACATCCAAACCGTCATCGAACCCATCGTTCTACCATTCCTAGACTGGCAAGGGAATTTGCTGTTCCAACAGGACAATGCACGTCCGCATGCATCCCGTGCCACCCAACGTGCTCTAGAAGGTGTAAGTCAACTACCCTGGCCAGCAAGGTCTCCGGATCTGTCCCCCATTGAGCATGTTTGGGACTGGATGAAGCGTCGTCTCACGCGGTCTGCACGTCCAGCACGAACGCTGGTCCAACTGAGGCGCCAGGTGGAAATGGCATGGCAAGCCGTTCCACAGGACTACATCCAGCATCTCTACGATCGTCTCCATGGGAGAATAGCAGCCTGCATTGCTGCGAAAGGTGGATATACACTGTACTAGTGCCGACACTGTGCATGCTCTGTTGCCTGTGTCTATGTGCCTGTGGTTCTGTCAGTGTGATCATGTGATGTATCTGACCCCAGGAATGTGTCAATAAAGTTTCCCCTTCCTGGGACAATGGATTCACGGTGTTCTTATTTCAATTTCCAGGAGTGTATCTTCGCTCCCGTCTGATCGCGTCATCATCGACGTCTAGGTGAACACGTATTGCGATAGGAATTTCTCAGAAATGAAGTATGAAAAGGATGTGGCCGCCTGCGGTACACTAGCGGGAGCCTGTGCGTGGCTTCACGGCTAACGACCGCGTCACTTGGCGGTCCTTGTGGACAGGGTGTGGCGTGTTGATTGCATTATTTTGTGATCAGGTCTGTAGGCTGTGATATGCGCTATTTGGACAGTTAACGAGTACTTTGCCTGTCTACACATGGCTGTGCTGTATTATCTCGGAGCAGTTTGCAGGTCTGTACTGAAATTACTTCGGAAAATTAGGAGTTGTTCGCGTGTCTGCAGACTGTGTATTGTGAGCGCAAGCATAAGATGGAGAGTGTTATGCCTCAATGTGATAAATATATTCGATCTCTAAATAAAATGTTCGAAAGTAAATAGAGTGGACTCCTTCCTTACTGTCCCCAGCAGCTTAGCGCAGCCTGAGTAGTTTTAGCATAATTCCCGCCCCCTACAGACCACCATGTGGGATTAGGTCATAGGAGGGATGAGGGTACGATGTGATGGCAGTAATGTGTACTATGCCAGTTGGACAGTAAATCTCGTGGTGGTGACACCGCCTGCAAAATAAGGCTTGTGTTGAGATCTGTTTTCCCGCCATTTCGCCCCACCGTCTTGGATGACGTCATGTGCTGTATAATTTAGTACACGTTAGTACATGTTAGTGCACGTTAGCCCGCCAACATGGGTCGGTAAGGGAACATGGTGCTTGGTTGAGGATCGTGGTGGAGAATTTAACAATATGATTCCCAGTCCAGGTGGGTGAAAATTGATTCCAAGTCCCGCGCTCTATTGAAAGTGTACAGTACCGCCTGACATTGAAAATAGGTACAACATACTTCATTATTTTTGTCACAACAACACATTTTTTTTGTAAAATAACTCAATTTCAATTAATACAGCCAAGCCGGATACCAGTGTGGGAAAGAATGACAATTTATTTATTCAATTGATCACATGTGCACTCCCACAAAATAAATCCCTACATCCAGTTTGGTGAGATCTGTGAAATGAATGAATGTATGTTCGTCTGCTAACGGCAGATAGTGAATGTGGATATATGATCATCTTTGAGTCGATCCTTTGGCCACCTTTGGTGGGACCAAAGAGATGAAATTTGCCTGAGCTTTGAGCGCCTGAAATGTGGCTGACCAATACGGTAAGAAGGTGCTCCCCCCACTTCGACAGAGGTGTGAGAGAACCTAAAAGAACGGCCATGTTTCAGCACTCTGCCACTGGATCTTGTGCTGTTAAGACCTGTTTTAGTTGTGCTCCGTAATGACGAAACAGTGGAGACATGGTATGCATGTGGAATATTTAAGAGGAGTTTGAAGTAATAATTTCTCTATTTCAGGAACTTTTGTGGGGAGAATTAAATGTCAGGCAGGTAATATTAATGGGATTGTAGTAATCTTCTGAAGTGACCAACGGTCACTATGAAACCACGTGTAGCAATAAGTTGAAATACTTCCATGTGCTTAAGTTAAGCTGAATTACTAGCGTGTGTACAATAAGTTGAAATATTTAAGAAATAGCGTGTGTACCATAAGTTGAAATATTTAAGAAATGCCGTGTACAGGACTTGAAATTAGAGACGAGTACTTCCACATGGTGAGTACTGTGTGAGTCTCAAACTGTGTATGAGACAAAAGATAAAGAGAAGTACTCGTCCATGGTATCAGTTGAGGACTCGCGTGTGTGATGAATACGTTCTTAATATTACTTTGCGTGATATGATTCCGTGTGACGCTAGATTCAAACTCTGAGAGAGAAGCAAGGTGAGTCGGCCGTCTATCCAGCAACGCCACTTGGCTTGCATTGCACAGGAAGACGTGCATATATCTCCAGAGTTCATAGTAGGAAAGTGGAATCATGGAGTGGGGCAGTGTTGTGTGAAACTGGGATAAATATTAATTGAAGTGGGAAAGCTGAAAGTGATAATGTTGTGACTATTCTCTGTGTAGTATTTCATGTTGTAGTGTGGTGTATGTCATGTAATTTGGGTATGTGTGGTTTGCATGGGAGAGTAGCAAGGTAGTTTCAAAAGATTAGTGGGTTATGCTTGTTCCTTCGGTACCGCTCGGTCTGGAGGAAAGTTTAGTGATGATGATTGTGAGAGTCGAAGCGTGAGGTATAATAAAAGATCCACCATCCTATCCAGAAAGTGCACTGTAGAGTTAAAAGTAATTACGAGACCATAATATAGAGATTCATCATTGTAAAGCCATGCCCACTGGGCGGAATTTCTCATGTGTTATTGTTGTAGGTTGTAGAATTTGAGTGTTTAGGTTAGAGAATTTATCGGAATAAATAAGATAGTGAAAAGAAAAATATTGGTGGACTTTTCCTTCGAATTGTATGTTGTCATAATGTCCCGAATTTATAGGGTGTGCGCCATTCATATTCAGTGCGGTGGCCACGTGTTGACAAAAGCCGTTAAATAAAAGACAAAAAGAAAATGTGGTATTGCCAGTGCGTAGTGTACAGTCAGAGTTCTGTAAATTACTGATAGTCAGATGCGTGTTTCCGTTGCGTATTAATCATATAGGAGGATAACTTGTAACTTAAGTGTGAGTACTAGAGTTCATGTTACTCGCATGCCACTCGCATGCCACTCGCATGGCAGACCACTCATCTTGCAGGCCTGACTGCTTGATGCCACAGTATGAGCAAGGCATGTGGGTGCCTCTCATAATTTCGACCCTGCCAGGATATTCTGCCAGGATATTTTGCCAGGATATTTTGCTGTTAGGTTTATTGCTGTTAAGATTTTTTTTTGATGGAATATTTTGTGATAGCGCTAAGAAGTAAAATTTTTTCTGTTTGCAATTTCTTTCTGGATTGGTGAGGATCTTTTATTTTTTCATGTAATTAATTGCTACATCGTCCAAGGCTGGAAGATCGTGGTATAATTTTTTTTGCGTAATGTCCATAGTAGCTAGGTCGCAGTCGAAAAGTGTAGTCATCATGGAGAATAGGGATTCTAGGGTGAACGTAGCAGTGCAGCAGGAAGTAGCTGTTGACCATGGGTTAATGAGCGAGAACGACAAACAATCGGAAGGGGCTGAATTGTTCAGTGGACCGCTGCTAGGTGATCCTTTGTGCGGCGGGCTTTGTCCACTAACGGGGGCTTTTCCCGACGACGCGGGCGAGCCGGGACTAGGTCAGGTATGCAGTGAAAGTGCAGCTACCCTTAGCGAAGCGACGGTTTCCAAGGCGAACAATGTGAGCGCACCGAAAGTAGCAAATTACAATGTGCTATTGCAGTTTTTACAGAGGATGGATAGAGATAATAAGGAAAGAGATAGGGAGTATAAGGAAAGATTGGAAGCGATTGATAAAGATAATAAGGAAAGATGGGAAGCGTATAAGGAAGGATTGGAGGCCATGGATAAAGGTAATAAGGAAAGATGGGAAGCGATGGATAAAGATAGTGAGGAAAGTATGGAGGCATTGGATAAGGGAAATAAAGAGGCAATGACGAAGCTACACACAGTTATCGATGAGCATCTGCCCGCAGTTAATAATTGGTTAGATGAGGGGGAGAAGAATCTGGGTGCGTTGAAGGAAGTATGTGACGCCATGAAAGAAAAAACTAATAATTTGGAGGTACAAGTATTTGCAATAGAGAGTGATACTACTGAGCGTAGGGACGTGTTGCCGGATGAGCGAATCAAAGAGGTAGTGGTCAGAATGAATACGATTAGTGCAGATGTAGAAAAGCTCAGTATAAGAGGCGAGACAGGCTCTGACAGTACGCAGCGAGAGGTTTATGCCAACCAGGGGGAGATACAATCACTATTACAACTTAAAGAGGCACAATTAGAAATAAGTAGGAAACATAGGGAAGAACTAGCACAGTTGCAATTAGCGTGCAGAAGCGAAGTTGAAACACCACCAGGTAGACTGCAGAGGGAGAGTGAGATAAATTCAAAAAACGAAAATAGGCAGAAAGAGGAAGACGAACTCAGAGAGTTAGAAGAACGGTTGTGTCGGATAAAACAGGTGGCAAACCCAACTGGGTATAGCCCAAGGTCGGAAAACATAAATGCGGAAGTAGAATGTAGGAGGCACTTCGTGTCGGTACAAACGTACACTTGTTTTCCGGATTCTGATAATTACCAACATCCATGCCTGTGGCTGTCTCAATTTCAAGATTCATTACCTTCATCGTGAGGACCGCTCCTCAAAATGAAGTTTGTGTGTAACCATTTCAGGGACGAGGCTGGAGCGAAAATGCAGGAAGTTACTAAAGACTGTAGTAGCTACTTAAATGAATTCTGGTCGAAAAGTAAGCAGGACCAGGTTACGCAAAGCATATTGATGATGCCAAATTGTAACGAAGGTGGTATAAGAGACCCAGTGTCGTGCTATCAGGAAATGCTGAGACGAAATAGATATTTGGATGTGCCATACGAAACTGGGGAGCTCATTAGGATCTGTATAACGAAGTTGCCAGTGAGACTGCGCAGAGATATAGTGATAGCAGGCAGAGGCTTAGACGATTCTGCGTCATTTCAGCACTTCTTACAGTAACTGGGTAATGAGAGCAACATTGTGAACGGAGACACGACTCATAGGTCAGACAGAGGATAGGAACGGCAGAAACTATGAGAATGACAGGAGAGCGTGGAATCCTGACATTTCTTTCTTGTCGTAATAGATTGATGGATAGGAGAAACTAATCCAACATATCAGCCCTTAGCATCTTGCCTTAAAACACTTGCCGCTGGCACTGAAAATTGTCTATGTAGCAGACATACTCTACTGATATGTAGGAATGCAAATACCATACTTCTGATCAGAGAATAAAACACCAGTAATGGAATCTGTTAGGCTGGTCTCTCCAAGCAAAATTTGCAAATTTTTTTTATTTGTAACACTAAAGTAAAAAGACTGTTTCCTCAAAAAAATCAGTTGCTAAAAATGTCAGGTTAATGCCAATGAGCCCAGTTCAATTAGTGCAATTTGACTATTGCAGGTACTTAACACGTAATGTAAAAAGTAAACATTGTGAATGAGGTGCTGTGTATGGATGTTCGGAATCTGGTGTTAGGGAAAGAGGCCACTAGCACCAAAGTTTCTAACACTTGGGCTGTCCCATCTCTCCCAGCTTGTATATTCTCTGCACACATTTAATTTTCATGTAAGCTTAGATTCCTAACTAGCAAATTCTTTACTGTGTGTAGTGGACCATTCAGAGCGAGGCGGATTGTCCATGAAAATGCTGTACTGATTGAGACGATCAAGGGAAAACAATCTCGTGGTCTTCATCACATTTCTAACATCAAATTATGGAAAAGTTAAGGATAGATCTAAAGTAGGCAATTTATGGTAGATAGTCAGTGTATTTATTTGTGGTGTGTAACGTTGTGCAGGGTCAAAATCGAACATAAGAATTTTCAGGCGGGATGTCAGGAAGTATGATGGAATAGACTGGTCGAATGAGTCATGAACAGGAGTCGACTGAGTGGTGTATGTACATACTTTTTTTGTCATATGAATAAGGATCAAGCAGAAACGACGTGATGATTAATGAGTGGATAAAGATGGTAGATAGAGAAGCGACGTGATAAATAGTAGTGGATAAAGGTGATATATAAGGAGAGAAGCGACGTGGAGCAGTGTGATTAATAAAGAGAGATTCGACGTGGTGAAACAGTGGTAAATAAAGGTGAGTAGAATTGAATAATTTGGAGATGTCTTAGATGTATGTTACAGAGAGGCCGGTGTATGCTGCAATCGAGATAGATGCGAATGGCGAAGGGCGAAGGAAGACCAGGAAATGATGGAGTAATGGACGGATGGAGAGCCGAAATACGAATGAAGAGATGAGGACAACTGCACAACGTGAAAGGACATAAAGGGAGTATGAGATCCAGATGGTGAACGTGGTGGAATACTGACGTAAGATGTAATATAAGTGTAAATCTAATTCTTACCATAAGATATGCAATTTGGCAAAAATAATTTTTGTTGTTGTTGTTGTTGAAGCCTGGTACCAGTATAACTAATCAAAATGGTACCAAGAATGTGTACAGTTATTTTGCAGGATGAATAATTTGTGTATTTTTTGTTCTTAGATGAAATGTCGCAATTCTAAGTGATATTTCGCAGGAGCAATAATCAGTGAAATGAATGCAGAGGTAAGCCGATGGAGAGAGGTGCCAGAGTGAAAGGACGAATTCGGAGACTGGAAAGCTATCTCCGAAACAGCTTCATGTGTTATGTGTTGAGTATCAGGGAGCAAAGGTATGGTATGTTGTCGTAAGTGTGGTGGTGTTAAGGTTAGCTGACTTCTAGACCTATTCTGTTAGTGTATTAATGGATTGAATGAGAAGGAAAATGTGATGTCTGGTGAGTGAGAGTCGTAGAGTAGTTTGATCAATGTGCACACTCCTGTAAAGTGGATGCTACCGATCCATAACTAAAACATTATTGTGTATTGTTTGATTGGGATGAACCTCGATGTCAGGTCAGCATCTGACATGTGGTTGGCACATACGTGTCCTAGAAATGTTGTTATATATAGTAAAATGTAAAATGTATAAAGAGATACTAATTTCAGTCTGTCACAAGCATGAAGGTGCATTGTATGTTGTGGATTTAGAGTCACCAGTTTCTAAAATGTTTATTGTGTTAGGATGTTAAAGTAGTTTACTATTTAATAACATGTGGTAGGTAATTGAGAGCTGTGTAGATTATTTCTTATTTTTTTGTTAGAACACTTTCAAGGGGTATTAATTTCAGTCTATCACAAGCACAAAGGTTCACTGTGTATTGTAGTTTTAGAATAAACAGTTTCCAATATTTTCACTGTGATAGGATGTTAGAGTAGTCTACTATTTTATATTGTAATTATGAGTTGTATAGATTGTTTGTTATTCCTTTTGTTTTTTTTTTACACTTTCATGTTTTGTATGAGGGACGACAGGTACAATCAATAGCTCAAGTGTGGGCTGTATATAGAAAAGGGATAAATGTTGATGTTGTATTGTAGAAAACTAGGGGGTATGATTTTATGTTTTTTTTGAACAAAGATTCTTTTATTACCAATGTATCTAATAGATCATTCATGTAATCAATGAGTATTTAAATATATCCTTTTGTCTGTAATGTTGCGAGATGCACGGAAGGGTCTGACTGATTGGGTCTCGTAACGCCCATACTGCTAGCGGGGCGAGCTGACGTCGCCATGGCGACAGGCGACAGAGCCGCGGCACTCCCCACTCCACTGCCGGTCGGGGTACACTCCACGCGCCCGCTACAGCAGGTCAACGGCCTGGGGTGACACGCACGTACCACTGGCCATTCATAAGTTCCGCCACCCTTACGACTGGGGAAAGTATCCCGCGGAGGCAACAGCGGGTGGTTTCTTCTGCTTAACGGGTCACGCGGCGGTGCCACGGCGGAATGAACGATGCGGCGCAGAGTGCGGCGGGCATTTTTTACCAGCAGCTATTAACTAGCACTGGACTGTGGAGCCGTGAAACAAGATGACTGCGACTTTCCATAAGGTGGAAAGTGAAGGACTGGTGTTTCCACGTTGTGAGTGGTGGAAAAGATTTTGTCTTTAGCAGACAGGACGATTGTTTTGTTTTGTCTTGACCACTGGACGGTGGGATCCATAAACTTTTGGCAGTGACTTATTAAGTGTTCTCTGTGAATTGTATGTGGGACGCTTGGTATTCTTGAAGAGGACAGTTGTCGTTTGGTGACTAATTATTCTATGAACGCAAGAAACTAGAGTGGGACATTGACATTTGCGTCTGTAGTAGGAGACATTTCTTTAATTGGTGCGGGAATAAGTGCTGTTTGTTAGAACTTACGACTTTTAATTACACCATGAACTGAAAGGACAGAACCGTGGGTAATAGTAGTGTGGATGGTACGCTGAGAGTGACTATGGCATTCGTGTTTAATTTGAGATACAGTTTACTGTTCAGTGCGTGTTCAAAATGCCGATTTGAGTGACTTAAAGACTTTCATCCGGGTAACGATGGGAGAGCTTTGACACCGAGACAGGGTTTCTAGGGAACCTGTCAGCAACTTCTTTGACCCCAAGAAAATCACAGAATAAAATGTTTCCGTGTGACTCGCAAGATAGGGAATAATGTATTTGTACTTGTAATTGTGTAAATTTTTTTTTATATGTTTCATTCCTGAAGGGACAGCAAGTGTAATTGTGTTTCATTAACATTTGTGTTTAGAATAGTTAGTGTTTGTTTTTTGTTTGTTCTGAGTTATCAAGTTCACGTAGCATGTTTATTAGAATATTTGGTACAATGATGCTTTAATTATTAGCCGGTGGCGTAATACTAACGTAGCGGCTCTTGTTGCATTGGTCAGTAAGGTTGTCACAGGGGACAAGAGTTTGCCTTGCACAACAAATATCGGAATTAATTGATGCATTTTGATGTCATGGACAGTAATGATCTTGTTGGTGTGTTGACTGAAGCCACTTACTTTCATTATCACAGTGGTGATATTTCACATTACAGTGTAACGAAGGCTAGTCGAAATGCAAGTTCTTGTCGTCTAAATGTGTGACAACAGAGAAATGAGCAGTAGAGTAAGATACGAGAGCTACTGGTGGATTCAGGCACTTATTGCTAAACTATTTACTGCGTGTATTTATCAAAGTTGATGGACTGACTGGCTCAGCAGCAGGTACTTGTACTGGTGGATAAGGATAAGGTTAAACTCACTGTCGAGTAGTTGTGGCAATTGCTTAGGTGATGATAGTTAATGAGGTATGACATGATGTCTTAGACGAACTATATTACGTAACCAGTATGTAACTTGTGGTATATTTCATTGTTTTTCTTCTCAGTTTTATTTCTCTGTAGGTTTGATGTATATTTTAGAGTATTGATATGGATCCTGACTTCTACGTGTAACTAGTGTACGCAATTTTTTTTCCTTTTGTTTTGTATTTAGACATTGCCGTGTAAAGACTATTGCAACGCAATTTATGAATGTCAGATAGTCAGTTCTGTGTTTGGACGGTGAGCTATTTAAAATTTCATGAGTACAATTGAGGTCACCAGGGGCTAAGGTCTCCTCCTGGTTATTTTGATGACTTGCTACGTTTGTTCTAATGCAGCTTACTTAAAAAAATGTTCGGAACTACCCTCGCATTGCAAGGATAGTACCGTGCCATTTTTTTCTGCATGGCTAGCTGGTGGTGAAAGGGTACAGTACCGCCCGACATTGAAAATAGGTACAACATACTTCATTATTTTTGTCATGACAACACATTTTTTTTGTAAAATTAACTCAATTTCAATTAATACGGCGAATCCGGATACCAGTGTGGGAAAGAATGACAATTTATTTATTTAATTTTATTTAATTGATCACATGTGCACTCCCACAAAATAAATCCCTACATCCAGTTTGGTGAGATCTGTGAAATGAATGAATGTATGGTCGTCTGCTAACGGCAGATAGTGAATGTGGATATATGATCATCTTTGAGTCGATCCTTTGGCCACCTTTGGTGGGACCAAAGAGATGAAATTTGCCTGAGCTTTGAGCGCTTGAAATGTGGCTGACCAATACGGTAAGAAGGTGCTCCCCCCACTTCGACAGAGGTGTGAGAGAACCTAAAAGAACGGCCATGTTTCAGCACTCTGCCGCTGGATCTTGTGCTGTTAAGACCTGTTTTAGTTGTGCTCCGTAATGACGAAACAGTGGAGACATGGTATGCATGTGGAATATTTAAGAGTAGTTTGAAGTAATAATTTCTCTATTTCAGGAACTTTTGTGTACAATAAGTTGAAATATTTAAGAAATAGCGTGTGTACCATAAGTTGAAATATTTAAGAAATGGCGTGTGCAGGACTTGAAATTAGAGACGAATACTTCCACATGGTGAGTACTGTGTGAGTCTCAAACTGTGTATGAGACAAAAGATAAAGAGAAGTACTCGTCCATGGTATGAATTGAGGACTCGCGTGTGTGATGAATACGTTCTTAATATTACTTTGCGTGATATGATTCCGTGTGACGCTAGATTCAAACTCTGAGAGAGAAGCAAGGTGAGTCGGCCGTCTATCCAGCAACGCCACTTGGCTTGCATTGCACAGGAAGACGTGCATATATCTCCAGAGTTCATAGTAGGAAAGTGGAATTATGGAGTGGGGCAGTGTCGTGTGAAACTGGGATAAATATTAATTGAAGTGGGAAAGCTGAAAGTGATAATGTTGTGACTATTCTCTGTGTAGTATTTCATGTTGTAGTGTGGTGTATGTCATGTAATTTGGGTATGTGTGGTTTGCATGGGAGAGTAGTGAGGTAGTTTCAAAAGATTAGTGGGTTATGCTTGTTCCTTTGGTACCGCTTGGTCTGGAGGAAAGTTTAGTGATGATGATTGTGAGAGTCGAAGCGTGAGGTATAATAAAAGATCCACCATCCTATCCAGAAAGTGCACTGTAGAGTTAAAAGTAATTACGAGATCATAATATAGAGATTCACCATTGTAAAGCCATGCCCACTGGGCGGAATTTCTCATGTGTTATTGTTGTAGGTTGTAGAATTTGAGTGTTTAGGTTAGAGAATTTATCGGAATAAATAAGATAGTGAAAAGAAAAATATTGGTGGACTTTTCCTTCGAATTGTATGTTGTCATAATGTCCCGAATTTATAGGGTGTGCGCCATTCATATTCAGTGCGGTGGCCACGTGTTGACAAAAGCCGTTAAATAAAAGACAAAAAGAAAATGTGGTATTGCCAGTGCGTAGTGTACAGTCAGAGTTCTGTAAATTACTGATAGTCAGATGCGTGTTTCCGTTGTGTATTAATCATATAGGAGGATAACTTTTAACTTAAGTGTGAGTACTAGAGTTCATGTTACTCGATAAGTAAGAATGAATCCACTCCCTTGGCAGACCACTCATCTTGCAGGCCTGACTGCTTGATGCCACAGTATGGAGCAAGGCATGTGGGTGCCTCTCACTATGAAGTCAAATCACGTGACTAATGGAGTAGCCAATAGGAGTGCAGCCCTTTAGGGGTAGGGGGTGCTAGGTAATGAATAAACACCGCTCTTATATTGGGAATATGTGGAACTTCTCAATTGATCATTGAACACTGAACTTGTAAATGGACTTATTGAATATGATTAAAATTGAAATGGAATTAAGTATTTAGGTAATTGATACATTATATGAGTGATGTTGGTGTCATTTGTGTTCAGTTAAATTGGTTAGCATATTTACAGACTATGTCCAGCGCGAGTATAAAGGTGCGCGCTTGAGGCTGTGATGGTGTAAGTGGTCGCTCGCGGGCCGCAGGCGCGGCGCGTGTCCGGTTATAACACACCCTCGCGAGAGAGCACACGAACTTGTGCCGTCACCTGACTTCACGGTAGCGCCCTCTGGTGGCCACGATATGAACTAAGTCACTTGGGCTCTGGAGCTCGCGGTGAACACACTGGGTGCCGTCATCTTGTATACCAGTATTTGCGTCGTGATCCGACGGCAGGAGAACGCCCTCTGGTGGCGACGAAATGAACTAAACCAGTTGGAGTCCAGACCCAGTGGAGAACACGCCTGCTTGAAATTGGTTAAATAATAAAGATAAGTCCTTTTTCCCGCCACTTTCTTTGCTTAGTAGAGATAAGTGTGGTGTGATGCATTATCACGTTGGAATTTGAACTTCGTGCCATTTTCCTGGGCGAGGCGGGCGTGGCATCTTCCCGCCAAAATCCGCCATCTTGATTGATGCCAGGGCCGCCATCTTGGATGACGTCTTCACCGCCATCTTGGCTAAGGGTACTCTGGAATGGTATGCAGGTTGGTCCAATACTTGCAAGAATGTATACCACTCTCTACAAGCATCGACATCTGCATCTATGTAGATCCATACCCCTCAAGCCACCATGTGGTGCATGGCAGAAGGTACCTTGTGCCACTACCAGTCGCTTCCTTTCCTGTTTCTGATTTCAAAGTAATTCCGAATTTCTAGACTTCCAGAAAGCTTTTGACACTGTACCTAGCAAACGGCTTGTAATCAGATTGCGTGCTCGTAGAATATTGTCTTGGTTATGCTATTGGATACATGATTTACTGTCAGAGAGGTCACAGTTCTAGTAACTGAGGCAGAGTCATCGAGTAATACGGAAGCGATTTCTGGCGTTTCCCAACGTAGTGTTATAGGCCCTCTGCTGTCCTTTAACTCTATAAATGACCTACGACACAATCTGAACAGCCATCTTAGACTATTTGCAGATGACGCTGTCGTTTATTGTCTTGTAAAGTCATCAGAAGATGTAAAGAAATTGTAAAATGATTTAGAAAAGATACCTGTACAGTGCGAAAATTGGAAATTGCCCCTAAATAGTGAAAAGTGTGAGGTCATGAACATGAATGCTAAATGGGATGCGCTAAACTTCGGTTACACGGTAAATCAATTAAATTTGAATGCCGTAAATTCAACCAAAAACCTAGCAATTACAATTACGAACTACTTAAATTGGAAATAGCACGTAAACCACGCTGCGGGGAAGGCGAACCAAAATCTGCCTTTTATTGGTAGGACACTTAGAAAATGTAACAGATCTACTAAAGAGATTTCCTACACTGTGATTGCCAGTCTTCTATTAGAATGCTGCTGCGCGGGTGGGATAGTTACCGGATAGGATTAACGGAGAACATAGAGAAAGTTCAAAGAAGTGGAGCACATTTTGAATTATCGATAAAGAGCCGAGAGAATGTCACTGACATGGTAATTGATACATTGTGGTGGACATCATTAAATCAAAAGCGTTTCTCGTTGCGGCGGGATCTTCTTATGAAATTTCAATCACGAGCTTTCTTCTCCGAATGTGAAAATAGTTTGTTGACGCCGATCTCCATTGGGGGGGAACGATCATCGTAATAAAACAAGGGAAATCAGAGCTCGAACGGAAAAATATAGGTGTTCGTTTTTTTCTATGCGCTCCTCGAGAGCGGAAAGGTAGAGAATTATTGTGAAGGTGGTTCGATGAACCATCTGCCAGATATTTAAGTGTGATGTGCAGAGCATCGGTCCAGATGTAGATATAGATGTTCTACTCTCAAACAGAGAGATGGGAAAACGACTTTCTATATGCCTCCGTACAAGCCCTAATTTCTCTTATATTTGCGGTCGTTACACGAAGAGTACGTCAGCGACCGTAGAATAGTTTTGCAGCCAGTTTCAGATTCCAGTTCCTTAAATTTTGTCAGCAGTAGTTCGCGGAAAGAACGTCGTCTTGCCTCCAGGTATTCCTATCTAAGTTTACGAAGCACCTCCGTATTACAACTTACCGGTGACAAAGCTGGCAGCTCGCCCCTGAATTGTTTCGATGTCTTCCTTTAATCTGAAGGGGTGGGGATTCCAAACATTAATGCAGTACACAGGAATGAGTCGCAATAGTGTTCCATATGCGGCCTTCTTTACGGACGGATAACTATTCATGAAATTCCCGCGATAATCCGAATTCGGCCATTGGCTTCCGTATTACCAACCTTACGTGCGCGTTCCATATCATATCGCTTTGGAACGTTATTACCAGATATTTAATCGACATGACTGTGTCAAGCCGCACAATACGAATGTTGTATTCGAACATTTCCCACTCATCTACACTAACTTATATTTTTCTACATTCAGAGTATACAACCATTCGTATTACAACTATAAATTTTGACTAAGTCATCTTGTGTCCTCCCACAGTCACTCAACGGCGACACCTTCCTGTACCCTGCAGCGTCATCAGCAAACAGTCACAGGCTGCCGCTCACCCTGTCCGTCAGGTTATCTACTCGTATGTACGTACGTGTACAGAGAACAAGAGTGAGCCTGTCATGCAACCATGGGGCACTCCTGTCGATACCCTTGTCTCTGATGAACACTCGGTGTTGAGGACAATATACCGGGTTCTGTTACTTAAGTAGTCTTCACACCACTCACGTATTTGTATGCTCGTACCATCGTTAACAATCCACAGTGCGGCACCGTGTCAGTCGTTATTCGGAAACTATCAACCGTTTATGGTGATAAAAACAAACATCTATGTTGAAATAGAGTGAACGTTATTCTAAAATTCATTAAGATATAATAAAATACTGCTTATACCACGCAGGCTACATAGCCACGGGTTAAAATTAGGTGAATGTTCAGCACCGAGAACGTATACGATAATTTAACAGTCGCTAAAATCAATAGCAATGTTTTGTTTAATCCAAGTTGTGATTACTGAATCGTAGACAAAATATCAATACAGTAATATGATGACATTTAAGACACCTGAGAGGGAAAATATATTGCCTTACTATCTGGTCTATGACTATGACTTTAATTTGAATAATGTTTTATCCATGATGGACCTTATGAATGCCACGGCCGTTAATGACGGTTGGTCAATGGGTCAACCAGACACAAAAACTTTTTAAAACCTTATATTTCAGTCTCACAAAAGGTTTTGGGCTACGTTGGCGGTCTCCAGATGGTTAATACTTTCAGTTACATAGATATTTTGATCATGGCATGTTGTCTGCGCTTTTATTGCACAAGAATATTTGAATGTTCAATGGCACTTTTTAGGTTACTTCATTAATCAAAATACGATAAACTACTTGCATTTAATTAGATATAATGTGAAATACTTGTATTGACTCACGTAAGTTCCATTAGATCGTGATTTGTTTTGTTGTGTTCGATATGGTTCTCCAAGTCGACGTATATGTTATTGAATTGCAAACAGCAGGCATATTGCAAATAAATTACTGTGGCACACTTCATAATATTCTTAGTGTCAATGTTGAGCGTCACATAAGTGATATGCACTTGATATTTTTGTTTAAAATGCTAACTTTATTCTTTAAGCAAAGATACAAAGATGTCATCCATTTCCTATTGAGCAGGGATGTTTACGGAGCGATGATGATGATGTGGGATGTGCAAAATGCAACATTTTAATAACAGAGAAGTTATTGCACACTAAGAGGGAACATATTATTACCATCATTATTTTAATGCAGCTGTCAGCGGAAATTTTGACGAAATATTTAAAGCCCACCGATTGTATACTATAAATAAGACATACATGAACACACATACATACAGATATTCGAATATGATTATAAATAAGTTGGTTGAGGGACATACAAAATTAAAGAAGGGGAGGGTGGGGTGAGAGCAACCATTTGTTCACCTTAATACCTTATATTTACACGATTTTGTGTGTGTGTGTGTGTGTGTGTGTGTGTGTGTGTGTGTGTGTGTGTGTGTGTGTGTGTGTAGTGTGTGTACACATGTCTAATTTATAGTATCCATACAGTTGGTTTTGAAATATTTCGTCAAAATTTCTGTTGACAGTTGCATTAGATAACAATAATAATAATAATAATGAAGTTTACTCTTAAATTGCAAACATTATTCTGTTATTAACATGTTGCAGTTTGCACATCTCACACATCATCTTTACTCTGTTTAGATCTCTCTTCAATAGGAAATGAATCTTCGCTTAGTGGACAATCTTTGCATTATACACAAAAACATCGAGTGTGTACCACATTTGTTACTCTCAACACTGAGATTAAAAATAATGTCAAGTTGTGCCACGATAGTTTATTTACAATATGTTTCCTGTTCGCAATTCAAGAACATATACATCGATCTGGAAAACCCTATGGACGCCAACAAAACAAATCGCCATCTACTGGAAAGTAACGCCTAAATAAATGTAAGCACTCTACCGTGTTTTGATCTATGAAACAACTTATAAAGTACCACTAAATATTCAAATACTCCTGTGCAATGCTGGAGGACATGCTGTTGACGAAAACATCTTTGTACGAGGCATGGTGAGAAATAAGTTACCAGATTTTGATATTAATTTTAGAAAAAGCATGTTTTAAGAAAATTACAGGGCATTGTTAATACACATTGTTTTCTATGTTTCCACTTATTCACCATGTCTTTCAGTGCATGTGGCGAGCCATTACAGAAACTTCTCTGTGCTCTACCCGAAGAGGTGTCTCATTAGCTGCTTCCTCCATTTCAGAACCCCTTTCTGTACATGCTCGTGGGTTGAAAATTTAAGTCTTCAGGGAGATGAAAAGATGATAATCTGAAGGCGTCAAGCCAGGGGAATGTGAGGTGGGTGATTCAAAACATACCGACCGAATGAGTTCAAGAGCGCCTCAGTTTCAAAGGCTGTGTCAGGACGAACGTGTCGTACATATTGCTATCTTCAGCACTCCCTTCCTTTTGTTTTTAATGCTCCTTTTGAGTTTTTTTAGGGTTTCAAAATGGCGTTGTGCATTGACGGTCTCTCCTTGAAGCAGAAATTCGAAAATAAGTAATGCCCAAAACATTGAGGCCATAATGTTTTTGTCCGAAATTTTTTGGGAGATGGGGAACTGTCGTGACACCACTGTGACGACTGGCTTTGTTTCAGGCGCGTAATGAGCCAACCACATTTTATCTCCAGTCGCAATAGAGCTCAGAAAATCCACCTTCCAATTCCAGTCGCTCACGAAACTCGGGGGCATTATTCACCCTATTTTTATTGTACTGGTCTGACAGCTGTTTTGGGACCCATGTTGCGCTCAGTTTCCGATGAGTTTCTGTTTCTCCTACAAGAATTCTGGAAAGCTGTGTTAACATCACAGTAATTTTATCCACTGTGAATCTGCGGTCTCCACCAACAGTTTCCTCATTTTCTTAATACCAACTCATTAGTGAAAATGGAAGGCCTTCCACTCCTCTGTTCATCATGAACATATGCTCTGATTCCACTAAAGTCCCTTCAACACTTAAACATATTCGTTCTGTTCATAACAGCTTCGCCGTAAATAGACTTGATCCGCGAAAAAATTTCGGTATTTGTTATTCCTTTCCCAAGTAGGAAACAGATAGCAACATGTGGCTTGCACTAGTCAGGGGATCCCCCTCTACCACACAGTGTGTCAACAGTGTGTCAACCTTCATAACTCAAATTATTAGTCATATGAATATGGACCCGATAGTCTGGAAACGGTTATGATTATAATCTTATATAAAACTATTATATTTAAAAAACTTCTATAATCGTTTTAAATTTTAGAACATTTTCTATTTATTGCCTCGATCGCACTTAACCTTTCTTTTTTTTTCATTCTGAGTTGAAGCGGCATTGTGACGATACATTTAAGATCTGGCCACACGGCGCAGAAGCTCTCGAACAATTCATGGAACACATGAACAGCATACATTCGACCATCCAGTTCACTGTCGAGATGGAGAAGGAAGGGAGACTGTCTTTCTTAGACGTTTTAGTACAACGACAGGCGGTTGGGCGTCTTGGCTACTCTGTTTACCGTAAGACGACGCATACCGATTTATACCTGAATGCACAGAGTTTCCATCATCCTGCTCAGAAGAGAGCCGTTTTGAACAGGTTAGTATATAGAGCAAAAACTGTTTCTGACGAGGACCACTTAAGGTCCGAGATTAACCATCTGAAGTACGTGTTCCGAAAGAATGGCTACGGTGCACGCGTTATAAAGGCAGCGTTTTCCGAAAAAAGGAAACGTGAAAATACTGCACACTTGTAAGGTGTCAGGCAAATCCAACACCTTCCATGAAAACCCTGACATGATAAGCAAATCCAGTAGTATGTCACATAACTCCGAATAAATCGTGACATTAAATTAACCAAAGTAATACGAGTAACGAGTGAGCAAATGGAATACCACAGACTAACACAAGAAGGCCTAAATGCATGTCATACCTTCCCACCGTGAGACAGACGCAGTTTTGAGGGGAGAAACAAGAACAGAAGCCGAGAGCAGAACCGTGTTAAGTTAGAAGGCCCTACGATAAGGGAAGGACACCCACGTCGCCAGCTAACGGCTAGGACCACCCTCCAGCCCATGTTAAACGCTAGAGCCCTCCAGAAGAACAGTATAGATCTTACGATAACACAAAAAGGGCTACCCCTGCCACACGTTTTAGCGTGAGACTTTTTCACGTCTCTGTTAAGTCAGGACCACCCCCCAGCCCATGTTAAAAGTTAGAGCCCTCCAGAAGAACAGTACAGATCTTACGATAACACAAAAAGGACCACACCAGCTGCAAGTTTTAGCGTGAGACTTTTTCGCGTCTCTGTGTGGCGATCGCTGTGTTATTCAGTGGTTTGGTATTTAACTAATTTGTAAATGAAAATGATAATCTTATTTTATTACATTGAGTAATCACTAAATAAATTTTCTCCCGGCTGAAGATTTGATCAAGTTGCTAAAGAACTCCAAGTTAACGTCATGTTAAAGTGTTGTCTTTAAGTTGTGTAAGTGTCACTAAATCACAGTTCATACAACAGATTCTATACAACTATCGATTAAGATGGAAGCAGTTATCTTCAGCAAAATGATCATTAAAACCACCGAATATCAGCCACGCATAACAGTGACGTATGTTACCTGAAACAATATTCTTCGCAACTCGTGCGTAATTAATTTCGGCTCCATACATCAGATAGAAAAGTTTGTCATAACGTTCGTGCTATGAGCAGTGTTTTTTAAGAATCAATCTGATTCGAATCATTTTCATTCAAATGAGTTCGGGACCACCGGTGCACATCTATTTTTACACATTTGTATTACGTTCAGCATTTATGTCTGCAGAGTTGCGTAATTTGAATTTGCCGCTCAGACAATTGTTAAGATGGCGGCAGCCAATTGATAGAGACTTTCTATTGTTAGACCAAATAAGTATTTTAACTGCTTATTAAACTTTACAGAAACTTTACTTTCGTATTGTGCACTATTTAGACTTGATCAAGCAAACATTTGATTTGTTTCTAAGGAAAACACAGACAAAAACGCGATACAAATCGCTATCATCAATGGCTACGCTCGTTGCAGCGGAAAGAAATAATTAACACAGATAATGCTTACTGAGAGAGGAATTAAAGTTACAAATAATTATTCACTCATATTTATAATAATGATGAACTCTATTTTCAAGTACTAATTAACAAATAATTACAATTTCTTAACAGACCTCAGTTTGATATGCGTCTTGCGTGCTGAACCTACAATAGCCATCCAACAAAAGGTAAAAACAAAGGAAGACAAAAGCAGATCATAAAAGCACTTTACAATTATCATTGTCTTTGTATGATACACATCGATATGTCCAATTATATCATAGAATTTTATATAAATGATTAATTCACTATTTTTTCATATGTCGAATAGATTATAACTGCCAAAGGCACAATTTCCTCTCGTCGCACTGTAGCCAAAAATTTATCTCGTGGATGTTACATCTGTTACGTCAGGACCACCCCCCAGCCCATGTTAAAGGTAGAGCCCTCCAGAAGAACAGTATAGATCTTACGATAACACTAAAAGGACCACACCAGCTGCAAGTTTTAGCGTGAAACTTTTTCGCGTCTCTGTTACGTTGCAAACTTTAAAAACATTGCCCCACCACGAAAAGTGTCCGCCCCAGTAGCTGAGTGGTCAGCGTGACGGATTGCCGTCCTCTGGGCCCGGGTTCGATTCCCGGCTGGGTCGGAGATTTTCTCCGCTCAGGGACTGGGTGTTGTTTTGTGTTCATCATCATTTCATCCCCATCCGGCGTGCAGGTCGCCCAATGTGGCGCCGAATGTAATAAGACCTGCGATATGGCGGCCGGACCTGCCCCGCGAGGGGCCTCCCGGCCAATGACGCCAAACGCTCATTTCCATTTCCATACCACGAAAAGTATAACGTTTCTCATTGGATAGACAGAATTTTTGTAGGCGGAGCTTAAGGTTAACATTGAGACCCTGATTGGTTAGATGAAAACACAGCCAGATAGTTTTTTTTAAACCAACTTGGGTAAATTGTAGTAAGGAGAAGTTAGGAGGGAGTTGCTTGCGAGACGGCGAGGTGAGCGGAGCTGTGCTGCCCGCCGCCCCCTGACGAACACCAACAAGGTAATGAACGCACACGATGCCGCATAACAGCGCATAAAGCCTCACTCAGTACTGCAGAAGTCTCATCTGTTACACCCCCTTTTTGCGCAATACTAGTGTCGATCGTCAATTAAAGCTCATGGTGTTCACATTTGCCACTTGAAGTAAAAATCTGAAACGCGATGAGTTTTCTGTTATATAGTTATTGAGAAGCCACATCAGCCACTGTAATTTACGACAAGTTAGATAAGTCCAGAATGAGATTTTCACTCTGCAGCGGAGTGTGCACTGATATGAAACTTGCTGGCAGATCAAAACTGTGTGCCCGACCGAGACTCGAACTCGGGACCTTTGATTTCGCGGGCAAGTGCTCTACCATCTGAGTTACCGAATCACGACTCACGCCCGGTACTCACAGCTTTACTTCTGCCAGTACCTCGTCTCCTACCTTCCAATCTTTACAGAAGCTCTCCTGCGAACCTCGCAGAACTAGCACTCCTGAAAGAATGTTTCAAGTTAGATAAGTAATTAAAGATAATTGAGGGTCACTGTAGACCATTTCGATACTTTTCTCTTTTGTGAAACTTAATTTAAACCTAGATTATAGATGTGATATGGCATAGGTCATCCTTCGATCCAATGTAAAACTTGGAAACCCATTCAGGGAATATTCTTTCACATTTTTGTTGAACGCAATTGGTTTTTACCATCCTGTATTAAAACATTTCCTTTTATCAATAGTGCAATTTATAAACAATGTTTTGTGAGTAGAATAAAATTTCCAATGGTAAACTTAACTGCTTTTTCGACGTTATTTTACCAACTAACTAAAAATAGGAAAGCCGTGAACCCTTTCCACTAAATTTAGTTAGTATTAAGATTCTTTTACAGGGAGTGCAGTGGAGCTGACGCTGAAATCATTATGTATTTGGTTATATCATCGCTAGTCTCACTGAACTCTTCTGAACTCTACATGTCATATGTGGTCTGGCGTCTCCTTACCAGCTACAGGTCCCAGGTTCAAACTAGTCAATTCCCTAAAAAACACGCTCAGTGCGTCGTTGCGCGAAAGTGGTAGGGAGACACAATTCAGAACAACAGAAACCGCGCAGAATGTTAGACACTCACAGGATGAAAAACCGATTGCGGTTATTCCTTTTCGTGGCGCGATTTCCAGCAAAATAGGAAGAGTCCTGCGTAGACGAGGTATAAGACCGATTTTTCGTCCTCCTGAGAAAATTAAGGAGATGATGTGCCCTGTTAAGGACAATCTCGGCCGCAGGGTCCCTGGAGTTTATAATACACCCTGTGAGTGTGAGAGCAATTATACAGGTCAGACGATTCATACCGTTTCCGACCGCTGTGCAGAACACCAACGGCATATTAAAAATAAAGAGCTGGAGAAATCGGCAATTTCGGAGCACAGCCTCGCGAACAAACATAAAATATTGTTCGATGAAACAAAAATTCTGTCCCATGCCTCCACGTATTGGATTCTGTTATTAAGGAGGCTGTCGAAATAAGAATGAGCCAAAAGAACTTTAACCGCGATAGCGGATACGATCTGAGTTGTGCGTGGAATCGAGCGCTTGATGCAGAGAAGCAGCAGAGACGTTCCTTCCAAGGTTTACGTTCAAACTGAAGCGGTGGCGCCACCGGCGCACACAGTGGCACCGTCTGCGACAGCATTACGTAATCGCCGACCAATCATAAGCCGATCAATCAGAAGCCGTCCACGGGCTATAAAAAAGGCTTCCACAGCAGCAGTGAAGACAGTCAGCTCCTGACGATGACGATGGGGGTAATCGTCGAAAGCTCGAGATTTTATCCAGAACTGACGCGGCAAGAATACCGAGAATGTTTTACAAATCATCCAGTGTGTTGGTATCAAAACAAGATACAGCGTCATCCATAGAGTAATAATATCCCTTGGTGAAAGGCGAGACTGTTACTGGAGAGGGGCAGTATGGTACAAACTAACACTCTTCTTTGACTGACCGGTATTTCATCTAAGATGCCATACGAAGATTCTAGACTATAGGCTACAGAAAACAGGCGCATCATACTGAACATTCTTACTATTTACTTCAAGAGTATTAGGCTCACGAGCTCCTAGAGTCAGGCAGTAAACGACGCAGCCATTTTAAGAACGTTTATCATGAAGCTACTAAAGAACACGTGACGCTCATGTGTCCAGACTGTCAGGAACCCCCAAGAGATACCAAGTGCAACCTTAAATTTTTGTGGGTTGAGTGATCTATAAGTAGAGTGCACGTGCTTCGTCGGTGCAGTCCGAGTTCACTGAGAGAAAGAAATGAAAAAAAAAAAAAAAAAAAAAAGATTGCGACACTGTGCATAATCGTTCGTGGTTATGTGTATAGCAGGTAGCGTTTAACACGCTTTTCAGTACGTCGTGTGCGGCCGTCCACACACACACACACACACACACACACACACACACACCTGAGGCTACGTGCGTGTCGGCGCGTGAGGCCTGTTTGTGTCCGTCGCGACCACTTGCGGCGTGTTGTGACGGCCCGCCTTAGCGAAGCAAACACGGCGGGCGGCACTGGTTCGGCAGCGGGGAAGGTCGCGCCTGCCGTGCCGAGACCAGAGGAGAGTAGGGCGAGGCACAGTCGATGCTGCATGTAAGTGTGGAAAAGCGGAGGTGCTCAAAGCACGTGACCATGACAGCGAGTATCCTTTAAACGCCTCCGTTCATCTGTGATCAGCGTCCCTCTACACCGAGATCTATATCTACAATTGTTACAATTGCACTTTTTTATTTATTTATTTATTTATTTTTTTTTTTTTTTTTTTTTTTTTGAAGGGTGGAACGCCTTCACGCCCTCACAGGTATTATGACCGACATGAAAAGTCTACTGCCATCTCTGCATTCTGCATACTGGTTACGTTTCACTAAGTGAGGTCTCGCAGAAGATGGGTACTGCGATTTTTGGGTACGTCTGGTTATGATTAGCCGCTCTTGTGCGCTCAGCTGGAGAGAGATTGGGTCGAAAGTTGAACGAAGGGTAGTGGTTTGAAAGACAGAGGAAGAAAAGTGCCAAGGCAAGAGCCAAGGAAAAAAAAAGACCTGTGCGATAGTTGGATCGGGTTGTAAGAGCAGTAGTGGTTTTCTTGCTGCCTGTGACAGGTCACGCAAGGGTAGATTTTGTTAGTAGTGAGTGTCATACGGGTGGATACATCTGACGTTGTGAAGCGTTGCTACTCGGCGGCTGCAGGTGGGTACCGGTGTTGGCTTCTTGACCAGCATCAACATACCTCTTGAGTTCATCATCAGTTAAAGTCGAATAGGTCTTACATCTGATTCACAGTGTGGGTTAGTGGTTGGTTGGTTGCTTTAAAAGATAGGGGGGGAGGGGGAGGGACCAGAATGCTAGGTCATCGGTCCCTCGTTCCGATCAAAATAATTCCACAAGGGTGGGAGTAAAATAACTGAGACATATAAAACACAGCTGGAAGAAATGAGAAAACCACAAGAATGACAGAAGGATAACAAACACTAAAATGGACAAAATCGGACAAGAAAACCACAGAGAGACGCAAGAAACACGTAGAAGAGATCAAAACAAGAGAGCAGATTACCATGGCTGGTAACATGTACGCGAACCGCAATCGTAAGCCCTGACCTGGGCCGCCGATGTGGGAGATGAACCGCCGTGGTTGGGAAAAGGAGACGGTAATTCGGATGCGCAGGAGAACTACGAACATGTGCAACGTAACTGGCGAGCAGTTGTGCACGCCTAACCTTCAATGGAGAGACTAAGTATTCCACCAGGACACTGGTCACCGGACTCGTTCTAAAAGCTCCTGCCGCTAGGCGAACGCCACAGTGGTGCACTGGGTCGAGTACACGCAACGCTGAGGGCGCCGCCGAAACGTAAACCAGACTCCCATAGTAAAGGCGGGATTAAACAAGGGCTCTGTAGAGCTGCAGCAGCATAGAGCGATCTGAACGCCAGTTGGTGTCGCTCAGGCAGCGGAGGGCATTGAGCTGCCGCCAGCACTTCCACTTAAGCTGACGAAGATGAGGTAGCCAAGTTAATCGGGTGTCAAAAACCAGTCCTAAGAATCGATATATCTCCATTACAGTGAGTGGATCGTCATTAAGGTAAAATTCTGGTTCTGGATGAACTGTGCGACGCAAACAGAAATGCAAGACATACGACTTCGCTGTTGAAACCTGGAAGCCGTGGGCTACAGCCCATGACTGTGCGTTGTGAGTGACTCCCTGTAGGCGCCGCTCAGTAACACCAGTACTGGAGGAGCAGTATGAAATGCAGAAGTCATCCGCATACAGAGAAGGTGAGACCGACGGGCCTACAGCTGCTGCTAGACGGTTAGTAGCCACTAAAATAGAGAAACAGTCTATACGGAGCCCTGGGGAACGCCATTCTCCTGAATATGAGGGGAACTATGGGAGGCACCGACTTGGACACGGAAAGTACGGAGCGACAGGAAGTTCTGGATAAAATTGGGAGCGGGCTACAGAGACCCCACTCATACAATGTGGCAAGGATATTATGTCGCCAGGTGATGTCGTATGATTTATGTAAGTCAAAAAAGACGACAACCAGATATTGGCTTATAGAAAAAGCTGTTCAGATGGCAGACTCGAGGGATTGTCAGTGGTAGAGTGACCCTGGCGGAAGCCGCCGAGACATGGAGCCAGTAGGCCACGAGACTCCACGACCCAACCAAACCGCCGACACACCATACATTCCAGCAGCTTACAAAGAAAGCTGGTGAGACTGATGGGCCGATAGCTATCCACATCAAGCGAGTTTTTGCCAGGTTAAGGCACTGGTATGATCGTGCTCTCCCGCCATTGCGATGGAAACACGCCATGGCACAAGATCCAGTAGAAGATAGCGAGCAGATGTAGCTTGTAGTCAAGCGAGAGATGTTTAATCACCTGACTGTGGATCCGATTCGACCCAGCAGCTGTCATGGCAATGTGCAAGGGCGCTGAGGAGCTCCCACTTTGTAAATGGGGGGTTATAGGGTTCACTGTGGCGTGTAGTGAACGACAGGACTTCCCTTTCCATCCGCCATTTGAGGGTGTGAAAGGCTGCGGAGTAGTTCTCCGACGCAGAGGCCGGCCGAAGTGGGTGAGCGGTTCTAGGCGCTACAGTCTGGAACCGCGCGACCGCTACGGTCAAAGGTTCGAATCCTGCCTCGGGCATGGATCCGTGTGAAGTCCTTAGGTTAGTTAGGTTTAAGTAGTTCTAAGTTCTAGGCGACTGATGACCTCAGAAGTTAAGTCCCATAGTGCTCAGAGCCATTTGAACCATTTTCCGACGCAGAGGCTCGAACATAGTGCTCAGCAAAGTGCTCGGCAATCGCGTTCGTGTCGGTAGATAACACGTTATTGATGTTAATGCCAGAGACACCTGTTGGGGTCTGGTACCCAAAAAGTCGTCTGATCTTCGCCCAGTCTTGGGAAGGTGGCATATGGCACCCAAAGGTTGACACATACCTCTCCCAACTCTCCTGTTTCCGTCGTTTTATAAGCTGGCGAACGAGAGCACGGGGCCCCTCAAAGGATATTAGGTGCTCTAAGGAAGGGTTAGATTAGATTAGATTAGATTAGTACTTGTTCCATAGATCATGAATACGACACTTCGTAATGATGTGGAACCTATCAGGTTAATAAAAGGTATCTAGTAAAGATATTATATTAGATCAAATGTTACATGACGCTCAATATTTTTAATTTTTTTCGTGAGGTTGGGAAATTACCCACTTACTATATTCAAAAATTCATCTAGTGAGTAGAAGGAGTTGCCAACCTTGGGTAGTGAAGATCATCCTTTCTCCTGGTGTTGTAGCCATGTACACTGCTATTACTTTTGAATTCGTTCGGATTGTTTATAACAAATTTCATAAGTGAATATATATATTGTGAGGCTACAGTGAAGATTTCTAGCTCTTTAAATAAGTGTCTGCAGAATGATCTTGGATGAGCACCAGCAATTATTCTGATTACACGCTTTTGTGCAATGAACTCTCTTTTACTCAATGATGAGTTACCCCAGAATATGATGCCATACGAAAGCAGAGAACGAAAATAGGCGTGGTAAGCTAATTTACTCAGATGTATATCGCCAAAATTTGCAATGACCCTAATAGCATAAGTAGCTGAACTCAAACGTTTCAGCAGAACCTCAGTGTGTTTTTTCCAGTTCAACCCCCCATCAATGCAGGTGTTTTGGTGAAAATTGATTTATTGAATGTCGAAGTAGACATGTTGATAAGAAAATTGTTCCGATAATTACATGTAGACCATGGAATCCTGTTGCAACAAAGAATGTTGATCCATAAACTGCGTCTGCAAATATTTTAAATATTCTACCTTAGCTACCGATTTCTGATCGATGTCTATATTTATTAATGGGGTCATTCCATTTACTGTGTGGAACTGTATATACTGTGCTTTGTCAAAGTTTAATGAGAGTCCATTTGCAGAGAACCTCTTAATGATTTTCTGAAAAACATCGTTTACAATTTCACCAGTTAGTAGAGCTCGCCTCAGCGACTTCCGGCGACCACCAAGGGACTGTCTTTCGCCAGGGACACCCTAAAGAACGAGGGATCGGAATTTCCGCCGCAGAAACGATCTTTGTAGTGACCTGCTCAACGACAACATCGATGGCACCATGTGGGAGAGATTCAGTGGTGACAGGTAGGTGAATGCTTTCCAATATGCCTTGTTTAAAGCCCATCTGGGTCCCATCCATGGGCATGACGCCAGGGGAATGACAGGAAGATCGGGAAGTGGTCACAACCACACAGGTCGTCATGTGCTCTCCAGTGGATAGATGAGAAGGCCAGGACTGCAAACCGAGAGATCAATGGCCGAATATGTGCCATGTGCCACATGGAAATATGTGGGCGTACCTGTATTTGAGAGGCAGAGATCGAGTTGTAACAGTAAATTTTCGACCTCCCTAACTCGGCTAGTAAGCATGGCGCCACCCCACAAGGAGATATGCGCATCAAAATCTCCCAAAAGTAGGAAAGGTTTAGGGAGTTGATCAATCAGTGCAGCCAATACGTTCAGGGGTACTGCACCATCTGGAGGGAGATATATGTTGCAGACAGTTATTTCCTGTTCTTTTCCTTATCCTGACAGCCACAGTTTCAAGAGGGGTCTGAAGGTGCACAGGTTCACTTCATACTGAGTTCAGGACATAGACGCAATATCCACCTGAAACACTACTATAGTCGCTACAGCTCCTGTAACATGACTTATAGCCGCAGATGGCAGGGGTCTGCATTGCCGGGACCCCAGGTTTCCTGGAGGGCAATGCAGAAAGCAGGTGTAAAGCTTAACAGTTGCCTTAGCTCATCCAGGTGTTGGAAGAAACCGCCGCAGTTCCACTGGAGGATTACGTCATCATGAGACAGGGAAGGCATGAAACACTCAATGAGGCAGACTACGCCTCAGGGTCACCTGCTGCCATCAGATGAGTACCTGTGCGATCGACATCCATTGTGTCTGAGGGCCCAACGAGATCTAGGTCCTCAGTGGACGCCAGAATCTTCACCTCATCCTCAGACACAGAGCTTGTGCCTTGGTTTTTGGGGGTCTTTTTCTTTTTAGGTTTATCTCGCTGCTCCTTAGGTTTGTCCAGCTGTGAGGGCTTCACTGAGGAGGCCGGTGAAGCCCTACAACAAGCTACCTGTGGTTGTTTCAGCCACTGGCAGGTGTCAGCTTTGAGAAGTGGGGATTGACGTCCCTGATGGTTGGGGGGGGGGGGGGAGGGTGTTGCTCCTGAAGTAGCTTGACGTAATATGCACAGTATGTAGTCTCTCATATTTTCTCTTAGCCTCAGTCTAGGTCAGTCGATCCAGGATCTCGTATTCCATTATTTTTCTTTCTTTCTGGAGAACCCTGCAGTGCTCTTCACAGTTGACACAGATGGGAGGCAGAGCACAGGGAGTATTGGGATGTGAAGGACGTCCACAATCCCGACAGGTGACGCTGAAACTACAGTGGGAAGACACACGACCAAACTCCCGCATCGGGGGAGGGATATATGGCTTTATGTCGCGGTGGAACACCATCACCTTGATCTTCTCGGGTAATGTGTCACCCTCGAAGGCCAAGATGGCAACCTGATTGTCCCTTGGAACCCTGTGGATGCGCCTGATGAAATGGACACCTTGCCACTTTAAATTGACGCGCAGCTCATCGTCAGACTGCAAAAGAAAGTCCCTGTGAAATATGATACCCTGGACCATATTTAAGCTCTTATGGGGTGTGATGGAAGCAGAAACATCCCTCAGCTTCTCACAGGGGAGTAGTGCCCATAACTGGGCAGAGGATGCTATTTTGATCAAGACGACCCTGGCTGCATTTTGGACAAACCCTCCACCTCCCCAAACTTGTCGTCCACAAAAAACTGAGGTTTCATTGACAAGAAAGATTCCCCATCAACTTTCGTACATACGAGGTACTGGGCTGAATAAGCATCGCTGCCATCCTTAGCCTGGCGTTCCTCCCATTGTGTTGGTAGGGGGGGGGGGAGAAATTTGGGGTCATATTTCTTAGCATTGAAGTTATACCTTGAGTGCTTAGAGACTGCTGGTGTTTGACCACCAGCAAGCATAACGTACTGTTGTAAGTAGGCTGTTTATGTTTTCTTATTGGCAACGTTACATAGCGCTCTGTATGAAAATCACTGGCTGTGCTGTGTTCAGTCTGTGGCTAGTTTGCATTGTTGTCTGACATTGTAGTGTTTGGCAGCGGCAGCTGGATGTGAACAGCGCGTAGCGTTGTGCAGTTGGAGGTGAGCCGCCAGCAGTGGTGGATGTGGGAAGAGAGATGGCGGAGTTTTGAAATTTAATAGATGTACTAATATAAATATTTTATCCCTACAGATCCAGTAAATAATTTTATGATCTATTAAAAAAAACGAAGGAGCATAAAAAGACATTTCCCTTCACAGGAATTGCATACGGAATTTTCTTTTCAACTATTTGGTAATTTTTTTGGTAGAATAACTTCTTGTGGTGCACCACTTTAATTACATAGACATTACGATGTAGATATACATTTCCCTTGTCTGCATTGTTGTATTTAGTGTAATATTTTTTCTGCTTGGGCTTTGTCATGTTTAGATATAAGTTATTGCATTTGCTGCTGCTGTTTGCCAGGCATAGTGTTACTGAATTTGACTTTGTGTTACTCTGCTAAGCCAGTTTACTACTGATTTATTTTTCTTGTTTGCTGCTCATTGCCTTATATTAGTTGTAATATTGTTGCTTACTTTGCCAATTTGTATTTTTTTTTGTCCTTGCTGTTTGTGTTAATTTGTTATGTGCTGCTGCATTGCCTCGTCCCTTGGTATATATATCTGAGCTCAGTAGATTTAAGTTAGCTTAAGAGGGGGTAGACTATATAAGAAACTAACTATGATGAATCGGAAGAAATGCATTGAGAAGCTATAAGAAAATGGTTTGGCCAAAAAAGTATTTTGAAAGAGGATATGAGCAAAAAAGTAGGGTTTAGGGACAACAGGTTTACGTAGGATTTTCTTGGAAATAGATGATGAGGTAAGATAATGGAAAATAAATAATGAGGTAAGAAATATGTGAACATATAAATACAGAAAGCATGCTTGGATAGGATTTTTTTGGTGGAAACAAATGTGGAAATAAGACGAAAGCTCTATGGAATGAAGTTTTAGGTTGGACTGCAGTACCAAATGTTACACTGTAAACAAACCCTGCCCTTTCCTCTTGTGTTATTCTGCTATGTGCTTGTGTACTCTTGTATATTTGTGTTTTTCCTGTCTTTATGTGTTTAGCTGATATGAGTTACATTGTAAAAATTTTCTAATACTATGTTATTTACTTTGTAAAGATGTTTAGACATTATTTATTTGTTCTGTTTTGTTGCTCATATGTGAAGTTGATGTTACAAAAGTTATTCTGATCTTTATGTATGTACTTATGTCATAATTCTTGTAACACTGATGTGCATGTTTATTTCTATTCTTTTGTAAAGCCTGTTTTACTACAAATGTTATCTGTACTATTATGTTCTTTAATGATGTATTTTGTACCTTTGTTATTGTATTCTTATGTTACAAAATTGTAATTGACACCAGTTCATCAAATTAAGTAACTTGTAAGTTACATTTCACTGCACACGTTTCTGTTGGTCATAGTATATGGACAATATGTGAGAAGTAGGGACTGTTAGTGTTTGCACGTGTGTTAATAATTCAGGAAGGGACTGGGTCTGCACCTTTGATGACTCACCAATACCATACTCTCTACCAGAACTACAGTGGGTCTGCTCTTTGATGACCTACCAACCAATACACTTCAAATCTTCCACTGGCTCTGCAGTGGGTTTGCTCTGTTGTGGCCCATTACCTGTCAGCATGTCAAGAGTCAGCACTGTCTTTCCGTTGGAAGGACAACACTACTTCTTCAAGACTGCATGGAAATCCACTACTTAAGTGTGCATTTTCTTTTACTGCTCAGACTTTGAGAAAAACACTGCAATGTTACTGTGATGAATGATCAGGACTGTCTTTACGGACTGTCAGAAAATTTTAGCTTTTGACCAACATTGTATCAATAAGTGTGTGCCTTTGATTTCTTCGTTATTGTAATTATGAAAAATTTTATCAAATCATTATTGGCCACTGCCCAAAACAATTTGTAAAATTTTTTGTGGGGAGCATGGGGGCTATGTAAGTAGGCTGTTTATCTTTTCTTATTGGCGACGTTATGTAGCGCTGTGTATGAAAATCACTGGCTGTGCTGTGTGCAGTCTGTGGTTAGTTTGCATTGTTGTCTGCCATTGTAGTGTTGGGCAGCGGCAGCTGGATGTGAACAGTGCGTAGCGTTGCGCAGTTGGAGGTGAGCCGCCAGCAGTGGTGGATGTGGGGAGAGAGATGGCGGAGTTTTGAAATTTGTAAGACTGTATGTCATGAACGGATATATATATATATATATATATATATATATATATATATATATAATGACTTTTGATGACTATTAAGGTAAATACATTGTTTGTTCTCTATTAAAATCTTTCATTTGCTAACTATGCCTATCAGTAGTTAGTGCCTTCCGTAGTTTGAATCTTTTATTTAGCTGGCAGTAGTGGCGCTCGCTGTATTGCAGTAGTTCGAGTAACCAAGATTTTTGTGAGGTAAGCCATTTGTGAAACGCATAGGTTAATGTTACTCAGGGCCATTTTTTTAGGGTTTTTTGAAAGTCAGATTGTGTTGCGCTAAAAACATTGTGTGTCAGTTTAAGCACAGTCGTACATAATTTTTCAATAGGGGACGTTTCACTATGCTTCACTGCGTGTCATCCAACTTAGTGCCACCCACTCCACCCAGGGGCCCTCCCCACGGGCGCCACCAAGCCATAGCAAAGCTCACCTGGCAGAATGGCCATTGTTGGGAGTCCTGATGCCACAGGGTGACAGGCATCCACTCCTTGGCATACGTGGGGTGTTAACAGCACAGGCATCAGCAGAACAATGCCTGTGCGGTCAGGGAACTACAACCAACAGGGTACATGGTGGCCCCACGACAATGGACTGACTACTGTGATGGATATCAGGAGCAAACGAGCTAAGGAATCCATTATCGTCGACAGTGCAAAAAGCGATACTGCACAGGGGATGGAGGAAAACGCACCCAGGACGGTGACCTCGCCCAAGAGCTGGAAAATGAGTGAAAGTACAGATTCACGTTGATGAAGGATGCGAGAGGTCTCAGTGCATGATGGACACTATGCATCATGTTAGGCACCCTTCCCCAATTGGCTCGCTCTTCGGGAAAATTTTGAAAAATGGAGGTCAAACCCTACAGGGGACTATCACATAAAGGCTGAAACGTGTGAGACTCCTTTTAGTCGCCTTTTACGACAGGCAGGAATACCTTGGGCTTATTCTAACACCCGGACCCGCAGGGGGGAGTGGGGTAATGTTGGCGGTTTGTATGTCGTTAGTGAGTGAGATTGTCGGCTTCCCTGCTGTTAGTCAGCTACTGATAGCAGCTGGCGTATCAAGTCAGTGTTGCTGATGTGCAGGGTCTTTCCGATGTTGTCGCTTGTGGGTGTATGTTAGCTCGCCATAGGTGGTTATGCCATAGCCAGCAGTGTCTTTGGCCGCTTATGCTTCCACCTATGGTTTTGATCGCGGTTTCCCAGAATAAAGATGACAGGATTGTTCGAATGTCCCAAGTCCTTGTATAGTGGTGTGGCTAGTTTTTTGAATGCTTCCTTGAGGGTATCAAGGCGGTTTGATTGTGAAGATCCCAGTGCGAATGTAGCGTGGAGCGTTGCTAATGATGCGTTGCACTTTGTTCTGTATAACCTGCAGGCTGCGCTGGCGTGTAGGAGCTGCATGTCCCCAGACGGGAGCTGCATACGTCACCAGAAGTCTAATCAGTGTCATGAATATGGATCTCGGCACCCTCCTATTTAGTGTGCTTTCCCTATTGAGCAGATGTGTGGCAGAGAGCACTAGTTGAACCAATATCGTTTCTTGCCTTTCTTGTTCCATTCGAGTATGGTGGATGGGAAGGAGAACTCATCGTAGGTTCGTGGTTCGACTCTAAATTCTTCAAATTACTGTACCACAACCCCTTAAATGATGGAACCATTTCAATCATCGTAGGCTGTCAGTTTTATTCCTTTAATGCACCTGCATATAAATTACACTTCTGGCCCATGTTGTCGGAAGAAGTGACTGTCCCCACACAATATGAAACAAGTTTTTTTTTATTATTTTTATTATTTTTTTTAATGTGAGGCACACATCACCAATATCACACACTTGAAGACGACCTAATACCGAAATTGACTGTCACTGAAATTTATGTGCATGGTACTATAAACGAATAAAACTCTCAGGTTACGGTGGTTCAAATGGTTCCATCATTTAGACGTCCTCAATTCACTGATTTTTCTCTTGTAATCACTTCGTGAGAAGTATGTGGGAAGAAGTAATACGTTGCCTGAATCTTGTTGGTACTTTGGCTCCCTGACTTTTAATGGGACAAATCTCCGTGCTGCACAACACCTGTCTGCACTCAAGTTTGCTGTGCGTCTCCGAGAAGCTCCCGCGCTTACTAAACAAACATGCCGCTCTTCTTTGGATTCTGTCAATTTCTTCTGTTATCGTACCTGGGGACGTTCCCGGACTGCCGAGCAGTCCTCAAAAATCGGTGGCTGGGGTGTTCTGTAAGCCACTCTTTTTGTAGGTGAAACACATTTTCTTGTGATGCATTCAGTGAACCTGTCTGGCAGGTAGTTTCATGAGCTCACTGCATTTCACGTCGCGTCTGGATGGTCAATCACTCACACTGTACGATTCTTACCGTTTCCAGGGACGTATCGCCAATAGTGTAATAGAACAGCACTGGGTCTCTGCCACCTGTCTATGCCCAGTACACCACATACATTTACATTCAGGGTCAGCTGTCCTTGCACCAGTTCGACGAACCTCTGCAGGTCTTCCTGCAATTCGCTGCTGTCTGTTGGTGTTGGCTTTGTAACCTTCACTCAGATGGCAGCATCGGCTGCCAACAACCCGAGGATCTTCTCATGTCATCCACTAGATTACTTACATATACTTTACAAGTACAAGAATGTATTGCAAAATCTGTCAGTATCTTCATCAGATTTGTACTGTCTACTGAGTGGTCATCCCAAGTTTTTAATTACATTTTATTTGTGTTTCAGGCGCGAGATACCATGAAACAAACTCTCTGCAAAATGTATAATCCTCAAGAGGGGACACAGTGTGTATCATGGTTTACTGAAAAAAAGAATCGGACCTGTAGTGTCAGCAAACCATCAGAACTACACAAGACATCCATCGTCACGTTCGTCAATTCGTGCAATGGGCAAGGAAATCATGGAGAGACGTAAAGTGTTCGATGAAGATTGGAGTGGACGACCAAGAACATCTGAGGTAAACAGCGATCGCGTAAGGCAAGCCTTCGCTATACTGCTGCCAGCTGCCACGTTCAACAGTGCACAACATCCTGCAACAAATCGTTCGCTAGAACACTTGCAAAATGCAGTTTATTGGAAGCAAATGTTAAATCAAGACGAAAAGAATTTGCAGTTAACATGTTGGAACAAATGTCTGCTTAACAAATATTTCTTTACACGAGTTTGTTTCAATCTTTCATCTTTCACTAGAACTGAAAATGTACAATGTGACAATCTAGGGGTCATAAAACTCTCATGTAACTAGGGAAATTAAGCGACAGTGACCAAAAGGGAATGTGCAGTGCGGTATGACGTGTAATCGCTTCAAGCGACACTTTTCTTCGATGAGACACCAACAATTATAAATGTTTATCTGATTTTTTTGGCGGAATATGCGAGCCAGAACTGTATCACCAACCAATCAACATTTTCCAACAAGATGTTTCACCATCAGACTGTCGACTGAATGTTCGTATTCTCCTACATCAAATAATTTCAGCCCGGTCGACTGAAAGCTGTGATCCAATTCCGTTGCCACCACTCCATTGACCAGACAGCATTTCGCTCGACTTCTTTTCTGCCATTACGTTAAAGAATTCGTGTATCGAACAAAAGTGCAGTACGTCACTGATCTCAAACACAGCTTCATTTTTTTATTTCGCGATGTAAAAGTCGTATAACACTCACCGTCAGTTTATTAGAGTCAAGAACGACGTGTTTGCTTCTGTCGCACATTTCGGACAGTACGAGCAAAGACACTAGAGGAAAACCATCAGGAACAGGGAGCTGCTCACGTAGCATGTATTACAAGTCTGCGACCCAATTTCTGTCAGAACATTTCTCACGATACAGAATTTAGGTCATAAATAGCGATACACTTCGATCAGACACAGCACGTCTGGGACCCATCAAGACGGTATGTTTTCAGCGCTGAGTTTTGTTTGTTGCGCTACGGAAATCTCCATCTCACTTATCGACAACGTCGTAATGGAGGCGAAGCTGGTATTTACGGGCGTCCTTCTACGTTCCTGACAGATCCTTGAATCAGTCCTGAAGTGTCGATCCTTTGAAGCCTAGTTGCGTAACAGGTGTCAAATTTTGTTGGAGGACGGCTGAGAAACATTCTGCAAAACTCATTCAAGTTTGCTTGCAGGTTTCCCATCGGAATCATTACGCTTCCTCTCCACGAAATAAGGAGTGCAAAAATGCAAAAGCAACAAAGGACAAAGAGGGTCTCTAAAAGTTAAAAACTCGCAAACGTTGAAAGTGAAACCAATTTTTACGATTTTTATGTCCCTCCCCCCACCTCCAGCTCATAAACCGCCACCGCCCCCCCTTGCACAAACACACACACACACACACACACACACACACACACACACACACACACACAGAGAAAACTAATTCTATATTGCACCCGTACATTCAGCACCAAGGAACATTTTGATGATCAAAATTCTTCTGGGTGATGTGCCGCGTCATTTAATAAAACTTCAATCACAAAGTTAAAATCAGCCTTTCAACCATATTACAACGGCTTCCTCAGGGAAAGTCTTGCCATGAGGAAGACCTTTATAATACGGTCAAAACGTTGGTTTTAAGTTCATAATTAAATTGCTACGACGCGGTACAACACCCAGAAGAATCATAATCATCATGAAACCGGTCGTGGAAGCCTATGTAGTTGTGTCAGGGATCATTTTCTTACTGATATTCCTCAAGCTTCGGCTGAACTTTCCCAGATGCGTGATGTTTCGATTACTGTTGCAGGTATTTTTCGTCAAGGTGATGTTTTATTGAACACTATCTGTGCCCACCATGCGTTGAAATGTAACTTTTCTTTCTAGGTAGTAACACTTGCACAAAGCAGACACATTTAAATGCACAAAATAAAGAATTTTGAATATTAAACTGAATATGAAGAACTCTGCTCAAGCGCTTTGCCATTTACAATATTTGAGGTCTTTGTGTCTTCTGCAGTAACAAGTAATAATAATAATCGTCCCACTCGTGCGTATAAAATATATAAATGACCACGTGAAAAGCATGGATTTTCCAAATTTAATGCACACACTTGAATCCATTGACCTTGCGCCTTGTTGTTGGTCATTGAGAATGCTAGTCGAACGAGGAACTGCAGTCGTTTGCAATTATATGGTATGTCATTGGGAATGATGAAAATACGAGGAAGCAGCACATCATCTCCTTTTGACGTCTCATTCAGAACTGTCACTTCGCTGACATTTGGCATCATTTTTTTTGACAGTAAGCGTGGTTCCATCGCACAATTGTGTCACGCCCTTTCCCCTCGAAACCCTCAGACATATTGGTGCTAGGAGTATGTTACTGTCGCAGTAAATGTTTCCAAATAGCAAGTTATAAATGTACAAATTTTGGTAGAAATTCCTTTAGGCGTTACAGAGATATTTGCTGACTCTCTTTGAAACTGCAGCTCCATCGCCGTTCCTACCCCTACTCTAAGGGTGAAACCTAATTGTCAATGTCAGCGATAAGTCTAACGACCCCGGAAACTGTCGATTTTATCTTAAAAGGGCCGTTACCTAACATTTTTAGATATCACCTCTTCTCACCCCCAGCAACTACCCCTAGGAGTAATTGAGCCCCTCATAATATTTTCATACAAATAGTGAGTCATTTATAGGGAACAGTCAAATCAAAACGGGACAGATGGTAAAAAAGTAAGCAAACTGTTTATTATTTCAAAAGTAATCGTCATAAATGCTAACACATATATCACACTGTGAGACAAGTCGGTCACTGTCTTCATAAAAATTTATTTATTTACTTAATTATTTAATTAATTAATTTATTTAATTATTTAATTTACATTTTTTTTTTTTTTTTTTTGCTTATAGGCCATCAAGTTGATGCCTTTTGCAAACGTCATATATAGGTTGAGTAGATTACTATAGGTAGCACTGACATCCAGTAATGGTACGTACATTTGTCTTAGTTTTCTAATTATATTATGTGTTACAAGAGAGGGCAAGTAGATTAGAATTCGCTTAGTGAATATAAACATTTATTTACTAAGAAGACTTTTAACATCCTTTGGAACAGCTTTGGTTGACAAGTTTTCAAACCTTGTGGCAGCTTGTTGAACCATATCTGTCCATTAAAACAAGGAGTATTATCTTAATTACAGAATGTATGTATAGCCACCTATAAAATTGTTGTCAAATTTGTCACGGTTTCGACAGCACTAAGGCGGTCTTCATCAGAATAAAAATTACGTAGGATTACTTGTAACCACACCATAGGTGAGACACATCTGAGCAAAAATGCTCTTGTCAAATTGAAATTATCACAGGAATAAAATTTAAACTGTAAAAATATAACATGTTTGTCAATTGGCGTAAAATATTCCATCGCAAAACAGTGACAGTCGCGAGGTCGCTTAGTGCCAGGAACTGTATGAAACCGCCGCTACCGTCACACTAGACGGCTGCCTTGGCCTGTTAGCCGTCTAGTGTCTTTCATATGTGTGTTTAAGTAGTCGGGGTATAATGTTAAGTATCTCACAAACAATTTTTTGTGGGTGAGAACGAATATGTAAAACTCATTGAAAACACAATTAAATTGATTATTAAGGAAGCAGAAAAAGTAACTAAATATCTGCTTTGTGACAGAAGACTAGCACGTAGCTTAGAATTTCTTCATTATTGGGCTGCAGACTCTGTCATGCCTTCAAAATCGATATCTTTAGTTGGCCTATTTTTATTGATAAACTGCTGAATTAGTCGTGCTTGAATCACAGTGGACCGAAGATAATTCTTAATTAATTTGACTTTCGGAAAAAAAAGAATTATCTTACGCAGCGCTATGCAAAAACACAGAGAGTTAAGATAAATCTTAACGACAACATAAACATGGGAAGAGTTTCGGGAAAAATTCTTATTTCCGAAATTTCTGCAAGGATACCGTCTTCAGGTATCTCATAATAATTGGCAACTGATTTTTGTCGAATTATGGGAAGTTTCATTCCTGGAGTTTTAATAAAAAAATGGTTCAAATGGCTCTGAGCAGTATGGGACCTAACATCTGAGGTCATCAGTCCCCTAGAACTTAGAACTACTTAAACCTAACTAACCTAAGGACATCACATACATCCATGCCCGAGGCAGGATTCGAACCTGCGACCGTAGCGGTCGCGCGGCTCCGGACTGTAGCGCCTAGAACCGCTCGGCCACTCCGGCCCGTGGAACGTGGGGACCAGCCCGGTATTCACCTAGTGGGATGTGGAAAACCGCCTAAAAACCACATCCAGGCCCTCGTCGTTAATCCGCTGGGCGGATTCGATCCGGGACTGGCGCGCCTACTCGAGTCCAGGAAGCAGCACGTTAGCGCTCTCGGCTACCCTGGCGGGTGACGTTTGTCTATGTATATTAATGACTTTTTTTTTTTAAAAATGTGGGTCATTACTTATTGAACGACCCTCGTATAAAGAACTAATGTAACTATATATGACGGTAGTATCTGTTCCCGAAAGAACAGTTACTGTAGATGACCATGCAGCTTTGCTAGAATGAAACGATAATTAAATGGACACCCTGGCTCCAACCAGGCGTTGATATACTTCATTGGGGACATGTTGAAAATGTGTGCCCCGACCGGGGCTCTAACCCGGGATCATCTGCTTATGTGGCAGACGCTCTACCCATCTGAGAACTAATGAGTGTGTGTGTATGTCTGTCTGTGTGTGTGTGTGTGTGTAGCTTAATGCAGCTGACGACTTTATTTGAGTGTGAGCAGGGAACCGGCTACCTGCCAGCTGTTACTGCATGCAGTTTAGGGAAAGCACGCGGCGGCGAGTTACGGCGGACTATTAGCGCGGCAACTCCCGGATACTTGCTAGGGGCCCAGCTGCGGCGGTGCGGGCCGCCTAGTCTGCACGGCGAGGGCGAGAGGTGGGCGGCGTTAATATTAGCGGCGGCCGGCCGCTTTGGTGGGCGGCGCGTGACAACTTGTTGACGCTTCCTGGAAGCCGGCGCAGAGTACGTGCCGCGGCCCAAGGGTGCGCAGGACGCGGGACGTAAACATCCTGCGGCCAAGGCGGCCACCGGGCCAGCGGCAGAACCTGCCGGCTCTGCTCTGTGTCCCGGCGCGCGCTAAATCCGGAACGCGCAGACATTGTGGCAGGACCGCCACAACTTTGTGCTCGTCCGCCGCGGCCGGCCGCCGGCCATCGGCTCTGGGCGCCCCGGCCGGTACTGGCAGGTGCCGGCGCCTGCACCGCAGGGACTTTCGCAGCTACCGATGTTGTGGAAGCCTGCTTGCTCATTCTACAATGAGGTGACAAAACTCATGGAATATCGATATGCACATACACAGATGCCAGTAGTATCATGTACACAAGGTATAAAATGGCAGTACATATTTTTATTCCATGTTACACAGAATAGTAAAACTTCCATTATGTAAAATTGAAGTGAGAAAAGAGCTTGACATATTAAACAGGTCGCCCTTGCAAATAATTATGATCCAGATATAGTTAACTCCATACATAGCAAAATTAAAAAGAAGATAAAAAGGAGCGAGAAACGGCAGGAAAAACTGACTTCTGAAAAGGATAAGTACACCACTATGAAATATACAGGGTGTCAAAAAAAAGTACGGCCAAACTTTCAGGAAACATTCCTCACACACAAAGAAAGAAAATATGTTATGTGGACATGTGTCCGGAAACGCTTACTTTCCATGTTAGAGCTCATTTTATTACTTCTCTTCAAATCACATTAATCATGGAATGGAAACACACAGCAACAGAACGTACCAGTGTGACATGCATCCACCCTCCGTCGCATGGAATCCCTGATGCGCTGATGCAGCCCTGGAGAACGACGTATTGTATCACAGCCGTCCACAATACGAGCACGAAGAGTCTCTACATTTGGTACCGGGGTTTCGTAGACAAGAGCTTTCAAATGCCTCCATAAATGAAAGTCAGGGGGGTTGAGGTCAGGAGAGCGTGGAGGCCATGGCATTGGTCCGCCTCTACCAATCCATCGGTCACCGAATCTGTTGTTGAGAAGCGTACGAACACTTCGACTAAAATGTGCAGGAGCTCCATCGTGCATAAACCACATATTGTGTCGTACTTGTAAAGGCACGTGTTCTGGCAGCACAAGTAGAGTATCCCGTATGAAATCATGACAACGTGCTCCATTGAGCGTAGCTGGAGGAACATGGGGCCCAATAAAGACATCACCTACAATGCCTGCCCAAACGTTCACAGAAAATCTGTGTTGATGACGTGATTGCACAATTGCGTGCGGATTCTCGTCAGCCCACACATGTTGATCGTGAAATTTACAATTTGATCGCGTTGGAATGAAGCCTCATCCGTAAAGAGAACATTTGCACTGAAATGAGGATTGACACGTTGTTGGATGAACCATTCGCAGAAGTGTACCCGTGGAGGCCAATCAGCTGCTGATAGTGCCTGCACACGCTGTACATGGTACGGCAACAACTGGTTCTCCCGTAGCACTCTCCATACAGTGTCGTGGTCAACGTTACCTTGTACAGCAGCAACTTCTCTGACGCTGACATTAGGGTTATCGTCAACTGCACGAAGAATTGCCTCGTCCATTGCAGGTGTCCTCGTCGTTCTAGGTCTTCCCCAGTCGTCAGTCATAAGCTGGAATGTTCCGTGCTCCCTAAGACGCCGATCAATTGCTTCGAACGTCTTCCTGTCGGGACACCTTCGTTCTGGAAATTTGTCTCGATACAAACGTACCGCGCCACGGCTATTGTCCCGTGCTAATCCATACATCAAATGGGCATCTGCCAACTCCGCATTTTTAAACATTGCACTGACTGCAAAACCACGTTCGTGATGAGCACTAACCTGTTGATGCTACGTACTGATGTACTTGATGCTAGTACTGTAGAGCAATGAGTCGCATGTCAACACAAGCACCGAAGTCAACATTACCATCCTTCAATTGGGCCAACTGGCGGTGAATCGAGGAAGTACAGTACATACTGACGAAACTAAAATGAGCTCTAACATGGAAATTAAACGTTTCCGGACACATATCCACATAACATCTTTTCTTTATTTGTGTGTGAGGAATGTTTCCTGAAAGTTTGGCCGAACCTTTTTGTAACACCCTGTATAGGCAAAACACCAGATAAAATCGAAAATATATTCCGAAGAAACGGGGTTAAAATTGCGTTTAGGACTTCCGATAATTTAAAAAGGCTAGTGAGTCATAACTTGCCACGGAAAAGTAATAAATATAGTAAATCGGGGGTCTACAAAATATCATGTCATGAATGTGAAAAAAGCTATATCGGACAGACAGGCACGTCCTTTGATGTAAGGTTCAAAGAAAACACGTATCCCACTAATAAGACAGCGCTAGGCTTACATATGCAAGAGGAGGATCATAATATTGGTAACATCGACGAACAACTTCAAACTCTACATGAAGTTACAAAAAGTAAACGATTAGACATTTTAGAACAACTGGAGATTTATGTTATGAGACGCAGAGAACCTTACATACTCCACAATGAACAGAATAAGTTTCCAACAGAAGCATACTTCAACATTTACGGCGTTCTTCTCATTTGAGCGAATCGTTTTTACAACATGCGTGCTTCAGCTGAGGATGGAGCCTTCCCGCGGTCGAGTATTGCACTGTCTATTGCGGGCCGCAGCAGATGTGAACAACCTCTAAGGCGGAGGAGCGTGCCAGCCACCTGTAGCAGAGCACTACACTCGTCGTCCTGCCCGTGTCGTACTAATAGACAACGCCATAAACAGGCAATAGCCGGAAATACAGCGCCATCGGGCGTCAGAAGTACGCTCTACAAGTGCTACTACTATGTTCAACTATAGCAATGTTTTCTCCTTGTCCTGAAATGTTATTTTACTGATATAACGATCTCTTCTGCAATCTTAAATTTTATGTACATTTGATCTAAATATTAACAGTAAATTTGTATATTTTAGGCTTTTTAAAAATTTATCTTATAGAGGACGCGCGCATCTAGCGCAAAGAGGGTGAACAAATTCTAACAAAATTTTTATATCTAGATAAGATCAGTGTTTTACATTTTATAGCTAGTTTGACAACGCATGAACCTGTGTTCAGTGTATGCCACCTTTAGGCATGAACTGTATGTACTTCGCATAAATTCAGTTAGATTACTAATAAGCGCACTTAAATATTGCTCTTATTTTTAGGTTTTAATATAAATTTTCTTTTGTATTGTTTTAGAATCTGAAGATGGTCATTGTATGACCGACACCGGTTATGACTGTGTCATAAACATGTGATTGCGTCCATAAATAAACAAAAAATTTTACAAAAGAATCAATCACGCATTCCATAGACAAAATGTCGTTTTTTCCAAAAGGGCAGTGCATTGGCGGAGCTGTCATTTGTACTCATGTGATTCATGTGAAAATGTTTCCAACGTGATTATGACAAGGAATGGTACTTGGGGCTGGACGCATTGGACATTCCATTTCGTAAATCGTTAGGGAATTCAATATTCCGAAATCCACAGTGTCACGAATGTATAGAGAACACCAGATTTCAGGCAATACTTCTCACTATTGACAACGCAGTGACCGGCATCCTTCATTTAACGACTGAGAGCAGTGTAGAGTTGTCAATGGTAAAAGACAAGAAGTAATTCGTGAAATAACAGCAGAAATCAGTACAGTACATACGACGAACATATCCATTAGGACAGTGCGGCGAAATTTGGCGTTAATAGGCTACGGCAGCAGAGACAGTGTATTCCCCTTTCACACAAATTAATGGGTGAATGGGTGTATGGGGTCTAGTTCAAACTATTTTTAAGTAATGTACAAGAACCGAAAGGAAAAATAGGAATGGAAAACCAAGAACGAAGTGGTAGGGTTATAAACAGTATAAGACAGGGGTATAATCTTTCAGGTTCGTTGTTCAATCTAAACAACGAAGAAGCAGTCACTAAAATGAAAAAAATGTTCGAGAGTGTAATTAAAATTAGAAGTGAAATGTTTGCAATGATAACATTCGTTGATGACTTCATTGTTTTCAGCAAAAGTGAGGAAGAACTGCATGACATGGACAGTCTAAAGAGGACGCACTATGGTTTGACAATAACCTATTGAAAGGCAAAGTAGCAGAAATGAGATTGGTAAAAAGAATTAAACTAAAACTTTCGGATTACGGAGTAGACGAAGTGAAGAAACGAATTCTGCTGGCTTTAAAGCTTGAAAGCAAAGTAAAGTGACAGACAAACAAAGGACATAAAGAGCAGACAGGTAAGGAAGACATTCCTGGTCAAAAGAAGTGTACGTGTACTAGTATCAGGCATAGGCTCTATTTGGGGAAAAAGTTTCTGGGAGAATACGTTTGGAGGACTAGCTAACATGAAACAAATGGGGTCGTTGCGAAATATCTGTACAGTAGGCAGTCAATTTTCATCTGATTGGGAATTAATTATATGTGATTTTCCTCAAGGTCCCATCTTGGGTCCACTGCATTTTCTTGTGTACCTTAATGACCTTTCGTCTGTTACATTGCCAGATGCTAAGTTTGTTTGTTTGTAGATGAGACAAACATTGCAATAAGTAGCAAGTCAAATGCAGATTTAGAAACAGCTGCTAATCAAACTTTCACTAACATTAATATGAAGACATGCAGATCGAAAAGGTTGACAGTATTAAGTTTGTGGGATTACAACTCGATAATAAATTCAGTTGGGAAGGGCATACCACAGAATTGCTTAAGCACCTAAACGAGTCTGTATTTGCAGTGGAAATGACGTCAGGTGAAGGAGATATAAATATAAAAAAAACTTGCATACTTTGATTACTTTCATACGGGATCATATTCTGAGGTAACTCATCAAACCGAGCAAAAGGTTTTATCGTACAAAAGCGTATAATAAGAATAATTTGTGATGTAATTCAATAACATCATGTAGAAACCTGTTCAAGGAACATAGTATTCTAAACACTGCTTCTAAGTATATTTATTCCTTAGTGAAATTTATTGCAAGTAATATATCTCTATTTCCAAGCAATAGCTCAATACATAATATCAATACTAGGAATAAGAAGAATCTACATAAAGATCTAAAATCTCTTACCTTGATCCAAAAAGGTGTCCAGTACTCAGGAACAAACGTTTTCAATAAATTGCCAGCAACCTTTAAAAGCTTGGCTTCAGATAAAGCACGGTTTAAACAGAATTTAAAGACTTTTTGATAGGTAACTCCTTCTACTCTATAGATCAATATCTTGACAGAGACTGTTAGGCCAGCTTAAGTAAAAATGTCTGTTAGATTTCAGTTTTGACAGTATTTGGTCACAAAAGTCAAGATTAGGTATTTTGTGTATGATAAATTTATTAATAGTACATAATTAGGTTTCATTCTGACAGCGTATTAATTCTGTAAATGTTAGCTGTTCCAGTTTACTGTGTTGTATTCACTTATTTTGAGAATCACCTGACGAATTATTATCGGAGTAGTAAGTATTATACTCAAATGTTTTATGTTTTTTTATGTTATACTTTCTGACATGTTCCACACCCAAGAGAATCATCTTATTTTTTGGGTCTATAGAACGAAAACTGAATGTAATTTAATCTATTCTAGATACCTTTGTGTGGAAGTGAGTCATGGACTGTGGAAGTGACTCATGGACTGTACTAAAACCGAAGAAACTAGAATCGAAGTTACTGTGATGTAGTGCTATAGAAGGATGTTAAAAATTGGAGCCGGCCGCTGTGGCCGAGCGGTTCTAGGCGCTTCGATCCGAAACCGTGCTGCTGCTACGGTCGCAGGTTCGAAACGTGCCTCGGACATGGATGTGTGGGATGTCCTTAGGTTAGCTAAGTTTAAGTAGTTCTAAGTCTAGGGAACTGATGACCTCAGATGTTAAGTCCCATAGTGCTTAGAGCCATTTGAACCATTTATTACTTCTTCGTACTTCGTGTGGATGCACTGATAATGCTGATAATGGAAAATGGGGAGCAGATTGACAAGAAGAAGGAAGAGGACGACAAGCATGTGTTAACACATCAGGGAATAACTTTCATGCTAATTGATGGAACTGTCGAGGGTAAGATCGTAATATATCCAAAAATAGTGGAGGTGATTGGATGCAAGTGCTACTCCTAAATGAAGAGGTTAGCACACGGGAGGAATTCTTGGAGCACTGCACCAAACCGAAGACAGATAATCTCCCTCCCCCCTCCCAAAAAAGAAAGTTTATTTATAGCCGAGATCAGCGACAACGTTACACCTTGACTCCCTCTGGCGTGACGAGAAACGCAAAGTAGGCAGCCAGAGGCAGTTGCGTGTGGGGACAGAGGGCGTGCCGCCCACGCGGGTCTGGCGCAGCCTCCAGAAGCAGGCGGTCTGCGCCGTGCCGTATGACGGCCGCGTTGTCCATTGTACTGATGCAAATCAGCGTGCACTGCGCTTGTCCGAAGCGCACGCCACACGCGCTGCAGCGAAACCGTACTCCTCTGACGCAGCAGACAGCCACTGCCTAACATTCTTCCACCTGTGGAAAAAAACACTAATGTTTCTTCTGTAGCTACAGCTGCGCTCTGCAGTGAACATCAGTAGATTTCGCGGGCTGTATTTATGATGTCACTACCGTAGCCCTCGTATCCTGTTAATTTAGGAACGCGAAAGAACAGCTTTTTTAAGCCCCTGTATGAACCCCCCCTCCCCCCCCCCCCCCAATCCCACTTTCTTCTATCGTCACCATCAATTCACGATGTACACTGAAGCGACAAATTCAGATATGTGTAAACAGGCCGAATACAGCGCTGTGGTCGGTAACGCTATGTAAAACAACAAGTGTCTGGCACAGTTGTTAGATCGGTTACTGCTCCTACAATGGCAGGTTATCAAGATTTAAGTGGATATGAACGTGGTGTTACAGTCGGCGCACGAGCGATAGGACACACCATCTCCAAGGTAGGGATGAAGTGCGGAATTTTCCGTACAACCATTTCACGAATGTATCGTGAATATCAGGAATCCCATAAAGCATCAAATTTCCGATATCGCTGCTGCCGGAAAAAGAGCCTGCAAGAATCTGACCGACGACGACTAAAGAGAATCGCTCAACGCGACAGAAGTGCAACCCTTCCGCAAAATTGCTGCAGATTTCATTGCTGGGCCATCAAGAGGTGTCGGCGTGCAAACCATTCAATGAAACATCTTCGATATGGGCTTCCGGAGCCAAAGGCCGACTCGTGTACCCTTGTGACTGCACGACACAAAGCTTTACACCTCACTTGGGCCCATCAACTCCGACATTGGACTGTTGATGACTAGAACACGTTGCCTGGTCGGACGAGTCTCTCCTCAAATTGTATCGAGCGGATGGACATATACGGGTATGGAGAGAACCTTATGAACCCATGGACCCAGCATGTCAGCAGCGAGCTGTTCCAGCTGGTGGAGGTTTGTAATGGTCTGGAGCGTCTGGAGTTGGAATGATATGGCATCCCTGATACGTCTAGATACGGCTCTGACAGGTCACACGTACGCAAGCATTCTGTCCGATCACCTGCATCCATTCACGTCCTTTGTGCATTGCAACGGACTTTCGCAATTCCAGCAGGACGATGCGACACCCCACACGTCCAGAATTGCTACAGAATCGTTCCAGAAACACTCTTCTGAGTTTAAACGCTTCCGCTAGCCACCAAACTCCCTAGATTTGGACATTATTGAGCATATCTAGGAACCTTGCAACATGCTGTTCAGAAGAGATCTCCACCCCCTCGTAATCATACGGATTTATGTTTTGTTTTGGTTTGCTTTAGGGTGCAAAAAACAGAAGGGGTCGTACGCGCCCAAGTAAAAACTATAGATCGCAGAGAGGAGTTAAACGACTATAGTCCCAATGGACAGAATAGGAGGCAGCTTAAAACCGGCAAGTGGAAAAACGGCTAAAAAACACCATGCAGAAATGGAGGTCCAAAACTAAAAATTAAATGGCCTTCGCCATATTGCTTCGGCGGGTAAAAAGTAAAACGCGGTCGACAGCCCGCGCGTCATTCGCTAAGCTGATAAATCAGACGGCAAACACAAGCTGGAACGTAAATCGTTAAAAAAAAAGAGCATTCCAGCAGGAAGTAGTGGACAGTTAAAATTTGGGCACAATGTGTACAAAATGATGCGGCAGCGCCACTTAGCAAATGATGATGGCTAAAAAGGCAGTGCCCAATACGCAGATGAGTTAAAGAATCTCCTCCCGGGGGAGGGCCGAGAGGAGGTCGTCCAAGGCGCTGGTAGAGCCTTAATGAGCCAAAGTTTATTCTCGTGGAGGGAGGACCATTGGCGATGCCAAAGGGACACCATCTCCTAACAGATGGCCACGCAGAGATCTTTGGAGGGAATATAGGTACTTGCGGGCTGAGGTATGAGGACTGCAGACCTGGCAGCAGCGTCAGTAGCCTCGTTTCCTGGCAGATCGACATGACCAGGGAGCCACAGAAACGTGACACTGGCTCCACCAAGAGTGAGCAAGTGACAGTTGGCCTTGACCCGCTGCACTGAGAGATGAGAAGTGTACAGCGCACATTGGCTTCGGAGGGCACTGAGTGAGTCTGAGCAGACACAACTGGAAAGGCTGTGTCGCCGGATGTACTCCGTGGCCTGATACATGGCAAAGAGCTCGGTTGTAAACACTGAGGAGTGCTCCAGAAGCCGACATCGAAAGACAGGGGTGCCAATGATGAAGGTACACCCGACCCCATGGTCAGTCCGAGAGTCATCAGTGTAGACAAAGGTTCACGACCCCAGAGCTGAACTGGAAGTCGCATGGGGGTAACAACAACAGAACTATAGGTACCAGACAGGAGAACACAGGGTTTGCGACTAGCCAGTAACTTGCGAGCAACTGGATAAGGCACCTTTTCCTTTACCTGGATCTCTTCAACAGTCCAGTCTTCAAGAATCACTGGACACTCCTGAGAGACGGGGTGAAGGAGGTGGACAACTGCCCTCGTGTGCATCCCTACCACAGGTGACACATATGGCTGTGTGTCGACAAGACGTTCTAGTGTGGTTAAAATGATGACACTGGTAGCAGCACATCAGGTTCAGAATGTATGGCCAGATGGTGATAATTTCATGGCCTGCTTTGAGCTTGGATGGAAACACCACTCTATCAATTGTGAGAAAGAGAGTGCAGTAAGGCACTAAGGAGGAATCTACCTTTTTCATTACACGATGATTGGCAATGACAGCCTGATCAGAGAGGTAATATTGTATTTTGGCCTCGGTTAGACCGTCGAGCAGGCTCGTGTAAATTACACAATGGGAAGAATTCAGAGTTCTGTGGGTCTCGACACGAACAGGGTAACTGTGGAGAAGCGAGGCAGCAAGCAGTTGTTGTGCTTGAGAATCTGAAGTGGTCTCGAAAAGCAAAGTCCAGGATTTCACAGGGCCAGTTATTGCATCTACACCTTTCTGAATAATAAACGGATTTACCATGGTGAACGACTGACCATCTTCAGTAAGTGAGACCATGAGGAACCGTGGTGCAGCGGGAAGGGTCTTTAAATCATTAGCCTCGTTGCGTTTACGTTTTGTAGAAGGTGAATGGGAAGATGATTGACTCATCATGAGGAAATCCCCCATGATTGTCAGCGTCTCCGATGGTGCACTCCTTCCAACTGGGGGCACCCACCTTGGGTCACACTTCCTGAGCACCTGACGGAGGGACCAAACGGCCTCCCTGGGCCTGGCCTGTTAACAGGGGGTACGTGCGAACCCTACCTGTCGACCCGCAGCTGAGAATTACGTGTTACCCAGTCTTCTGTTACGCGTCAGACCCGTGAGCTGGCCTTCAGGAGCGCACAGGGAGGAAGAATAAAAAAAGGAATTGTCAAACGCCGAAGCGGAGGAATGAGAGGACAAGGAAAACGAAGAAAGGAAAAGGGAGCGAAAAACAAAGGTGAGACTCTTCGCACGTCACCGACAGAATGCAGAACATTCCCGAGAATACCCCAGAAATGTTCCCCAAGGGAGGGAGAAAAAGAATAGAAAGAGGATAGACATGCAGCACAGAAAGGAAAAAGTGTTCCATAGGCAGGGGCCTGTGGTAGCCAAGCACGAACTCACCAAAGAGTGGCGAGCCCCCAGGGGGGAACGGATTTATGGACAGCCCTACAGGGTTCATGGTTAGTTCCCTCCAGCACTTCTTCACACATTAGTCGAGTCCATGCTACGTCGTGTTGCGGCACTTCTGCGTGCTCGCGGGGGCCCTACACGATAACAGTTTCATTGGCTCTTCGGTGTATATGTACTGCCTCATTCCTCATGGAACGTATGTTCTCGTAGTTTGAACTGTAAGCTTCTGCATGATGTTTCCTGAAGCGTTTACCATTGGAGTTGGACCAGTGACGCTCTCCGTATAGCAAGTTGCGTGCCGCTGTTGTTTAGATTTTCTTCATTCGCTTTACTAATGCTTGGTCTAGAAACTGCCTAATGTGCTGGAGAATTACATTCCCTAATGATTCCTCCAATCAATCTCTTTATGAAGTCTGCTTTTTCTACTGGACCCAGTTTTTAGTGGCTGGCAGTGAAAGGCTGGATTTTAGCAACTGACTAAGTTGGGAGAGTAACCTTTATTGAAGAATTCATTTGCGATTGTAATATCGAATGCTACTTCGTAGACGCGAGCATGTCAGCTTAACAGACAACGTCAGGCACCACGGATCAGTATAAGAACCAGGGCCCTTTTACAACGTTACCACCCTTCAAATACGACAGACAGCACAACAAGACTAGAGACGTTATATGAGAAAAGGTACCACCACAGCTGTATATGGAGAAAGTATTTATTATGTCACACGACTTGTTTCGTCGGCACATTGCGGCCATCCTCAGGCCCTGTTTAACAAAGAATAATAACACAATGCCAGTCTTTGAAAACAAACAACTATAAAAGAACGAACACTTAAATTTATGGTACTGTTGTATATTAGCTGAAGTAACCTTAAGGTAATATTCTACGAAGTACCAATGGAGCACACATGTCAATACCTCCATTTTCTTCTGCTCTAGTCTAGAAACGTATAAGCCTATAAAACACAGACACAGAATGAACCTGAATCACAGTCACAAAACACATGGCTCTCGTCATATACGAAAACAATGAACATCTAAAAAGCAACTTCCGCTCCTTTCAAACCAATCATTATAACAACGAAATATACCACACTTACAAATTTAACAAAGGGTTTCAAGTATCAGGCATGATCCAACTAAAACTGTTCATTAATGTTTAAAGACATATGCCAAAGGTGCATACGTAATACAAGAACCTAACGGTAAAAGTGAAACAACCTGGTACAGACTGACCGCAGACCCATTGCAAAAATGGAAACATTGACAAATCTGCTGTATTGATACTTCGTAGAATATTACCTTAAGGTTACTTCAGCTAATACACAAGAGTACCATAAATTTATGTGTTCGCTGTTCTGTAGTTTTTTATTTTCCAAATGTTGACATTGTGTCATTGTTCTTTCATAAAAAGGGTCTCAGGGTGCCGCCGCAACTAGTCGTGTGATAGAATAAAGACATTCCCAAGAGACAGTTGTGGTGGTAATTTTTCTCACATATATCATCAAATGAAGTCGCTCGCCCATGCAATAAGATGGACATCTGTAAACTAGAGATCTTGTATCAAAGATATTCTGAAAAGATTTTACTTTGAAATTCCATAAATGCAGTTTTAACAAATTAATGTAGTGTTTTTAAAAATTAAAATCGACAGATTGTCATTGAATAAAAAAATGAAAAATTAGCTCCAAATTCTACCAGTACCTGAAAAGTGAACTGTAGTCATTGTAGCAATAAAATCTTAGTTTAAATGATCAGTTTCAACACTTGCCTTTTTAAAACAGGTTTCTATCTTAAAATTAATTAAGTTGGATTCAATTTATTCTCGCCGACGAGAATTGCCCCACCATAACAAATTACACCATATTTTACAGACCTTAGCAATTTACACCACGTTAACAGCTGTTGAACATCTGGTCATCGATCACCACAGGACAAAACAACAGATAACTACGAGCACCCACTGCACCATCTGAACGGTACAGTGTTACGTACATTGCTATCCACATGCAGAAGGATCAGCCCAGCTAATTTTCTCTCGCGTAGCTTAGCGCTTATTAAGATGGATATATTTTGAAATAGGCCAGCTTAACAGAGGTAGGTTTACGACTCATAACTAAGCAGCTAACTAGCCTAAAAGACGTGGTGCACTACATCTAGCTAAGAATTAGGGGGCAACCCTATTGGGCGCAAGAAAAGTCTTATATTTGCACTTTTAATTAGAAACACAGTGGCACTAATATCAAAAGGCCACGCCATTTGTGCCGCCCGAAGTGGCCGTGCGGTTCTAGGCGCTGCAGTCTGGAGCTGCGAGACCGCTGCGGTCGCAGGTTCGAATCCTGCCTCGGGCATGAACGTGTGTGATGTCCTTAGGTTAGTTAGGTTTAACTAATTCTAAGTTCTAGGGGACTAATGACCTCAGAAGTTGAGTCCCACAGAGCTCAGAGCCATTTGAACCACGCCATTTGTGCCTTATCTCAAATTATGAAATCTTCGGTTCTTTGCTTACACTGAATGTGACAAACTGCCAGTACTCTTCCTGCTGTATTTCACCAGAATATATATGGCATGTAATACTTTCAAAGGCAATGACGTTAACGGCACAATCCTCCGCTTTTACCTCGCGTGTGGTGCTGGAGAGACAAGTCCGAGCAAGAAACGCAAATTTAATCTTGCTCGATCAACACTCATGCATAAACCTGTAATCACGTCCCGCCTCAGGAGTATAAAACGTCAAGTGAAGAGCTCCTATAGCAATAAGCACAGACAGAGAGAAACGGAGAAGTGACGACCCACGGCTTGCTGTTATCCTCATGTCAGTGACACAGAATAACAGCAATACCCCGTGATGACGGTGCAGGAACTCACGTGGGCCGCTCTTCCGTGCTAGCAGTTGGCATCAGAGACAGACGACACTGACCTTGCTCCGCGCCTGTCGAAGGTGCACACAGCCGACCAGACAAAGCTCATAATTAATTTGTAACGTCTGCTGTCCAGAAGCTTCCACAGAATACCAGTCCTGGTCGCTCCACACCCTACGGCACCTCTTTTCACCATAAGATAATTTCCCTAAGCAAGTGAACACTCGCCATAACAGCCAAGGAGCTCGCAGTTGCGGCAGCCCTGTACAAAATCCAAATTCAGCACCACCTGCAACTCCATCGACCAGAGCGTGTCTACAGAGAGCTAAGAGCAACTACCGCGACGACACTGGACTAAACGGATAGCAGACCCAAGGTGCGACGCAAAACCAACCAGTTTAGCATAATGAACGGTATTCATTCAATAGCCGGTTATCTGCCTCTTGTGTCAAAGACCCCTGCACTACTGTGATACCACTGCTGTCGAACAGATAATTCAATAAATCATGCGGAAACCATATGTTCAAGAACTGTAAATCAGTGACGTGGCCACGCATACTCTTAACGCCTTGCCCTGTTATGCCCGAGCCGCACCACACTACTTCCGCTATAAACAGGGAGGCCTTACTTGCAAAAAAGTGACAGTGCCGGCAGGGTGCTCCTTGCCTCGGCCGTCCACTACGTGTTCGCCACATTTTCAAAAGATCATTACTGTTACCACAATTTTGTAAGACTCTTAAACTGATAATGTAAGTTACCAATAATCGCTTTTTCTCAGTTAGTAACATTAATGTGGTGGAGGTTATGGGTTCCTCACGTAGTCCAACCACTATAGACAGACATATGTCGTGCTTTGTCCCGTAGATCGCTGATGATAAGAGTCAGACATATACGTAACAAATGATAAATATCCCATGAAACTGTCTTCTCCAAGTTGTAGATAATACTTGCAGTAGTCCAGAAATTGCACCATTACAAACAGATAAATGAATTAACTGTCAGCTTGACACAGCAGTAACTACACAAGGGCTATTACAGCGCTGTACACAGTATTATTATTATTATTATTATTATTACTATTACTATTAGCGGCTGTGGTCAGGCGTAAAGCATTAACAGCGTGATGTCGTCCAATTTATGCTAGTTCATAAGTAAGGAGCGCAGCTATGAAGATATTTACGAACAGTAAGTATAGTGCACACATCTGAACTTGTTTGATTTTAAATAGGGCTGTGGTGTGCAGGTCAAACAAGTGCAGCAGTAGATAGTAATAATGGAGGGGAAGCATGTTTTGTAACAAGTGTCTACCTTCAGTCTGGAAAGAGATGTGGGTAGTACTTGCGATGCACCAGGAATTCCTTTGTCCTTTTTTCTAACACACACGCACGCAAACACACACAAATTAAATATCGTTCATCTTTCATCATTTTAAAAACAAAAGTGTTCCAAGACAAGTCTTTCATTCTACAGTTTAGCTAGGTGTTAAAGTTGGTGATAGTGTGGAGGAGGATGGAATGGAACAGATGGCAGGGCTGGGGAAGGGGGGAGGTACTTGCTAATGACTCATTGAAGTCAGGGGTAGTGGTCTGGGAGAGGTCGGGAACCACTGACCTAGAAACTAGCTGGCGATCTGCGCCCACATGTGTGGCAGCTGCTATGCGGACGCCTTAATTCAGATCGCCGGCACGATGAATATGCAACACACACTAAAAAAATTTATACGATTTTTTAGTGAATATGCGTTGTTATTTCTAGATATTGATGGATGTTACAGTTGTCGGTGATTTACAGTCTACTGGGTTATCTAAAAAATATACATAAACAACTTAAAGTTGGCTGAGTTTCCTAAAAGTATGATAACAAAATTTTATCACTCTAGTTTTCATAACGCTGTTAGTATTGTGTCGGCCTTCAGCAGAGTTGGAGCTATCGATTCACACAAGCTGGTGAAAACATCCGGACACCCTTAAATTATGTAAAATCGAACCCTGGACGTCACGTGCACTTAACTCTTTCTTTGAAAAGAACATGAATTTACTGACACAATTAGGGCCTCAAATTGAAAATACTTCTGATTAGACAAGTGATTATGAGCAGCGGATGAACTTTTTGCTCCACCTGTTCTGCATCTCTCAGATTCGTGCACCGCCAAGTTCACCTCATATATTGCAAGAAAGGATACAAACGTACTCAGTTGTGCAATGAACGCAGCTCGGTCGGTTACAAAAGAATTGAAATTGTGACCAAGGGAAGGACACCCAAAATTATGAGCTTGGGTTAAGAAACCACTAGACGATGTGATTCAAATCAATATATATACTGTAAGTCAGTTTATATAAAACAATTCAGGTTTCAGTTATGACAATGTAGGTGTATACAGGGCCAAGTAGTACTGGTGGCAGAATGTCCACTAAACTGGAGTGTTCTAATGAGTGTCCCTTTTGGCGGATTCACATCTCAGTTGCTTTTTAAATGGCCCACGGACAAGATGTAAAGCTGCTGGCGTCACAGAGCGACAAGCTTCCTCGATGAACTGTTTGCAGGTATGTTCGGCAAGTTTTTAAATTGCTTCTTTACTCTATCCTGTACAGGGCAGCTCAGAATACACAAGCAAACGAGTTTCGGTCTGCCGTGGATATTCATGTGGAACTAATATGACAGACAAATCCAACATGTACAGTAACATGTTACTGATGGTTACCGACACGATGTTAATGAAGCAGTCATGGCTTATGGCGTGAGATATCCTGCTCCCAGAGTTCCTTCAGGAATTGCGTTCTTACGTGCTGAATAACGACTTCGACAAACAAGATGTCTGAGAAGGCACGGCGCTAATGTACGATCATTAAGAAGTGCTGGTATGGAAGTGTTTGTTTCAGTTTTATACACTAGATACCAGATACTAGACAATAACTGGGAGCACAACAGGATACCTTCTGTATGTTTATTGACTTCAATAAAGCTTATAACAGCATAGTGAGAGAGGAGATATGGAGTATGATGTCAGAGTATGGCATACCAGACAACTGAAATGTGTGTGATAGAATCAAAGTGTAGAGTGAAAGTACAGGAGAGAGAGGGGGGAGGGGGAATTCTCAGAAACATTTGAGGTAAAAACATCAGTGAGGCAGGGAGATTTAATATCACCAACACTGTTCAATTTGGAACTCAACGACATCCTGAGGAGAGTAACACTAGAATGTGCAGGCGTCACCATAGGGAATGAGGCGTGGTAAAAAATGCTGTTTTGAAGAGCGCGCCGCAGCGCGTTGTGTGAAGCAGTCGCCCTCCGTTTCTGGCGGTGGCGCCGCTGTGGCAATCGCAGCTTTGGTGTCTCCCTCTGGTGGGAAAGGGGAAAGATTGCCTGTTCACGTGCATTTAAGGGGCGCTATGAGCCCACTAGGGGTCAGTCTGGGTCAGTCTCTCGTCCCAAGTATGTTAGTCTGTCTCTCGTCCGCGTTTGTTAGGCAGTTAGTGCTTGTCTGTCGTTCGGAGGGCTAGTATGTCTGTCGTTCGGATCAACCTTTAAAGCCGGCAAAATGAGAGTCTTTCCACTCCGCCAGTAAGAAAACTCAGCGAATGGTCGCCATGTCGGGGCTTAGTTCCTGCATCCGAGTCTGCGCGTTAGGCCGCCAGTCTGCTCGAGTTTGCTCAGGCAATGGTCATAGGAGGTTGGATCGATCGGTTGGTCGGTCGCGCACTGAGACACGAGATGACTTGTCCGTCTTGAGCGTGGGCGCATGTGAGGTCGCCACGTGAGTCTAGTGGGCCGCGGCGTATAGCGAGGGGTAGTGACTTCGCGGTCGACACGAGAGCAACAGGAGTCAACCCACGACATCAGACTGGCCGGTGCGAGCTGCGACGCCGTGAGACGGGAGATCGGCGCGCCTTCCTGCGTCCGTTGAAGTGGCTGGCAGTGGACGGTTCGGGAGAGCGATTTGGGGGTGCTGCGCCAGGTCTTCTCGAGAAATCGCAGTTTGTTAGAAGTAAAGTGATTGGTGAAACCTTGTTTGATTTATTCTTGTTAAATTCTACTTGTTTTCTTGGTGAGGTCACCAGCCGTTTTGCTTTGGGGTCGTCCCACCATTCTTCTCCGTTTGCCCACCCGCGGGAAGGTGGTTGTTTATAAATTGGGTGGTCCGTTTTTCCCTTGTGGAGTAGGGGCGGGTTAGTGCAACCTGCGGCTCAGGTTGTTCGGTAATCTCCCTATCTATCTACCGTACGTTAGTAGCTTCTTCTGTCATGTTTGTCGGATTTGGTGTGCTAACGAATTTATTGCTTGGAGTGTAACGGTCTAATACCTGAAATATGTTTTGATCTTTGGAAACTTGGGTTTTATTGCCTATGATCTTGAAAGGCGGTATCTGTGTACTGTAGAGCATCTTAACTATTGTTTGGCTAACCTTGTAGAATTTTATATAAGATTGCATTTCATGGGCTTTTAAATGATCATTTTAGTATATAAAGTTGCCACCCTTTCACCGTTTAAAATAAGTTGCACCTTCGGTGGCAAGGTTAATTTTTTAACTGTTAGTGTTTTGTACCATTTCCATACCTCCCATGGGGGGGGGGGGGGGAGGGTACGTAGTTTTTGTGCTTGTGTAAATTGTTAAAACTCTTAGTTTAAAGTTATTTGGAGTGTTGCAGATTTGCACAGTGTAGTCTTTCAGAGGCTGTTGTGAGCGGTCGTAACTACGGCCGTGTCAAAAGGGAGCGGCAAGGTTCTCTGCCCGAAAGCTCATACAGTCAAAACTTGTTTCTTTCTGCCTCTGAATAAATTGTAACTTTGATATTTAGAGGGTGTTTTTTGATTATAATTTTAAATCCGTTTCCTTTAAAAAATGCTTTTGGGCACTATTAAAGTGAATAAAATTCCCATTTGTTAAAAGGAATTTGGCTATGATTTCATCAGTTACTCCCTGGCAACTACTTCCATGCTTACATAGTGTGATTAATTGAGTTAATGTTCTTGATGAATAGCTAGTAAATAAAATAAATTCTTAAGAATATTCTTTGAAAATAAATCACGGTTCAGAGAAAAAGGTAAATGATCTGGCTTTCGCAGATGATATTGTGGAGGAGGAGAAGGACGATATTAGTGTTTGACGTCCCGTCGACAACAAGGTCATTAGAGACGGATCACAAGCCCGGATTGGGGAGCGATGGCAAAGGAAATTGGCAGTGCCCTTTCGAAGGAACCATCCCGGCATTCACCTGAAGCGATTTAGGGAAATCACGAAAACCTAAATCAGGATGGCCGGACGCGGGTTTGAACTGGATGATATTGTGGTGAGAGGAAGGAACATGGAAGACCTGGAGAAAATGGGAACTGTACTGATGGAAGAAGCTAAGAAATTAGGTGTAAGTATAAATGAAAATAAAACAAAGTTCATGGTAAAAGGAAGAAGAGCTCAGTTAGGACCAAACCATCTCACATTCAGGAACCTAACAATACAGATGACAGAATCATTCACGTACCTCAATGCCAACATCAACCAACGAAACCTTATAGAGGAAGAGATCATAACGGGAATTCAAGCGGGGGTAAGATATCTAGGAGCTACACATAACATTACAAGACCTAAGTTACTATCCAGGAAGGCAAAAATAAGTATGTATCAGACCATAATCAAACCAATAGTGTGCTACTCCAGCAAAATATGGATCCTAAAAAAACAAGCACAGAAACAACTCATCACTTATGAAAATGAAGTACTGAGAAAAATATCTATGGACCTGTGAAAGAAAAAGAACAGTGGAGACTAAGGAAAGCCGTGCGGAGTGGCCTTACGGTTTGAGGCGCCATGTCACGGATTTCGCGGCTTCTCCCGCCGGAGGCCCGAGTCCTCCCTCGGGCATGGGTGTGTGTGTTGTTCGTAGCGTAAGTTAGTTTAAGTCGTGTATAAGTCTAGGAACCGATGGCCTCAGCAGTTTGGTCCCTCAGGAATTCACACACACATTTGAACATTTTTTGGATTAAGGAAAAACAGAGAACTCAGACAATTGTATCCACTACCTGACTTCGCAGCGAGTGTGAAAACTAAAAGACTTGTGTGGTACGGATATGTGAGGACGAGAGGAGAGAACATGGTAATAAAGCAGTTATCGATGGAAAAGCCGAAGAAAGAGATGGAAGGATAATACCATGGGAGACGTGTTGATACAGGATCTGGGAGATGAAGATGCAGCTGATAGGTAAGTCTTGAAGGCTTGAATGAGTGAGCTTAAGGATCGGTTGCGGTTTGTGTGTTATAAACTACACTCCTCGTGTAAGATTACGATAAATGTCAGCCTTACATCTGTCTCGCGAAGAGTGCACGATTAGAAGTTTTACCGGTACCACCTGTCGCAAACGTAGGATCTGCATGGCAACGATTTCAGTCAGGGAATTTGCGAATGGGCCTGAATAATTTCACTCTGCAGGCCTTACAAAATGTTGTGTTTCCTGAGGACTCCAGATTCACAAATTATGGTGCAGTGAACTGTCAATATGAACACAGACAGGTTGCTGGACCACAGAAAATCCTATATGGTTACGTCACATCAGTCGTCAAAGGGGGGGGGGGGGGGTGCACTAATGTGTGGTGTGGAAGTCTTGTAAATGAGGCCATCGGTCCACATCACATCGCAGGTACTCTGACGCTTGAGATGTATCGAGCTGTTATCACGTAACGGGATAGAAAAGTGGTTAACACGCCGTTGTCGCATTCTGGAAAATAGCGGTTCAAATTAGCTTCCGGTCATTTGATGTATGTTTTCCATGATTCCCTAAATCGCTTAAGGCAAGTGCCAGGACAGTTCTTTTGACAGAGCAAGACGGATTTCCTTCCCCTCACTTTGTTAATCATAGCGTGTCCCGTATGTAATAACATTAAACAAAAACATTCCTTCCTTCCTTTTCTCCTGCGAGCTGGTGATATCTATAATGATTTTTTTTAAAAATCTTATGGGACTTAACAGCTAAGGTCATCAGTCCCTAAGCTTACACACTACTTAACCTAAATTATCCTAAGGACAAACACACACACCCATGCCCGAGGGAGGACTCGAACCTTCGCCGGGACTAGACGCACGATCCATGACTGCAGCGCCTAAGACCGCTCGGCTAATCCCACGCGGCAATGATCTCTTTGTCGACAGGACATTAAGTAGTAACCTTCCTTCCTTAGTTCTTTTCTTCGAGCTGTTGTCGTCGACAATTTGGGTACACTCATTGAAAATGTCATTCTTGACGGCATTAAATGCTGTATGTGAATGCAGTACGATGGTCAACCAACCCATAGTGCACGCGATGGCCTCGAAGTACTGTACAGCAGATTTCTTCGAGGATGGTTAGCTCTCCGTAGTCCTCAGGAATGGCCTGCACAGCTTCCCGATTTGAGATATCTCTTTGTGATGATGTATCAAGAATTGTGCGTTCATGCCAGGGTACCCGCAGCCTCATATGTCTTCAAACAGCGCAACGAGGAACTTTGTCTCACTGTGACACCAACAACTTGACGTCTGCAGATTGGTTAGAAGACGCATTGAGTTACACATTCAGGAAAGAAGACATTCACTTCAAAACCTCACTTAAAAAAACATTCCGCCATCAGTACATCAATATGAACAAACAAAAGTATTGCCGGCCGGTGTGGCCGTGCGGTTCTAGGTGCTTCAGTCTGGAACCGCGTGACCGCTACGGTTGCAGGTTCGAATCCTAACTCGGGCATGGATGTGTGTGATGTCCTTAGGTTAGTTAGGTTTAAGTAGTTCTAAGTTCTAGGGGACTGATGACCACAGATGTTAAGTCCCATAGTGCTCAGAGCCATTTGAACCAATCAAACACAAGTATTTTCAGCGTGTTGCTTGCACCCCTAAAGCTCCGCAAGCTAAAACTCGTAGATGGGTGATTCAAATCGATCTGTATGCAGTTAGTTTCAGTACATCAGCTGCGTGATAGAAAAAAATATGGCTACGTTTTATAAAATGCGTCTCGTCGCTGCAGCTTTCTGGAAGATAAATAAATAACTATGTTCGTATCTCTGCCGGAAAGCAATGTTTCTCACATTTCCCAATCTAAATAAATATTTCTTTCATCTACATCTACATGGATACTCTGCATATCACATTCAGGTGCCTGGCAGAAGGCACCCTATGTGAAGCACTCTATATATAAATACATACAATGTGTAATATCAACATACAGACAGACTGCAAGGGGTTGTGGATGGTGCCGTAAGGAAGGAATTAATGGCTGGAACCCATATCTGTATACATTATCCAATAAATCGATTGAGTCCATCGAGAATACAGGGAAGAACACACTTTCGAAGGGAAATGTGAGTTAAATACGGGACGCCTGTGACGTCACTGCACTTAACGTCCTCTGCAGTGTTGCTGTGACAGGTGTGGACGGCCCTGGATCACATGCTCGCAGGTCCACTGCGGGGACCGCAGCCAGCGGCACCACTCGCTATTGCTGCACACAGAGTAGCCTAAGCGACAGGCGTTTAGACGGTTTTTATTACTTCCTCGATATTTTTGATATTCAGGATGTAACGGGTATAGGTGCAGAAATACTTATATGTGGTATCTAAACATATATAGACATCACCGTGTTGGTTGTTTTTTCTCTGCATCGAGCAGTATTCCGACAAGCATATCACAAACTTTTACGACCTGATGTGATGTGATCGTACTGCACAACTAAGTGGACTGCACCTGTCCATATAGACGGCCTTTTTGTGTCTTGTGTCCACACTTTGGCACTTGAGGTGCTGCCCATGGGTCCATTACCTCCATTTTTCTGCCTATAATGCTTCTGAAATTAATGATCCTAATAAACAGAAAGAAAGGTTCATCTCTAGCAAGAAGCCATATGCTTGAATTTTTCTGGTATCTCAACTGCAGATTTTTCAGCGCTCGTTTAACTTTAGGACTCTGTATCTCAATATGAACAAAAATGGACTTGTACCACTATTGAAATAAGCCCTTCATGTACTTCTAGGTATTAATCAACCTACAAACATATGACTTGTAATGGCTATAATTATTATTCTCCAGAGGGCGTAAATACTGATGTAATGTAGTTCAGTAGACCGTCCTCAGTAGCCAAAAGAAATATCTGCATTTATACCACTTACACCTTCTATATTGATATCGTTGATATATACTGGAATATCCTGTATATGTATCAAAAGGGAGCGTTATAAGACCATTACTGTTCACGATTTCACAATTTCTCCCCGTTAATACGTTCACAAGATTGAATGACGCTACAATATTGCGTAAGATCTATTGCCTTCTGAAGTTAACAGCGTTTCACATATTTTCTGTCCGTCAAGAGTTTTATAAGCCAGTTATTTCGTGGATGAATCACATTTCCTTAAGATTCTTATAATGCATCTCACCCTGGCACACACTTTTCTTAACAATCTGTTTCATGTGGTCATTTCAATTTAAGTAGATCCTGACACTTACTGTTCCAAATGACTTTCCAGTGATTGTTTGATATTAGCGTAAATGAACAGTAACGAATCTCTCCACCTATTTACGCACAATACTTTACACTTGTTTACGCTCAGCTCAAATTCCAGTGGCTGCACCATCGCCGTTTCTCTGTGGGTCTTACTGCATTTCACTGCGCGCTGAAACCTTCCATTAGGCAACAAGACCGTCCGCAGAAAGCCTCATGGGGCTTCCGACGTCTTCCACTAAATAATTTATACATATTTTATACAGTAATTGGCATACAACGTTCCTCTGAGGGACTGAAGACATTACCTCTGCAGCGTTGAGTTCATCCCTTTGAAAATTAGGTGGACTGACAAGAAATGCGATTCGAGAACAGAAATGTGTGGAAAACACAGACAAGAAGACGGAACAGGATGACAGGACATGCGTTCAGACATTAGGGAGTCACTTCCATAGTACTAGAGGGAGCTGTCGAGGGTGAAAGCAGCGGGGGAAGCCAGAGATTGGTATACATCTAGCAAATTTTTGGGACGTGTGTTGTAACTGCTACTCTGAGACGAAGAGGTTGGCGCGACAGGAGAGGAGTTCGTCGAGGTCCGCATCGAAGCAGTCTGAAACTTACGACCAAAAAAAAAGTTCCATTGACATATTGAGTTCTGTCACTTAGATTGTTCTGAATCCAGTCAAAAGTATGGTCTGATACTCGGTAAGCTAGTGTTTCCTCCACTAAACGGCATTGTAGAGCTGTATCGAAAGCCTTCCGGAAGACAAGCAATACGGCATCAACGAATTCCACTCAAGTGTCTGGAACCCACATGAGGTCGTACGAACAAGGGCGGAACTTTTACGAAGCAGGGCATAGCGAACAGTGACAGGCTTAACTTTAAATTAGAACCTTTCCTGGTTAGGCTTTACACAGAATCTTGTTGACGTCGAATGAAAAAATACGTTTACTGTTACCAGTCACAATTTACTTATTTCCACCCTGCGTTTCAAAGGTTTAAACGTCCATCACCAAGTGGATTTATTTGGGTAAGTGCGACATGTGTATGTTGTACTTCGTCTCCAGTGATCATGGGCTTCTTTTTTAGTCATCTCACATCACATACGCTGTCACACTTTGTAAACACTATAGTAAGTCAGAAAAAGGAGAGTAACTTACTGACCCATTGATATTTGTGTCCTCTGCTTATTTTTATTTTTCTTTAGTTGTGTTTTGATTTTGTTAACGAATGTTTGAATTATATCGGTGTCCTACTAATTATTTTCGCCTATGGGGTGTATTACTTCTGATTATGCTAAGAACCGACAGCAACAGAAAACGACAGTCTTAGAAAATTAGTCAAGTGTTTACAACCCTTACTAAGTAGGATTAACAGGCGGCAGTGTACGTACAGAATGGGCAGTTCGAGTAATCACAGGTTTGTTAGTCCAACGAGAGAGCATTACTGAGGTGCTGAAAACTTTAACACTTGAAAACAAATGACAGCTGCCGTGTGAAAGGTTGGTTGCTTACAAAGGTTTAAGACAAAGTATTGCGAAACGTAGGAACACACTGTAACTCCATGCGTATCGCTTACACAGATAGCACGAAGATGACATTATGTCGACTATGGCGCGTACGGGGGCAAGTAAGAAATCATTCTTGCCGGTTTCATACACGAATAAGGCGGATAGTAGAACCCTTCATACGTCGTATTCTGGGAAGTACCTCCTCCAATACTCTCCATAGTGGTTTGCACAGACGAACTAGCATAGCAGTAACAACCTTCATGCGCTCACGAAGTGCTGTTCAGTACATCTGTAGCAAATAAATTTCCAAGAGGATTTATTTGCGCATGTTGAAAAGGCATTAAATCTGAGGAAAAAGCATTGGTCGTGATGTACGAGTATACACTGATGCCGATGCAGTACGAACGGAAGAAAGAAAGAGAACTGAACGGAAGCCAGGACCAGCACTGGAGGGCCCGTTCATAACTCGGTGCCGGCGGGAGCTTTACGGCGCTCATACCACAATGGCTTCCTGGAGCGGCTCCAGCGCATCTGCACTGGAGGCGAGCCGAGCCGGGGCGGCTTGCACTCGGCCCCGCCCCCTCGCCTGGAACTGGACCGAATCCAGCCGCCTCGCAGATGCGCCGATCCTGGTCCTTCTCCAGGGAGAGACTTCTCCTTGAACTCAGTCATTCAACTCTGGACTCCCCATTCCACTCTCCCCTGTCCTCCTCTCCCACTGTGGCACTGGCGAAAGCTTTACTCGCCTACAACCCCTACACATATAGCTATCAACAGGCAAAAAAGTATGGTTTGAAGTCAAACAAAGAGAGAACGTCACTGAAGAAAATTTATATATATCACTAAAAACATCCTGAAGCCAATATCGCATAAATATTCGTTTATTTAAAACAACCAGTTTTGACAAAATTTGCTATCATTTTCAGGTCTTAAAATTTTTTTGTTATGAAACGTATGCGTTTAAAGTTGGACCTCACGTCAAGGCGTCGTATGGATAAAATAAGGTTTGTCATTGTTGTGTACATAGTTGCGCGTAGTCAGCGCGAACACAACTCTCCCAATAGAGCGCGCCCCGCTAAGCACAACAGCGCAGGCGCAGCGCTCGTCCGTCTCCGCACTACGAGATGGCGCTATCTTAGAGATGGACCGAATTCTGCTTCCGCCGATCCGCGTATTAATATGTAACGCAGCCAATGAGATTGCTGCTAACGTAGAACCTTTTCTCCTCGCGGATCACACTAGTGCAGTGATGCCTGAACGCTCGAGGTATTATAACGAGTGTACAGACCTCCGATTAGTCAGTCTGCATTAGTCTGCATTAGTCTGTACCTGTCTATAGTCAAGTTTCAGTCTGCGCCTAATAAGATTATCATATTCCTGTACATAGCCATGAAGAGAAATGTATAGACACTTTGTCAAGTATCAGAGATATGTGAGAATAAGATTAACGTACCAAGATCAAAGGAACTTCAGATTGTCAATTGTAAACAGCATTCAGAATCGAGTTAAGTAATTTCTATGCTTTTTATTATTTTAATAAATGTGTGTGATAATTAATCAAGTTCTGTTTAAAGCTGGTCACCGTCAATCTGCTACTCTAAGCGTGCAAGTGGCATTTCTATCGTCTGACCTAACGGCAGAAGATAAACACGCCAGAATAAGACCACGAGACATATTGCTGACACTCGCCTACTTCGTTAGAGCGACAAGTCAAATAATCTGATGGTGTGTGTACCGAAGGTCTTACAGTACGCACACCACGGTCATAATGTGCTGGTTTTCATCCACACGACACCTTGGCCTGTAGTCCAATTTCAAATGAACACATTTCATAAGAAAAACATTTTTAAAACCTGAAGATGACAGCAAAGTCCGCCGAAAGCGGCTGTTTTAAATAAACAGATAATTATGCGATCTTGGCTTTAGTATGTTTCTTGCAAGTAAAACAGAGAACTCCTTCTGTCTCCTCAAAATAAGAAACTTCAATCATATACACTGAAGCGCCAAAAAAACTGGTAGAGGCCTGAGTATTTAAATACTGAGATACGTAAACAGGTAGAATATGGCGCTTCTGTCCGCAACGTCTGCATAAGACAATAAGTGTTTGGCGCAGTTTTTGGATCGGTTACTGCTGCTACAATGGCAGGTTATCAAGATTTAAGTGAGTTTGAACGTAGTGTGATAGTCGGCGCACGAGCGATGGGACACAGCTTCTCCGAGATAGCGATGAAGTGGAGATTTGTTGTACGACCGTTTCAAAAGTGAACCGTGAATATCAGGAAGCTGGCAAAACATAAAATCTCCGACATCGCTGCAGCCAGAAAAAGATCCTGCAATAACGGGACCAAAGAAAATTGAAGAGAATCGTTCAATGTGACAGAAATGCTGCCCTTCCGCAAATTGCTGCAGATTTCAGTGCTAGGCCATCAACAAGTGTCAGCATGCGAGCCATTCAACGAAACATCGTTGATATGGGCTTTTGGAACCGAAGACTCACTCGTGTACCCTTGATGACTGCACGAGACAAATCTTTACGCCTCACCTGGGCCCGTAAACACTGACATTGGACTGTTGATGATTGGAAACATGTTGCCTGGTCGAACGAGTCTCGTTTATAATTGTATCGAGCGGGTGGACGTGTACGGGTATGGAGACAGCCTCATGAATCCATTGACCTTGCATGTCAGCAGGCGACTGTTCAAGCTGGTGAAGGCTTGTAATGGTGTGGGACGTGTGCATTTGGAGTGATATGGGACTCCTGATACTTCTAGATACGACTCTGACAGTTGACACTACGTAAACATCATGTCTGATCACCTGCATCCATTCATGTGCATTGTGCATTCCAACGGACTTAGACAATTTTAGCAGAACAATGGGAAATCCCACATGACCAGAATTACCACAGAATTGCTCCAGGAACACTCTTCTGAGTTTAAACATTTACGCTGGGTACCAAACTCCCGAGACATGAACATTAATGAGCATATCAGGGATGCATTGCAACGTGCTGTTCAGAAAAGGTCTCCATCCCCTCGTACTCTTACGGATTTATTGGCAACATTTATGGACAGCCCTACAGGTGTCAATTCCCTCCAGACTTCAGACATTAGTCGAGTGCATGCCACGTCGTGTTGCGGCACTTCTGGGTGATCGCGGGAGCCTTACACGATATAAGGCTGGTGTACCAGTTTCTTTAGCTCTTCAGTGTATATTACGTCTTACTTAACGTATTCATCTGTGCGGCTGGTCCCGGCGGAGGTTCGAGTCCTCACTCGGGCATGGGTGTGTGTTTTTGTCCTTAGGATAATTTAGGTTAAGTAGAGTGTAAGCTTAGGAACTGATGACCTTCGTAGTTAATTCCCATAAGATTTCACACACATTTGAACATTTAACCTATTCCTAATACATTTCTGGAACTGAAGTCATCGAACAAAATATTAGTCGTCGCTCAAAAGAGCACACCAATCCCTTGGAGCGCTTTAAATGGTATATGATCGTCTGTTGCTGATTCAATTCATGGCAGTGAAGTGTTGTACCGTACCAGTCGGTTGTATGGAATCGTCGTGTGGATACAGGTCAAAGTGAATGACTGGCAAAAAGGAGCTACCGCATTCTGGCGTGCCCGTAACTACATCGTGATTGAACTTTCCCCATCAGTTAGTGTATGAACTCGGTCTCTCCTACGCGTCTACAAGGGGACTCGCAACAATGAAATACAGCCTATGAACAGCTACCATAAAACGATCCGAAAAGGGCCGCAGATGGCTCTCACTCCTTGCCAACGACAGTCGTTTTGCAACCAGAAAGGGATTGTTGCTGTTAGTGAATGGAGGTCCGTATCAAGCAATTTGCGGGGGAACACTGTAAAGGGCACTATGTGCTATGGACATATGGAATCGGGTGTCTCACTAAAGACCACAGCTCACAGCTGTACATGAAGCTACACATAATTAATGTGCCAAACAAAGCGTAAGCTGTACAGTATCTGACTGGTGGCGGGTAGTGCGGACCGATCAACTGCGATGTTGCCTCCGAAGGTCCAGTGGGCGGTACATTTGCACTGTAGCTCAGACCTGAGGTGGTTCTGTGATGTTTTGTGGATCTCTTTCGTACCATGCCTTGGGACCACTCATTCGGGTTACCCCGAACGTGGATCAGGAATTTTATTCCAGCACTGTTGATGCCAACTGTTGCCTTTCCCCCTTCACCTGTGTTCAGCCCCACTTACCAAGGTTGCAGCCGTGTTCACAAGCCTGCTCGCAATCGTTCCTGGCATGACGAATACTCAGATGTGATGGTACCTCGACTGGCACGCTAGTTCACCCGATCTTCATCCTGCAGAAAATATCTGGGTCTCATTGGAATAGTGGATGAAATGTAGAAATCAAAATCCCCGAATTCAGCAGATCTACGACAACCACACATTAATGGGCTGGACATGGTATACGTCAAGAAACCTGTGGACTTTCTTCGTTGCCTAACTGAGGCCGTTATCAGGGGTAGGGGAGTGCTGCTATTTTGGCTTCTGCTTGGGGCGTTTAACTTTTTGCCTGGCGTGCTTACTAAACAGCAGATCTAGAACAGACTCAAAATAATTAAAATTTTTGAATCCAGGCTACTGGTATGTTTTAAATGACTAAAACGAAACGCGTATGATAAATACACATTTTGATAGTTGCAGATATTGAAAGTCTTAAATGACTGTACAGGAATTATTGGCACATATGAAGAAAACTGCGTTTTATGGAGAACGATGTGCAGATGAATTTGTTGGATGAATTATAAGTTCACAGCCAGAGTCACAACAACGCTGAATGTATCTTGAATGACCACTTCGAATTAAGAAACCAAATCTAGCTACAAAATTTTGTGCAACTCCTATAAGTTGGCATTCAGTGAAAATCATGCGTATATATGACATATAAAATGCTCATGCAAACAGAATCAGAATGTGATTCATATATGTAATTTTCAGAATTGTTTGTGCAGGATTCTACAAAACAAACTATTACTATACAAGTTAACAGTTTAACTTTGTTAGTCATTCAATAAGACGTAGGCATTATCCCGAAAGTCTAGAAAGTACACTAGACTGTACTTCCTACTAGCTCAAAAATTAAAATTTCGCCTTTTACCGTGGACTGGAGTAAGAAGTTTTAGCTGATACACTAAGAGACAGAATTTCCTGTAGAATTGTTTTATTACCGTAAGTTCCTCCTTTAGTTTCAATGGTGTTTCAATGGTGCTATTATTTCTAAGTAAAAACAACACCAACATCTTGCTTATTATGTTCATAATATATGAGGCATGTCTGGAAATTAAGTAGTCTTTTGGAAAAAAACCTCATTTTTTTTTAAACCAAAATTTATTTTTACAAGAAAGAATATTTCTTTAAACTATTTTTTGCTACATAGCTTTCATCACTGTTCAGACAGTTATCGTAGAAGGAAACCAACTTTTCTATCATCTCTTCATATAAAGTTGCCGCCAGTGAAGACAGCCACTGTTGAACACAGTTTTCTGCGTCGTCATCGCCGTCAGAGCGCCCTCCTCCAAAGTCACGCTTCTAGCTCAAGAACAAGCGGCAGTCAGTTGAGAGGTCGCGGCTGTACGGCGGGTAATCGGACTGCTCGCAGCCGAATGGTTGAATAAAGTTTTGTGTGACACCAGCGGAATGGAGACGTGCATCGTCATGACACAATACAATACCTTGACTGAACATTCCACGACATTTGTTTCCAACTGCGCAACGAAGTTTTTTCAATGTATTACAGTATCGTAACGCACTGAAGGTTTCACCTCTGGGGAAGAAATTCAACAAGCAGAATTCCCTGTCTGTGCCAGCACACGCCGCACATGACCCTTTTGTGCTTACAATGTTGTTTTGAACTTTTGTTTTTTGGGGGATAGTGATTGTCTCACTCCATCGATTGTTGTGTTGATCCTCGAGTGATATGACAAACCCAAGTTTCATCACCACTCAAAAATCCGCTTAAGAATTCGTCTCCCTCACCGCTGTATCGGGTAACAAATGTCAAAGCACTGCCACGTCGTTTCATTTTGTGGACATCCATAAGCACTTTTTCAACCAAATGGGGACACAATTTGCAAACATTTAAGCAATTTTTGAAAATCTCATGCAAAACTCTTTTTGAAATTTGTGGAAATTCATCAAAAAGCGTTCTTATTGTGGTCGTCTGTTATCAAGAATTTTCTTATTCAGTTTAGCAAGCAAAGCATCAGTGACTAAGGAAGGCAGCCCACTCCGTACCCTGTACTTCATCATTAAACTGTCTCATCCACTTTCTCACCACTCAGCCAGTTATTACATTTCCACCATAAATCTCTACAAGTTGACCATAAATATCAGCTGGTTTTACACTCTTTGCTTTCAGAAACTCTGCTACAGAAGGCACTTCACAGTCGACGGGCTCAGAGATTGTCTTACACATGTTGAACGATGACTGACAAATGTAAACGCAACACAATACGGCTGTAATGGCGTCAGTGGAAGGACAATGGATCAAAGATACAAGTGAGAATATGCGGACCTGTGCCACAAGTGCTGTGGTGTGGTTAGTACGAAACTGTACTTACTCTCCGGACAACATTTTAATTGAATGGTATAAAATAAGACATAATATAGCGAAAAGTAAAATCTGCAGTATGTATATTTGGGAGAAGGAAAAGGAAATACGGAAGGATCTGTACAAAATTCCTATTGGTCCCTGTCTTTAGACGTGGATAAATTGGAAAAAATGTCCACAGGAAAGAAAAAGAACCCGACAGTATCCGATAAGAAAAGCGACGAACATTTGAAGGTGGTCCCATCGTTATTAGAGATTGATCCTGCAGCACTAAGGCGTTTGGCTACCGTATTTGATGTCAATACACCTCTTAAAGTTTACACTGTAACAAGCAGGCAAAGTTATAGTAACAAAAATGGACAGATGCAGATGATATTACTACAGGTATGACTGTGAGAGTTTTTAAGAACTACAGAAGAGCACTGGAAAATGTACTCAGACCCGTACGATCATCACGTTGAACAGATATGTGGAAATGCTGGCTACTAATTTATGTACTATCTCCTGTGTCTAATCACTCACAATTGTAAGTAAACCAAGAAAGTCTCTCTACGTGGGCAACTTAAATTGACCATGGCATAAGATGGGAGGTACATGTGGAGATAAGCCGAAAAGAGCGCATAAACTTAGGCCGTGGTAACTGTCTCGGTTACGCACTTTTATTTTAAACTCATTCACGTCGATTTTTCCAACAGAAGAAAGAGATGTGTACCAGTCGCTCGGCAAATGTTGTTTGACAACCGCCAGGAAACGGCTGTTAATCGTCGCCACACGCTGCAAAAATTCATTTCGTACAACAAGAAAACTGGGTGCGTTTCGTAACCCACATAATAGCCCGTTGTTAGCTCCGGTATAGTTTGTGGCACCTCGGCTCCTATTGGCTGCCTGATGAGGGCGGTCGACATCCGCTGTCCTCGGGCACTCGCAGCCGCCTGCTGCGATAACTCGATTCACACACACCCTGGACGGACGGGGGCTGAGATACTCCCACACAGGCAGGATCTCCTGTTCCGCCCCCATTACGGGCTACCGAGTGACGAAGTCGACTTCTCTTAACGAAGATCCCAGTTCAGAAACAACTGGAGAACATCAGTGTAACTACTGCATTTAATCTATATTTTACGACTTCACCGGCCGCGTAAAAGGTACAGACCGTCGCAGTCGATTGTTTTAGAGGATGACAGCGGATCAATAAACAGTCGCCAATATACATTACATTTCTTTGAAGTAGAAGAACAGAGGTTGACGCGTGCTGTAACTACACCGCGTTACAGCAACTCGTAACTTGCACTCTCCAGCAACATTACCGTGACCACCTGTCCGCTAGAACTAGCAAATTTTATGAACTTTTAGCGGACAAAATTGTGGCTTTAGCGGAAAAAAAGATTTTAGCGACTTCTAGCGACTTTTTATGCAGTCAAGACTAAGTTATCTTTTTAATCTTTTGCATATGAGTCGGTCTTAAAACTCAGTCACTTTTGGCTATGGACCACCGCTACATCCTCAGTGTTGTGCTAATTTTCTGTTCCTAATAAATATCAACATTCCTTTACTTCCCTAATTCCCCTTGTGGGGAGGGAAAATAAAAGATTACTCTATGGAGAAAAACTCAATGCATGCATATTGTACCGCAAAATACTTTTACACCACCAGTATCCGCTAGAGACTTTAATTAACTCTTCGTTTATACTCGCATAATGTAGTCAATTACGATTCATAACGCTTCCTTGCTCTCATGAACGTCCTTACGACCTGCTAATTTTAACAATTTTCTTGGAAACTTATACACGGCTATCTTAATTATGTACAAAAAGATCCACATATTTCCTTAATCTAGTACAAAAATGCACAGCTGTGTTTACTTTTCTTTTTTAATGAAACTGAAGTATGAAACCAAATACTAGTATATCAATAGGTAAAGATTGGAAAAGTTGTCAACTGACAAGCTTATTTGTATCCGAGAAATGGTCAGCCATTTACACAGTAGTTCATGAAAAGATGATAAAGAGATTTTTGCCAGTCTCGTTAAGTGTCAAAGTTCTGATGCCAAACGAGTGAGTAGAAAATATAAATATTTTCTCGCAAGCTTAAAAGTGTAAGTACGTTAAAATGGGCATTTTATTAAATTCCTATAATAATTATTCACTTTCCTCATAGCATTCTTTGGAAATCGAGAAAGTGATAGTTTTGAAAGCTGCTGCAATTTATAGTGCCATAATAAGTCCGAAATACGACCGCATTTTTATTTTGAATGTGCTTTTGCACTTCATTTACAAAACGCACAATCGTTTCGCAGCGTTTATACAGAACAGCCGAAGAGTACTGTATTGGAACTGGACTGTTTGCAATGTCATATTCATTTTTGTTGTATCGATGTGTTGCGGTGTCGTTAGTTCTTGCAGTTGTTTACAAATTATCGGTTTTGATTGTATAACGATAGTAGTTGTGTGGAATTAACGCAGTTATAAAAAAAATCATGGAAGTGCCGCCTAAAAGAAAAGTCTACAGCCAAAGTAATAGAAAAGAGTGGGAAAACTGCATGCAGTTCAAACATTGGTTGAAACCCGTGCCAGGTAACTCAACTAAAGCCTATTGTAGCTATTGTCAGTCCGAAATGTATGCAAAAATTAACGATTTGAAAAAGCATTTTGAAACGAAAAAACAGAGCAAAACATGAACTAATTTCTCAAAATAAGCAACTGAGATTTTCTGCAGTACCAGTGAAAACATGTAATTCATGTGCAAGAGCTGAGTGTACGTTAGCGTTGTACATTGCTGAACATAGCTCAATTTCCAACATTGATCACTTGACTGACGTGTGTAAAAAATGCTTTAAGGATTCGAAATCAACAAACGACATGGAATTACACAGAACCAAATGTACAGAGCTAATAAATTATATTCTAGCACCTCATTTCAAAAAGGAACTTTTAAGTGGCATAGGTGACCAAAAATATAGTTTATCATTAGATGAATCAACTGGTGCAAGCATCAGGAAATATCTCGGGATCCTGGTAAGATATTTCAGTTTAAATTTTAAAAAAAGTTGTGTCTGCGTTTTTAGCTTTGCAGCCCCTGGTGAGTTCTGATGCCGTTGGAATGGTATCGGCACTTCTACAGTGTTTAAAAGCTGAAGGCCTCAAACGACAAAATTTAATTGCAATAGGAACCGATAATGCAGCTGTTATGACTGGTTCCAGCCACAGCGTGTATACAATTCTGACATCTCATTTTGTACCTTGTGTATGTCACTCATTACAGTTGGCAGTAACGCACGCATCAGAAGTCACTTTGCCACGAAACATAGAGTTTCTGGTCCGTGAGACCTACACTTGGTTTACACACTCGTCAAAGCGCCTAATTGAGTATAAAAATATTTTTCAGCTAATTAATTGCGGTGATGCATCGTTAAAAATACTGAAAGCGTGTGACACACGATGGCTATCTATCGAACCGGCTATAGCAAGAATTTTATACCAGTGGGATGAATTAAAATTGCATTTTAAGACTAGTCAAGATCGATGTTACAAAGCGGAGATGCTTTATAATATGTACTCAGATGAACAGAATCGACTCTATATGTTCTTTTTGAAAACAATTCTTGGTGAGGTGCAACAGACAATCAAAATCTTTGAGAATGAAAAAGCAAACCCCGTAAAACTGTTAAGTTGTCTGATGGCTTTGCTACGTTCAGTCTGCCAAAGAATTCTGTTGCCGACGGCAGCAATAACCGACCAAGACTACATAGATCTCAAAATAAGAGATCACCTTAATCCCGTCCCCCACCTCGGATATCCTTTTAAGTCACATGTGCAGAAGCTTCCACTAAATCATAATGTTAGTATCGCAGGAATAAAAAAAACGGTGTATTGATTTTTTTAGGAGCAGAAATCCAAAAAAGACTTCCAGCCAACTACAAAGCTTTAGAAAAAATGACACTCTTGAGTGAGGTAGAAACTTTGAAACAATCAAAAGATACGTCATTAACTAATCTTGTAAAGGAAATGGGATACCCTGACGAAAAAATTTACAAAATCTTGCAGCAGTGGCAAACTATTCACTTCGTTGATTGGAATACGCTAAATGCGGACACTATTAGCTTTTGGGCTAAAGTAGCCGAATATAAAAATGCGATTGGAATAAGTGGAATAAGTGATTTCGCTATTGCTGTTCTGTCCTTACCACATTCAAACGCCGAAGTAGAAAGGCTGTTTAGCTCCATGAATATTGTGAAAAATAAGCTTCGGAACAGACTTTCTGAACAAACTGTAAATTCTCTTCTTCTCATCAGATACCAGCTAAAGACTAAAAACATGGGTTGCTCGACTTATGATCTCCCAGAAGATGTTATTAACCAAGTCGGCAAAGGAAGACCAAGAGAAACTGGAGAGGCTTCAACTTCTTCTTCAGTTAACGCAATTGATGATCCTGGACACTTCTTACATGATTTTGAAATTTAGGTAAAAGCATTCAGCTAATAATGTTATTTTCTTTCATGAAAGTGCAGCGTAATACATAAACCGTGACATGCTGCATCAAAAATCGAATCGAAGTTACTCATCATTGCGAACAACTTCTGCTATGGGACCAGCCGTGAAATCGCAAAAAATTAGGTATTCCATATACAATCCTGGAAATTGAAATAAGAACACCGTGAATTCATTGTCCCAGGAAGGGGAAACTTTATTGACACATTCCTGGGGTCAGATACATCACATGATCACACTGACAGAACCACAGGCACATAGACACAGGCAACAGAGCATGCACAATGTCGGCACTAGTACAGTGTATATCCACCTTTCGCAGCAATGCAGGCTGCTATTCTCCCATGGAGACGATCGTAGAGATGCTGGATGTAGTCCTGTGGAACGGCTTGCCATGCCATTTCCACCTGGCGCCTCAGTTGGACCAGCGTTCGTGCTGGACGTGCAGACCGCGTGAGACGACGCTTCATCCAGTCCCAAACATGCTCAATGGGGGACAGATCCGGAGATCTTGCTGGCCAGGGTAGTTGACTTACACCTTCTAGAGCACGTTGGGTGGCACGAGATACATGCGGACGTGCATTGTCCTGTTGGAACAGCAAGTTCCCTTGCCGGTCTAGGAATGGTAGAACGATGAGTTCGATGACGGTTTGGATGTACCGTGCACTATTCAGTGTTCCCTCGACGATCACCAGTGGTGTACGGCCAGTGTAGGAGATCGCTCCCCACACCATGATGCCGGGTGTTGGCCCTGTGTGCCTCGGTCGTATGCAGTCCTGATTGTGGCGCTCACCTGCACGGCGCCAAACACGCATACGACCATCATTGGCACCAAGGCAGAAGCGACTCTCATCGCTGAAGACGACACGTCTCCATTCGTCCCTCCATTCACGCCTGTCGCGACACCACTGGAGGCGGGCTGCCCGATGTTGGGGCGTGAGCGGAAGACGGCCTAACGGTGTGCGGGACCGTAGCCCAGCTTCATGGAGACGGTTGCGAATGGTCCTCGCCGATACCCCAGGAGCAACAGTGTCCCTAATTTGCTGGAAAGTGGCGGTGCGGTCCCCTACGGCACTGCGTAGGATCCTACGGTCTTGGCGTGCATCCGTGCGTCGCTGCGGTCCGGTCCCAGGTCGACGGGCACGTGCACCTTCCGCCGACCACTGGCGACAACATCGATGTACTGTGGAGACCTCACGCCCCACGTGTTGAGCAATTCGGCGGTACGTCCACCCGGCCTCCCGCATGCCCACTATACGCCCTCGCTCAAAGTCCGTCAACTGCACATACGGTTCACGTCCACGCTGTCGCGGCATGCTACCAGTGTTATAGACTGCGATGGAGCTCCGTATGCCACGGCAAAGTGGCTGACACTGACGGCGGCGGTGCACAAATGCTGCGCAGCTAGCGCCATTCGACGGCCAACACCGCGGTTCCTGGTGTGTCCGCTGTGCCGTGCGTGTGATCATTGCTTGTACAGCCCTCTCACAGTGTCCGGAGCAAGTATGGTGGGTCTGACACACCGGTGTCAATGTGTTCTTTTTTCCATTTCCAGGAGTGTATTTGTTGGGTGGTATTGGTCTTTTTATGTGAAATAGCCGATTTTTTTCTGCTATTTCAGGGTTTGTCTCATAATAAAAGTTGGAGTTATGAGTAGCTACATTGTTTGGGCTTTCAAAGCTACACGTTTAAAATGTTACAGTATATGTATTTTGTTTTATTAATAATCTCATGTAGAAAGTTACAACTACAGAATTTTAATAGCTAAAAGCATACTTTCTATTTTGTCTTTTCAGATCGGAACCTTGAGACACGAATAATTTCGATTGAGTGGAACATTTAATGGCTTCGTTTACAAGTTTAATTTTTTTCAGATTTTTCTAACTGTGCATATGTTAGACTAATTTTGTTGTTGAAAATAATAAACTTTCAGTACCATTTATCAATAAATTAATGTGATTTGTAGTGTTTCATACCAAGTTTCTAAAATATCGCTGGAATAAAAGCAAAATAGGACCATTAAAAATGTGTTGTAAGCGTTGTAGTACATTATTGTCTGGCAATACCCAAGAGCTGAAAATAAATATAATAGTTCCCCCCGCCCGCCGACACATCTTTGCCCTTAAGAAAGCTTAGCGACATCTTGCAGATATTTAGTGTCCGTTATTTTAGATATCTAGGGGATTTTTTAACATCGGCTAGCGACTTTACATTTATGCAACGGAAACTATGGCGTGAGAAACCGCCTTTTGCAGCGCGGATTGCTGCGAGACGTGCAGGAAGAGATTCAGTGAGGTTGTGGAAGGGACCGAGAGGGATGTGCAGCCATGGCGACTCCAGTGCCGTGGCCAGCTGTGGTTGAGCACTGATGGCACGAACAGCCCGATCGAGGTGATCCCACGCATTCTCGACTTGGTTTAAATCCGGGACTTTGGAGGTAAAGGAAGTACGGTAAACTCATCCTGGTGCTCTTTGACCCACATACGTACACTGCGAGCTACGTGACACGTTGCATTGTCCTTCATGTGGATGCCATCGTCCTGACGAACAACAAACTGCATATATATTCACTCATTTGCTCTTTTAGCGTATGATTATTGGTTACGTGCTAGGCGTAGTGTGACCTTGATGCACCTGATTTGTTTTGTCTGGTGACGAGGCACTTGGCTATCTTAAGAGAGCGGACTGCTCTTGCGCGGCCGTCTTCAGGCCGAAACTGGAAGCCCTATAAAATAACAGTTTGGGAATCAAGTGGCTGAAAGGTGTTTGATCTTGCATTCTGTCCTGAACAGCCGAATCCTGCAACCGTCTCTGAGAATGTGGACATACAGAGTCCAACAGCCATCAGTCCCATGAAGCATAAAACGTGATTCATCTGAAAAGGCCACCTGTCGGCACTCAGTGACGTCCAGTTGCGGTACTGGCGTGCAAATTCCAGCCTTCATAGCCGATGAACAGCGGTCAGTATGGGTGCATGAGCCAGACCCATGGACAGCAACGTTCGCTGAACGGTCGTTGAGGAGGCACTGTTGGTAGCAGCTTGGTCCTTCTGGGCGGTAAACAGGTCCACAGTTGCTCGTCTACTCCCCCTTACGTCGTTCACCCTTGTCAGCTACGGCCCAGGGTGCACGACAGTTGCCTCGGCGCCGAGTTTGCTTACCGCCATTTTGACATGGGCTGTATACTTTAACCATGGTGGCAGGCGGACAGCTTACAAATTTAGCCGATTCGGAAATGCTTCCACCCTGTGGCACGAAAGCCAGTGATCGTGCCCTTTGGACGTCAGATAAAACGCTCCGTTTCCAGATTATGATAATCATTGGAAATGATCAGCATTTCAGTGCATCCACACGAAGTACGGAGGCGTAACACAGTCTACATTCTGTACACCAGGAAAGATTAGCTAGCAGGGTTCTCACTCGTGAATTCGATTTGTACGTTGGTTGTATATGAGAATATCGTGTTATGACATACGTGATACGCAAAACCGTCTACCATTACGCGTCGAAATTCGACTCCAATACGATTTTCGCCTATTGTCATTGCAATTTATCATTTTGCAATGTTACTGCTCGTGTTGGTCAGGGTTGTAGAACTGTCATGCGAACATGGAACTGATGGATACACTCATCGTCACAGAAAGAGCTGTACCTAGAAGGACAGTACCAACATGTACTGTGCTGTATGGCCACCAAACGTATATGGTGGTATTTCGTTGGGCCACCATGGGTGGTAATACAAGTCTCAGGATGTGCGGTGTGGAGTTGTACAGATCTCGGACGTAGTGCTGTGATACACTATTCCATGCCGCTTGCACCTCAGTGTGCAGGTCGTATAGACTTCTGGGTGGAGGTGGAGTCTTCATGACACACTGCGTGCCATGGCATAAATTCTCGGTTGAGGAGAGGTCAGATGATGGCAGAGTACCTACAGCTGCAAGGCACGCGTCGGAAGGTTGAGAGGATGAGCGATGTCCTGTTAAAATAGAGCACGGGTGTGGGTGTCCACAAACAGCAGACCTACTACTGTCAGGGCCTCTTCCATGTATTGTGTGTCTGTAATGAAACCTGTTAGCAACACTGATGGTGAATGGACACCTTAGGGTAACTCTACCCACACCATCACATCAAGATGGTGGAACATGCAATGGGAGACCAAATCACTCTTTGTGACGCTGTCCACTGTCCTCCAAACATGGACCCATTGACCATTGGCTCCAAGAAAGTTGCACTAAAGATTGGGCATTGCCAGTCTGCATAGCACCATCTCAGTCATTTTCGACCCCAGGCGAGTCTGGTGCTTTTGGGGTATTTGTGGCAGTGTGTGTTTAAAGTGTGGAGAACCCTGCATCATGCATCTGCATGGCAGTGGTGATAGCACCTACAGGATGTTGTGCAGATGAGAGATCTGCACGCACATAGTGCTCATTCGGTGCTCTCTCGTTGCGGTGGGTGTTGGATGTGTAGATCCTACCTGTCATGCATGTGTGCCGTCATGTATGCATTGCTGCCTGCAATGGGCAGTCGTGCATTGTTAGTGCCGATAAAAGCAGTGTGCAGTGCAGTGCAACGATAGGAGCAACCCGGCTCCCGCAGTCCCACGATGTGGCCCCTCTCGAATTCGGCCAGCTATGCAATCTACTGTCAAAACTTGTCACTTTAGTGACGCTACCCACTGTCGTACTGGCCGGCATAGCCGTTTGAGGCTCTATTATATCAACCAATGCGCATGAATTCACAGCTTCATCTGCGCTCCCGGACTGCATGGCTGACCGTGCAAAAGTAATCTCTGGTACAGCTGATGGTGTGCAACAGACCCACCCATGTTTCAGTGGATAGGACGGGTCCTCCTGGGTTCAGCTTTTCATCGCAAAGAGTGTATTATTAGCTCGAAAAATGGTTTAAATGGCTCTGAGCACTATGGGACTTAACATATGTGGTCGTGAGACCCCTAGAACTTAGAACTACTTAAACCTAACTAACCTAAGGACATCACTCACATCCATGCCCGAGCCAGGATTCGAACCTGCGACCGTAGTGGTCACGCGGTTCCAGACTGAAGCGCCTAGAACGGCACGGCCACACCGGCTGGCTATTATTAGCTCATTCATGCAGGGTCATACAGCCACATTCCATAATTTGAGTCAGGAAGTGGACTTGTGGCTGCAAGACAGTTGTCCACGTGAGAAGTACGTCGACGGACTTTCAGTATGGCAACCATTGTTGCTGCTTTCCTTGACACAATAGCAGGGAGAGTTGCTCCTACAGCGACAAAACTGGACGCTAGACAGTTTCATATTGGACAAATCCATACGAATAGGCTCTGAAAGGAACGAACGTTGCCACACTTCATCCGTCATCATACAGACTTAGCTTCTGGTGTGGTGGTATGTGGGTGCCATCGGGTAAATAACACGATGACTTCTGATGCGCAGAGCAGATAAGTTGTACGGCAAGTTATCTGTGCCCAGTCTTTCAACTAGGTAACTCAAGAACGCACATTGGCCGTGCTCTCTTTCCATATTCCAGTACACAGGGTATTCGACCGCTGCCCTGGCCAATACGTTCTCGAGACGTCTCATCTTTTGAAAACGCCTGGACACGGGTTGCCCAAACAGTGGCATGCCAGCATGTACAATCGATGAACTCTAGCAGAAAGGTGGAGCAGCACGGAATGACTTACTTGTACGTGTCGTCCAGGCTCAGTTCGACTCGATGCCAAGCAGGATAACCTAAAAATTAAATTATATATTCTTCCTAGTAGGTACGCTTATTTATTTTTTATTACGAGTATTTATTATTTTTAGGATTTCATTCCTCGATCGCTCAGAACGGAATGTGGTCTGTCTGTCTGTCTGCTGTCTCTCTGTCTGTCCAACTGCTGAAAACCAATTTTCTCAGGAACGGACAGAGACATCAAGCTGAAATTTATGTAACACCCTAAGATGGAGCTGTAAAATATTCAGTCACGTCACTTTATTTATTCGACGAAAAGTGTTCACAACAGAAAACTTACATAAGTTTTCCAGATAGAAAATGATTAAAATATACTAACAGTTATATTCACAACAGTAAACTCCTGTATGATCGATATAAGGTTTCCAGGTAGATAATTTTTTTAAAAAAACGTCTAGTAATATAAATATTCGTGTACTGGGAAACGTTATTAAATTGCAAAATTTGTGAAATTCGTTCACTTATAGCCTTGCTAAAACTGGTTTATTGACGGCCAGCTGCATCCCTTTCCTGTAACACTCTTCCTCATGGCATCTCTTTCTGTATTAAGTTCGCGACAAACCCATAGCAGATGATCTACTGATTATCGCCCTCTCCACAAGGGGCTAGCCTGAACCGATTGTGGCAAGACTTTAATTTTTCTTGCCCGGTTAGGTTAGTGTTGTTTAACGTCCCGTCGACAACGAGGTCATTAGAGACGGGTTAGGGAAGGATGGGGAAGGAAATCGGCCGTGCCCTTTCAAAGGACCATCCCGGCATTTGCCTGAAACGATTTAGGGAAATCACGGAAAACCTAAATCAGGATGGCTGGAGACGGGATTGAACCGTCGTCCTCCCGAATGCGAGTCCAGTGTCTTGCCTAGTTAACATTGTTGAAAGATTAGGTGACTGCAATACAATTCTGGAAGTACGAAAAGTCTCGAAAAATCTTTTGTGATAGGCCCTTTTGTAGTTTCAGCCTATTCTCTTTCCCATTTTTTCTATCGCAGTGCATCTTAACTTTCTTTTGATCACAGACGAAGGGATTCTGTTACAGCTTTGCGTTGCATTTTCTCTAACTGCTTGTTCGGCAAACTTGTCTGCCAGTTCATTCCCAGGAGTTCCTACATGTGCTTTCGTACATTCGAAGTTAATACGCCATTTCCTCTGCCGCAGTTCCCTAATTTTTTTTCTGATCTCTTCTGTTCAAATAGTTATGATTCCTGGAATTTTTTAATGAATCCAGCGTAATTCTACTGCCCGTGCCAATTACAGTTGCCATTTCAACATTTTTTTCTGGTAAGTTCTCTAGTTTAAGGCTCGCAAGATTGATAATTGTTTTGCTTGGTTTATGGTGCATGTATGCTTTAGTGTGTACTTTAACTGACAGACAGGTGTCCCATCAATCATTATTACCACTCCTGAACCTGTTCCGTTCTCTGAATAACTCCCATCAGCATAAATATCTATAGGATATTTCTTGAGGTTGCAATTTTCTTTTAAAGTTACTGTTCTTGCTGGATGTGGCAACTGTTTGTAACCTAAAAGAGAGTGTACAGATTGGGCCACATGTTCAATTTTTGTAATTTTGTGTTTTTCAGCTGTTGTCTGTAGTTTAATAATTATTGGTGTAAAGCGTGTTAGAATGCAAAACGCTTCAGTAGACGTCGTTCTGTGAGCCTTGGCAATCTCTATGTTGATCAAGCGCTGGATTCTCCGAATCTTCATGCAGTTATATTTTCTTCTTAGTGTGTGAATCCAACCAGGAGCTGTATATGTTAATATTTGTAGTATGGCGCCTTTCAAGTCCCCAGTTGAGCCACGTTAATTTAGATAAGGAATGAAAAGTTTCGTGCATTTTTCAGTCACCTAATTTATATGTCCATTAAACACAAATTTAGAATCAATAATTATATCCAAGTGTTTTAATCATTCAACTTGTTGCGAAACATTGCTTTGTCTGTACGCCTTCTCCTTGTTATTAACACTACTTTCGATTTTTGCTGATTGAAACGGATTTTGTTGTTTTGGGCCCAAGCCATGATTTTCTTCCATTTCTCTATTGCAGAGCCCCTCAGCAATAAGGGCAGTATCTGCTTTGGTCAACACGATTAAGTCGTTTTTTTGTTTGCTGTGTTATCCAAACTAAGCAGAGAAGTATACTGTACGTGCCAAAACCCCGGGCCACAGCAGGACTCCTATAGGCAACCTTTTGTCACCTTGATTTCTAATTTGATGACGTTAACCGCCAACACTGCTGTACTGCCTCTGAAATACTTTTTTGCTACGTTATGTAAGTTCCTAGGACATTCAAATTCTAGTAGCGCTTTATGGACGCTGGGCTACCAAGTTGTGTCAGAAGCTCCCCGAATATCAAGACTGACCGTTATTACGTACCGTCCTTGTGATACGTTTTCCTCTACGAAGTTCTTAACAGCCAACAATGCATCGACTGTCCCTTTCTGTGGAGTAAATCAATACTGATTGTTGCTTAAGAAATCCATAGAGAAGACATGGTGCATAATTCCGTTAATTAACAGCTTTTTCAATACTTTTCCGTCCATATACAGAAGATTGATGGAACAAAATTTGGACACTTCCATGCTGTCTTCTTTAATAGGTTTGAGAATGGGTACTATTTTAGCACTTTTCCACAATTTCGGAAAGCAACCGTTCCTTAGGCAACTGTTATAGAGCGGTAAGATAATTGGGAAAAACGCAATGTCATCGTCGAAAGGTCCTACTACTAACACCATTTTGATCAGAAGTATTGTTTAAAAAAAAAATGGTTCAAATGGCTCTAAGCACTATGGGACTTAACATCTGTGGTCATCAGTCCCCTAGAACTTAGAACTACTTAAACCTAACAAACCTAAGGACATCACACACATCTATGCCCGAGGCAGGATTCGAGCCTGCAACTGCAGCAGCGGTGAGGTTCCGGACTGAAGCGTCTAGAACCGCTCGGCCACATCGTCCGGCTCTTGTTTTCTGGAAAGTTCGTTATTATTTCTTCCATTTCTGTCTGTGTAAAAGCTACGTCATCTGCAGTTCCGTTGGATCGTAGAGTGTGAGATCTTGTTAGCTTATGGTATTCCGTCCCTTCAGTTTGATCGTTCTCAGCCACAAAATATTCGAGCATGTAGGTGGCCGTTTTGGTTAAATCCGTTTTCGTGTTATCACTTTTTCTTAGCGTTGTCATGGCTGCACTTTTCTGATTTTCCCTGACGCAATTCGATAGACTGAGTTCCAAAGGTTATGTGTTGGGGTCAAGCTGCAGTATTGCTTCCAGGACTCGCTTTCTGTGTAGCTGTGCTGTATTCCTCCTCCTCTTCAAAATATTATTGATTTCTTACCTCCCTCAACTGTTCGTTCTCCTTTGAACTTTGATAAATTCATCTTAATGCGAAGTTCTCTTTTTTTTTTTTTCGCGGTTAATCCAGATGTCTATTACGGGACAGATTTTTTTCCCAGTTCTTAGCTGGATTTGTGTACTCAACGCTAAACTGTACGATGTATATAGAACTACTTCAGGTTCTGTGATAACAGTTTGAGTATTTGTTTCCGCTTCAACTTTTGCTGTCAGATTCTGGTCTACTTCCTTTAAGTTGTGTAAGTCCGTATTTAGTAAATACGAGGGGCTGTCGAAAAGTTTCTAGTACGAGGTAGTTACCGTAATGTTTCACACAAACAAACCACCTACTTTTATGGTGACCCTTTGTGGCTATGAAAAACAAATTTCGGAGCTCCAGCTTCGTTAATTTTACCGCACGAATGTGTTGTATACAGCAGCGTAAGCAAAATGGCGAATATCGATAAAACCAAGAACCGTGCTGTTATTGTATATCTTCATTTGAAGGGAATGACGCCCGAGGAAATCGCGGAGGACATGCGGTATACACTTAAGGACAGTGCTCCGTCATATGCAACAGTGAAAAATTGGGTGTCCGACTTCAGACGTGGAAGAACGAGTGCGGAAGACGCGCCAAGGAGCGGAAGGCCCGCCACAGTTGCCACTGATGGAACAGTGGCTGCAATTCACGATACGATTTTGCAGGATCCTCGAACAACGCAGCACCACATTTAAACCACATGTGGAATCTCCTATGGGGGTGCTCGTGACATTGTTGCGGATATTTTAGGAATGAGGAAAGTTTCATCTCGGTCCCGAAAGACCTAAATTCAAATCAGAGACGTGAACGTGTTCAGTGTCTTGAAGAAATTGTTGGCCAATTTGAGGCGGGTGAAGACGGCTTACTTGCAATCTATGTGACAATGGGCGAAACGTGGGTTCACCACTTTTATCCTGAGACAAAATAAGTCACAACAATGGAAACATCCTAGATACCCTACCCCAAAAAAATTCCAGGCGCAAAAACCAGCCGATAAATTGATGGCATCTGTTTTCTGGGATGCAGAAGGGGTAATTACGGTGGATTACCTGCAAAAGGGCGTAACTATCAGTGCATCATACCACTGCACTCTCCTGCGCCGTCTGAAAGAAGAGATATAGAAAAAAAAGGCGCGGAAAAATGGCGCGGGGAGTTCTTTTACGTCAGGACAACGCATCGGCGCACAAAGCCCTGGCGACACTAGAAACTCTGCGTGACTGCGGGTTCGAATTGTTACGTCATTTCTACAAATACTGCATCTTCGTCGGACAAGCGGCTGATCATTGCGGAATCAATACCTTTTTTGGTTATCAGTGGAGACTGGATTACATGCATCATAAAAACCTTGAAATATGCATGCAAATTAGTATGAAAAATACTTAAAAAAGCATGAAAAGTGTCTCAATATGCAAGATCAAATAATAAGAAAAAATGGTAGTTACTGCGTGCATTATATCTCAAAGTCAAACCTGTGCATATCAGTTACGCGAAAAACAGCTACATTTAGAACGCTGATATCATTTTCTGAATACTTTCCGGTAGAGGCTAGCAAGGGTTCCTTTCTGGGACTATTTTCTAAAAACTTGCAAGATGGGGACGCATACCGCGTTTCAAGAATAGTTCCTTCTTTGCTATTGTTATCGGTTGCGATGCGAGTGAGTAGCTGTGAAACAATCGATATGCACAAGACCAACAACGAGATATATCGCACGCAAAGGGGTACTCTCAAAAACTCCATATTTCGTTTAAGAATCAGAATAAAATCATGAATTTTTTTTTGAGCAGCATTAACTTTTAATTAATACTATTGGACCAAAGCATCGTTTACAATTTATTTCACATTTTTCTACTACTGTAAACGTAAACGACCAAGTACTGTTCGAAATGTTCAGTAGTAAAATCAGTCTTCGGTTACTCAAAAGATTTTTATAAACAGGAAAGGACCGTCCTACATCAACTGAAGTAACTGGGCGGTATTTGAATTTGGGTGCTATGTTGGCAATTATTGTTTCTGGTAAATTTCACCCGTCCCATTAATAAAACTATCAATTGGCACAAAGTTTCAATGCCTGGGTTATTGTTTAAAATGTTTTCAAACTTTTCTTTAAGTTTTCTTGGGAATACCTACGGCAATCAGGAGTTCACTAGAATAATTTTATTCATTAACTTTCTGCCTGAATCTCTTCGAAGTAGGTTCCGCCCGGAGATCCGAATGGGAACCTAGTTTACTTCCGGAATATTTTACTTCAAAGGGACCCATGCCCAGCAGTTTCAATCTGCAGTTTATAACCAATAAATTAAGATAGTAGTAGATATTTGCCCCTACATATGTTTTTCAGTTAAAACTGTTTAGGAAGTCTGTTTGTCATTTCGTAAGCTAACGGCCTACCGCAATGGTAACAACGGTTCCCATCTGATCACCGGAGTTAAGCGCTGCCGGACTTGGCTAGCACTTGGATGGGTCAACGTCCGGGTATGCTGGGTGTGTTGGCAAGCGGGGTGCGCTCAGCTATTTTGAGGCCAATTGAGGAGCTACTTCGCCGAGAAATAGCTGCACCGGTCACGAAAACTGTCAACGGCTGGGAGAGCGGTGTGCTGACCACATGCCCCTCCGTATCCGCATCCGGTGACGCCTAAGGGCTCAAGAAGAGACAGCGGCCAGTCGGTACCGTTGAGCATTCAACGCCTTTTCGGACGGTGTTTTTTCTCTTTTTTTAGAAATACATAAACTATTTGAATCTTTCTTGTGTCTCCATATCTTTTCCACCTTATCAATCTCCTTTCATCATGTGATTTACTTTTTTGTTTTTGTTTTTTATCATTAGCAATAGTTAAATTAATCTTTTTGCAAAATTCCAACATCTCCAAAATTTCATGAGAAGATCCTGCCCCAAACGCTTTGCTTTTAATGACTGCCACCGCAATTCATATTTCATATCCGTAACACTCTCTCACCTACGTCGTGATAATACAAAACGATCTGCCCTTCTCTGAAAGTTTTGGATGTTCCCTGTCAATCCTACGTGGTGCGAAACCATACGCCACAGCGATACTACAGAAGAAGGCGGGAAAGTGTAATGTAAGCAGTCTTTTTGATAGACTTGTTCCATTTTCTAAATTGCCTCCCAATAAATGGTAGTCTTTGCTTTGCTTTCTCCATAACATAATCTATGTGATCATCCCAATTTCAATTATTCGTGACTGCAATTTACAGTGTTTAGATTTGTATGATTTATCCCGTAACGGAAATTTAGTGGATGACGTTACACCTTTCATCTGATGGGGTCAATCGCCACTTTTCACACCGTACAGATATCCTGTCTAAATCAGTTTACTATTACTCTATGTCTTGATTTTGCAATTGATTTAGATCATCTGACGATTTCAGAAAACGATAAATAACAGTATCATCTACAAAAAATCTAAGTGTCCCACTTAGATTGTCTCCTAGATCGTTTATGTAGGTTACGTAGGTACAACAGAGGACCTATAACACTTCGCTGAGGAACGCCACATAAAACTCTCATTTTAGTCGATGAGTTTACATCAGTTACTATGAACTGTGACCTTTCTGACAGGAAATAACGAATCCACTTGCACCGCTGAGGCGACACTCCATAGGCACGCACTTTCATTAGAAGTCGCTTGTGAGGGACGATGTCAAAAGCCTTCTGGAAATTTAAAGATATATGTAGAATCAGTTTGACGTCCCCTGTCGATAATACTTCTTACAGAGTGAGAATTAAGAGTTGGTTGTGTTTCACAAGAAATATATTTTCTGAGTCCATATTCGCTACTTGCCAATAAATGATTTTCTTCGAGGTAGTTCACAATTTTCGAAGACAGTGTATGTTCCAAAATCGTACTGCAAATTGACTTTAGTGATATGGCTATTGGTGTGACTTGTGCAACTTTCCTATCTTTGGGTTCGGATCTTTGTATGAGAGAGCGATTGTACGTGTTTGCTGAGAATGGAGCTATTGTATCGGCATACTCTGGAAGGAACCTGAACTTGTATAGAATCTGGATCGGTGGCCTTGTCTTTAATAAGTAATTTAAGCTCCTTCGCTACGCTGAGGATATCTACTTATAAATTACTCATGTTGGCAATTGTTCTTGATTCTCTGCAAACCACTCTGTAGTGCAGCGCAGAGAATACTTCCAATTGTGCACGTATTATATTTTCTAGGCGTTACATTCGCGTATGGAGTATGAAAAGAATGACTATTTCTGCATTCTAGTCGTAATTAGTCAAATTTCTTCTTTGTTATTACGGGAGTAATTTGTAGGGGTTGCAATTTGTTTCACAACTTCTCACATAGTACTGTTTCTTGAAACTTAATAAGTAGTTTTTCGCGTAATGGGGCTGCGAGATCTTCAATCGTCTGCCAGTTTAGGAATTTCAGCAAATCACTGGCTCTGTTCATGGATCAGAAGATCCTATGACAATCCATATTGTCTTCTCTGTATGCGTTCAATATCCCCCGATAGTCCTATTTGCTAGAGATCCCGTTAATTTTTCTTTTTTTTCTTTTTTTGATTCAAGGTTTTGATGTGGCCCGCCACCAGTTCCGCTCCTGTGCCAGCCTCTTCATCCCAGAGTAGCATCTGCGACCTACGTCCTCAATTATTTACTGGATCTATTCCAATCTCTGTCTTCCTCTACAGTTTTTTCCTTGTACAGCTCCCTCTAGCACCATGGAAGTCAGTAACTGATGTCTTAACAGATGTCCTATCACTCTGTCCCTTCTCCTTGTCAGTGTGTTCCACATTTTCCTTTCATCTCCGATTCTGCGAAGAACCTCCTTATTCGGCACCTTATCAGTCCTCGTGACTTTCAACATTCGTCTGTAGCACCACGTCTCAAATGCTTCGATTCTCCTCTGTTCCGGTTTTCCCACAACCCATGTTTCACTACCATACAATGCTGTACTCCAGACGTACAGACGTACACTCTCAGGAATTTCTTCCTCAAATTAAGACCTATGTTTGATTTTAGTAGACCTCTCTTGGCTAGGAATGCTCTTTTTACCAGTGCTAGTCTAATTTTGATATCCTCCTTTCTCCGCCCATCATTGGTTATTTTGCTGTCTAGGTAGTAGAATTCTTTAACTTCATCTACTTCGTGACCGTCAATCCCGGTGCTAAGTTTCTCGCTGTCCTCATTTCTGCTACTTCTCATGACTTTAGTCTTTCTTCGATTTACTCACAATCCATATTCTGTACTCATTAGACTGTTCATTCCATCCAGCATATCACGTAATTCTTCTTCACTTTCACTCAGCAATGTTACCAGCAAATCGTATTAATGATATCCTTTCACCTTGCATTTTAATTCCACTCCTGAACCTTTCTTTGATTTCCCTCATTGCTTCTTCGATGTAGAAATTGAACAGCAGGGTCGAGAGACTACATCCCTGCCTTCCACCCTTTTTAATCCGAGCGCTTCGTTTTTGGTCGTTGACTGTTATTATTCCGTCTTGTATATTACCCGTCTCTTCCTACAGCTTAGCCCTATTCTTCCCAGAATTGAGTATCTTTTGCACCATTTTACATTGCCAGTCTCTTTTTCTCTTGATTTTTCTTTAGTCTCGCTACCTTTATCAACTGAAACTCCAGAAGTTTCTCTATGGTGCTTTACATTTCGTAAAGCCAAACTGATCGTCATCTAACACATCCTCAATTTTCTTTTCCATTTTTCTGTATATTATTCTTGTCAGCTAGTTGTATCCATGAGCTGTTATGCTGACTGTGCCATAATCCTCGCACTTGTCAGCTCTTTCAGTCTTCAGAATTGTGACGATGATATTTTTCAGAAAGTCAGACTGTATATTACCAGACTCATACATTCTACACACCAACTTGAACAGTCGTTTTGTTGCCACTTCCCCCAATCGTTTGACCTTTAAGTCCTCCAAAGATCTCTTAAATTCTGATTCTAATACAAGAATCCCTGTTTCTTCTAAATCGACTCCGCTGACGGATCCCATACACCAGCAATATTCTAGAACTGACACAGTTTTTTTTTATAGCAGTCTCCTTTGTAGACCAACTGCGTATCCCAGGTATCCTGCGAATAAACTGGTGTCTGCCACCTGCCTTACGTACGAATGAGCCTCTCTGATCGTTCATATCCCTACATACTGATAAATGTATGATACGACTTATTCCAACTATGACGTGTTCAAATTGTAGTCATAGTGTTTTGTGAAGTGCAACATTTTACAGAGCCAAACGTTTCAAGCACGTAATCAATTTTTGCACAAGTTTGAAATCTAATCAATATCTAACTGAATATTTGTGTAGCTTTTTTAGTTTTATCTAGTTGTTCCCTTTTAACTCATAGACACATACATCTGGATATTTAATGGCGTGTGGCTTTGTCCAGTGAAAATCCAGCGAGTATTAGTACAATAATGGGCTTCTTAAGTAACATGTGTATCAATCGACAGTCCACATACTAAGCGCTGTACCACTAGAAGTCTTCCAGTAATTATCTATGATTTTCTCGGTGACGTCTTCCCTACACGGACTGTCATCATCTGGGAACATTTAACTTTTAGTTCATACCAGATTGGCCAAATAGGCCAAGCATGCAGGAATTTTTAATAGGTATTCTAAGCAGCTGAGAATCTCTAGAACTGACAAGACATGCTCCATTTTTGCAGATCATCTCATAGGGAGAAACTAAACCTCCGACGTCATATTGAAACTGATGAGGTCTACAGCGAAAATTATAGTCTCTACCAAACACATACAACATAGGAGAACTACCATGCACAAAATCAGTAACAAAAAGAAGTAAAGATTGGAATGAATACACAACAGTATGCGACAAAGACTGTTTGTAAAACTTAATGATTATACAAAGACGCTTCCTCAAAGTAAGCATGGTCTGTCAAAAACACTCAGTTATCCAAAACACCTGCATCATAACTCTCCCCCCTCATCTTTCTCTCTCTCTCTCTCTCTCTCTCTCTCTCTCTCTCTCTCTCTCTGTCTGTCTCACACACACACACACACACACACACACACACACACACACACACGCACACACGCTCGCATGTACGCGGATGATCATGAAATAAGTTCTGTTAAAACTGCGATTTATTGCATCAGTGTCTGGCGCGACTGTAATACTATAATACTTACCGACGTAATAGGAGCTCTGTTAGTTTCGGATGGTATCACAGAGGCATTAGTGTCACATAAAATACTATTCTCAAGAAGCTTCATTTCCGTAACACAATTCATTTACGGTAAACGATGCGAAAGCACGTGCTTCTCTCGCGACTGGTCATTTCACTTGTTTTTTATACGAATTAAAACGTGAGTGCTTGAAAAGGACAAACTGTACGGATAGAAAAGTTCTGAAAGTAATCCCAATCGTGAGGCCTCACTTGGTTAGCGAAACCCAGTTAAGCGATATAATTTCGTCGAAATGAGTTTCTGCATCGGCGAGAAAAAAGTGAACTGTACGGTGCTGACAATGTCGACTAAAGGTTTGTTGAGTATCATTATTATAAAAAACAACTTTAAACTTTAAACGCTTGTTTCTCCAAAATAGTATTTTTCAATTTGGCGGGAGCTATAACTCACGAAATATGCAATTACATTATACCGTTTTGTAACTTATGAGTCGCCGTTCTTGCTTCTGTACTGCGTGGCATTTTTGCAATATAATTAAATTTCGATTTTTTTGCATGTTTTTATAACGACTTTTTGTTTTATTGCAGGGCGCAGCCGCTTTGTTAAAAAAAATTTTAAAAAAGATCTCTATGTACTACATTAGATAATATCATTAGTTTCAAAGCAGTTTTTGAAATATTGTTCTAGGTTGAAAATTGTGGCGTTCAGAACTCCCACCAACCTCCCTCGTACTCCGTATATGCCGGTCGTCGGTATCGTGTAGTGTACTCTGAGAACAAGTTTTTTACTTAAGAAAATACAGAACACAATCTTAAAAGGATGCAATAGAGGTCTAAAATCAGTTTTATAACTTGTTATTGTGTTGAAAAGAAAATCCAGAATATCGGTTCCAAAATCGAGTGTCACCCTGGTCTGTCCCCTTAATGGTAGCCTACGCATGGGACAGTAATTACCATGTCGTGGTGTACAACGGGTGACCCTTCCTTATGGTGGTAGGAGTTGGTGCACTGGAATCTTGACTACAAGTATGTCTGCTCTTAGGGTGCCATGCAGTCGAACATCGGGCCACTGTTACATTAGATAGCCACACAGATCTGCACATCGTACGATTCGGCTAGACGGCCAGATGGAGACCCACAGTGATGCCCCTTTCAAACTCCGCCAGCAGCTGAGAACTCTCTTTCACACGAGTACGCGTCATTGTCGTGTCCTCAACATCTGACGCTGTTCACGGATCTTACATACCCTACCAGCCCCGGTAACAACACGAACAGCTCTAATGAACTCTGGTGGCCGTTCGACGAGTCACAGAGAATTGCAGCTATAATCATACATAAATACTCGCCGATGGAGAGTATGAAGTTACACTGGCATACGATCGTGTCTTCTGGATACCTCACGGTTTTTTGTGAGGCAATGTTCCTTTCCCATATTATGCTCGTATCTATATCCTTGCATTTCTCGTCCAGCCACTCTTGCTTCACCATTTTGCACTTCCTTTCACACTCATTTTCTAAAATACGAGGAGCGTTCAATACGTAAGGCAACACTTTTTTTCTGAAAGCATGTTGATTGCCGATACACCATATTTTTCCTCGTTCTTTTCGCTGCAGAGCTCTATTTTTCGACATAATCTCCGTTCAGTGCGACGGCCTTACACCACTTTAATAGGAGGGCCTGCATTCCCGCTTGGTACCGCTCTACTGATTCACGGTGGAGCCATCGACGTCGGAGCTAACTGCTTCCCGGAAGTGCATCCCTCATTGCGCCAAACAGAACTCGAGAGGCCATCTCCTTAATCTTCTAAATATCTGCAATTTCTTCAGTTTTAAACTGCAGTTTATAAACAATAAATTGATGCCATAGCAGACATTTACCCCTAGAAATGTTTTTCAGTTTGAAACCGATTTAGAAGTTTCTTTATCATTTCATAAACTATTTGAATCTTTCTTGTGTCTCCACGTCTCTTCCACCTTATCAATCATTTTTCATGATTTTTTAACCATTAGCAATAACTATATTATGCTTTGTGTAAAATGCTACCAAGTGGCTTCCACTTTAATTGTTTTACTGTAGTTCGTGTTGTCCTACCATTTTTACTTCTCTTCCTTTTATTACTACCAGATTCCAGTCGCCAATCACAATTAAATTCTCGTCTGTCTTAGCTATCAGAATAATTTCTTTTATTTCAGTATACATTCTTCTTAAATCTACATCCATATCGTGAAAACACTCTGAAGTGCATGGCAGAGGTCAATTATTACTATACCATTTATTAGGACTTCTTCCAGTTCCGTTCAGGTATGAAGAGCAGAAAAATGTTTATTTAATTTATTTATTTAACCTGATCTGATTAGCGTCATCAGGTCCTCTCTTTCATAGGACCAGGATTTCACACACACTGTACGTTTTTTACATTATAGTTACCTAAAACGTAACAGTTCCAATATGACACATAGTATTAAAATTATTTGAGTGTCTTTAGTGGTAATGTGAGTAACTGATACTGACTGTGAACTAGTGATGTTAACACTGGTAGTAACTGTGCTACTGCTGCTGCTGTCATTAATAGTAACAGCAGTAATAATAATAATAATGACAATACTAATGACAATAACAATAATAATGACGCTTGTTAAAATTCATGGGGAAATCTTCGGCTATCATTTAATTTGAACAATTCGCTACTAGTTCCTGTCAGTGACCATTATCAACGTTTGCCTAAAACGACTAAATCAAACCATTAGAGATTACACAGTTTACAGGGTAATATGAGGTCAAATATAGTTTCGCTTACTGGCATGAACGGCAGGAAACTTATATCATAATTTCAATATCGGTAATTTGCTCTTTTAAGCCCATCATAGGAATTAAAAAATTTCTCACAATACTTATAATCAAGGACTTGCTTGTTGACGAAAATTATCGTACTCATTTGCTGCTGTGGGAAATTCTTTTACATACTACGGTGGGCTTAAACGAGGTATAACTTTCCTGCCGTTTATGCCAGTAATTGAAACACTATTTAACCTCATTTCTCTGGAAACTGTGTAATTTCTAATGGTTTGATTTATTCGTTTTAAGCTAAGATTGATGATGGTCACTCACAGAAACTAGTAGGGAACTGTGCAAAATAAATTACAGTTGAATGTTTCACCATGAGTTTTAACACTTATTAGCTGGCTGAATATCCCCACCTGCAAGCATACATAAATAATGACATAGGCAGATATAAAAAGAATTTATAGTTATACAAAATAGACGTTTTCTGATATAGTGAGTTCTGGGGAAAACAAATTCAAGGTGACTGCACCAGCTAAGAATACTGGGAAATGAGGAAGATCCGGTTCAAAAAGAAGGATATGTAAGGTTAATGAGTGCATACAGGGAGAATTGTAGACGGTACTGTTGCTTTAGTGACTCTCTTCTGAAGCTGAAGATGATATTCAGCTTAAAAACCTGTGACTGCGTCGTCATCAGGCTAATTCTGCCCTCGTAATCCCTACGAGATCGATAAGTAGGTGGCTGTAGTATATCCATGGAGTCATCATTTAAGGCTGGTTCTTGAAACTTTATAGGATTTCTCGTAATAGTTTGCGTCTATTTTCAAGTGTCAGTTTCTTCACTACCCTCGTAACAATCTCTCACACGTCAAGCAAAGCTGTGACATTTCGTGCTGTCCTTCTCTGTACACATCCACTATCCCTTGTTAGTCCTGTTTGGCGCAGGTTCCATACATTTGATCTATATTCTATGAGGGTTACATGAGTGTTTTGTAAACAGTCTCCTCTGTAGAATTATTGTATTTTACCAGTATTTCTACCAATAAACCGAAATCTGCCACCTGACTTACCTGAGACCATGTGATCGTTCCATTTCATAGTCTTAGAAATTGTTACACCCACGAATTTGGCTTAGTTGACCAATTGCTCTTCTGACACACTGGTACTGTAATTATAAAATACTACTTTCTTTCTTACTTTCGGTTCGAAACCGGTAATCGCGATATTTAAGGAAATAAACAGCATTGTAAAAAGTGGCCGGTTGCTGTAATTTTCTATGTAAGAGTCAAGCAATATTTTGAACACAGCCACGGGCTCAAAATGTCAGTTTTTGCCAAAATAGCAGTAATTTCTTTCTTTCTGTGAATAACACTTTTTTTTCATTTTTGAGCATTTCAAGTTAGTTGGCAAGATTTGAATCACGTTGAAATCTGGTCAGTATCTGATTGAGTATTTGTGCAGCCTCTTTTAGGCATGCAGTGGTTACCACACCAGACCCGCTTTCGGGAGGACGACGGTTCAAACCCGCGTCCGGCCATCCTGATTTAGGTTTTCCGTGATTTCCCTAAATATCGCTTCAGAAAAATGCCGGGTTGGTTCCATTGAAAGGACACTGCCGATTTCCCTCATTCTTTCCTAATCCGAGCTTCTGCTCCGTCTCTAAAGACCTCCTTGTCGACGGGACACTTGAAACGTCCCCATAGAACAATTATACATGACTGTGCTAAAAACTGACACACAATACTTTTAGCGCAACGCAATCTGACTTTCAAAAATCCCTACAAAAGATTGGCCCTGACTAACGTTAACCAGTGGCCGAGCGGTTAAAGGCGCTACAGTCTGGAACCGCACGACCGCTACGGTCGCAGGTTCGAATCCTGCCTCGGGCATGGATGTGTGTGATGTCCTTAGGTTAGTTCGGTTTAAGTAGTTTTAAGTTCTAGGGGACTGATGACCACGGAAGTTAAGTCCCATAGTGCTCAGAGCCATTTGAATCATTTTTAACATTAACCTATACCTTTCACAAATCACTTACCTCACAAAAATCTTCGTTACTCGAACTACTGCAATACAGCGAGCGCCACTACTGCCAGCTAAATCAAATATTCAAACTACTGAAGGCACTAACTGCTAATAGGCATAGTTAGCAAATGAAAGATTTTGATAGAGAACAAACAATGTATTTATCTTACTAGTGTTCAAAAGTCATAATATGTATAGCAGTTCATGACATCCAGTCTCACAAATTTCAAAACTTCGCCATCTCTCACCACACATCCACCACTGCTGGCGGCTCATCTCCAACTGTGCAACGCTACGCGCTGTTCACATCCCGCTGCCCAACACTACAATGGCAGACAACAATGCAAACTAGCCACAGACTGCACACAGCACAGCCAGTGATTTTCATACAGAGCGCTACGTAACGTTGCCAATAAGAAAACATAAACAGCCTGCTTACATAACCCCCATGCTCCCCACAAAAAATTTTACAAATTGTTTTGGGCAGTGGCCAATAAAGATTTGATAAAATTTTTCATAATTACAATAACAAATAAATCAAATGCACACACTTATTGGTACAATGTTTGTCAAAAGCTGAAATTTTCTCACAGTCCCATAAAGACAGTCCTCACCATTCATCACAGTAAAATAGCAGTGTTTTTCTCAAAGTCTGAGCAGTAAAAGAAAATGCACGCGGAAGTAGTGGATTTCCATGCAGTCTTGAAAAAGTAGTGTTGTCCTTCCAACGGAAAGACAGTGCTGACTCTCGACATGCAGACAGGTAATGGGCCACAACAGAGCAAACTCACAGCAGAGTCAGTCGAAGTTTTGAAGAATATTGGTAGGTAGGTCATCAAAGAGCAGACCCACTGTAGTTCTGGTAGAGAGTATGGTATTGGTGAGTCATCATAGGTGCAGACCCAGTGCAGTCCTTGTAGAAATAATGGTATTGGTGAGTCATCAAAGATGCAGACCCACTGTAGTCCTTGTAGAGACGGCCAGCAGCCATCTGTTGCGACTGTGCAGGTGCACAATCACCATCAAGAGTGTTGCGGAGAATATAGCAAGTCCATAAACCACCACTTGTGTACTCACAAAGTTTTTGGAATTGTCCTTAGAACCAGCAATGCTGTTAACCAGTCCCTTGATGAATTATCAACACACATGCAAACACTATCAGTCCCTACTTCTCACATATTGTCCATATACTATGACCAACAGAAATGTGTGCAGTGAAATGAATGCTTACAAGTTACTTAATTTGCTGAACTGGTGTCAATTACAATATTATAACATGAGAATACAATGTAAAAGGTACAAAATATATCATTAAAGAACATATCAATACAGATAACATTTGTAGTAATATGGGCTTTACAAAAGAATCAAACTAACATATACATCAGTGTTATAGGAATAATGACATAAGTAAATACACAAAAGATCAGAATAACTTTTGAAACATCAACTTTACACATAAGCATTAAAACAAAACAGAATAAATAATGTCTAAGCATCTTTACAAGGTAAATAACATATTATCAGAAAAATTCTACAACATAAATCTTATTAGCTAAACATATACAGACAGGAAAAACACAAATTCACATAGTGTAATAACACAGAAATACAGGACAGGGTTTGTTTTCAGTGTAACATTTGGTACTGCAGTCCAACCCAAAACTTCATTCCATAGATCGTCCCTCTTATTTCGACATTTGCTCCAGCCAAAAAAAAAAAAAAAAAAAAAAAACTGCTATTCAGGCATGCTTTCTGTATTCTGTTCACATCCTCTTTCAAAAATAGTTTTTCTCCACTGTACACTACTTTTTTGGCCAAACCATTTTCTTATAGCTTCTCAATGGATTTCTTCCAATCCATCATAGTTAGTTTCTCATATAGTCTACCCCCTCTTAAGCTAACTTAAAATCTACTGAGCTCAGATGCTAAACTAAGGGACGAGGCAATGCAGCAGCACAAAACAATTAACACAAACAGCAATGAGAAGAAATGCAGATTTGCAAAGCAAGCAGCATTATAGAAATTAGCAAATCAATTGCAATATTACAACTAATATAAGGCAATGTGCAGCAAAGAAGAAAAATAAATCAGTAGTAAAACTGGCTTAACAGAGTAATACAAAGTGAAATTCAGTAGCACTATGCCTGGCAAACAGCAGCAGCAAATGCAATAACTTATACCTAAATACGACAAAGCTCAAGCAGAAAAAATATTACAGTAAAAATGGCCATGTTTAATACCTATGTCACATCTTAACACTAGAGTGATGCATCACGAGAACTTACTCTAGCAGACAAGTTACCAAATCGTAAAAAAATTATTTATGCAGTTCCTGTGAAGGGAAATGTCTATTTGTGCTCTCTTTTCTAAGAAAGTATATCATAAATGTATTCTTTACTGGGTCTGTAGACAGAAAATAGTGATATTAGTACATCTATTAAATTTTATAATAACCAATGCTGCAGTGCAGCTAGAAACTAGATATTAAAGAAAATGAGCAAATATGTATATAAAGCAACATATGAAATGTCATTCACTAGGCAAATGGCGTCTCCAAAGGCAAAAAAAAAAAAAAATTCTCTGAGCTAGAAAGACAATAGATGTAAAATGTTTCTCATCATTTCATTAGGCATTTTAGTAAATATCATAAATTAAGAGCTCCACAGTGTAATCATATATTTTCAAGTTTGAACGTGTCGTATTTGCGATGCTTTCTACAAAGGAATGTCAATAGCGAGGATAATGGCCCCTTTTTTTCTCCATCTGTGCCTCTGAAAGGCACACACTAATGGCTTTTTCCCAGATGACTATCGCACAGCTGGGTGCCCAACACGCATTACGTGAAGGTCACTTCACACTCCTTCCGAAATATTTACGACAGCAGTTTGTGCTACAGTGACAGTCTCATATAAAAAATTTCACAGGTCGAGAATTTGCGTTGCAAATGTGTAGAAACAAAATCCTATGAATATAACAGTGTTCAAAAAGTTTTCGTCGGCATTGTGATACATTCGCGCATTTCCACACATTTCATAACTCTTAAAGTACGATTCTTGGTTTCCAACATCCTTTTTCACAAACCAAAATCCCTAACTTCTATTCATTATTCATATACATATAAACACGTTATCACATTCCTCATATAGCATCAGCTTATTGATCATAAACATACCTCAACAGCATAATACACATTGTCATCATAATAATAACATCATAAAAACTCAGTCAAATCTTAAAATCGTCGTAACTTTCTGCAATAATTTCAAACCATAAAAAAATATTCTCTGCTCATTTCAATAGTGTCATCTACCTTGAACGTACTTTCAAAATCATGATCTCATACCAAATACATCATTCAAAGCCCTCATAGTATCACAATGGTTCTGAAAAAATATGAAGAGTTCACAAAGTACAGACAAACTACAGTTTCATAAGTGTGAAGTTATCCAACTTTGTAATTGCGTAAACATGTCACTGATGTAGTAAAAAAAATGTTTGTCTCTCTCAGTTAAATGATCAGATAGCTGTGTAATTTATGTGTTAGAGAAATATGGTACCGATGTGTAAAGTCGTATAAGCAAATACCACATTAGCTAGGGCTCCTTGTGCTTGCCAAACACATACTACACAAAGTAAGCGTGTACCCCCCTGTGGATTAATGTAACTATACCCTGAGGTGTTACAGATTACAGCAATGGAATGAAATGTATCATGGAAAACCTTTGTATCATTGTACTTCAAATATATTTAAAAATAAATGTTTTAAGTACAAAATTAATCAAACAAATACGTGTCCTGTAGCGGTAAACTGTGCGTCTTGTTGTAAGACAATCTTAGTGGAAGTGTCGTAGTTATCGTCCTCCGAAAGCTAAGTTCTGTGGAAGTCAATGTACTTATCTCATGATAAAAAAAATGAAATGCTTTGCGTATAGATATCTTAGTTATTACGCTTATTGCCGTGATGAAGAAAGTACTGTGCTGTAACGTATTGTTGTGGTACAGAAAAGGCTGTCTCATTGTAGCTATACCACAAAAGTTACTACTAAAACATGTTTTGCTTTCCAGAATAATTCAGAAAAACTGTGCAGATATAAAACAGATACAGCGCAAAGCAATAATATAAATTGTGTCACTCATTAGTAGCGTCGTGATATAATCGTGTAGCTGTCAAATAAACTAACCACTGTGTCATCTGGTATCTCACAGAAAGTACTTTAAATCCAGAATGTATTTTCAAGTAAACCAAAATGTTGCATTAAAATCTAATTAGCAGTACTGGCAAATGTTCTAAGTGTGTGAGGCTTATAGTCGTTACATAATCGTGCAACTAACAAGCAAGAATGTACACACACAATAACACTGTGTCGTCTGTTAACAATAACAATGCATTCGTAATTTCTGTTTAAATAAGTTCTCTTGGTTCTTGAATGGATATTTAACTTCAAACAACATTGTTGCATGTTAACAGATTCTAAGTCTGACGAAGCATACTAGTAATGTGAAGTGAAAAGTTTTATGGCAAAGACAAAGTTATAAAGCAGATTATCTCTCAATAAACGGTTTTACATGTGAAATGTGGTGTAAACCTTTACTCTTCCTAGTACGCAGTGTTTCAACTTCGACACGATTATCATGTGGTATACATCGGATTCTGTAAGGTCCATTGTAAACTAGAAAGAATTTGTCACTCAAGTGTTTCTTCTTATGTGACAATGAATGAGCTTTAATGAGAACTTTCTGACCAATATATAATTTCTTTGCATTTGCTTTACCGTGTAGTTTCCTCCTTTTGTCTGCTGCAGATTTTATATTTATAATAGCCAAATCAATTATGTCTTTGTGTCGAAGTTTACGTGTATTCGGGAAAGGTACAAGCTCTCCGATTCTGTTCGGTGGTTCTTCATTCTTCAGTACAAGAGTAGGTGGTAAAGCAGTGGAGCTACGAGGCATTTCATTCAGCACGTTTTGAAATAAGTGTTAATATCTGTCCCAATGCTGATGCTTTCTGTGACAATAAAGTCTGCAAAGCTTATTGATTTCTTTCATAATACGTTCGGAGGGGTTACAATGTGGTGCGTACAATGAAATAAAAACAGGTTTGATTTTATGATTCCGAAGCATGCGTGACCTAACAGCAGATCTGAATTGCGGTCCGTTATCTGAAATGACTTTACTAACGTGTCCGACTTCACGTAAGAAACTTTTAACAAAGGCGTTGGATACAGACCGTCCAGTGGCTTTACGTAACAGTGTGAAAGTAACAAATTTTGAAGTAAGTTCAACAGCGACTAGACCATTCGAAAATCCATTAGATGTTCTGACAAGCGGTCCCAAGAGATCAACAGCAGCAAATTCTTTTAATTTAGAAGGAATGATAGGAAACAGCGGAGCACGATGGGAGATAGTAGATGGTTTCGCCTTTTGACAAAGTTTACAAATAGACAAGACTCCTCGAATTCTCTTTTCCATATTGTTAAAATAACAAGTCGTTCGAAGAATATGATAACATTTACGTGGGCCAAAATGTGCATAGCTGAAATGAGTGTACCAAATGAGCTTATTAACAAAATCGTCAGGAATGCAAAGTACCCATAGCTTGTCATCAACAGTGCAGCGTTTGAACAGTATGTTGTTTCTAACCACATAATAATGCCGAATCTGTGTATGTGTCTTTTCATGCCATTTGCTTTTGATGTCTTTCCAAATCGGATATTTGTCTTGTTCATGAGCAATGTCCTTTAAAGATGTGGTGATGAAGTTTTCAAAGGCGACTTTCTGAATGTAAAGAATACTGAAATTTTTCTCGAGGTTGCCTTCTGTGTTACTTTTCTCAAGCCCAGCCGGTGCGCGTGACAGTGCGTCCGCAACAATGTTCTCCTTGCCGGGAATGTAGATTATTGTGAAGTGGAATTCTTGCAGAAACAATGCTCAACGTTTTAACCTGTCATGATTTAATTTTGAAGACACAAGAAATTGTAATGCACGATGATCACTGTATACTTTTACGTGCTTACCAGATAGAAAGAAACGGAATTTGTTAAATGCCCAAATGATAGCTAAAGCTTCTAATTCAGCAACGGAATTTTTTTTTTTCAGATTTTGTTAGCACTCGGCTAGCAAAAGCAATGGTTTTCTGAACAGTAGTGTCATTTTCTATGGTTTCTTGAAATAAATGGACACCAAGACCGACTTTAGAAGAATCCGTGCTAAGGCAGAAATCTTGTGGCCGATCTGGATGAGCTAGTATTGGCGCGTTAAGTAACGCTTCTTTCAAAGAATTGAATTCCAAATGTGCTTGTTCGTCCCAGTTCCAAATAGTATTTTTTCCAGTCAGAGAACAAAGTTTTGGTGTAACAATAATTTGCATATTCAGAAAACGACGGTAAAAATTTACGAGACCTAGAAAACTGCGGACTTGTTTTTTTTGTGGATGGAACTGGAATGACTCTGATTGCCTCTAACTTTTCAGGATCCGGCTGAATGCCTTCAGAAGAAATAATATGTCCCAAAAACCTTACCTTTGACCTACTGCATTCAGACTTTTCCAAGTTAACTGTAATTCCAGATTCTGCAAAAATACGTAACAAACTGTTGAGGATGCGATTATGTTGTTCCCATGAAGCTTCTGCTATTAGAAAATCGTCCACATATCAGGTGATGTGACGTTTTAAGAACTCTGGCATATGGAATATAGCCCGCGAATGAATGCTGCCGAAGAAATGTTCAAACCAAAAGGAACTTTCCGAAACTGATAACAAACGCCGAAACAAAGGAAAGCTGTGTATTTTCTACATTCTGGATGAAGTTCGATCTGATAAAAGCTGGATCTGAGATCAATGGAAGACAACACTTTTACACCATTAAAATTTTGAAGAAGTTCTTCCAACGTTTGCGGCCTGTCTGTTTCAGGAATGATGATAGTATTGATTTGTCTCGAATCTAAGACAAGCCTCATCGATCCATTTTTCTTCTCAACAACATGTAATGGATTGTTGTATGAGCTTACTGCAGGCTCAATAATGCCCTCGTCAAGCATAGATTGTATTCCTGTTCTAACACAGTCCCTATAATGTGCTGGAATTACGTATGGTCTAACACAACATTTAGTATGCTCACGAACACGAAATTGGTATTGAAATCCCTTGATTGTTCCTGTTTTGTGAGTAAAAACTGTGGAATGTGCTTCTAAAATCTCAAAAAGGTCTTGCCTATCAGTATCATTACATTTCTCAATTGTTTGAATTTTATTCTGAATTAACTCATTAGTATCAAATGCGCCGTCGATATCATCCCTGTCAGCACTTGCAGAGTGATTGTTAGTGTCAAGTTCCGTCGAAAATTCCGAACTGTTGTCTAACAGGAGGTAAAGCCGATTAATTTCTTCGTCATGGTTTGAGAGCCAATCTTCAAATTTCAAAGCCACTGACTTACCTTCTTTCTCTAAACTTATTTCAGCATCGTGAAAGTTTAACATTGCTTTGTATTCATTCAAAAAGTCTACTCCCTATATAATATCCGTCGACAATAATGGAACAATATGAAAGTTCATAGAGAAGCTATGGCTTTGGCAAAAGAATTCTAAGTTGGTTTGTAGGCGTACATCTACACTTTTTCCAATGATTGCACCTTGTGATTTAATCTTACGTAACGGAAGTGTGGGGCAATCGTTCGATTTGTTGCATTTGCTAAAAGCTGTTTCACTAATTACTGAAATGGGACTACCAGAGTCAAGTACTGCCGTAAATTTTACGTCATTTACAGTAATGTGAATCACAGGATATGCAATGTTGTTATGTTTTACGTCGTGTTCCTGTCCCTAATGTCTTCCATTTTTACGTAATTACTAGCTACGGCAGCTGCGTCGTCAGTTTCATATGTACGTTTTGTGGCTGCCGGCGGTATGAGTCACTGTCTATTGTGTCTTTGTTGGCGCGCGTCGTTATTGGGATTTGGAGACCTAACTTCTACAAATTCACCTTGTCGAGAGGGCCCTGCACTGTTTGAATCCCGCCAGTTCTGATGCAATTCAGGTCTGTCGTTAAGATCGTATCGTCTGTCGTCATGTTGGTAGATACCATATTTTCTTTCTTGTCGGTCACGTGGTGGAGAATTTCTCCCTGAATCGTAACTGCGCGCTGGACCGTTGCATCTAAAGTTATTCTGTCTCCCTTGATAATAATTATTTTGGTTCCTGTATTGTCTGTTTCTCTGATTGTCTCTGTGATAGTCATTACCGCAGAGAGGTGATCTTTCCCTGTAATTATTACTACTCTGCCAACGGTTGTCATAAGGGTGGTGTCTGTTTTGGTCACTATTTGTGTTGTGAGAATAGCCTTGTCGTGTCCAGTTATTATTTCTTTCATCACGGAATTGCGACGGATGTGACCTGTAATTGTTGTGTTCCTGTTTTCGCGTTCCGGGATTGTCAGTGTCAATTTCTAATTCTTGTAAGAGTCCCTGAAAAGCTTCAATGTCGTCTTTGCAACGTCCTGCCAAAATAATACGTCGTAAATGTTCAGGTAGTTTGATTAAGCCAATGCGGATGAGTTCCGAGGGGCTGTATGGGTTTGACAAGTACTGATTCTTGTGCAACATGTCTTCAAAATGTTTCACAAGACTGGAAAATTCAGATTGTTCGAATGGTTTCATCATTATGATGCTATGTTCCACTCAGTCTTGTGTAGCTTGAGACCAATATGCTGAGAGGAAGGCATGATAAAATTCTCCTTCACTGTGACAATTGTGAATGACCGATCGCATTCTTTTAGCTGGTTCATAAATTCTAATCTGTGCTCTAATGACCAGTTGGGAGGAAAACAATGAGAGAACTGATGGAGCCACGCTTGTGGATGAATGTCGTTGCTAGAATTCTTAAATGTTTTGAATTTATGTGTAGTAATGAACAGCTTATAGTCAAAATCATCGTGTCGGCGAGTAGCAGATCGCTCATTGTTACGTCGTTTCGGCGGTTCCATTTCAAAATTCAATGCGCCTTGCCAATTTCTTTCATAATTTACGAAGTGTCCTGTGTTATTATTTTGTGGTTGTTCCGTACCTATGTCCCTCTGCCCATACTGGAGCGCGAGTGTCCTCTGAAATATGTAATTCTTGTATTACTTGTGCCAACTGATCTTGTACTTCCCGGATTTCTCTTTTGTACAGTGTATTGATTTGATTTTGATTTAGTTTGAATTTTCTAATTTGTTCATATTCTTCAGTGTCAGTGAAGGCTACAGGTCTTGTGTCATTCAGATCATCATCTACCTTTGTAGATAAGTTGGTGAACTGATCTGAAAGATCGGCTACTTTACCCGATAGTGAAATTATTTCCTCTGTGTGTTTTTCTGAACCAAGTTTCAGAGTGTCCATTTGTGTTGAAATCGTATCTACTGTATTCTTTAAGTTTTCCTGAGTTTTTGCAAGTAGCGTAACCGAATCGGTAGATGCAACTGAGTCAATTTTAGCTTTCAAGGTCTCATGATTTTCATGAACAATAGTTTGCAGTTCTTTTATGGCTGCTTCGTGATTCTGTAATGCACATTCATGACGCGAAAAAATAGGTTGGAAATGCTCACAAATTTGTGTTTTTACGTCATTACAGACTTTTTGGCATTTCGATTCAATGTTATGTAACTCAGTAGTTAAATCTTCACGTGTTTGATCAAGTGTGGTATCTAACTTTTGAAGCTTTTGCTGTGTTTGTTCCATTGTGTCTAACTGTTGCTGTGTTTGTCTCTGGTGTTGTTCCATTGTGTCTAACTTTTGAAGATTTTGTTCCATTGTGTCTAACTTTTGAAGATTTTGTCCCATTTGTTTCTAATTTTGTTCAAGCGTTGTGTCTAATTTTTGTAGCCTTTGTCCCATTTGTTGCATTAACTGTAATAACAGTGCACTGGTGTCTGAAACATGTTCCTCAGTGCTATTCGGCAGTGCATTTGAACTGGCAATATTCGCATTTTCAAAAGCAGAAAATGTGTCTTGATTTATTTGAGAAAACGGTGAGGACGCAAAACCTGAATCTACAGTATTGGCAAGATTGTGTCCTGCCATTCCGGAATTCTGAGGCGAGCTGTTGCCGACCGATCGATCGATAGCGCTTCCCTGTTCACTAATTGTTTCACTGCCTACACCATTATTTGCAGCCCACTCCATTTCCCTATGCACAATTACCAAATTACTACTTTGAACATTAGTTAATTCATTACATGGTGGCGCTAACACACTGCTTTCGTCTTCACTGTCATTTCTCGGTTTACTTTGGAGCCTAGTATTACGTTTTTCACACGCCATTATTGTCACAATATTTCACAGGACAACACAGAAAAGCACAATTTGAAGAGCAAAATAAGAAAACACATTAACATAGCATTGAAAATAATATCTCGTTAATTGCAAGTGCAGCTGCGAAATACTTGGTGCAAATCTACATGCATGCCACAACTGTTTTACTGTACAAGAATGAAAATTACAACTACAAAGGAAATTCTCTCTATGATTACGCGCCAGCAATAAACAATAGCTACACTAATTACACAAACTACAAGAACAAAATCAGAAGATTCCAGTGAGGTATCCTCGGCTAAGGATCGACATATGAAACGTCCCCATAGAAAAATTTATACGTGATTTTGTTTAAACTGACACACAATATTTTTAGCGCAACGCAATCTGACTTTCAAAAATCCCTACAAAAGAATGGCACTGACTAACATTAACCTATACCTTTCACAAATCACTTACCTCACCAAAAATCTTCGTTACTCGAACTACTGCAATACAGCGAGTGCCACTACTGCCAGCTAAATAAAAGATTCAAACTACTGAAGGCACTAACTACTGATAGGCATAGTTAGCAAATGAAAGATTTTGATAGAGAACAAACAATGTATTTACCTTACTAGTGTTCAAAAGTCATAATATATATAGCAGTTCATGACATCCAGTCTTACAAATTTCAAAACTCCGCCATCTCTCACCACACATCCACCACTGCTGGCAGCTCACCTCCAACTGCGCAACGCTACGCGCTGTTCACATCCAGCTGCCCAACACTACAATGGCAGACAACAATGCAAACTAGCCACAGACTGCACACAGCACAGCCAGTGATTTTCATACAGAGCGCTACGTAACGTTGCCAATAAGAAAACATAAACAGCCTACTTACACATTGAACGATAATCTCCCCCTCCTCCCTCTTCTTACAGGCAGTTCTTCTTAAAAAGGGTGGTCCGACAGTCACTAAGGTGTTATAACTGTAAATAATGTTTTATTTTTATCAACGGTTTCCATTTTGTTTCATTAAAGAGTGCTGTATTTTTTTATGGCCAGTCTCCCGCCCTTCCTCCGCTACAACAAAAAGAATAAATAAAAAAGATATTCTTAGTTATAACACCCCCTCGACGTTTGGTCCACAGAATAGATAACTGCATCATCTGTGGAAAGGCGGAGGTTACTGTTAATATGATCTAGAAATTATTAATCTACAACATGAACAGAACGCGTCCCAACACACTTCTTAGGACAGACCCTGAGTTATTTCTACATCTGTCTATGACTCTCCATTAAAGATAATATACTGCATCCCCCTACCAACAAATCCTCAGTCCAGTCACAAATTTCTCTTGACACCACATACAATCGTACTTCTGATAATAAGCGCAGGTGCGGCAAGAACGCATACGCTTTCCGGAAATTAAGAAGTACTGCATCTAGTTGATTGCCTTGATCCATGGCTTTCAATAGACTTAAGTCATGTGAGAACATTGCGAGATGGTTTCAGGTGATTGATGTTTTCGGAATCCATGTTGGTTGACAAGGAGGATATCATTGTGTTCGATATAACTCATTAACATCATGTTTTGTGTTATAAAATACAATGATTTCGTACACCTGAAGATGGGATTTCAAAATCTCGAAACTGATCCTGGTTTAAGTAAATATTAGTACCTTAAAGCGTTTATTAATGATTCTGACAACAGCTGCAGTTGTTTACCAGGCTCCTAATTTCTAACTCTTACAGGTTCATTTTGAATCCTGGCCCACTGAGGTTGCACTGACAAGTGCCTGGTCTTAATAATAAACATTGAATGGCAACACCTACTCCATAAACGTTGGCAATACCCACATGCCTGTTACAAGTGAAAATCAAATTGTTTTTAACTTGGTAACAGGCTTGTTACCAGGTCATTTTTACATGTTTATTATTAACATCAGGCACTTTCAGTACAGCCTCAGTGGACCAGGCTTGAAAATGAATCTGTAAGAGTTTGATACTAGTCACCTAGTAAATAATTTCTCCGGTTGACAGAACCATTAATAAATGCTTTAAGGAAATTTAATAAAAAAATGTGGTTGTTCCCTGTCAAGGAAATGCTCAAACTGAAGAAATATTAATACAACTGAAGTGAATCTCTCAACATTAACTACCATACGCCATTAAGTTTGAGCTCAGAATAAGTTATAATTTCTACAATAAACAGGTATCAGGAGGTATCAGGGTTATTGGACTTTTTTTTTTTTTTTTTTTTAGATCACTTCTGCTATCCATTTTGGAGATGGGTGTGACTTGTACTTTCTTTTAACTACCAACTACTGACCACGGTTTTTCGTTGGAGGGATTTGCGATAGATTATGGTCAAAAGATGGGATAACTCATAAGCAAATTCAGTACAATACAGAATCAGATAAGGATCCTATTGGATTCTGGATCTACAGTTTTAGCGATTACAGCTGTTTCACAGCACTACTCTTACCAACATCTACATCACTTATTTTTACAGTGATGTGAGATATAAATTGTGACAATACTCATGGATTTTGCTTTATAATGGTACACGTGAAAACGAAATTCAACGTTCCTGCTTTTGCTATGCTACCCTCAATTTAAGTTCCTGTGTCGTCCATGAGGCACCATTTCAGAAGCACTTCACTTACTTGAAAAGAACACATCTATAGACAACGATTTCAATTTTTCTGCTTTTCTTCTCGAGGAATGCTAAAGCAAGAGAGCCGCACTCCCTTGCAATGGCTCGCTTTCATTCACTTCGCTGTCATGCTACGGCACATCTAAGCATTTCTGGCCCGAAAATGTATTGCCGCAAAACATTGCCGGACACTACAGGCAATCACACTGGCCAGAAATATTTCCAGGCAACATTATCGGGCTTTATTGTCGGCAGTAAGCAATTTCTATGCTCAGTGATTAATGACAGCTATCAAGGTATTGTGCTCCGTCATTTCTCTGTGACATAAAATGTTCAAGTAGCTGATTTGTATTTTACCCATCCCTAGCAACAGCAGTCGTCTATATCGAAATAATAAGCAATCAGTTGCATAAAAGAAATGTAATTTCCTTACCGGTTTCGGTCACTTAGTGCCGTTCTTTAGAAGGTTATGCCTATCGCACTATACGCGAGTGTCAACAATAAGATGCATACAACAAAATACCATGGTCATTATGGTTCATAGTGTTTGTATTGACACTATGAAACACAAGACAATGGCATTTTGCTGTATGAATGTTATTGTTGACAATCGCAAATAGTGCGACAGGTATAACCTACTGAAGAACTGCACTAGGTGCCCGAAACCGGTACGGAAATTAAATTTCGTTTGCAACTGATTGCTTATTATTTCGTTATAAGTAGCGGACTGTTTTGGCTGACCACCCGACACTTGTCATGACAATACCAGACGGCAAATGAAGAAACTGGATTAGATCAGGGTCGAGGGCAGTAGAGACGTGGTAACCCATATCTACACCTTGCAAACCACTGTGAAGTGCACGGTAGAGGGTGCTTCCAAAAGAACCATTTATCAAGGCTTCTTCCCGTTCTACTCACGTATGGAGCATGGGAAGAATGATTGTTTCAGCGTCTCGTCCTGTTTAATCTAATTTTGTCTTCGCGATCGCTATGGGAACGATGAGTAGGGGTTGCACTGCAATCCTGGAGTCATCACTTCATGTCGATTCTAGAAACTTTGTAAGAAGGCTTTCACGGGATAGTTTCTGTCTCTCTTCAAGAATTTGCCAATTCAATTCTTTCAGCGTCATCCGTGACCTCCTCCCGTGAGTTAAACAAACCTGTGACCATTCCTGCTCCCGTCTTTGCATAAGTTCAATGACTCCTGTTCGTACTACTTGATACAGGTCCCAACAACATTCTAGGACGGGTCGCATGAGTGTTTTTTTATCGAACGTCCTTTGTAGATTGATTGCACTTCCATAGTTATATACCGGTGAACCGAAGTCTGCCACCTGCTCTACTTACCCTGAGGTAATGTGATCGCTCTATTTAATATCTGTATAAGTTGTTAGACGCAGGGATTTGTATGAGTAGGTGATTGCAATTGTGACCCAATGATATTGCAGTTTTGGGATATTATGTTCTTTCGTTTTGTGAAGTGCACTTTTACAATAAGTTGTCAAACTTTGGAAATATTATCAAGATACTACTGAATATCTGATCAGCCTTTTCCAGACAGTAATTCATCACAAATAACTGCATCATCTGCGAAAAGTCTAAGGTTACTACTAAGAATGCCCACATGGTCATTAATATCCAACAGGAATAGCAAGGGTCCTATCTTCCTAGGGAACGTCTGAAATTACTTTCACTTCTTTCAATATCTCTCCCTCCAAGGTAACATGTTGCTTCCTCCCTAGCAAGAGATCCTCAGTCTATTCAAGAATTTCGCTTGATATCCCATGCGCTTGCACTTTCGCTTCTATTTGCGAGTATCAACAATGCAATAGGCATAACCTTCTGAAGAAGGGCACTAAGTGCACGAAACCCATAAAGGAATTAAATTTCTTTTATGCATCTGCTTGCCTGTTATTTCATTATAAACGATCACAGTTGCTCAGGATGGATAATATACTAAACTTCCGATAATAACCATATAGTACTGAGTTTAAAGGCTATTAGGAAGTCGAGAAGTACTGCATATGTTTGACTGTTTCTATAAGGCCTGCAGGATGTCATACAAGGTAACTGCGGTTTCAGTTGATCGACATTTTGGTAATCCTTGTTTGTTGGGAAGAGGGATCTCACTCTGTTCGAGGTGCCTCATTATATTTGAGCTCAGATTATGTTCAAAAATTCTACGCAAATGGATGTCGCCAGTGGTATACGACAATAATTTTGCAGATCACGTCTGCTACTCTTTCTGTAGGCGAATGTGACCTGTACTTTATTCCAACTAGGGGGCCACAGTTTTTTGTTCCAATGATCTTGGTTATTCTATGATTAACTCATTTCTTGGCTCGAGTGCATTAATTCATGAGAGGTTACATACACGGCACGAAACTGTGATGTAAGTGGCTCACCGCTACTCACTACTGCGGCAGCAGCCTCCGCCCCCGCCGCCACCAGCTGCTCGCTGCCGCCCCCCGGCCTCTGGAATTTCGAGTGCCTGCGGGTGTGTGCCGTCGCTATCTTTACCACCAGCGCCGGCGCGCCCTGCATTACGGGGTAGCGCTGCCCTATCCCGCTCTCCGGCCCTTATCTCGCTCGCCCTGCGAGTGACACGGGACAAGCCTGTGTGAACCGGGCGATAATGCGTGTCCCTTAAAACGGCCGGCCGCCACATGACGAGCGCGCGTTTGTAGCGCCACTGAGCCTGATTTACTGTGTCCCTCCTCCCCCTCCTCCCTCTTACCCTCGACCCTCTCGAGTCCGCATTCTCGAGCTGTATACGACAAACTATTGGGTCGTGCCCCGAAGTGGCTGCCTGTGGCCTCTTTAGGGCCAGACAACTCGCAGCCAAACAACACTTCATCTGTATCCGGTGCGCCAGTGCGACATATCCCGCAATTCGTTGTTTAGTTTACAAAACTGAGGCCCAACAGCAGTTTTTCAACTTGTCCGTCTTTATAGAGGCGCGGATCAGTTCTTTGCTTGACATGAGTTGAAGGACAAGAACTTTTAGTAATGTTCGCATGTTATCGCCTAGTACAAAAACAAAGTGTACGACCGCACAGAGTCAGCGCTGCTCTGAGAGTACATCCATAACACGCAACGTGACTTGTCCTCTGTGGAGCGCATGTATTCGTATTATTTAATAACATCGAAAAATCGGAATCACTGACCTAACTATCTCAATTCTCTCCAAAACTGCGCAGACAAGTGCTCACCTTCATCTGGAGCTGTTACTTTCATTTTGCTGGCTTGTGACATCATTCCCTAGACGACAAACAAGCACGGCGTTAGAATTACTTTCCATGTTACTTGTAACTGTGCTGATGCCAATTATGTGGATAATTAAGTGCGTTTAAATTTCCAGTTCTGTTCGCATGAGAACTGTCTGTTTACTACATTGACTGAGCCATGTCCAATGGGGCATGGAAGGGAAAAAACATAAAAAATTACTTGCAAAATGCCAAAACAAAAGACAGAGTATTATTACGGCATGGAAAGCTAATACAACCCATAGCTGACTATGGTGATGCTATTATCCAATGACTTTCGTATGAAAACTCGAATAAGTTATAACAGGCAATGAATGCTTATGTACGGTACGTTTGCGACGTACGCTGTTTCTTTATATCACTCCTGTCTACAAACAATTATCATGGATGCGTGCCGATAAGCACAGAGACTATCGTACCGTATGACTGCTCAACCGTCTTCTCGATCACTGCACTCTCTCTTATTTGTTTTCAACTGTTGCACTACCGTCTGAACAGGACAGCAGAAATACTCGCCCTCAACAACATTAAATCTTCTCTTTACCAAAACATAACACTGTCACGTTCTCTAGATTATTTTCTGTAGGAGGAACCTGACTTTGGAACAATATCCTCAAAATATCAGAGAAATTAAATCCCTTTCAAACTTGAAGAGACATCTAAAGACCCACGAATCAGAAAAGCCATCTCTCCCACACCATCTCTCCCACATTCTGTACGGCTTAAACTCGTCATTTTCCCCTCCCCCTCTCTCCCACACCTTTTACTCTCCATTGTGGGAAGAGTTTAAACTCTGTTCCTTCCTAACAGTCACTGCCACTGTCAGTTCAACCTTCTCCTCTTTCTTTATACTATCAGCTTCTGACAATACTAAACATGTCTTCAAATATGTTAAATTAATCTATATCATCTTAATTTTTACTCTTCACTATTATTATTATTATTATTATACTATTATTACTATCATTATTAGTGTCAATAACTACTACATTAATAATATTACTATTATTGTGAATCTTTAGTATGAGTTGTTCCTGGTCAAATGCAACTGGCAGCATGAAGGCCCTGATCTGGTCAGGCTAAGTAAGCACTAAAAAAATAAGGGTATGAAACGTTCCCGTTTGGTCAGAGGATTACTTAACAGAAACTGGATATCTTCTAGACATAGAATTATGGAAGCTATCGATGTACCATTTGTGTATGTTTTAGATAATTAATATTAATTAAAACATCGTATTTTAAGTAAAAGTAGTTGTCAGAATACAGGCAATATAAACAAGTGCTTGCACTGAAATATCTTAATTGCCACAGGTTTCTCTTTACGGGATATCTAAAACTGATATTCATTCTCAACGACAAAATCCGCAGTCGTAAAAATTATTTATTTCTAAAAACGAAAGCATTTCCCGGTTACAGCACATATGTTGCACCTTCAGGTATATATCAAAATGTGAGTCCACAAAGGATGCATAACTAAGGTTAAAATATGTTAAAGTAGTGCATCCCTGGTACATCATAGGCAAGAGAATGTCATTTTCAGTTCTAGGCTTTCTGGCAGTCATAGGATAGAATAGAATATTCTCTTGCATGTCATATATCAGGGATGCACTATTTTAACATATTTTAACCTTAGTTATGCATCCTTTGTGGACTCACATTTTAATATGCACCTGAAGAGGGAACATATGGCCTAAAACCGGGTAATGCTTTCCTTTTCAGAAATAAATAATTATTACAACTATAGCGGATTTTATCTTCGACGACACCTTAATTGCTTCAAAATGCTTTTCTAAAAAATATCAGTGACGTGTAGTTTTCTGACATCAGGTTTTGAAGGATTGGTTACTGGAAGCCATCTCTCCACAAAACATATTAATTCATTTACTTTTTGTTTTACATGATAAAGATTTAGATAACACAAAAAATGTTGTCACTAACCCTTTCGGTAAGTGTATTTCGCCATAACTCTCTTGGGCGAGATCCAGGTGCTGATGTAATTTCTGACATTATGCGCATGGAGCTCCGCCTTGACCTCATCCTAGGATTTTGGGTTCATATCCAAACAAGGATGTTTGATGTGGATTTGTTGTCTCTTTTTCTCATTTTCTGCGACCGTTCTTCTGCGGATGTAAGGTGGCGCTATACCTATAATTCGATTACTTTTGGTGACAGAAGTCGGTTGTGGCAGTACGTCCAATTTCAGTCGACGCCGTATCCACCTGTTCGGCATGTGTGAAGTTTCGCCGAACTGATGCTGCGTATTCTGCTACAGGAAAGCATAGTGCCACAGCAAATGTACAGAGAATGTTTGGCTGTGAGTCTCAGGTGGTGGCAGTAATTTTAAAGATGATGTTGCTCTGGACACATGCGTAAAGCTTTGCTTCTTGGCAATGATCTTCGAATGTGAGACTACGATGCAACTTTTCTCCAAGGTGTTTTTTAGTATTGTTGTGCCATAGTTACTGCCCTCTCCAGATCATATTTAACTCCCTCCAGCCTTTGCAATTTCTCAGATGCAAGGCACAGACCTGCATTTTTCCGGGCCTTGGGTTTAGGTTCAAGTGGTTCTGAGCACTATGGGACTTAACATCGGAGGTCATCAGTCCCCTAGAACTTAGAACTACTTAAACTTAACTAATCTAGGGACATCACACACATCTATGCCCGAGGCTGGATTCTAACCTGCGACCGTAGCCGTCACGCGGTTCCAGACTGAAGCGCCTAGAACCGCTCGGTCTTCCTGGCCGGCCTTGGGTTTAGGTAGTTATGACAACGCTAGTTGCTAAAGTCTTCAACGGCTGCTGCCAGCTTCATCTCCAATTTCGCAAAGGTTTTGCCTTGAGCATCTGCTGCTTGAACTGCATAAATAAATGTTCTCGCCCCTGGGTTGATTGATTGGTCGTTTGTGTAGATGTTGTAGGGTTGCCAGCACACTACCCTGAAGGAGTTTTCAGGGTCCTCCATCGGTTCTTCTTATTATGCACAGTAGCAAGAAACCTCCTGTTTCACAGCAATCACTGGATAAATGTGTTAAACTGGTAATGAGTTTTGCAACTGAATGTACCTTTTTAACCAACTTCCTGTGGTCGACAGTGTTGTACTTTGCTGGCACATCTATGCATTCCACTCCTGTAAGATGTCCTGTTTCGTATCCACCTCCTATGTACTGTGTCATGTTAAGGATTTGACCTCAACACGACTTTCCTGAGCAGAAACAAGATTTCACATTTATAATGTTTTTATCAAAATGTTGTGAGATGCGCTTGAGGATCAGGCTTCACAAAACTTTATACTTTTGGTTAACTGGTCGGAAATGATTCTTATCAATTGGTTCTTTTCAAGGCTTCAGCAGTGCTACAACTTTGGCTTTGCGCCAGATCGTACGTCTCTGTAATTTTGAAACGCACGTGTTCACTGATTCAAGATACATTCTACATTTACATCTACAAATGTACTCCACAAGCCAGTGTACGGTGCGTGGCGGAGGGTATCTTGTCATTTCGTTTCCTGCTCCACTCACAAATAGAGGGAGGGAAAAATGGCTGCCTGTATGCCTCCGTACGAGCCCAAATTTCATGTATCTTCTCCTTCTGATCCTTACTCGGAATTTACGTTAGGGGCAGTGGAATCGTTCTGCAGTCAGCTTCACATTCTGGCTCGTGTTCCGTGAAACGAACGTCTTCTTCGCTCAAGGGATTCCCATTTGAGTTATCGATGCGTCTCTATAATACTGACTTATTGATGCATAACCAACACGGATACAGAAAATATCGTTCTTGTGCAACACAGCTAGCTCTTTATTCCCATGAAGTAATGAGTGCTGTCGACAAGGGATCTCAGATCGATTCCATATTACTAGAGCTCCAGAAGACTTTTGATACCGTTCCTCACAAGCGACTATTAATCAAATTGCATGCATATGGAGTATCGTCTCAGTTGTGTGACTGGATTCGTGATTTACTCTCAGAGAGGTCATACTTCGTAGTGATAGGCCGTAAATCATCGAGTAGAACATAAGTGGTATCTGGCGTTCCGCAAGGTAGTGTCATAGGCCTGTAACGCCGGAAATGCATATCCTCCTATTTCCATCTATTGTACTAAAATTTTTTTCCTTATTTTGTTACCTGAAGATATGACATTTCTGTGTCTTTATATATTGTAATTGTTTTACTGTTGTATATATATATATATATATATATATATATATATATATATATATATATATATATATATATATATGCATTTATGTTGGCTTGTTTTGTGAATATTATTTGTATTTATACGCTGGGTCTGGCCTAGGGAAAACTATGCTATCGAACGAATACATCGATTGGTCGTGTGGAGAACCAAAGTGTTTCAGATCTTTGGTAGTGTTAACTCTGTCGCGTGGAGCGCGGGCAGAGGGAGAGTCTGGCTGGGGTGGTGCAGTGGAGCAGGTGTGTTGTGTGACGCTCCCGCGAGTTGCCGCACTTTCGGGGTTTGGCAGCATGTAATTGCTCTCGACTTGCTATGATAGTTTCTGACACGGTGTCGCGGACGGGAAGCATTAGCTGGCGTACATCAAGAGCCCGTTTCGCCTGGTGACCGTGTCGACAAGAAGGCGCGCCAACATCCAGCTTCTGCAACAGCGATGGCCGACAATGAGTGACTGTCCCCACCTCCTCGATCGACGGCTTCAATCCTTCAATCAACCAACAAGGAAGACTGGAAGCACGTAAAGTTTTAGAACTGTACGGCAGACCTCAGCTTTTCAAACTGTTCCATTTTCATAACTAAATTACAGCAACGTAGCATGAACCTTTGTTGCTCATTGTCCCAATTGCATTACCAAGCAGGGTCCCTTCCTTTTCCGGAATGAACCCGAGTGTCGTTGAAATTCAAACGCCAGCATCATTCGATTTCACTGCTTTAATTTCAAAGTTCAGTTAAGGTATTCATAGCTGGCTACAATATTTAGATTACACAAGCACAAATTAACAGTGCGAGTTTTGTTACCGTATTTTAGCTTGCCTGTGACTGCAGGTCAGCTTGGTACGTACTAAATTTTAGTATTGTTAATTGTTCAGAATCATTTAATTCAAGTTCAAAGTTAAATCTCTTATTTCTTAATTGCGTAGATTCAAGTAGCTTTTGAAAGGATTGTTGAGGTAGTCCAAGACTAACCGTATTTTAGTGAATTTCGATGTGCTTCAGAAAGAAAGCTCGCTATTAACTTCAGTCACTAAATTAACTTTCGATTTTCTGGTTTTAGTAATTCTTTTGCTAAATTAAGTCAGAGTGTACTTCTGACAAACTTTCAGTTTTCACACTACACGTGTCAACCTTCAGTTGCCACGCTTCTAGTGCTAATTATATGTGTAATAACCTTTCTTTTTCAGTTACTATAGTAATTGTCCTTAGGACTGGCGACCGTAATTTCCCCCAAATCTCAAATATCTAATTACCGCTAGTTAATTGTTAACTTAACGGCCGCACATTTACTTTCCTTATTAACTTTATCCCTTTTCAAAATTAATTTCCACAAGTTTCATTTGCATTTTTCCTTTCATTTAGATGTAACCCTTTCCTCCCTCTTTACCGACAAATTAACTTCGGTGACGATTGCTTTTCTCAAATTTCCATTAGGTACACGCGGTTTAATTTTTCACTGTCATTAAGGTCGATAAGTGAGGGAGGTTACACGTGGCGACCTGGTGACAGGACAATCTTCGGATTTGAGGTTGATCTGGACACGAATTTTGCATTGTGCAAATCTCGTAACGAAGTAATGGTTACGAAATGGTCGATACGTCAGCGAGAATATTAGTGTGAGGAATCCTAATTAGATTTGAGATTTGGCATTTATATTGAAAATTATTCAAATGAGTGAAGGCAACAATTACCAAAATTTGGTAGACTTGGATACGGAACAATCGGTCGAACAGTGGGAAACGCGCACCGCGGTACCCATTGTTCAGGGGCAGGCGGCTAGCATGAAAGACGCGACCGCCGAAACGCAAGAAAGAGCAGAAATGGAATTCCAAACTTTAGAAAATGTTTCGGAATCGGAAGTGAAAATCAAATCTGAATCCCTTGATGACGAATACGGGGGGACAATTAAAGAGGAAACAGGCTAATACCTGCGAAGAGAAAAAGAGGGAAGTGGAAACGCTTGCGACAACCACTTGCCAAGTAATTACGAGAGTGTCGGAATTAGAAAAGAAACTTGACGAAAAACAGAGCTATGTGCCAATCTGTGCACATAGTTCGGAATTGTTGACGAAAGAGGAGCGGTTCGACCCCTTGAAAGAAGGTGGTATACACCCGACGGATTTCATTAAAAATTGTGAAAGAGTTTCACCCAGATCATGGACTAATGAGAGAAAAATTAATGCGGTTATTGATGTGTTGGCTGGTGATGCCAAGGGTTGGGGCTTAAACCTCAACACTACGAACCTGACTTTTCACGAGTTTAAAATTTGTTTCTGGCTGAATACTGGTCAGAGCAAAAACAGCAAAGTGTCTGGCGCGAATTTGTCGTATCGAGGCCTTTCAATGCGAATTCGCGCGGCTCGATGAAGGAGTTTTGTGAGGGCTGGATCCGCAAGTTGGAATATTTGCGTGATCGCCGCACGAAATCCGAAATAGTCTGGGAACTCTACAAGAAGCTTCCATATGATACAAAACGCTACATAGGAAGCAATTACAGGACAATCAATGATTTCCTGGAAAGAGTTGAGGAGGAGGACAATTGGCGCAATAATCGCGATAGTGGTAGAGGCCGTGGTAACAACAACGGGTACCACAGCAACCACAACAATGATAACTATGGGAATATTGCATACCGCAATCTTGGCAGCAATAACAATAGTGGTTCAATCCGTAATGACAATCGGTACAATGCAAATAATAACAGGAATGACGGTAGCTAGTATCATACTAGCGTGATACGGGCTTCGCAGAATAGTAATAACGCCAGAGGGTGTGATCAGCCGCCTCAGCAGCATCCGGGGAGAGTATCTGCTGGGACGAGACAGGGAAACCATTAGCCGCGCCGGTGAGGGGCCGACCGGGCGTGGAGAAATTTTGGAGGCCCAATAACAGGAGAAAACCCAGCTGTCGTCGTTACGAAAATTCCGTATGGAATATTCAACGGTGGGAGTGTGTGCCAGTGTTAAGAGAAAGGAGTGCGCCCACAAGTAGTAGATCAGCTGTAGACACGGCAGTAGAAAATACATTCACTGTCAGTGAGCACAATTTAAGTAGTGTTCCGGAAAACTATTATAAAGTGGCAGCTGTAACACCCACAGCGGAAATGGAGATTGAGTTTAAGAATGATTCGCAATTGTTGAGAGAAGATGAGATGTCGGATAACACGTCCGTCATTGAGCGAGGGGATGCAGAGAGGGATGAGGTCTGGTTAAGGCAGTTCGGTCGCTTATATGACGAACCAAGAGATTATAGGGGCCTGTACGGGAGAAGTGTTTATGGGGAGCGCGGGCAGGATTTGCCGCGTCTCGTCCCACAGGAAGATAGTATTTGTGAAGTGATAGAAAGGTCTGGCCCTAACCGGCAGACTTTACTAGAAATAGTTGATGTTAATGGGGAGCACGAGCAAGATTCGTCGTGTTTCGTCCCGCAGGAGTTGGATGTTGAAGTAGTAACGGAAAGTTCTGGCCCTAACCGGCAGACTTTACCGAAAGTTATAGTGGTAGAAGTAGCCGACCCATCCAACGCCAACCTTCAGTTTAAACATTGCGAGAGTATTAAGGAAAAAGATTACGAAAATTTTAGTGATAGCCGGACATGATTGGTAGAAAATCACATAGATTACAGCGTGTATGAGGTTAGAGCTGACATTATACGGTCAGACGATAGCAGTGTGGGTTGCGCAGATCTAGAGGAAGTAATTGCAGATACTACTGGGCACATTCCTCCAGGTAGATTGGCAGATGAGATCAATCTGACCAAAGAGGAATCAACGAAGGTGACAATTAGTGAATTGATAGCAAAGCAACACTCACTAGTTGACGAGTTACAGGAAAAGGTTTCGGTATTGGAGGCGAAGCTACAGACTAAGCCTCAGGACAAACGTGTTGAAATTAAAACTGTATGTGAACAGAGGCTGAAAAGGCCGCCAGATAAGCCGGATTTAGGATCAAAGCCGGATGGTTTTTCCTGGAATGACCTGGATATAGACGAGGATTTACTGTGGGAAAATAAAGAAACAGTCGAGGACAAGTGTAGACAGATAGTAGTGTCTGTTAATATGCACCACCTACAACTAAACGTGTTGATTGACACCGGTGCAGAATTGAGTGCTGTATCTGGGAAAATATTTGAGTTACTGAAAGACAGACCTGGCATCGTAGTTATGCCAGTAACAGGAGTGAAAATTATCGGTGCTACTGGGAAGGCCAGTAAACCGGTCACAAAACAGATTTTTGTCAACTTCGATGTATGTGGGACACGATTTGAGCAAGAGTTTGTCGTCGTGCCAGACTTAACTACGGAAGTAATTATCGGGTTAGATTGGCTATTAAAGTACCGTGCAGTGAATAATTGCGAAAGCAAAACTTTGACATGTACGTCACAAGATAAAACAATAGTAGTTAGTTTTGACGAGGCAGGAGACGGTGTGCATAGGCAATACCAGCCTATACACATTGTTAACTGGGCGGATGGTATTGACGTAGGTATGAATTTGAACTACTGTAATGTGAGGAATCTCGGCATTGACAATAGTGTAGAAAGTGAATTGGAAAGTATTGTAGACGGTGTGTCAAACGTAACACACGAACAAAGTCGAGGCCTGTATGAAGTGATAATGAGGAATAAGAGTGTGTTTTCAGACAAACCGGGACTTGTGGAAGGATATAAATGCAAGTTGCATGTAATTCCGCACGAACCATTCTTCGTGAGACCGTATGCTATACCGCTGTCGAAAAAGGAAGCAGTGCAACGGGAGATAGATAAGATGATCGAATGGGGAGTGACTGAAAGAAGTTCGAGTCCATACAATAACGGTTTGGTCATTGAAGCAAAACGGGATGGTAGTGTGCGTATTGTGATTGACGCGCGCACGTTGAATAGGGTCGTTCAACGCGAAACAGACAGACCAGAGAGTATGGAGGAGATTTTGCAACGTTTTCATCACCTTAAGTTCATGACTAGCCTCGATCTGACGGCTAGTTACTGGCAAATAGAACTCGAAGAAGAATCTAGGCCATACACCGCCTTCTTGTTCGCGGGCAGGTGTCATCAGTATAGAGTACTGCCGTTTGGACTTAATATATCTGTGTCCGTATTCATCAGGGCCCTAGATAAAGTGCTAGGACCGGCTTTGAGTACGAGATTAACTGTATATGTTGACGACCTATTTTTGGCCAATGCCACTTGGCATGACCATTGTGACCTGTTAGATGAAGTTTTTAGAGCATTGCGCCATGGCGGAATGACTCTAAAGCTAAAGAAATGCGAATTTGTGAAGCAGGAACTGAAATTTTTAGGGCATGTAATTACCACTGCTGGTATTACGAAAGACCCAGAGAAACTAGAGGCAATAAGGAATTGTCCTCCACCCAAGTCTAGGAAACAGTTAAAAAGTTTTCTAGGGCTCACCGTAAATTTGTAAAAGGACAAGTGTTTAATGATGAAAATTTGAATAACCTCTTACGCAAAAATGTTCCGTTTGTGTGGACTGACGGGTGTCAGGCCGCTTTCGAGAGATTAAAAGACGAGTTGTTAAGATCTAACATACTATTTCATCCTGATTTATCGCTACCATTCCATCTGGGAACGGATTCGTCGAATTACGGGGTGGGGGTAGAACTGTTCCAAGAAGTTGGTAAAGGAGAGGATAAGGAACACCGGACGATAGCGTTCGCGAGTCGAACTTTATCAAAAAGTGAGCGATTTCTGAGAAAGAGTGTCTCGCTATCGTGTGGGGATTCAAGAATTCAAGGGTTACCTATGGGACCGTAAGGTGATTATTCATACGGACCATAAGGCGCTCACTTACCTGAAGGATTGTAAGCTACTACACGAAAGACTGACCAGGTGGTCGCTGTATTTACAGAAATTTAACTATGACATCTGTTACGTGAAAGGGACCGACAATAAAGTAGCGGATGCGCTGTCACGGTTGCCCGAGTCTAATCAAGATCTATTGAAAGATGAGGCAGATGGAGTGTTCAAATTATACTATTTTAAAGAAGTTGAGGGACGTAAATTAATAATGAACATCTGTAAGAATCTACGTCGTCATCAGAACGAGGACGGTTGTTTAAATATGGTGAAAACCCGATATGATGAAAGGAGTCCAGAAGGAGAGAAATTAAGGAAGTATTACAAGATATACGATCATGTCTTGTACATACGTAAGGATAAAGATAGTAATATTTGGCGGGTATGCTGACCCACCAAATACGTCACGGAAATAATAGACTACTACTATTTGGCGTATGGTCACTGTGGACCAAAGAAATGTACGGAAAAGCTGAGTGAAGTAGCGCATTTTAACAACATGTTAAAACGCGTTACCGACAGAGTGAAAACTTGCGATTTATGTCAGAAGGTGAAGGTTACCAAATGTACGAGTCGTGGTCCTATGCAGAGTATAAGGCCTAACGACACCTTTGAATTACTGTGCGTGGACTTGTACGGACCTTTGCCCAAGTAATCAGGAAACTTTGCCTACATTTTAGTAGTGCTAGAAGCTTTTTCCAAGTTCATCAAACTATACCCGATCAGGAAAGCTACAGCCAAAGCGGTCTATAGCAAGCTTGTGAACGATTATTTTGTTCATATTGGCAAGCCCAAGGCGATTCTATCAGACAATGGGGCAAATACGTAGCAGTAATTGAGAGAATTATGAACACCTTGAGACATGAATCGACGGAATTTCCTCCAGAGGAAATCCTCTTGGATGACAGAAGTAAAAGTTTAGTGGAAGAGATAATCAAATTCCCTCCACGAATTGACATTAGTATTGGTGTGAAAAAAGATCGTTTGCGAGAAGTAATGACGCTAAAAGCCGATGCTCGCATACGTCGTCATGACGCTAAAGCGCGTTTTGCCAAGTTTGCAATCGGAGACTTAGTACTTGTGAAAGCTCATGAGAAATCGAGCGAGATAGACAATGAAATATCTAAATTTAAGTTTGTTTATAATGGACCATATAAAGTCATTGGTATACCTCTCACAAATGCTTATTGCTTAGAGTATCCAAGCTCTGGAAAACTATTAGGTATACGGAATATTGTAAACTTGAAATTGTACCAACCTAGGATCGATTAATACCACACAATGGGTAATTTGTACAGTATGTAAATATAGAGTGTAAGATATAAGGTTTGCTAGATTGCCATGCTTTTGCCTGACCAAGAGGACATTAAAGAAGTTGTAATTAATAAGTAATTAATTTTGACTAAATGATTTAAGAGGAATTATTAATAATCAATTGAAAAATCCAAGCTGCTATTTTAAGTTTTCGGCTGAGTCACAGTAGATTAAGGAATGTAAATATGATTTTGTAACAAGCTGTAAGATTTCATAAATATGTGATTTACTAGTCATTGCCGATGTACTTAGACGCTGTTTTAAGTTTCAGGCTAGTACATGCGTGTGATGATGGACAGTGTTGAGTTATCCACTGTGATAGTGTTAATGGACTCCTTGAGATTACTCGTGAGTGAGTTTTTCCGAAAGAATTCAGTGAAACGGACGTTCTGGAAATGCCGTCACACAGGCGAGTGAGATCAAGCGTGCCGCACAGGCGGGCGCAACAATACTGGCGAGGCTGAGCCGCTGTCGGCTCTTGTGCCGCTATCGGCGTTCTTTGTACTTGCGGGTACGGAAGGCGGAGTAGTTTTTCTTCCCGGACAGCTGGTGTGAAAGAATTCTGCTGTTAATATTTATGTTTTCGTCGATCTGCTGTATATTATTTTCTTGTTTAGCGTTAAGTGGACTCTCATGACGAGAATATTAACTATGAAAAGGTTATATAAAATGTGTATTCTATGTAATTAATTATTAATTTGCGTATTTTGATATACCTGTTTCTTATGACCATGTACTCTGATTAATTTTGTAAATAGTATTCCATTTCTTGATACTGTTAGGAATTTTTATTTTTTTAAATAGCTAAACCATTTTCCATGTTTTCTATGAATTATAATATGTTGTCAACCTGTTTTCTTTTGTGTAACATGACAGACTGGAATAAGATTAGGAGTGTCTCCACTCAATTATTATGGTCTAAAAATTGGTTTATGGTTAATCAGCCTAATGCTAAAATTTCTTGATGTTTTGAGCATATGCATTTCCGTTGTTTTTTTTTTCCTTTTTGGGACATTTTCTGTGTCTGTTTAGGTCACACGAAAATCCTCAAACAATGTGGGGCACATGTAACGCCGGAAATGAATATCCTCCTACAAAAAATGGTTCGAATGGCTCTGAGCACTATGGGACTCAACTGCTGAGGTCATTAGTCCCCTAGAACTTAGAACTAGTTAAACCTAACTAACCTAAGGACATCACACACATCCATGCCCGAGGCAGGATTCGAACCTGCGACCGTAGCGGTCTCGCGGTTCCAGACTGCAGCGCCAGAACCGCTCGGCCACTTCGGCCGGCAATATCCTCCTATTTCCATCTATTGTACTAAAATTTATTTCCTTATTTTGTTACCTGAAGATATGACATTTCTGTGTCTTTATATATTGTAATTTTTTTACTGTTTGTATATATATATATATATATATATATATATATATATATATATTTACTTATGCATTTATTTAGGCTTGCTTTGTGAATATTATTTGTATTTATACGCTGGGTCTGGCCTCAGGGAAAACTTTGCTATCGAACGAATACATCGATAGGTCGTGTGGAGAACCAAAGTGTTTAGGATCTTTGGTAGTGTTAACTCTGTCGCGTGGAGCGCGGGCAGAGGGAGAGTCTGGCTGGGGTCGTGCAGTGGAGCAGGTGTGTTGTGTGACGCTCTCGCGAGTTGCCGCGCTTTCGGGGTTGGGCAGCATGTAATTGCGCTCGACTTGCAATGATAGTTTCTGACACGGTGTCGCGGACGGGAAGCATTAGCTGGCGCACATCAAGAGCCCGTTTCGCCTGGTGACCGTGTCGACAAGAAGGCGCGCCAACATCCAGCTTCTGCAACAGCGACGGCCGACAATGAATGTCTGTCGCCACCTCCTCGATCGACGGCTTCAAACCTTCAATCAACCATCAAGGAAGACTGGAAGCACGTAAAGTTTTAGAACTGTATGGCAGGCCTCAGCTTTTCAAACTGTTCCATTTTCATAACTAAATTACAGCAATGTAGCATGAACCTTTGTTGCTCATTGTCCCAATTGCATTACCAAGCAGGGTCCCTTCCTTTTCCGGAATGAACCCGAGTGTCGTTGAAATTCAAACGCCAGCATCATTCGATTTCACTGCTTTAATTTCAAAGTTCAGTTAAGGTATTCATAGCTGGCTACAATATTTAGATTACACAAGCACAAATTAACAGTGCGAGTTTTGCTACCGTATTTTAGCTTACCTGTGACTGCAGCTCAGCTTGGTAGGTACTAAATTTTACTATTGTTAATTATTCAGAATCATTTAATTCAAGTTCAAAGTTAAATCTCTTATTTCTTAATTGCGTAGATTCAAGTAGCTTTTGAAATGATTGTTGAGTTAGTCCAAGACTAACCGTATTTTAGTGAATTTCGATGTGCTTCAGAAAGAAAGCTCACTATTAACTTCAGTCGCTAAATTAACTTTCGATTTTCCGGTTTTATTAATTCTTTTGCTAAATTAAGTCAGAGTGTAGCGAAATTTATTACTTCTGACAAACTTTCAGTTTTCACACTACACGTGTCAACCTTCAGTTGCCACACTTCTAGTGCTAATTATATGTGTAATAACCATTCTTTTTCAGTTACTATAGTAATTGTCCTTAGGACTGGCGACCGTAATTTCCCCCAAATCTCAAATATCTAATTACCGCTAGTTAATTGTTAACGTAACGGCCGCACATTTACTTTCTTTATTAACTTTATCCCTTTTCAAAATTAATTTCCACAAGTTTCATTTGCATTTTTCCTTTCATTTAGATGTAACCCTTTCCTCCCTCTTTACCGACAAATTAACTTCGGTGACGATTGCTTTTCCCAAATTTCCATTAGGTACGCGCAGTTTAATTTTTCACTGTCATTAAGGTCGATAAGTGAGGGGGAGGTTACAGGCCCATTGCTGTTCCTGATTTACATAAATGATCTAGGTGATAATCTGAGCAGCCCCATTAGATTGTTTGCAGATGATGCTGTAATTTACCGTCTAGTAAAATCATCAGACGATCAATTCCAATTACAAAATGATCAAGAGAGAATTTCTGCATGGTGCGAAAAGTGGCAATTGGCACTGAACAAAGAAAAGTGCGAGGTCGTCCACATGGGTACTAAAAAGTACGATAGATTTTGGGTATACGATAAATCGCACAAATCTAAGGGCTGTCAATTCCTCTACATACCTAGGAATTATAATTACGCGCAACTTAAATTGGAAAGACCACATAGATTATATTGTGGGGAAGGCGAAACAAAGACTGCGCTTTGCTGGCAGAACACTTAGCAGGTAGGATTGACGGAGAACATCAAAAAAGTGCAAAGAACGGCAGCCCGTTCCGTGTTATCGCGCAATAGGGGTGAGAGTGTCACTGATATGATACGCGAGTTGGGGTGGCAGTCACTGAAACGAAGGCGGTTTTCTTTGCGGTGAGATCTATTTACGAAATTTCAATCACCAACTTTCTCTTCCGAATACGAAAATATATTGTTGACATCCACCTACGCAGAGAGAAATGATCATCATAATAAAATAAGAGAAATCAGAGCTCAAACGTAAAGATTTAGGTATTCCTTTTACCCACGCGCCATTCGAGAGTGGACTGCGAGGCACTTAAGTGTGAATTGCAGAGTAACGATGTAGATGTAGATGTAGATACTTGCGCGTTCTCCGAACCTACCGGTAACAAATCTAGCAGCCCGCCTCTGAACTGCTTCAAGGTCTTCTTCTAATCTGACGTGGTAGCAATGTCAAACACCCGACTAGTACACAAGAACAGGTCGCAATAGTTTTCTTTATGCTGTCTCCTTTAAAGATGAACCACACTTTCCCAAAATTCTTCCAACAAACTGAAGTCGACCATTCACTTTCCCTACTACAATCCTTACATGTTCATTCCATTTCATATCGCTTTGCAGCATTACGCCTAAATATTTAATCGACGTAACTGAGTCAAGCGGCACACTCCTAATTCTGCGTTCGATTTTGCAGGATCGTGTTTCGTGCTAATCTGCGTTACCTTAAATTTTTCTGCATTTAAAACTAGTTGCCATTCATCATACGAACTAGGTTTAATTCATCTTTTATCTTCTTTCACTCAACTTCGATACGTTCCCATACACTATCAGTAAACCACAGGATATGGCTACGCATTCCGTCCGCAAGATAATTTGTGTACACAGAAAATAACAGGGGTCCTATCACACTTCCCTGTGGCACTCATGACGATACCCTTATCTCTGATGAACACTCGCCGTCGAGGACACCATACCGGGTTCTATTACTTAAGAAGTCTTCGACCCATTCGTATCTCTGGAAACTTATTCCTCACGCTCGTACCTTCGTTAACAGTCTGCAGTGCGACACAGTGTCAAATGATTCTTGGAAATCTAAGAATATGGAATGTACCTCTTGTCCTTCATCCACGGTTCGCAGTATACCATGTGAGAAAAGGGCAAGCTGAACTTCACACGAGCGATTCTTCCTCGTGAAAGCTTTTCCCTCACAAGGAAACTTATCATCTTAGAACTGAAAATCTGTTCAAGGATTCTGCAGGAAACCGATGCTAGAGATATCGGTCTGCAATTTTGCGGGTCCGGTCTTTTACTCTTTTTGTATACAGGAGACACCTGCGCTTCTCTCCAGTCGCTTGGGACTTAGTGCTGGGCGAGAGATTCGCAATAAAGTTGACAGCGGTCCAATGCTGTAGAGTTCTCTTTGTAAAATCGGCTTAGGATTCCATCAGGACCTGGCGACTTATTTACTTTCAACTGTTTCAGTTGTTTCTCTATGCCATAGATACATATTACTATATTCTCCAAACGGGAGTATGTGGCGTAGTGAAACAGCGGTATGTTTATACGATTCTTTTGCGGAAATGATTTCTTAAATGTTAATTTAAAACGTTGGCTTTTCTTTTGCTATCTTTTACTACCATATTAGACTGGTCAACGAGTGATTGGATAGAAGTCTTACATCTGATTAGCAGTTTTACGTACAACCAGAATTTCCTCAGGTTCCTGGGAAGATCTTTTGCTAAGATGTCCCGGAGGCAGTACTTGTGTGCTTCGCACATCGATCTTTTTAAAGACGCAGAAATATCTACCAACTTTCACCTGTCGCCAATTGCGTGTGCTCTTTTGAACCTAGAGTACAATAGCGTTTGCTTCCTCAGTATCTTCCGAATTTCGTTGTTGGGTTGGGTTGTTTTGATGGAGGAGACCAGACAACGAGGTCATCGGTCTCATCGTATTAGGGAAGGGAGTCGGCCGCGCTTTTTCGTAGGAACCATTCCAGCATTTGCCTGGAGTGATTTAGGGAAATCATGGAAAACCTAAAGCCGGATGGCCGGACGCGGGATTGAACCGTCGTCCTCCCGAATGCGAGTCCAGTGTGCTAACCACTGCGCCACCTCGCTCGGTGTAATTTCGTCGACACATATTTCTTCAGAGCACGATTCACAATCAGCTCAAGGTTTGCCCAGTATTCCTCTACGACCATCACGCTGGAATTAAGTGATATCAATCATTGCTTTGTTACTGGCCCAAACATTTTTGTTATTATTATGTCACTGCGAACAAGAGGTGTTTCAGATTTCCAATACTAGTTAGTAAAGCTAAAGCTAAATTAAAACTAAAAGAGAAAACGAACACGGAAAATCGAACCAGCGAAGAATACTGATTGATTAAAATAAACGAAAGTAAATCAACATAGAAATGAACGCATAAGTGCAAGTAAATTTATGTAGCGAGCGAAAGTGTCTGCTGCTTTGCATCAGAACTACGTAAAATTTTAAGTTACGGTTTACATTCATCTCGTACTGATGAAAAGAGTCGCGAGTTCAACAGAACTGTATCTCCTTTGTAGGAAACTATCCGACGGTAAAGCAAGAAGTAACGACCATTCGGCTTTAATAGATGCAGGAAACTTGATTTTTAACTAAAACATGTAACAAATTCCTGTCATACTCTCGTACGTAATCACAGAGATTTTAAAGATTTCTCTGTTTTTGACGACACGCAGCAGCAGATACCGATATTTGTGGAATATGTTACATTTAATTATATACTCCTTTCATGTATTACTTTAAATAAATTAGATGACAGATAATAGTGTTTTTTATTCTCCTTTTAGGTATGGAGATGGGCTGATTATTTGAAAAGGTTACTACAAAAAGATCTACGTTTTCTAAAGCAACACTAACGTGGTATTCTAGACCTGTGTTGTTTACACAAATTGAGGTCACCTTATCCAATTCCCAGGATTACATTAAGAGTGATCATGTGGCATACCATGAATTGCTTTTCGATCATCCTAAGAATACGACACCAATAAATGGATCTGAGCCAAGGTTCTTTGAACAGACGATATAGTAATTTGACAATGATACTAATCTATACAGTCGCCAGCTCAAATCGAGCAATTAGTTACAGCACGGAAGGTAAAGACGTTAACACTCTATGGTGAAACTAGTGCGCCGTACTCCCTTTCAGTCTGATCAGCAGAACAAGAACAGAAACAGTCAAGAAAATACTAGCAGCAACGGGTACGTTATTATGAAACACTAATACCACTTTGATTGTCTCAAAATGACGTGCACTGAAGTAGTAAGTTACGCAGCCTATGTGTTAAGTAACTGAGACTTCTAACGAGCAACAAGCATAGTAGTATATGGGGACCGTGAATCACATTGCATTAATGGACATTTAAACAAATCATTACTTTACGTACATAAGAGATAGGAACAAAATGTTCCCAATGATCAATGGCTGATCAATAAAGGACACAATAACTTGTATAAGAGGTCCCATAACCCGTTTATGTGAACTATTGCACTGTAGGTGAAACTTTCACTCAAAGGAATTGTTTAAATATCAACACAGGTATTACGTAAGCACTTTATACCAACTATCAGCGCAACAGTTGAAGTAATGGAGTCCTTAAACCGTTACATACTCTTGAACCCTCTTTGTTCAGATGTTCAAATGTGTGTGAAATCTTATGGGACTTAACTGCTAAGGTCATCAGTCCCTAAGTTTACACACTACTTAACCTAAATTATCCTAAGGACAAACACACACACCCATGCCCGAGGGAGGACTCGAACCTCCGCCAGGAACAAGCCGCACAGCCCATGACTGCAGCGCCTTAGACCGCTCGGCTAATCCGGCGCGGCGAACCATCTTTTGTAAATACGTTTAGAAACCTGTCTGATAGGAGGATAAAATTATAGACCATTAAACTGACACAAAAGTGGTTCAAATGGCTCTGAGCACTATGGGACTCAACTGCTGTGGTCATAAGTCCCCTAGAACTTAGAACTACTTAAACCTAACTAACCTAAGGACATCACACACATCCATGCCCGAGGCAGGATTCGAACCTGCTACCGTAGCGGCCATGCGGTTCCAGACTGAAGCACCTTTAACCGCGCGGCCGCTCCGGCCGGCTAAACTGGCATAGAGCATACCTACACTTCTACACTTTGTATACTAACAAAATTACTTTTTATAGGCGTTCTTCGAGAAATATTAAACTAAACCATTTAATCATGATGCAATTCTCTTTTACTAGCACTTAGAGCACTCGAAACAAGCAAAATATCTGTGATTAAACTGCTAACACCACTTAATAATTAACGCAATGAATCAATCAAATTAGTTTCTTGATTGAATAAGCACCTGTGATTTCATAAAATGGAGGATGATATAAAGGAACAGGACCGAAACCTAACGTAGGTGCCGGCCAGGGTGGCCGAGCAGTTCTAGGCGCTACAGTCTGGAACCACGCGACCGCTACGGTCGCAGGTTCGGATCCTGCCTAGGGCATGGATGTGTGTGAAGTCCTTAGGTTAGTTAGGTTTAAGTAATTCTAAGTTCTAGGGGACTGATGACCTCAGAAGTTAAGTCCCATAGTGCTCAGAGCCATTTGAACCTAACGTAGGCAGCATGACTCAGGCGAATATGGTAGGCCGGAGACAATAAACTGAATTCCACACGTATATTAAGAAAAAATCATGAAGCTCTAGTTCATGCCAGTAACACAATTTTAAACTTTATTTTGCCTGGAGATAGACGAAGAACTGAGCTGTTGTGGCGACCGTGCTGATTGTAATTGCGCAACCGCGATTCTTCATGTAATATGTTCTATAAAAACGTTTTTAGCATGTAAGTCTATGCCAGACTGCTGTATACGCAAGCCGGTTTACATCCGAGGTGGCGCAGTGGTTAGCACACTGGATTCGCATTCGGGAGGACGATAGTTCTATCCCGAGTCCAGCCGTCCTGATTTAGGTTTTCCGTGATTTCCCTAAACCGCTACAGGCGAATGCAGGGATGGTTCTTCTGAAAGGGCACTTCCTTCCCCGTCCTTCCCTAATTCGATGAGACCGATGACCTCGCTGTTTGGTCTCTTCCCAGAAACAACTCAACCCGCAATACCCGAGGCACATGTAGAAGAAATTATAAGTACTTTTGCCTTGCTAGTCACTCCACTCGCTTCCTCCTCTGACGCTGGCCGCAGACTGTATAAATGCTCTATTGTACAATTGGTGGGCTCTCTCAGCTCTGCCGCATCTTTTGCACCCTAGTGTGCACCTCTCAGGCACTGAGGGACTTGGTTCCGACATTTCCCTATGGGCTATAACTGTAATGCTCTGAGCATAAACTAGCGAAATTAAATAAAGTATGATCATCATATTGAAGTGCATACCCAGAATATTTTGCATTAGGTTAATACATTAAAATACATCGCAGAAAATATACAAAAAAAGTGACGTGCCACGAAGAAGTTATGCTAATTGGTCACAGACTGATATTAATACAGGTACGGAAGGAAAATGCAAAACTTTAACTTTCGCGGCCGATGGATGACTGTGTGACGTTGCAGCACAGTTTCACCAAATAACTGGCAAGAATAGTAAACAGGGTACATGTCGATACCAGAGCATAAAGTCGGCGAATTTCATTCACTGGACAATAACTACATCTCTCAGGCACGTGAGCAGTATGTGGAGATGTATTTGGAATTTTATGGTAAGGACTTTGGGACCAAACTGCTGAGGTCATTGGTCCCTAGACTTACGCACTACTTAATCTAATTTAAACTAACTTACGCGAAGTACAACACGCACACCCATGCCCGAGGGAGGACTCGAACCTCCGAAGGGGGGGAGCCGCACGAACCGCGGCAAGGCGTCTGAGACCGATCGGCTACCCCGGCTGTGCAGATTTGAGCATTTGAGAGAGGAGGTGTAGTTGGGCTCAAAGAATTAGGTTGGACCAATCGGCGAGTCGCTCGAGATCTGAATCGGCACTATTCTACGTTGTGGACAGGAAAGAACAGGACAGAACATGCCACGATAGAACGAGGGGATCGAGCAATCGTCCGAGAGCTCTCAGAGCCCCGGATTCATCATTATCATCGATCAGACATACAACTAAAGCTTCAGTGATCACAAGGTCCGCACCGACAGATGTGTGGTCAGCGTGACGGATTGCCGTCCTACGTGCGCGGGTTCGATTCCCGGCTGAGTAGGAGATTTTTTCCGCTCATGGACTGGGTGTTGTGTTGTCTTCATCATTATTTCATACCCATCTTGCGTGCAGATCGCCCACTGTGGCGTCGAATGTAATACACTACAGGCCACTAAAATTGCTACACCAAGAAGAAATGCAGATGATAAACGGGTATTCATTGGACAAATATATTACACTAGAACTGACATGTGATTACATTTTCACGCAATTTGGGGTCATATGTCCTGAGAAACCAGTACCCAGAACAACCACCTACAGCCGTAATAACGGCCTTGATACGCCTATGCATTGAGTCAAACAGAGCTTGGATGGCGTGTACAGGTACAGCTCCCCATGCAGCTTCAACACGATGCTACAGTTCATCAAGAATAGTGACTGGCGTATGGTGACGAGCCAGTTGCTCGGCCACCATTGACCAGACGTTTTCAGTTGGTGAGAGATCTGGAGAATGTGCTGCCCAGGTCAGCAGTCGAACATTTTCTGTATCCAGAAAGGCCCGTACAGGACCTGCAACATGCGGTCGTGCACTATCCTGCTGAACTGTAGGGTTTCGCAGGGATCGAGTGATGGGTAGAGCCGCGGGTCATAACACATCTGAAATGTAACGTCCACTGTTCAAAGTGCCGTCAATGCGAATAAGAGGTGACCGAGACGTGTAACCAGTGGCACCCCATACCACCACGCCGGGTGATACGCCAGTACCGCGATGACGAATACACGCTTCCACTGTGCGTTCACCGCTATGTCGCCAAACACGGATGCGACCATCATGATGCTGTAAACAGAACCTGGATTCATCCGAAAAAATGACGTTCTGCCAGTCGTGCACCCAGGTTCGTCGTTGAGTACACCATCGCAGGCGCTCCTGACTGTGATGCAGCGTCAAGGGTAACCGCAGCCGTAGTCTCCGAGCTGGTAGTCCATGCTGCTGGAAACGTCGTCGAACTGTTAGTGCAGATGGTTGATGTCTTGCAAACGTCCCCATCTGTTGACTCAGTGATCGAGACGCGGCTGCACGATCCGTTACAGCCATGCTGATAAGATGCCTGTCACCTCGACTGCTAGTGATACGAGGCCGTTGGGATCCAGCACGGCATTCCGTGTTACCCTCCTGAACCCACCGATTCCATATTGTGCTAACAGTCATTGGATCTCGACCAACGCCAGCAGCAATGTCGCGATACGATAAACCGCAATCGCAATGGGCTACAATCCGACCTTTATCAAAGTACGCATTTCTCCTCCTTACACGAGTCATCACAACAACGTTTCACCAGGCAACGCCGGTCAACTGCTATTTGTGTATGAGAATCGGTTGGAAACTTTCCTCATGTCAGCACGTTGTAGGTTTCGCCACCGGCGCTAGCCTTGTGTGAGTGCTCTGAAAAGCTAATCATTTGCATATCACAGCATCTGCTTCCGATCGGTTAAATTTCGCGTCTGTAGCACGTCACCTTCGTGGTGTAGCAATTTTAATGGCCAGTAGTGTGAGACCTCCACCAAGGCGGCCGGACCTACCCCGCAAGGGGCCTCCCGACCAGTGACGCCAAACGCTCACTCCCATTTCAGTGACGACAAGGAACAGTAAAAGGCCGCTCACAGGTAGGAGACTGGTCTTCCGGCACCCCTTGCGCCGTCTGCCATTGACCTCTGTACAGCATCAAGCCCGTCTGCATAGGTGTTGGGCTCATTCTGCCTGGAATCTGACGAAATGGAATAGAATTATCTTCAGTGATGAGCTCCGATTCAAATTAACTCCAATAACCAGCGAAGACGTGGCTGGAGACGCCCCAGACGGCGGCGATACACCAACCTGACTGTCGCTCGCCAAACGGCCAGACATTCAAGAGTGATGGTCTGGGGTGGCATTTCATTGCACAACAGCACCCCCTTGGTTGTGATCCGCTGCACCCTTACAGCACAGTGGGACGTGTCTGATATTCTACGCCCCGCGTCGTTGCCCTTCGTGGCAGGCATTCTGAGCTTAAATTTCAGCAAAATAATGCTCACCCGCACAGGGCGACCGTATCTATTGCTTGTCTTCGTTCTTGTCAAACCCTGCCTTGGCCAGTTCGAGATTTTGACGAACTAACGTACCAGTTCTACAGAACTTGGCTCGATGTCCCTCAGGAGGACATCCAACAACTCTGTCACTGAATGACAAGCTGAAAAACTGCTTGCATAAGGGGCAGAGGTAGAGCAAAGCGTTACTGACTTGCTCAATTTGTAAAGCCCTCCCTCTCGGATAAATTATCTAGTTTTTCTGAGACTGTAATCGTTTGTTTGTCTGACATTACACCTACCGATTCCGGTCGCTTCAGATAATTTTCCGTGATGAGTCATTTTTTTCCCTTACAGAGTATTACACCTAACAAGTTGTAACTTCCTCTATTTCTCTATATAATCACTTCCGTTATTTGAGCATTTGTCACAAGTGCCCATGAACTTGAGAATTCTCATGCCGTGGACATCGCCACCAATCCGTTCTGACAGTTGCTCAGTGCATTCTCCACCTCGGTATCGCTTCCGTAGCGTTTCCTGCCCCAGATATTTCTGGACTTTTAAACAGTACTACTTTGCTTTTTATGTCCTCCTTCCTTCCTCCGTCATACGGTAATTTACTTCCAAGGCAGTAGAATTCCTGCTTCTAGTCTATAACTTTGTTGAGTTTGTTTTCTCATTACTTACAATTTTCTCACAATTCATATTCTTTGCCCAGCTTGTTCACTCCTTTCAACAGGTCCTGTAATTCTTCCTCACATTACCAAGGATAGCAACGTCGTCAGCGAATCATATCGTTGATGTCGATTCACTTTGAATTTTTATCCCGCCTTGTTTAGTTCCCTTCATTGCTTCTTCGGTATACTGGTTGAACAGCAGAGGAATGCAGTTTTGGATTTTTAATCCGTTCGTTTTTCTCCCCCTGGGTTCTTCTACATATTTTGTAGTATTCGTGTTTAAGATACCACGTAGCCATTTCGCTGAGGTTTTCAAATACCTTGCAGTCCGCAGATCGCGGTCGTGCGGTCGCGTTCTCGCTTCCCATGCCCGGGTTCCCGGGTTCGATTCCCGGCGGGGTCAGGGATTTTCTCTGCCTCGTGATGACTGGGTGTTGTGTGATGTCCTTAGGTTAGTTAGGTTTAAGTATTTCTAAGTTCTAGGTGACTGATGACCATAGATGTTTAGTCTCATAGTGCTCAAAGCCATTTGAACCATTTCAAATACCTTGCAACATTTTACATTATCTAGCGGTTTTTCTAGGGCGATAAAAGACCAACATTAGCATGAGTTAACTACCTGAGATCAAACAGCTTCGGTGATCAAACTGCTTCTGTGATATAATCATCTAGGGAGTTATTGATGCAGAATACGGCAATTCACGTTTCAGTGACCCACATGAGAAAATGTCTACCAAGAACTGTACTCCAGTCGGTCTAATTAATTCAGTTTTTGCAATTAAGGCTACAACTTTCTAGAAGCCAGTTCGCTCACTTCTCTACCAACAGTGCCAGTTTTTGCCTCGAGTTATGACAAGCGACCAATTAATCTAGTCACGCACTGACATTTCCCTCGTGATGTTAAAAGAAATCAGGCCGGCGGCGTGTCTAGATCACTAAGTTGGTTCCTGCGCTGGATGCTGTGGGCAATATTTTCTGCAATTATTCTCAAATATTGGCACACCAATTATTTTTGAACTGACACGTTCCGTATTGCTTCTGTATACTTCTAACATATTGTAGTTTACAAACTCTGGGCGTTAGTATGAAACAAAATCCATGAATATTTGTTCGAACATTAATCGGTCTTTTGATTTTGGTCCAAGAGAACAATAAATATTTCGTCATTTCCTTTGTGCATCTGAAAAATTAAAAGTTGCGCCATGATTCCAATTAAGTAAGCCCCTTATTTAGCAAATGGTCCGGTGCTCAAGAAGTAGTAAAGAACTTAAAAAAATAAAAGAAAAAAAGGGCAGTGGTGCCTATACTGTGGTGTACACCATATGCACTGTTGCAATGATAAATCTTGAGTGAACTGGAAACCTTTAAATAGCTGTATCAATTTTTTTCTGGAAGTGTATTTCAAGGTAAAATTTTAGTGGTTATGCAGATAGTGTAACAGTGGCTATCTAAATAACACTAATAGAATCATAATTAAATATATACAAAAAATACAAAATAATATGGTTTGTTTGACATATGAGGCTAATCTATTTCAAAGGCAGAATGCCGATGTTCGTCAATGCGCTGAGGTAATATTATCTTCTACGCAAAATGTCGTAGCAGATTATACCACTCATGAAGATTTAGTTGTCGTTCTGTTAGTACTACCCTAGTAGTCACCGCTCCGATAATTGGGTCATCATTTAAAGTCTGCCTTAAAATATATTAATTTTAATGTTCCAGTTTTTCATATAAGTCACACAATATGTTAGTGTTCTGTTTGCGCCATCCGAAAAGTCGTTCTTACAGTAACCCATATAGGTATAAGTCGGCGATGTAAGATAGGCCTAGTCATTATAGTACACACAATATGCTAAGTTTTAGTTTTACTTTCACACACAGGCTTCTACAAACTTTGAAGGTATTCAGTTATAAGTCTTATAAAGTAATCTAATTATGAAGGAATTACTCAACGTATAGAAAATTGTAATCCGATTTTAGACGTAATTTCCGATTCGATTATTTTCTGTTGTCCTTTCCAAATAATTTCCGATCGTAACAAAAGCTTACACCGACTGTATGGCAAATTATATAAAAGTGTTGCGGTACTTATATAATAAATAGACGAAGAGTTGCATATGCAGAATAAAAGTACACATAAACGTAAATTAGACGCGAATATACGACTGTTAAAAGTTTGTTAATTTGCGAAGGAAAACCGTCACAACGAAAATTCAGTCAGCCTAAACATAAAACTGATGAATATGTAACTGTGTTACTCCTAATGATGATGAGTGGAAATCTGAAACGTGACTTCGTATTAATAAAGTCAAGAAACTGGCTCGTTGCTATATTTCTTTTCTTCTTCTATTTTTCAAATAATAACGTAATATTCGATTAACTTTTGATGTTACGTCATCAAGCACGTTTTAGAATCACTAAATTTGTCATCAGACGGTTACAGTACACGTAGAATATTTACCGACAGTAATAATAATTCAGTACAGGATTTCTAGTAATGGAAAGTGTAGATGTAACTCACTGTGTTGACAAAATTGCAAACTATTAACGCTATCTTTTTGCACCCATGTCCAATAAGATTCAAGGAGTTTGAGGAAAAGAGGGGATGTTTTATCTTTAAGTCGGCCAATTACACATTTCCCTTACCGCTTTTCCATTGTGAATGACCAAGAACCAACTTCTTACTTCCGTTTCACATGATATAAACTAGTTTTCTAAGTATTTCATCCATTAATAATTGTGCATAATGCGAGTGATAATGTAGATGATAATATTAAAATTTCTGTGCTAATCACATTTATTCATTAACATCGCATTTCGGCGGATTGCTTTAATATTCGATGGATATCATTTTTTATGAAACTGGACTTTGAGAAAAACTCTGGAAATTTCTTGACACAGCGCACAAGGTGGCCAGAAATGAAAATATATATGAGGTTTTCCACATTATAACGCAGCACATCACTCGTACGTTTTGCACATGTAGGATGCAACACAAACTTCTGGCTACCTCACATACTGCTGCAAAAAAATGCGTGTGCTTTCAAAAAGAAGAGATGTATGTAGAATGCGCCCCACATGATGATGGCGTACCTTTTAAACGCGTAGCGAATAATCTTTTGACTGGCACAGAACCTGTAATATTGCCATAGACCTGTCTTGTTTTGTAGGGTACGTAAGTAGTAGAAATGTTGGAGAGTACATCTAAAAAATACTCCTACCGTCTTACAATATCGCACCTTATTAACCGAAGTATATTCGAAGGGCAGTTTCAGCTAACAGTGGAAGGAGATGCCTAAGTATAGATGTATTCAGTACCTTTAAAAACTACCTTCAAGGTCTTATACCCAGTATGGTGATGTCTAAGGCTGAGTCAAAGAACTCTCCTTCAACTCCAAAACATTACGCTGTACTCAAATAAAATCAACATTTTTTACCAATTTCTACATCCCAGAGGGCCCAACTTGCCGTATCGAAGGAATGAGACTGATGATGTTAGTGCCAAGCGAATACGTATCAATGAAGGCCCCTCCCCCAATCTTTGCAGTGACTTTGTTTTGATGCTGCCCGCTACTTGCAACCTACGCTCCCAATCATCTGTTGAATATATTCGTATCTTTGTCTTCCTCTAGAGATTTTCCCTTGTACAGTTGCCTCGAAAACCATGTTAGTAATTCCCTTATGTCTTATCACATGACCCACCATACTGGCTCTCCATCTTGGGTGAGTTTTCCCGATATTTCTTTGGTTGGTTGGTTTGTTGGGGGAAGGAGACCAGACAGCGAGGTCATCGGTCTCATCAGATTAGGGAAGGATGGGGAAGGAAGTCGGCCGTGCCCTTTGAAACGAACCATCCTGGCATTTGCCTGGAGCGATTTAGGGAAATCACGGAAAACCTAAATCAGGATGGCCGGACGCGGGTTTTGAACCGTCGTCCTCCCGAATGCGAGTCCAGTGTCTAAGATATTTCTTTCCTGGACGATTCTGCGGACAATCTCCTTACACGCTATCTCATCAGTCTATTTAATTTTCAGCGTTATTCTGTAGCACCACATCTCAAATGCTTCGATTCTCCTCTGTTCTAGTTTACCAGCAGTCCATAATACAGTTACATAAAATGCTGTGCTCCAGATTTCCGTTCTCAGAAATTTATTGATGCATGACCTGTTAAGCTGGTTGTACGATTTTTTCACCCTTTTCTGTCCTTGTATTGTATTGTATGTTAAACGGGGGCCTAAAAACGACGCAGAGGCTCCGTCCCCTCTGCAGCCGCAGTAGTCCACTACCCCACGAAGACTACCGCAGTCCACTTCACCCCTCCGCCGCCCCACACCGAACCACTCTTTTAGGGCTATTGTGCGTTTCGGCCCCGATGGACCCCCCCCCCACCCCCCACCCCCCACCCTGGGGAACGTCTCACACCAGACGAGTGTAACTATGTTTGCGTGGTAGAGTAATGGTGGTGTACGCATACGTGGAGAACGTGTTTGCACAGCAATCGCCGACATAGTGTAGCTGAAGCGGATTAAGGGGAACTAGCCAGCATTCGCCGTGGCAGATGGAAAACTGCCTAAAAACCATCCACAGACTGGCTGGCTCACTGGACCTCGACACAAGTCCGCCGGACGGATTCGTGCCGGGGACCACCCGCTCCTTCCCGCCCGGAATTTCTGCCGTTACTATCACTGGGATTGTGTGGATGATATTTTTCCAGAAGACTGATAGTACGTTTATATCTTTATAGATTCTACAAGTCGACTTCCATAGTCGTTTGATTCCCAGCACCGCCAATAACTTTAGGAATTCTGAAGCGCTTCGATCTGTGACTTTCGCCTTATATGAACTCAAATCTGTTAAATTCTGATCAATACCGCATCCACTGTTGTTGTTGTGGTCGTCAGTCCTGAGATGATGCAGCTCTCCATGCTACTCCATCCTGTGCAAGCTTCTTCATCTCCCAGTACCTACTGCAACCTACATCCTTCTGAATCTGTTTAGTGTATTCATCTCTTGGTCTCCCTCTACGATTTTTATCCTCCACGCTTCCCTCCAATATTAAATTGGTTATCCCTTGATGCCTCAGAACATGTCCTACCAACCGATTCCTTCTTCTAGTCAAGTTGTGCCACAAACTTCTCTTCTCCCCAATCCTATTCAATACCTCCTCATTAGCTATATGATCTGCCCATCTAATCTTCAGCATTCTTCTGTCCAAACTAGTTATTGTCCATGTTTCACTTCCATACATGGCTACACTCCATACAAATACTTTCAGAAACGACTTCCTGACACTTAAATCTATACTCGATGTTAACAAATTTCTCTTCTTCAGAAACGCTTTCCCTGCCATTGCCAGTCTACATTTTATATCCTCTCTACTTCGATCATCATCAGTTATTTTGCTACCCAAATAGAAAAACTCCTTTACTACTACTACCGCATTCACTATACCATTATATGAACTCTCATTTCTTCTTCTATAACGACGTCAGACAATTCCTTCCCTTCAGCGTACTTTTTCCATCTATCGCTCTTTCCTTCTCGTTTAAAAGAGGAATTCCCTTTGAATTGCAATGTTGAGCTGTGTTGTTACTTCCACTGAAGGTTGTTTTGACTTTTATATATGCCGATTATGTCCTTCTGATGACCTTTTTTCGATTTCTTGACATTTTTCCTGCAACCATTTCGCTTTAGCTTCCCGGCATACACTATTTATTTCATTCCTAGATGACTTATTTTTCTGTAATCCTGTGTCTTCCGAACATTTTTTAAACTTCATTCTTTCGTCGATCAACTGAAATATTTCTTCTGTTACCAAAGACTTCTTCATAGCTACCTCTTTAGCACCTATATTTGTCTCTCTTTTTTTAGAGATGTCCGTATCTCTTCAACTGAACTACCAACTCTATAGAAGAACTTCAAACGCACCTCATCATTTCTCAGTACTTCACTATCTCACTTCTATCCAAACATTCTTCCGGACGATTCTCCTAATTTTTGCCAGCTCTATGTCATTACTTAATTTTGATCTGAATCTGTATCTGCTCCTAGATATGCCCTACAATCCACTACCTGATCTCAGCATTTCTATGTCTCCACGATGCAATCCAAATGGAATTTTCCAGTGTCTCCAGATCGTTTCCAAGTACACATTCTTCTCTCGTGTTCTTTGAACAGATTATTGGCTGTTACTACCCGGAATTTCTTGCAGAACCCAGTTAGCTTTTCTCTTCTCTACTTCCTTGTACAGAGCCCGTATCCTCCTGTAATCCTTTCTTCTAATCCTTCCCCTGCAGCCGCTTTCCAATCTCCCTTGACCATTAGATTTTCATCTCCCTTTACATAGTGGATTACCCGTTCAATGGCTTCACACATTTTCACCTTCTAGTTATTTCGGTGTTTCTAAGTCATTAGTCTTCTGACTTGTGTGATGCGGACCGCTACGAATTCCTCTCATATACCAATTTCTTCTCCTCAGTGTAGCACCTGCGACTTACGTCCTAAATTATTTGCCGGATGTATTTCAGTCACTGCCTTCCTCTACAGTTCTGCCGCTCCCTATAGTACAGAGCCGGGCACGGTGCGCTATCTTCACCCGTGCAGCGTGTGCAAGCAAAGCCTTCTAGATACAAGGCCTACGCACAGCGGCCATATTGGCACGTGACGTCACAAACTTTTGGCCGTCTTACCTTTAGTCGGCAGCCCTGTTGGCGTGTATGTTGTGTTTGAAGTGTGTGCCACGTGAAAGTGATATATTTCATACAATATTCGCCTACAGTTCTTCGAAGTATGGGATACAAGTGTTGTGTTCCCTTTTGCCAGGGAAATTATAAACCCTAAAAAGGCATGAAAGTGCACATGTTTAGATTTCCCAAATGTGAGAAGTTGAGAAATCGCTGGATTGAAGCTATTTCCAGACAGGAATTTGTGTCTACGCATCATTCAAGGGTAAGTAAATGACAAAAATTTATAGAGTGTTATTTGTTTCCATTGCACCACATTTGCCAATTGTTTTTAAAAGCAGTTATGTATCATGTACCACTATAATTTGTTTCTTAATTCTACCATTGCTGCGAGGTTAGTACGAAGCTGGCTGTGAAATGTCTCTCATATTTGCAACTGTTGTCACACAGAATATTTATATTAATTAGTGGTCCGCAGCTCGTGGTCGTGCGGTAGCGTTCTCGCTTCCCACGTCCGGGTTCCCGGGTTCGATTCCTGGCGGGGTCAGGGATTTTGTCTGCCTCGTGATGACTGGGTGTTGTGTGATGTCCTTAGGTTAGTTAGGATTAAGTAGTTCTAAGTTCTAGTGGACTGATGACCATAGAAGCTAAGTCCCATAGTGCTCAGAGCCATTTGAATCATTAATTAGTGTGGCTCGAAAATGTTTAGTATTCCTTATCATTCCTACCAGATTATTAAGTTTCCAGTACTTTTATTTGGAAGAGCTATAGAATGATTTTGTTCGGTTTTACATATACAGCTATTCAGAAATAATTTCAATTTGAGTAAACTACCCTAGAAAATTGCGTTAATGAATTCGGTGTTCGACAGATTAAGCAGTATAGAAAGCAGAATTTCGAGGGAAGTGCATTGTGATTAAATTAACAGCACTCTGTTACACGAATTTCAGTCAAGGATATGCGAAGAACAATCTTTTCATGTTTAAGGTTCTAAACTTCTGGAGAAACAGCAAAATAAAATATTTTTTCGGGTTTTTTGATTTACTAAATATTATGCCAGGAGGTGCTTCATTTCGTCAAATGATTTGAGTTTCGTGTGAGGTCAGCAAATTTTGAAGTGGAGAGGAAAATTTACGAAAATAACTGGGGAAACAAATTCTTAAATTCTGTAGGAGCTCCAGCTGCTTTATTTAAAACCGAAAACGTCTGCTTGTTGTTGCACATTGCCAATTTTTTACTGCAAAAAAAAACGTAGCTCCTGAGGTAAAAGACAGAATTTAAAATTAAATTTTGTATTCAAGCCTAGAAACCCGTATTTAAGGCAAATCGTCAAAATAATTTTACATTTTGAAATAACATAGGGCAGTTTTGTTCAGTTACTTTACGCAATGATATAAATTTCCATACTTTCATTACAAGGCCATGTAGAAGAGGAAAGCACGAGAATCCCTACGCGGTTTCAGCTCTAAAACTCGTAAAGTTCGTATAGCTACAGAGTGCTTAACAGGAGCGTTCCGATACAGACCCGGCCATCAGTATGTGACGTCACAAGTGTGCGCGCAGGCCTGTAGTCTAGGTGGTATTGGTGCAAGTCGCGTGCGGGCCAATGTCATTCGGCTTTGCGCGGTCCTTCTCGAAAGTATTCGGAACAGCGTGACATTTCATCTAGTACTGCGATGCGGCATGTTTCAGTCGTCACAACTCTCTGAGTTCGACAGAATCGTGCTGTCAGCACTGTCTATCCTTTGCCATTTCTTAGTCGTATGCGGAACGTTCGCAGGTCCAGTGGCTGTTTGCGCAAAAAGACTCAGTCTACCGATCTGGTGTAGGATATGCCGTGGTGCATATCCTACTACTTTGCATTATGCGCATAGTGACTTGTTGCTATGCTCGGATCGACTAATTCCATGCAGTGGTTCCACCCCCCAAGCTAATGACGATGCTGGGAAATGTAACGAGGTACGTTATGCAGCGTCTGAGTTTAGGGATGAAACTTATTAGAATCATCCGCGCCATCGCCTTTAATCAGTCGCTCTGGTTGAAAGAGTACTAAATGTCAATATCGAAAAGGTGGCTCTTCCGACATCTGATTCTGAAAAGAACTTTTTAAGTTAATGAACAATTCAGTGTTCATCAAACCCATTAAGGAACCACCGCAAAATTCAGTTAGTTTACTACAGGGATGAGCATTAAGCCGCAAGGGATTACATCGTTAGACCAAATTTTAAGTGTACCACTCTCTGAAATCAAGGATTAGTCGCTATGGAGATGGCTAAGATTTCAGTAGAGTTCACGAAGCCTCTTTCTATCAGTATGTTTATACCAGACCTTTCCTAACTCCACATCTACGAACTTCACCACGAGTTTCTGAAACCTCATTTCGCTGATCCGGAGGTGCCCTTTTAGATTTTCAGAAGGCTTTTGACACCGTTCCGCACAAGTGAATTCTAATCAAATAGCGTGCCTGTATAATATCACCTCGTTGTGCGGTTGGTTTCCTGTAACAAGGGTCACAGTTCGTAGTCATTGGCGGAAAAGCCATCCAGGAAAACTGAAGTAATATCTGGCGTTTCCCAGTGACGAGTTACAGGTTCTCTGCTGTTCCTGATCTACATAAACGACATAGGAAATAATTTTAGCGGCCTTGTTAGATTGTTTGCAGACGTTGCTGTCATTTACTTTCTTGTAAAGTCATCAGATGATCAAAACCAATTGCAAAGTGATATAGACAAGAGGTCTGTATGGTATAAAAAATGGCAATTTACTCTAAATAATGAACTGACTACTAGATGAAGTCCGCTAAATTTCGGTTATGCAATAAATCACATAAATCTAAAAGCTGTAAATTCAGTTAAATATAACTTAGGGATTACAATTACGAATAACTTAATGTGGAACGATCACAAAGACAGTATTGAGGAGAAAGCAAACTAAATACTGCGACTTATTGTCAGAACAGTTTAAAAAAATGCAACAGCTTTACTAAAGAGACTGGGGACACCATGCTTGCCGGCCGAAGTGGCCGTGCGGTTAAAGGCGCTGCAGTCTGGAACCGCAAGACCGCTACGGTCGCAGGTTCGAATCCTGCCTCGGGCATGGATGTTTGTGATGTCCTTAGGTTAGTTAGGTTTAACTAGTTCTAAGTTCTAGGGGACTAATGACCTCAGCAGTTGAGTCCCATAGTGCTCAGAGCCATTTGAACCATTTTTTTTTACACCATGCTTGTCCACCCTCTTTTGGAGTAGTACTGTGCACTATGGGACCGCATCAGACGGGACTGGCGGAGGACATCGAAAAAGTTAAAAGAGGGCATTACCGCGGAGAGAGTGTCACGGACGTGATACTCGTATGTGAATTGGGGTGGCAATCATTAAAACAAAGGGGTTCTTCCTTGCGCGAGCATCTTCTGGGAAACTTCAATCACCGACTTTCTCCTCCGATTGCGAAAATATTTTATTGGCGCCCACTTACATAGGGAGAAATGATCGTCATAATAAAATAAGAGAAATCTGAGCTAGCACAGAATAGTTTAAGATTTCATTTTTCCCGCGTGCCTTTCGAGAGTGAAACGCTAAATAAATAGCTTTAAAATGGTTTGGTGAACCATCTCCCGAGTGCTTAATTGCGAACTACAGAATAATCATGTAGCTGCAGATGTAGACACAGACAGTTTCATCAGCTGTGTCAAGGGCTGCGATCCATATGAAGTAATAAGGTGCCACCCTGCATTCTTGTTTCTTCTAATATGTGTAAGACAGCTGGTGACCTCGGTGTTGAGCGTTCGTAAGCTCCAAACACACAACAGTTATACGTTCAACGTGTCTGGCTCTGTAGCTGATAAATATATAATATATGCATAAACACTCTGATCTCAAACAATACTGATCATTTCACTATGGTGAATACACCAATAATGAGGAGACTTATGTAACTGCTCTAGTAAGAAAAGGGCGAGGAGGTTTCCCACTATTTTAATGTGTTCCTATTGCTCTAGAGATAAAAAGAGGGCAAGGGTTCACAGCCTTTTCTTAAGCCATCCTGTTGGCCTAGACCGTGTGTTTGTGTGTGTACGGGGGGGGGGGGGGGGGGTGAAGGATGTCCTTGTCTTAGAACATTATCTGCGCCAGAACCGGGATACTGGATGAGTGACCCTCATTTTTGTGCCACGTAAGTGCATAAAATGTATTCGCAGGTATTGGGTTAAATCCTGACCTTGAATATAGCACACACAATGGGTCCACAAGCGTGGGCAGCAGGAACGGGTGGGAGTGGGGAAGCGAGGAATGTCAGGTTACATCAACTACACTGTAGGAAATACTGGAAATAGCCACATGTTTTCTTGAAATTCTTTTACTGTACTATCACCAGCCAGTTCCGATTCTGAGCCCATCATCAGAGTGTAGCGTTTCATCTTTCACATTTGTGTCCTAAAGTACAACAAAATTTTTGTAATGCATAATTTACAAAAGATTTCACATTTGCGTCCTAAAATTTTGACAAAGTTTTTTGATTACATCGTTTTACACTTGTATATGCTCTATACATTACACTTCCAAACTCCTTCACATATTATAGGACCGAGGTTCCTCTCTTTCTCCTGGCTGTTGTTGTTGTGGTTTTCAGTCCTAGTACTGGTTTGATGCAGCTCTCCATCCTACTCTGTCCTATGCAAGTTTCTTCCTCTCCGAGCAATTGTTAGAACCTACATCCTACATCCTTCTGAATCTGCTTACTGCATTCATCTCTTGGCCTCCCTCTACGATTTTTACCCTCCACGCCTCCTCCCAGTACTAAACTGGTAATCCCTTTAACTCTGAGATTGTATCCTATTAACTGGTCCCTTCTGTTCGTCAAGTTCTTTCACAAATTTCTTCTCTCGCCAATTCTGTTCAGTACCTCCTTATTAATTATGTAATCTACGCACTTAATCTGCAATATTCTTCTGTTGGACCACATTTAAAAAGCTTGTATTCTGTTTTTCCATTAACTCTTTGTCGTCCATATTTCACCTTCTTACATGGCTGCACTACACACAAATTCTTTCAGAAAAGTCTTCCCAACACTTAAATCTACATTCGATGTTAAATAATTTCTCTTCTGCAGAAATGCTTTTCTTGCCATTGGCAGTCTACATTTTACATCCTCTCTACTTCGGTCATCATACGCTATTTTTCTATCCAAATAGCAAAATTCATCTACTAATTTAAGAGTCTCGTTTCCTAACCTAATTTTCTTAGCATCATCTGACTTAATTCGACTACATTCCATTATCCTTCTTTTGCTTGTGTTGATGTTCGTCTTATATCCTCGTTTCAGAACATTGTCCAATCCGTTCAACTGCTCTCTCAAGTCCTTTACTGTCACTGACAGAATTACAAAGACATTGTCAAACCTCAAGGTTTTTATTTCTTCTCCCTGAACTTTAATTCTTGCTCCAAATTTTTCTTTTGTCCCCTTTACTGCTTGTTCAGTGCACAGACCAAATGACATAGGGGACCATGCTACAGGCCGGAGTGGCCGTGCGGTTCTATGTGCTACAGTCTGGAGCCGAGCGACCGCTATGGTCGCAGGTTCGAATCCTGCCTCGGGCATGGATGTGTGCGATGTCCTTAGGTTAGTCAGGTTTAATTAGTTCTAAGTTATAGGCGACTGATGACCTCAGAAGTTAAGTCGCATAGTGCTCAGAGCTATCTGAACCAGGCTACAACACTGTGTCACCCCCTTCCCAACGACGGCTTTCCTTTCATACCCCTCGACTGTTGTAACTGCTATCTGATTTCTCTACAAGTTGTAAATAGTCTTCCGCTCGTTGCAGTACAAGACTTCGCCTGAAGATGATGGATAGGAAATCCATTGGAACACTGCGACAATACGACGACGCCATTCGGCTGATAACCCGAGAAGATTTCATAGAAGGTCGGTGTCTGATCACACTGCAGTGCTCCTCTCCGGCTAAGACGCCAGGGAAGAAGAAGAAGAAGAAGAAGAAGAAGAAGAGGGGGACAGAGTAATGCTGTCCACGAGCGCATACAGCGCTGACCTTGTGGGCGCACGCGCAGCGCCTGCAGGCCGAGGCGCCCATTATTCGACGGTGCACCGTAGGCGCGACGACCTTCCATAAGAAAGGCGCACGGCAGCTGCCAAACCACGTTCCCCACATCACATTACGCTCGCCTCGCCGTGCTACGCCCGTCTGCGCCCCGCCAGATTCCAAGTTGCTCATTTCTGATACATTGTATCTCTATCTTGGTCGCCGTGCGTGGGTGGCCTCCCTTTGATTCTCCAAGGTACAAGATATTGAGACACAATTTTTGTAGCAATCATTACTCCTTTCTTCGCTTATAATGCTGTTTGGATCCTTTAATATTGGATAGAACTGTTCTGAACATTAAATATTCTGAAGAGCCAAAGAAACTGGTGCACCTGCCTTTATCTTGTAGGCCTCCCGCCAGCATGCAAAAGTGCCGCAACACAACGTGACATGGACTCGACTAATTTCTGCAGTAGTGCTGGAGGGAACTGACACCATGAATCCTGCAAGGCTGTTCATAAATCCATAGGAGTACAAGGAAGTGGAGATCTCTTCTGAACACCACGTTGAAAGTCATCCAAGATATGCTCAATAATGTTCATGTTTGGTGGCCAGAGGAAGTTTTTAAGCCCAGAAGAGTGATCCCGGAGCCACTCTGTAGGAATTCTGGACGTGTGAGGTGTCGCATTGTCCTGCTGGAACTGCCCAAGTCCGTCGGAATGCACAATGGACATGAATGGATGTAGGTGATCAGAAAGGATGCTTGAGTCTCGTAACTAGATGTATCATGGATCCCATATCACTCCAACTGCACACGCCCCACACCATTACAGAGCCTCCACCAGCTTGAGCAGTCCCCTGCTGACGTGCAGGGTCCATTGATTCATGAGACTGTCTCCATGCCCGTACACGTTCATCCGCTCGATACAATTTGAAACGAGACTCGTCCTACAAGGTAACATGTTTCAGTCATCAACATTCCAATGTCGGTGTTGACAGGCCCAGGCAAGGCGTAAAACTTTGTGTCGTGCAGTCGTCAAGGGCCCACGAGTGGGCCTTCGGCTGCGAAAGCGCATATCGATGATGTTTCCTTGAATGGTTGGTACGCTGACACTTGTTGATGGCTCAGCATTGAAATCTGCAGCAATTCGCAGAAGGGTTGCACTTCTGTCACGTTGAACGATTATCTTCAGTCGTCATTGCTCCCGTTTTTGTAGGATCTTTTTCCGGCCGCAGCGATGTCGAAGATTTGATATTTTACCGGATTCCTCACATTCACGGTACAATCGTGAAAGGGTCGTACGGGAAAGTTCCCGCTTCATCGCTACATCGAAGATGCTCTATCCCATCGCTCGTGCGCGGACTGTGACACCACGTTCAAACTCACTTAAATCTTGATAACTTCCCATTGTAGCAGCAGTAACCGATCTTACAACTGCGCCAGACATTTGTTGTCTTATATAGCCGTTGCCGACCGCAGTGTCGTATTCTACCTGCTTACATATCTCTGTATTTGAATACGTATGCCTGTACCTGTTTCAATGGCGGTTCAGTGTATAACGGGAGATATTTAGACTATGAGAGTACTCCCGTGAAGAAAACGGTTCTCGGACATCTACCTTGCGTAATTTTGACCGTAATTTCGATTATTTAAACTCAAAAGTAACCCGTCTCGCTTCCCAGACTTAACAAAAGTAACCACGTCAGTGTTTGGCAACAAACATCAGAAGAAGATATAACATGAAAACTCCCGCAAATAAATTCGTGAATAATTAAGAAAACGTCTATAATTCTGTTCACTTATAATTGAAAGAGCTAAATAAATCCCCATTCGGTAATGACAATGACGTAATAAGACGTCTTGTTGAATGCAAACACATTCCACTTAGTTGACAGCTGTCAAAATCAAACTTTCCACCCGTAGCGTGCCTTGCACCAATACTTTGATTGTTCGACGTCCGGTATCAATGGCGGACGCCGCAGTTTACGCCGGCTAGCACACAATGTGATAAATACGTAAATTCACCTGACAAAATACTACCCACGTATGTAAAAGTACAACCCCCAAACGAACATATACAAACTTTCCAAAACAACTACAATAAATAAATCTATAAGGTAGAGAGAGTAAAAAGCAATAACTGCTATTATTGGTGTGTCAACAACGCCAACACACGGAAAGATAGGAGATGACGTACGGTCGGAAGTAATTGTTTTGTGTGCCCATCCATATAGTCGGAGGTCTGGAGGACTACGGCCGTTCATTTATGTAAGCAAATGAAACACCTACAGGCGTCTTTATGTCATTTACTGCACAGCTACCAGTTTCGGTGCTTCATTGCAGCATCTTCAGGTCTTAGCTGATGCTGAGGCGGTTAACACCATCCTTACACGCGATGCATCAGTGATCAACATCTATGAACTCGTTTTCGCAGACTACCTGTTTCCTCTCCAACCATCAACTACCAACTATGAGGTTGTAGGTGATGTAGTGACAACATAGCTGTTACAGGTATTCTGTGGTTACAGGTAGACTGCGGTGTTGTCTCCACTATCAACTGTCAGTGTATATAGATTGTGTTAACCCCCTCAGCATCAATTAAGGCCTGAAGATGGTTCACTACAGCACCGAAACTGGTAGGTAACAATAAATCACAACATAAGGACGGCTGTAGGTGCTTCATTTTATTACGGGGCGGAAATAAAGCTGTGAGGACGGGTCGTGTGTCGTGCTTGGGTGTCTCAGCCAGTAGAGGAGTTGCCCGCGAAAGGCAAAGGTCGTGATTTCGAGTCTCGGTCCAGCACACAATTTTAATCTGCCAGGAGGTTTCATATCAATGCACACTCAGCTGGACAGCGAAAATTTCATTCCGGAATGTCAACATAGCTAGCTAACACGCTTCACTCAAGTTACATTTATTTATAAGGTAAGCAAATACGGAGAAAAGTTTGTTACAAAATAGGATGCAATCAAAACTGAATGTACATGAAATGCTTTAAGTTTTTTCAGGGAGAGTGTTTGCCGTTGCAGTTTATTTCAGTCTGTGATCGTTGCGTTGTGACGTCAGCGTTGGTTCGGTGATTCTGGCGGCGTAATTATCATATTTCCATCAGTCATGAGATTGTCATGGGCGCTTCAGTCTGGAACCGTGTGACCGTTACGGTCGCAGATTCGAATCCTGCCTCGGGCATGGTTGTGTGTGATGTCCTTAGATTAGTTATGTTAAAGTAGTTCTAAGTTCTAGGGGACTGATGACCACAGATGTTAAGTCCCATAGTGCTCAGAGCCATTTGAACCATTTGAACAATTCTCATGGGCATATAATCCTGCTTTGTTTATGATTCTCCTAGCGGTAATATTATCCTCCATATATTTCCTTTGGTCACATCCCGGTTAGATGTAGTCGTTGCTGCGTACATGCAAGTTCGTATGTGCTAGTCAGTGAGGTCTCTTACACTCACGGCTGTGTTATCAACGTCCTGCGCACAGTTACAGAATAGAACAAATTCGCTCTGACTTGCTCTTCGCGAAATTAAAGTCTATTCATTTTTTGCATGCGTGCCACTGAGCCGTGAGTAGCTCATGTTCGTGCCATCTATTATGTAACAACTTGCTTTACCGTACAGCCGCCTCGTCATTTTAAATTTCAATTACTGGTGTCACTAAATTACTGTCTTGCCTGCAGCAGCAGCGCGTATCGATATTTGCCCTGCCGTATTATCTTTGGTGGACGGCTATTACTTCCCCGTCGTGATGGGTCGTGGGGAGAGATCGGATCAGTAGCGGTTGGAGTTGGAACGCGGCAGAAGTGCAGTCGGGACGTGGCAGCAGTCGGGGACGGAGCGCTAGGGAGGCGCGGACAGCCAGCACTCGCCAACCGCTCGCGACACAGGATGAACTGTCCCACGGACAGAGGTGGCAGCGGGATCGACCGTTGGTCGGTCGTTCAGTTGGTCACCTCTTTGGGCGACGTGCGTTTGGTCTTTTGACCGTTTCTGGGCCTCTTCACTGGGTCATCTGGCTGAACGTGGCTCGGTTCCTTCTTGTGCGGAGACGTCGTGGCCAATGGGAAAGAGTTACCTCTGCATGATTGGGTCCGAGCCAGTGTGCCCGGATCGCCGTGTCTTCCAGTTCCCGACGGACAGCCGACACACATGGTTTGAGTGCCAATGCCCTTGGTTGGTTGTTGGTCGGTCGCCTTGTGGGGCGCCGGGTGGAATTATTGTTATTTAAAATAATGTTTTGTTTGTTTTTCCCGGCCGATTAGCAACATATGTGGGGCGGCGGCTGGATATTAATTGAGAATAATAATGTAGAGTGTAATGTAGAAAGGATGCATTTCCCGGCCGATGCACCACATGTGGGACGGCAGGTGGAATTATTGTTGTTAAATGTTCCTATTATTTATGCTGTCTTTTGCCGTTCTCAACACTGGCTCTCTAACTACAATATTGGCAACCAGAAAGTGATTAGCAAAACGTGAAACCTGTAATTAGAATTCCTAGTGCTCACTTCATCTCAGAAATACACTTATAGCTACAGCTTATAGCTCTGAGGAACTAGGAGATTGTCTGGGATTCATAATCAAAACGATTCTGTCTAAAATGTTCACTATATTCTGAAAGTCACAGACCAAAAAGAATCCACACAATCCAACTAACAGAGCAGTTCAGAGTCTAATGCGCTGACGCAACTATAACTGTTCAAATTAAATGTTTAAGTGAATGCTCGCCATAATTTGATGATAATGTTCATCAAACGCAACGCTAAGTAATGGTAGAATGTCAGTCCTGCGACGGCACGTGAAAATACGACCTACGCAAACTGAAGATAGATCATTAAAGTCATCCCAGAATTAACACTTCACTCGAAAACGATTTCATGCTTACGCGTATCCCGAGTAACTTATTACGGCATCCGAGGCTCCTTATAGCAATGATACCGATGCGACGCGACTCCCTGCACAGATGGTGCGCTAATCAGCGTCTGGAGAGAACTGGGGCCTTCTTCTCTCGCACAGAGTTCTTATATATAAAGCCGCGGTGCGGACGGCTAAGGGAACGCCTGATCAATTCCGCTCTCCCGACTAGCCGCTAGGCTAGTAATGCACCACTTTAAGTTATGGAATAAATCATCGCTTCCTTTGGTGATGGCCGATGAAGCTCTCAATTTAAATGTGCATTCAGCACACAGGTAAGTAATCATAATAAAAGTCTGACGTGGCTAAGTCAAATATTTTGGGCGAGAGAATTAATTTAATTACACTACATGCAGTAGACGAGCTCTGAACTTGCCCTTTGGAGATACGCTATCGCTATAGTTTTATAGTTATTCAGTTGAAACTTCTCACATCGTTATTATTATAGCGGATCTCCCTTCTACTTAAATTTAAACATCCTAGCCTTATTTATTCGCCTACTTAATCTATCTTGCTTCCTTAATTTCTAAGACAAAAACCAGAAAATCATGAATTTCAACTAAAATTTTAGTTTGTGAGATACAGAGTACTGTTTCTACTAAATTATTATGCAAAAGGAATCTAAATACAAATTTTTAAGTTTCTAGCTCTTTTCTGTTGCGCCAATGATTTTTACAGAAAAACATCCAAATTTCGAAAATGATTAAAGTTATTGAACTGATATTCAACACATATTGATTTAGTATAACGTTTCAGGTTATTTACTTGATTTTTAAAGTATTGCGCAACATTTATGACAGCAGAGCTAGTTACAGCGGACTAGGCTGGCACACAATGGAAAGACTGATGTGAATTTTATACGGCGTGAGTAGGCTCCTTCCCTACTGCCTGGTTCGGGTTTGTGAGTGTTCCCGCCGGTGATTTGTTCCAGTTGTTCATCAGTGATTCGTTTTACGAGTGTTCGAGTTTCTTGTGGCCGTGTTTCGTGCAACACTGTGTGCCCTGTGTCGGTTCGACTGAGCAATGCTGTCTGCGTACTGCAGTAGCCAGTTGGTCGGCTGCAACAGAGCAACGAGTGAGTATTTTCTCTCCGTGTCTGCCACGGCGTGTAGTTCCACAGCCGTTGCGATGTTTATGTATGTCAGTAGTTATTGCGCCTTGGCTTATTAACAAACCAATATTTGAAGACGGTTGTTACTGGTCTCTTCGCCTCGATGGCAATTTGGCTGTAGTGTTTTTGATCTGGTGACCGAAATCAGGTACTTGGTTGGTTCGTCGGCCGTCTGTCGGTTGGGTTGCCTTCCGATTTAGAGATTGTTGGTCAGGTTGCCTGTCTCGCCAAAATGGGCGTTAACGTTACAATTCCAGGCCGACCCTTGGAAACTTCTGAGCGCCGTTCCGTGTCTGTTACATAATAACTTCCCTGTTTTAGTTATTTGGTTGATGTGTGGCCTTCAGCCGAGTTTTTATATATCCTGAATTAATGTTCCTATCTTTCCCTTTAGACATAAGATTTTTATTCCTTATATGGGGCTTTCAGCCGAATTTTGCATCAAATCTTTTAAGGCCTTAAGCCGTTAAATTATTGTGTTGATGTGTGGCCGTAGGCCGAGTATTAGTATCTCTTAAATTAATGTCCTTGTCTTGACCTTAAGGCAAGAGATAGTTATTCTTTATTTTATATGACATGTTTTAAGGTAAGGCCTTCTGCCTTTTGATGAAACTCCTCTTATTGCTTAATAAAGCGACCTCCGGCCTAGTTCCATTAAAATTAAGTTGCTAAGCCCTTCAGCCAATTAGATTGAAGATTTAGAAAATGTTCTTGGGTGAAAATTCCAGAAGAATGTTGCATTTCAGTTTTGCTTAGGCCTTGTATCTTGGATTTTGAATGTGGCCTTCAGCCGATCTAAGGTTAATCAAAGGAGGTCAATTAAAGTTTTTGTAATATTGTGTGTTGATAAATAAAGTTTGTATGTCGAGTGCTACTGACAGGAACTCATTTTGTCCCCTTTCCACAACCTAATCTTCTCTGTCCTGCTAGGCCAGGCATTTCAGCAACGATCGCGAACTCACCGTTCTGGCGAAATACACCATCACCCGTAATAAACAGTTTCAAACTCTCTACGGCGACAGTTAACTTTATAAAGCGCTCAGCAGTTCTTTAAGTTGCCAACGAAACAGTAACTTGGAAATATATTAGTTCGTGGAGTTCGCTTAGCTGCAAAACAGTTCAGTTCTCAATCACAGTCGATTCCCAAGAGTTGCCATTGCTGTTTATAGTGCTCCACAAAACTCACAGTACTCAAACAATTTAGCATTTAGTTCCATGACGCCCAAGCTGAAGTTCAGTTTAAGCCACGCCAAAAAATTAAGAACGTGGCCATGAATTTACATGTGAATGTGTCTGGCACGGTCACACAACATAAACCGCACGTACAGTCCGTGGCCAACGATCAGTGACCAGTTTTCGACCACAGCTGGGCGAGTTCATTCATTGGTTCGTAAGGGAAGGCCGACAGGTGTCTGCCATCTTTCGGCCGGTCAGTGATGACAGAATCGAGGCGCACGCCCCGCAGTCTTTCTAAACTACATTGTGGAAACTATCGAGTAAAAAAAAATTTGTTTTTGCTTTACTTGTAACTTTGGATGTCAGGTTCATGATGATGTGTCCATCATTTCGTTGATGGTCATAGTTAATGTGATATTTACATGGAAGTAAGACACTGATCGAAATTCTAAAAAGTTGGCAATGGAAAACAGAGGTCACTGTAATTTTACATATGGTGCTTATTACACAGTACGTTGCTGCACATGAAATTTAGTTTACATACCGTATTTTTCTTTAGAATTGGATAGAGGTGTCTATCTGACACCAATCTCGAGACGTGGCACATTTGCGCTCCCCAGCGATAAGCAAAGTTAAATATCCACAACATTCCTCACATTGCATGAACGGTTCCATCTATCGAAATCATATTTTGGTTAATGATAACATGCAAAGAGGAGAGTATTTTGCCATATCGCTATTACGCAAATGTTTATTAACTACAGACTTTTTCGATGAAAGAATGTAATTTTTAAGGGCCATCGGTTGCTGATGAGACAAAAAATGCTACAGGTTTCGAAACAACATTAGTGAAGACATTACTCTTATTTTGTACCGAGCATTTGCATTTTCATAAGCTTCTGACCTTTCTTTTCCTCAGATCCTCACTTAACAAACCATTGTTTCAGAATTCTCTCAAAGTTGTGCCTGTGCAACATATTAAAGAGGTGAGTCTGTGTAAACTCCAGAGTGTTTTGCCAAAACAAGCAAATTTTAAAATGGCAACTGGAGAATTGTGTAGGTTTTACTTAAAATTCGCCATTCACGGTGCCTCTCTGAAAGCTGCAAATGGTTAATCAGCCAGGCGAAAATGAATCGTTGCATTTTCGGCGGGATTCTTTTTAGATATTAACCAAATTAGAGATGACAGATCTTTTTCAATAGTCACCATGCAAGTGTGAGCGTGGAAGGGCCCCACTTATCATTTACGAAAGTGGTGAGTGTAGGGTTCCTTCCCCTCCAGTGCTCCTCATTTCCCCTACAGCGCCTACATGTAACCCCCACCACTGCTGGCCGGAGTAGCCGAGCGGTTCTAGGCGTTACAGTCTGGAATCGCGCGACCGCTACGATCGCAGGTTCGAATCCTGCCTTGGACATGAATGTGTGTGATGTCCTTAGGTTAGTTTCGTTTAAGTAGTTCTAACTTCTAGGGGACTGATGACCTCAGTTGTTAAATCCCATAGTGCTCAGAGCCATTTCAACCATTTCATTCTGTCTTCCTGACATCCAATATGTAGCACACGATACATGCAATGTAATTGAGTATATGTGAATTCTATAGTGACTGAAGGTGAAATACAGATGCTTGCAGTCGTGTCAGTAGCCACTTCAGAGGCCCTTTACTCGCTCTCTGAATACGCCAAGCGTCGGTTCTCCCTCGAGAGCCCAAGAAGTTTGCGACTTCTCTCTTTTTCGAGTCTGTCACGTTTTCTCGCGCTTCACATCGAGATTCCTGTCACATCAATTAATGCCGCTGCGAGAGCTCAGACCTTGGAGCGGCCTCGACGCTCCATTCAAAACAAGACGAGAGGAGAGAAGAGGAGCCGGGGACAGGAGGAAGAGGAATGCCGAACGTCATTTCCGTTGCCTCACGACGCTGCTACGGAAGGTCGCCACTGGAAGGACTCACTGTTTCCAGGCGTCCCACATTTGTCTCGGACCTGTCTGCGACCTGAAGCACAGCTTCGTCTGGAGACGGTCCCGTGACTGAGGGAAGAATCAGTTTCTGCCTGAAGAATGGGTCGGACAGTCTTTCTACTCCTAGTGGCGGTCCCTCACCAGCTGACAGCGCTGTCGCATCCGACTGATACTTCCCAGCTGACTGCCCCATGATGCCTCGCTTATGCTGCCTCATGCTGCGTGTCCGTCGCTCGCCGCGCTACGTATCGCAGGAGACCTCGGCTGCGGAAACCGACTTCTCTTTCCACCGTAGACAACTGCAGCCTGGTTGACGGCACCTTCCTCGATTTATACTATCATAGGTTGAATTTCCGTTGCTTTAAGTCTATGGTCCCAAATATTTGGTCGTCAGGCTACCGGTTTCGGTCTTCAATGACGGTCTTCAGATCTGTTTTATAGAAACATATCCACATACACTTGAGCCATAATGGCGTTGTTAACTGTTAAACATAAAATCAGCGCCAGCATCGTCAAATGTATATAGATAATGGTGTATACAAGAGTCATCTTGACAGCAGCACTACTGTTGAAATCAAACTCTTGTATATACCATTATTCATATTCATTTGACGATCCTGGCGCAGATTTTATGTTTAGCACTCACGATGCCACTATGGCTCCTGTATATTAGGACATGTTTTTATAAAACAGATCTGAAAACGGTCATTATAGACCGAAACCGGTAGTCTGATGACAAAAAATTTGTGACCATAGACATAAAGTAACGGAAATATATTCTATATATGGGTCACCGTTCAATACGCGACTACGCCGCAGCTTGTGAAAGTATTATAGGTGTAAAAGAAAGGGACGAATAGAAGACAATGAAACAAGCAATTAACTCTGATAAACGTAGGCGAGGAAACCAATGAACTCCCCGATACAAGGTATTACGACCGACTATGTGAACACCTTATAACAGATTCCCCGCGGATCCAAGCTACGGAATGCACTCGTAGAGAAACTCATTATGACAAGTGTCCGAAACAGCCACCGTTCATCTGAAGGCAGGTTCCATACGTCTCCTCAACATTGTCCCAACATGGTCAAAAATACACTGACAACCATCCACAATGTGTTCCCAGACTTCATACACATTATCAATAGTCTCTTTCGCTTCTGTCTCGGACATAGCGAATTGGCGCAATGGTTACCACAGTGGAGTCACATTCGGGAGGATGACGACCCAAACCCGCGTCTGGCTATCCAGATTTAGGTTTTCCGTGATTTCCCTGAATCGCTTCAGGCGAATCCCGTGATGGTTCCTTTGAAAGGGCGCGGACGATTTTCTTCCCCATCCTTGAGACAATCCGAGCTTGCACTCCTTCTCTAATGGCCGCATTGTCGACGGGATGTTAAATCCAGTCTTCCTTCCTTCTTCTGACTCGGGCTCTTCGGAGATTTTTCTGACGTTTTGCCAGCAAGAGTGCTGGCAATGTCGAAACTTTACCTTCCACTAGCTGGTGGTGGACTGGAGCCGAGCCCGCGACATGCAGGCCACCTGTTTGTCAACAGGTGGCCTTAAGAGTTTTGTACTATCAGCAGGGCTGGAATCACAGGTTTTGTGTTGTCAATATACATTGCCGGCCTGGTCACGTGATCTCGAGACATCGTGTGTGTGTCCGTATAGCGCCCTGTATATTTAGAATGTCACTACATCCCCAGTACAGACGGATTCTTTTCGTACGTGTCGTAGATTATTTATATATGTTGCGCAGACATTTTAACAGTATCCATTTGCTACCGGGAATAAACCAGCTACGTAACTTTTAAGGGCAAGTGATATTACATTCTGCTTCTTTGCGATAGGTGTCATAGTTCAGAGGCACTCGATTTTTGGTAGTTTTCGCTATGATACGGCACTCTATAGTATTACAGAGCCTGACGTACATTTTTGCAGTGATAGTCGTTTTTGCGACCTAAAGCACAATTTTTCGTACTGGTGGCACTTTGAGGTATTTATTTAACGCATTTTAAGTACTTGACCCCAGTTTATTAAATAAATAGTAGACTGAGTAATCTATATACATAATTGACAAGTCACTGATAAATGCATGGAGGATAGTATTTACTGAAACAACTAACCTTTCCCTTTCCTGTTCCACTAGCAAATTTACGAGAGGAAACGGTTGTTTGTAAGCTTTCGTACGAGTCGTAATATCTGTTTTATAGTCATAAAATCGTAGAAAAATAGGTCTACAGAATCAAGCCTTAATTATAAGGCGTCTCGAAATTTTTAAACGTATACAGTGTCGCTTACTAATATGATTACTATAATTAGAGCTACATGGTATGCACCCATGAAAAGTTACTATCCCTCCTTTCACATATTTTTCTTTGCATCCGTAGCAGCAACAGTAATTCCCCTCGCTATTACACTATCAACAAACGGTGAAACACAACAAAAACTCTTGACATTATAAACTTCAAACGCTGCAGAAAGCACACACGCACAGCGAAGTCCCGAAAACACGTGACAATCCTGGTTTAATGTTGACAACATGCGCAGAACGAAATTCTCACTCCAGAGATATTTACTCTATGGCTGGAATAGACCAAAGCTTTTCATTATCGTCAGAGTCAGTTCCAGTAGCGAAGCTGACTCATAAGCCAGCTTTAGATATTAAGACTGTTGCAAAGATAGCATGGCTACATATCTGCATACTCTTATCGACGAAGCCATTGGTTTCCGCACCTATGGTTATTACGATTATTTCCTTGTTTCACCGTCCTTTACTCCCTCTTCCGTTTGTACCTTATAAGAGCTAAACAGCCTGTAGAAGGCCTTCCACACAGATCCCCACAGTTGCTTAATCTCGCCTTCTTTCGACGTTCACTGGACATGGCCCAGCCACACACAAGTGTCTCGACATCACTTACAATCATTCAAATATGTATTGTGCTTTACACGTTGTTTTATTGATGTCACTCGACGAATTATCGATAGTGTCCACCTTGCATGTATAACTTAGTCGCAAAGAGGCAGGCAACAAACAGCAATATTGGTCTGTGTAATCAGTTGTGTTTTCTCTTTGTTCATGACCTCAGCAACCACATTCTGATAAAGTCATCTTCTTAAATTCAAAAAGAAGATAAAAAAGCTGTATTTAAGTGTGAATCTATGTGGCCCGGGCTTAATCAAATGGTTCAAATGGCTCTGAGCACTATGGGACTTAACTTCTGAGGTCATCAGTCCCATAGAACTTAGAACTTCTTAAACCTAACTCACCTAAGGACATCACACACATCCATGCGCGAGGCAGGATTCGAACCTGCGACCGTAGCGGTCACGCGGTCCCAGACTGAAGCACCTAGAACCGCACGGTCACAACGGCCGGCGGGCTTAATCGCCCACTCAAAATTTTTTATCTGAGACCCATTGCTAGCGCCATCAATTTCCCCGTATATCAGGTACGACTCATGTATATAAGACTCACAGCATTTTATAGAAAAACTTGAAGAGATGCTTTTGTCTAGTAAACATATTCCTGTAACTTGGGACACAGTGTCTTTATTGCATAAGATACCAGTTAACTAAGTTGTTATTTATATAGCAGATGTTTTCATAGGGGATTTGACTGCTCTTTTTAGACATTACTTCAGTTGTAATGAGGACTATGAAATTTATAAGCAAATTGGTGGTGCGGCAATAGTTAAACCGTTGGACCCTACTATCACTTATTTGTTTATGAAAAATTCGAACAATCAGCTCTAGAAAAAGCAAATAAGGAATCATTCATTTGGAACTGGTTTGTGGACTATACATTTGTAGTTTGGTTCAAAGGCGCAAAAGCTTTAGAAAAGATATTTTGTCAACTAGATAATATAAATCCGATAATTCAGTTTACCATGGAAATGGAAAATACACTGCGGTATTCTTATTAGATGTTTCAATTATAAAAAGACCAATAGAAAGTTGGAATATTATTAACTTTTTCGGAAATTCATGCATAGGAAACATATTTATATAAGAGCGCCAGACTTCATCAACAACAAAAGAGAATGTCATTAAAGGTCTTGTCGACAGAATTTGCACGGCGGGAGTCCTGGACGATAAATTAAAACATCTGAAGCAAGCTTTAGAGAAAATGGCTCTTCAGGAAAAGACGTATATAACATTCTGCAACCAAAAAAACACAACGGTGAATGAACACAGTTTCTCTTCGTTTTATCAAAAAAGGAACTGACAAGATGGGGAAGATTTTACAGAAACAAATCATCAGACCGGTTTTTAGACTAACAAAAAAACTGTGCCAAGCACTACAGTCAGTAAACGACAAAACGCCGTCTTCTGTCGGTTTGAAGAGAATAGAAGATTCTGTGTATGTACGGTAAGGTCTACACTGGATCTACTAAGAGAAGCGCGAGTAAGCGGCTGAAGGAACATAAAGGTCTTTGGCGGTTTGCGAAACTAGAAAAATCGGCCAGAGCAGAGTACTCTCTAGTGACGGCAAATCATGAAGCGAATTTATATGAAACCGGAATTTCTTCTGCAATGACGAAATGTTATCGACAGCGATATAGAGAAGCCATCGAAATACGTAAATATGGGGATACTTTTAGCAGAAAAGAAGAAGCCCTAAAATAGGAGCTCTACAGAATCGATAGGTAACTTTTGTCTTTGACAGACACAATCGACAGTTAAGTTTTATCTCTGCCGATCACATGTAAACTTCGACCACGCCCCTTTTACACAATGTTTATGTCGCCTTCCGACGTCCGTCCCGCGAGTTGGCAAGACTCAGCGTAACAAGGAGCAATTCTGAAGATGCCCGGCGCAGCTCTAAACGAAACGTTGGGAGTGTAGAACATTGATAGGTGGCTTGTGGAGTATGATGTAGATGTAGACTACAGCTATTCGGCCCTGAAGATTCAGTAGCAGCTCATTCTTGCTGTCTCCCTGTTGTACGTGAGAAATTTATATCTTCTTCTGCCTGCGTCGGAAGTGCTCCATTCATTATGTCACAGCAATCGAATTCGAGAATTATTGTTATTTTATTCGTATTAGCTTCAGTTACAAGTATCTTATGAGGCGCACTTACAGAGTTGTAATTGACAGCTAGAAAAAAATGAAGTCACATAATTAATGTTTTGTTTCTGTCAGTAAAATTCCTTGGGCTGTTGGCCGCTTTGTCAATACGCAAAGTTGTCCGGCGTTTCGGCCTTCCTCAGGGCTGGCTGAGCTGACTGCAGTCAGCCTTCGTTTAAATTTCCTTAAAACTTTTTGTCATCAGACTATCGGTTTCGGTCTATAATGACACTCTTCGGATCTGTTTTATAAAAACATGTGCTAATATACTGGAGCCATAGTGGTATCGTCAAATGTTAAGCACAAATTCAGCGCCAACATTGTGGCCGAAACGTCGGACAACTTTATATATTGGCAATGCGGTCAAAAGATTATTATGTCTCCAGGTACATCTGTTCAGTGCTGGTATGCAATGAAACTCAAGTGCCACGGTGCCATAATAGTCCGATAGAGGACTTGTGGTAATTCGTTGCAGCTGTCTCAGGCCAACACGGATGACTTCTGTAGCCGTGTGGTTTGTCCTGACACAGCTTCAACACCTCCACTGCCGCCGAAAACGAATTACCCCATGTCTCGCTATCCAATCAATGGCGTGCGCAATTTTGTTTCGGCTCCTCAAGCGGACTGCTATGACTCTGTGGCACGTGAGTTTCAAAAAGGGGTTCAAATGGCTCTGAGCACTGTGGGACTTAACATCTGAGGTCATCAGCCCCCTATAACTTAGAACTACTTAAACCTAACTAAGCTAAGGACATCACACACATCCATGCCCGAGGCAGGATTCGAACCTGCGACCGTAGGTCGTTTCATTGGCTTGGCTTTACCCAAAGTAAGGTTCCACTTTCCCTACTTACTAGGTCCCACATTAAATGGCGATGAATCGATTGGGGCAGTCCAATGTGCCTTTCAGTCCCAGTAGCAGATCCCTGTGCACTATTGTGAGGGCTGAAGCGACATGGGTATACAACCTCGTATTGTAGAAAAAGAGACAGTTTGTGACAACTGCTTTGCGAGTGGTGCCTCTATTAATCAGGTTCCCCGCACCGAGTAATGGAGGACTAGTAGTGGGGATCACGCACCACTCCGCGATTTGCATAGCGCCCCGCAGTCGCTCGCAGTGCGATACGCATGTGTGGGTCCGATGCGGGCCACGTGCGCACACAGGACTCTCCATTCAGCAGCCGGTTGCCCTCAGCCAAGGTCCACCGCGCACAGTGGAGGCAGCTTAGAATACCGCGGGCGTATCCGCAGACAACGGGCAGAATACAAACACGTTATCCGGTGCAGCCTAGCCTACATGTGAATGCGGGAATCCCACCTCACCGTCTTCGTTATGCACTACCCCCTTTGACGACTTTACTTTCTTCTGGATGTTCCTGATGTTAAAACTCTTCTGCTGATATGCCGTATGACGTACAGACGCGGGCGTCGGCAAGCACTTGTCTGTGTCAAATAACCTGTAATCACTTCTCCTACTGCTAGACTAGTTTATACTTGAATGAGGAATGTGAGTTTATGTCTCAGCGACTCGCCAACTTCTCTTTGGCAATCCATCAAGCAAAGTGGGACTGTAGCCGGACACGTAGTACTTGAATAATGGTAACAAAACCAGCGGCTGTATTTGAATCTAACGTCATCTATTCTTTTTAACACATGCTAACAGTTTCGACACCACACGGTGTCATCTTCAGGCCCCGAACGCAACCTGCCACCCACAACCGTTTTCATGTGCAATGAACATAATCGTAAGTAACGGGCCAAAATTTGCTGGACTTCGTACCTTCCGTGGCAACAAGCCCAGCGTGGTCAGACGTCTGATCATGTGGAAACTGAAGATGACACCATGTGGCTCCAAAACTGTTAGCATGTGCTAAAAAGAATAAACGGCGTTAGATTCAAATACAGCCGCTAGTTTTGCTACCATTATTCAAGTACTACGTTTCACCTTTATCTTGAGACAGCCAATAATGAAGCTTGGCATCAGGGTCGGTTAGCACTCAGCGGAAGACAAGGCAGACTCTTCTTCCACCCGTTGCCGTGAGGAAGTACTGATCTCTCTGGTGGTAATGAGAGGAGCACATCGAAGCGACTTCGTCCTCAATCATGGTTAGATGGTTGCTTGCTTGCGCTGTACTTGCATAATTGTAGGTTTCGTTGTTTCTCAGACTGCATAACATTAGGGTCCTTTCCGTGAGATATATTGCAATTGTGTTTAATGTGGAGGGCGTTTCGTTTTTGTTCGACTTCACAGTTTTCTTAGAATCGACTTCACAACTCTCTCAGACTGTGAGTGTGGCCAATATCATACTCGTCAGAAGGAACGTTCTTGTGATACTCGTTTTAGGGAACTTACGTACGCCGAAAACAAAACGACGTTTGGTATGCATATCGCTGCAGACGGACATACGTTGCAGGATATTGAGCACTGCATGGACATACTACACAGTGCACTCAAAGGAAGGATGCTTGCTTTATTTGAAACGTTGCAAATTTACAGTTGTAACAAAAAAACCCTGATCATAAATCGTATGAACAGCGAGAACTTAAACAGAGCTACTTCTTTATTACTTTGGATGATCTTTTTTTTTTAAATTAGGTGTGGCTGGCATGTACTTGAGAATTTTTTGTCGTGTGTGCTGCCCCGAAGACTGTGATCTGCGATTCTGTCTTCCTGCTTCCACGCCGGCCGCTGTGGCCGAGCGGTTCTAGGCGCTTCAGTCCGGAACCGCGCTGCTGATACAGTCGCAGGTTCGAATCCTGCCTCGGGCATGGATATGTGTGATGTCCTTAGGTTTAAGTAGTTCTAAGTCTAGGGGACTGATGACCTCAGATGTTAAGTCCCATAGAGCTCAGAGCCATTTGAACCTGCTTCCTTTTTATGTGGCGTTTCATCTGCTGTGGTAGCCACGCTGTTGTCGCGATGCTCTTGATCGGACGTGCCAGCCACTACGAAATACTTATCATTCGGTTTTAAGATGGGGGAGGCGAAGGGTTCCAAACACTTGCAACAAAATAATAAATGTTAGTCAAAGCACCTCGCTAAAGTACTGGAGGGACTAGGAATTGCCGTTTTGGTCCTAGGCTCGGATAATCCTGACGTTCACCTCCCAGTGACAAACGGCTGACGATCATAAGGGACCGAAAGATTCCCGGGATAAGGAACCCCACTCTGCCGAGTGCCAACGGGCACTTTGGTGGGCCGATGAGCCAATAGAGATCTATGGCACCCTCTAATCCTTGGATGGAGAAATCCTTCCTAAAGATGAAAAAACTCTTCACGAATAGTCATTGTAGGATGTTGAAGCAAGCGGAAAACATCACATTAACGTTCAGCAGCAATTACCTAGAAACAGCAGTTCCGTTTCACTTGAGAAATTATGAACCGAATTTTATGCAAAGATGCCGGAATAGTCCCCCATTCAGATCTCCGGGAGGGAACTGCAGAAGTCTGTGCTTCGAATAAAATAAAGGTTATGAAGGATACAAGAAAACAAATCGCAGCTTGGAATGTCCGAACACTTCTGAGGTGCGGTAAGGTAGAGAAGCTCAACCTGGAAATGTCATTAATGAGAACTGACATATTAGGAGTGAGTGAGGTGAGATGGAATGATGGTGGAGACTTCTGGAGTGGCATCTACGGAGTTACATAAAGGTTAGGAGCGGTGCTTTGCAAGGAGCTCGGAAGTAGAGATAACGGTTACCAAAAAATAGGCGGAAGAATACTAAAGGTACAATCGGACACAAAACCGAGCAAGACACAGATAAAGCAAGTGTACATGCCGATATCCACCTATGATGAAGAAGAAGTAGAAAGAGTGTACACTGAGATAGAACGTGCTGTAAACACGTTCAGAGGACAAGACAACCTTATCATTAACGGAGACTGGAGTGCATCAGTGGGAGAAGGAATGGTTCAATAGTGGGACATTCTCGGATTGGAGAAGGAAATGAAGACGGAGATAGATTAGTAGAATTCTGTACAGAAAGCCAACTACTAATATGTAACACGTAGTTTCATCATCATTCACGGAGAAGGTATACATGGAAAGCCTTGGAGATAGGAAGAGATATCAGATCAACTACATTCTATTTAGACAAAGGTTTCGGAGTCAAAAAAGAGACCGCAGAAGCAACTCAGGCCCAGACGTTGAAACTGAGCATAACGAGTGACAGGAAAAAGTCACCTGAAATTCAAAAAACTTAAGAAAAGAAACTTGTGAGAAATGGGATCTGAGTAGACCAAAGAATGATACTATTAGATCGACATACAAGGAATAAACAGACATGCCTACAATTATGAGCAACATCAGAAATGTTGAAGGAAGATGGGAGTCCGTGAAAGTAATATCCTACGAGCAGCAAACGAAGTTAATGGGAGACAGAAGGCAAAGCATAAAAAAGAATAGATTACAGAAAACACACTAACAAAAATAAATTTAAGACCTAAGTTGCAACAATACAACAGAGAGGAAGGACAAAGGTAATATAGAACATTGAGGAATCGAATCAATCGAGAGTCAAAATTTTGTAAACAACAATTTTTGGAGGACCAATGCAAAGTGGTGAATGAAATGATCAAGGTAGGAAAGCTGGAATTTGCCTATAAATCAATTAATTAGTTCTTTGGAATCAGACTATAAAAAGCAGTGGAGTCCGAAATGAAGACAGAGTAGAATTATATGAGCAGAAAGACGTAGTAGAAAGACGGAAGCAATGTCTCGAAAAACTGTGTGCAAGAAACTGGAGAACGCCGAGGAAATCGACCAGGAAGAAGAGGCAGATTGTATCTTTCGCGATGGGTTCAACCTTGCAGTCAGGTAGCTAAAACCTAGGAAAGCCACTGTAATTGAAGATAACCAACAGAACTCTTCAAGGATTGTGGAAAACAGCTACATGAAGAACTGTTCCATCTCATAGACGTTGTATACGAAACCGAGGAGCTCCGAACAACTTTAAAAAAATGTATCACAGTGCCAATACCAAATCAAGCATCTGCAGAGAAATGTGAAAAAATAGTGCTCTCAGTTTCGTAACACACGTCTTGAAAATATTGACCTCTATCATTCTAAGGCGGAAAGATGGAAGAATAGATGCAATGACCACGGACAACCAGTTTGTCTTCAGAAGAGTTGTAGTCACACGAGGAGCAATACTCGGCTTACGATGAATTCTTTAGAAAAGACTAAAGGAAGGGACAAAATACTTCTATTGCCTTTAGCGACTTAAGCGTTTGACGGGGTTAACTAGTGACAGCTTTTAGGCTGCCGAGAGACACTGGCATAAAGTATGAGGACAGATGAGTAATGCAGAGACTGTAAAGAGAAGAGGTGGTTATGGAAAGGTGTGGAGAACATCAAGAAGAAGCTACTGTTAACCAGACTCTGTCTTCTTCAGTGGATACATTCAGGGGGGAGCATATGAAGCTAGGAAGGAATTATGAAGTGTAGGAAGAATTAAAATTTATGGTAAGAAAATAGGCATGCTGACATATGGGTGATGAAATCGCAGTGTAAAGTGAAGAAGCAGAACAATTACAATGAAGCGCCAAAGAAATTGGCATGGGCCTGCGTATTGTAATATAGAGATATGTTAACAGCCAGAATATCGCGCTGCGGTCGGCAGCACCTATATAAGATAAAAAGTGTCTGTTGCAGTTGTTAGATCGGTTACTGCTGCTACAATGGCAGGTTATCAAGATTTAAGTGAATCTGAACTGGTTTTATAGTCGGCGCACGAGCGATGGGACACGACGTCTCCGAGGTAGCGATGAAGAGTGGATTTTCCCGTACGACCATTTCACGAGTGTACCGCGAATATCAGGAATCCGGTAAAACATCAAATCTCCGACATCGCTGAGACCGGAAAAAGATTCTGCAAGAACGGGACCAATGACGACTGGACAAAATCGTTCAACGTGACAGCAGCGTAACCTTCTGTTGGTCCATTACGGCCAGGAGACATCGGCTGCTAGGTACTTTTCAATTCAATAAACTTTACCAACAGCCGTACATTTCCAGATATTTTATTTCGAAAGCAACCAGTTTCGGCAATTAATTTTTCCATCTTCAGGCCCCATACGCTTTTTTCGAATCAATGAGCTTATCGTATAGCACCATAAAACTGGATATCGTGAATCCCAACCGTTGTGCAGCTGATTCATACGACTTCATACAATGAATTGCCGAAACTAGTTGCTTTCGAAATAAAATAAAGTATCTCGAAGTTCTCGGCTGTTGGTAAAGTTTATTGAATTGAGAATCGTAACCATTTCGCAAATTGATGCAGATTTCAATGCAGGGCCAGCAACAAGTGTCAGCGTGCGAACCATTCAACGAAACATCATCGATATGGTCTTTCTGAGCCGAAGGCCCACGCGTGTACCCTTGATGATAAACGACACAAAGCTTTACGCCTCGCCTGGGCCCGTCAGCACCGACATTGGATAGTTGATAACTGGAAATATGTTGCCTGATCAGACGAGTCTCGTTTAAAATTGTATCGAGCGGATGGACGTGTACGGGTATGGATACAAGCTCATGAATCCATGGACCATGCATCTCACAGCGGATTGTTCAAGCTGGTGGAGGCTGTATAATGGTGTGGGGGGGGGGGGGGGGAGAAAGTGCAGTTGGAGTGATATAGGACCCCTGATACGTCTAGATACGACTGCGACGGGTGACACGCACATAAGCATCCTGTCTGATCACATGCATCCATTCATGTCCATTTGGCATTCCGACAGAGTTGGGAAATTCCAGTAGAATAATGCGACACCCCATACGTCCAGAATTGCTACAGAGTGGCTCCAGGAAAATGTTCTGAATTTAAACGCTTCCACTGGCCACTAAACTCCACAGACATGAACAGTATTGAGCTTATCTGGGCTGCCTTGCAACGTGCTGTTCAGAAGAGATTTCAACCCCTCGAACTTTTACACATTTATGGACAGCCCCGCAGGATTCGTGGTGCCCTCCAACACTACTTCAGACATTATTCGAATCAATGCCACGTCGTGTTGCGGCACTAACGCATGCTCGTGGGGGCCCTATACGATATTAGGCTCTTCAGTGTAGAAGCGATGCCGACCTAGATGGAAACCACCCTGTTCTTCCTCTAATATGAAAATTAATAAAAGTGAAACAGAAATCTTAGTAGTGAGCAGACAAACACGGTTGCTCACTGCTCACTTAACAACGAGTACCTGGAGACCATTGAATCCTTTACCCACTTAGGGAGTAAAATTATATCAGATCGGTCTGCCACAGTGGTTGCCCCAGTTGCTGCCCGCAGTGGGGCTGAGCCCTCGCCTGTGGTTGATTGGGAGGTCGTTCCAAGGCGTGGCAGGCAGCGAAAGACGTCCCCGGAGGCTGATCAGAAAGCCTCCCCGGTGCGTCTGACAAGCAGGTTTCAGGTACTGTCTCTGGCTGAGCCAGATGCAGCTGCCTGCCCTGTTTCAGAGGATGATTCTCAGCCTTCAAGGTCCGGGCAATCGGAGAGGGTGGGCTTATTGGTAGTTCGGAGCTCCAATGTTAGGCACGTAATGTGGCCCCTTAGGGATATGGCGGCTAATGATGGAAAGAAATCCAGTGTGCGCTCCGTGTGCATTCCGGGTGGAGTCATTCCTGATGTGGAAAGGGTCCTTCCGGATGTCATGAAGAGCACAGGATGCAGCCAGCTGCAGGTGGTGGCACATGTCGGTACTAATGACGTGTGTCGCTTTGGATCTGAGGAAATTCTCTCTGGATTCCAGCGGCTATCTGATTTGGTGAAGGCTGCCGGACTTGCTTAAGAGACAAAGGCAGAGCTCACCATCTGCAACATCGTTGACAGAACAGACTGCGGGCCTTTGGTTCAGAGCCGGGTGGAGGGTCTGAATCAGAGGCTCAGACGGTTTTGCGACCGTGTTGGCTGCAGATTCTTTGACTTGCGCCATAGGGTGGTGGGGTTTCGGGTTCCGCTGAATAGGTCAGGAGTTCACTACACTCAGCTGGCGGCTACACGGGTAGCGGAGGCTGTGTGGCGTGGACTGGGCGCTTTTTTTTAGGTTAGAAGGCCTCGGGAAAGTACGGGGTGGGCTGCAATCTCAAAGGGTGCATGGCAAATACAGGATGTGCTTGGATCAAGGAACAGTCGGAATTGTAAATTGTTGTAGTTGTGCTGGAAAAGTCCCTGAGCTTCAAGCGCTAATAGAAAGCACAGAAGCTGAAATCGTTACAGGTGCAGAAATCTGGCTAAAGCCTGAAAAAAGTTCTACAAATATTTTTACGAAGTCTCAGACGGTATTCAGGAAAGACAAATTAGGCAGAATTGGTGGTGGAGTGCTTGTGTCTGTCAGTAGTGGTTTATCTTGTAGTGAAGTCGAAGTAGATACTCCGTGCGAATTGGTATGGGTGGAGGTTATACTTAACAGCCGAACTAAGTTAATAATTGGCTCCTTCTACCGACCCCCAGACTCCGATGATTTAGTTGCTGAACAGTTCAGAGAAAATTTGAGTCTCGTAACAAATAAATACCTCACTCATACGGTAATAGTTGGTTGGGGCTTCAACCTTCCCTCGATATGTTGGCAAAAATACTTGTTCAAAACCAGTGGTAGGCAGAAAACATATTCCGAGATTGTCGTAAATGCTTTCTCCGAAAATTATTTCGAGCAGTTAGTCCACGAACCCATGCGAATTGTAAATGGTTGCGAAAACACACTTGACCTCTTAGCCACAAACAATCCAGAGCTAATAGAGAGCATCATGACTGATACAGGGATTAGTGATCACAAGGTTGTTGTAGCTAGGCTCAATACCGTTTCTTCCAAATTCACCTGAAACAAACGCAAAATAATTTTATTTAAAAAAGCGGATAAAGTGTCACTAGAAGCCTTCCTAAGAGACAATCTCCATTCCTTCCGAACTGACTATGCAAATGAAGACGAGATGTGGATCAAATTCAAAGATATAGTAGCAACAGGAATTCAGAGATTCAAACCTCATAAATTGTAAGAGATGGAACTGATCCCCCATCGTACACAAAACAGGTCCGAACGCTGTTGCAGAGGCAACGGAAGAAGCATGCGAAGTTAAGAAGAACGCGAAATCCCGATGATTGGCTAAAATTTACAGACGCGCGAAATTTGGCACGGACTTCAATGCGAGATGCCTTTAATAGGTTCCACAACGAAACATTGTCTCGAAATTTGGTAGAAAATCCGAAGAAATTCTGGTCGTATGTAAAGTACACAAGCGGCAAGACGCAGTCAATAGTTTCGCTGCGCAGTGTCGATGGTACTGTTACTGATGATTGTGCCGCTAAAGCGGAATTATTGAACGCAGTTTTCCGAAATTCCTTCACCGGGGAAAACGAATGGAATATTCCAGAATTTGAAACACGAACAGCTGCTAGCATGAGTTTCTTAGAAATAGATACCTTAGGGGTTGCGAACCAACTCAAGTCGCTTGATACGGGCAAGTCTTCAGGTCCAGATTGTATACCGATTAGGCTCCTAACAGATTACGCTGATACAATAGCTCCCTACTTAGCAATCATATAAAACCGCTCGCTCACCGACAGATCTGTACCTATAGATTGGAAAATTACGCAGGTCGCACCAGTGTTTAAGAAGGGTCGTAGGAGCAATGCATCGTAATACAGACCTATATCATTGGCGTTGGTTTGCAGTAGGGTTTTGGAGCATATACTGTATTCATACATTATGAATCACCTCGAAGGGAACGATCTATTGATACGTAATCAGCATGGTTTCAGAAAACATCGTTCTTGTGCAACGCAGCTAGCTCTTTATTCGCACGAAGTAATGGCCGCTATCGACAGGGGATCTCAAGTTTATTCCGTATTTCTAGATTTCCGTAAAGCTTTTGACACCGTTCCTCACAAGCGACTTCTAATAAAGCTGCGGGCCTATGGGGTATCGTCTCAGTTGTGCGACTGGATTCGTGATTTTCCGTCAGGAAGGTCGCAGTTCGTAGTAATAGACGGCAAATCATCCAGTAAAACTGAAGTGATATCAGGTGTTCCCCAGGGAAGCGTCCTGGGACCTCTGCTGTTCCTGATCTATATAAATGACCTGGGTGACAATCTGAGCAGTTCTCTTAGGTTGTTCGCAGATGATGCTGTAATTTACCGTCTATAATGGTCATCCGAAGACCAGTATCAGTTGCAAAGCGATTTAGAAAAGATTGCTGTATGGTGTGGCAGGTGGCAGGTGGCAGTTGATGCTAAATAACGAAATGTGTGAGGTGATCCACATGAGTTTCAAAAGAAATCCGTTGGAATTCGATTACTCGATAAATAGTACAATTCTCAAGGCTGTCAATTCAACTAAGTACCTGGGTGTTAAAATTACGAACTTCAGTCGGAAAGACCACATATATAATATTGTGGGGAAGGCGAGCCAAAGGTTGCGTTTCATTGGCAGAACACTTAGAAGATGCAACAAGTCCACTAAAGAGACAGCTTACACTACACACGTTCGTCCTCTGTTAGAATATTGCTGCGCGGTGTGGGATCCTTATCAGGTGGGACTGACGGAGGACATCGGAAGGGTGCAAAAAAGGGCAGCTCGTTTTATATTATCACGTAATAGGGGAGAGAGTGTGGCAGATATGATACGCGAGTTGGGATGGAAGTCATTAAAGCAAAGACGTTTTTCGTCGCGGCGAGATCTATTTACGAAATTTCAGTCACCAACTTTCTCTTCCGAATGCGAAAATATTTTGTTGAGCCCAACCTACGTAGGTAGGAATGATCATCAAAATAAAATAAGAGAAATAAGAGCTCGAACAGAAAGGTTTAGGTGTTCGTTTTTCCCGCGCGCTGTTCGGGAGTGGAATGGTAGAGAGATAGTATGATTGTGGTTTCATGAACCCTCTGCCAAGCACTTAAATGTGAATTGCAGAGTAATCATGTAGATGTAGGTCAAGTCAGGATATTGCAATCTGAATCCACGAGGCAAAAGCTGCTATTAACAAGAGAATTAACCTTTCACATCCAGCAGCATATACAAGCATTTCAGGGAAAAAAAAGACATTCGTTTGGACTGTGCTGCTGTATGGAAGTGAAACATGAACACTCGGAGAAGCAGAAAAATATAAAATAACAGCGTTAGAGATGTTGTGTTACCGTAGAATACTCAGGATTTCCAGGGTACACCAGATATCAAACGCAGAGGTGCGCCACAGAGTGGAGGAAGAGAAGCCTTACGTCCTGAAGCTAGTCGAACATCTGCTGAGACATAACGGAATCATTAAAAGTAACAATTAAGGGACAGCAGGAAGGAAAAATACAAGAGGCTGACAGGGAATATAATGCATCGATCACATCAAGGAGGATACCAGCAGTACCAACACTTTCCGCTCTCAAGAAGAAGGTCGAAGAGAGAAATGCATGGTGAACTGCTGCTAACCAACCCGATCATTGAAGACCTAAGCAGGAGGAGGTGAACCGCACTCTAGCTCTCTCTCAGTGTATTTTTACGCATAGTAAAACCAACACACTGTGGCTTTAGGCAACCATTCCTCACGGTTTTGCATGCTGCGCAATACAAATAATTCATTACCCTGAACAAAGAGAGGTGGAGTGAAACAACGCCGTTCCTTCAGAACGTTCACTAAATGTAAAAATACGTCACGCCTTCTAGTGTCGAAGTAATGATTTCAGGTTACCGTAATGCGAAGCACGAACGCTAGTGGAATGGTGTTGGCGGAGGTAAATCACGGTGAAATTAAATAGACCAAAACATCAATAAGACTCCGTCGAGATAAGAGCCAAGTTCCTTAGTTGCTGTGGCGCCACTATTGTCCGTGATCTACCTATGAGTGCACGACAAAGATTGTAACATCGAAACTGCAGATAAAATACCTTCTGCACGACCCAAAATTTTCACCTTTTAATATCCGTTGATAACCTGCATTTTACTTTTGATTCTGAATCTGTATTACAGAAACTATATTTAATACGTAATCGATGTACTACTGTATTTTTGACTGTGTATAATTGATTGTAATTATAATGAAAATATTGTAAATTGCTGGGTAATAGCAAAGGGAACTTTATTGAAATGTATCGATAACAACGACGAAAGGGCTGTAGCTGTTCAATTTATAAATATGCGTGTGGAGAGTCTCTGTCGCGCCGTGAGCAGAGAGGAGGCAGAGCAGCCTGAGTCATGGAAGAGTGCGGAAGTGTCTGCTGAGCGCTCGCGTCAGTGTGGACGCGCCTGTTTCGTTAACCCGCGAGTACCGAGCGCACGGTAGGAGTGGACAGGCGGAGGAAGCTGCAGTTCCAACCAACTATTGCTTGTCCCATTATTATGGGCAGCAACAACGGCATCCCAACATTGTCGTCGGCTACATTCTTCGTCGTCCGCACAGCTACATCGTAAGACTGTTAAGTGAAAAATTATAACCTCTCGTTGGCATTTCCCAGCAACATTTCTTTCACAAAGTATGAATATAATGAATATTAACTTGGAATAGTTAAAACTTGTAGAGCACCTGTGTTGTCATTGTCCTCAGGCATTATTACCAAGCAAGATCCCTTTCCATGCAATCACCGAGTGTCGTAACAATATGAGAACTGATTAAATATTTACTGCCAGATTTGTGAGTTCGCTAATGACGAGCTTCAGTCTAAATTTTCTGCCTCACAACTGTTCATTCTTGTATTGCATGACAGAGGCTACTTAAAGTAAAGTAAAATTTCACTGGCAAAACTAATAACTAAAGATACAGCACAAATTAAGAATGCGCAGTTTCATTTATTTTCTATTTAGCTTACCGAGTGACTTCTATTGGCGTGGTATGAATTTTATTGTTGTTATTTTAAAAGTAAAATCAGTTGCACATTTGCTTAAACTAAATTCAGTTCAGTCTTTCAATAATTAAAAGTAAATTGCTTGCCTTTTTCTAAATTCTGCGTTACGTTACACTAAGGTTACTGAAAGCAATTTTTCTTTTTTTACGTAAGAGAGTTTAAGTTAAGCCAATCATTCATTTAACCAGTAACTCCATTCAATCTTACTTTCAAAATTTAGTATTTCAGAATAAGTAACTGCAAACACAATACTTTCTGATCCATTTATTTTCTCGTGAACTGTTGCGCTGTGGAAAAGCGTGACAATCTTCTGTTGCAACGCCAGTGATTATTTCCTTAAATTTCTTTGCCATTACCTTTCTTAATATTTTGGAGATTCATTGCCCTAGCGGGCTGGAAACCGATTAATATCCAATTTTTACCTAATTAGTGTTTTCTTTGTATTATCAGGAATTTTTGTAGTAAATATTACGTGATACCCTTTTCCCCAGAGCGGTTCATCAGCGACATCACTAAACTACATTCATTTCAAAATTAATATCAGTATTTACCTTAAGTTTCAACAGATTCTTCCTTCAGAAGGGTCTGTTGCACACTTTCCTCCAACTAACCGGCGTTATTTCCCTTCGGTAACGATAGCCTTACTCGGGGTAAAATTTCATTAGGCACATGCGATCACGCTCAGTTATATCGCAATCCATTAGGCCGATTAGGAAGGGGGATTTTACAAGATTATTGGCTTAATGCTGGAGTACTAAAAAATGAGATAGTTTTATCCAACTTAATTTGAGTCTTGTGATGTGTGTGTAAACCCGTAATTGAAGTGGCATAGTAGTCAGCACCCTCCACTCGTAAAGAAGACTCTTCATGGAGCTTCATATTCCAGAAATAGTTTCTGATCATCGAGTGAAGATTAGTACAGCTGTCGTTGTAGTTCATGACACGACCAACAGAACACAACGAAGAGGGAGAGTATCTGTAACATACATAATTCGCCAAAGCATTAAATCAACACATGGACTAAACATAAATATGGATTTCAGGCTTCATCCCTGCCATTATAACATAGAAAACTACTATCAAAGCCACTATGATGGCGATCATCAAGTTAAAAGCGTCCTTCTCCGAAGATTGCAGAACATGTGTGATCTTACCTGTTCTTTGCAAACAAGGTTTTCTTTGTCTTTCACGACCAAGAGCCGTTCTAGCCAACCAAAGACTGTGGTTTCGTGAGTTCGTTTATGTCCGTGTAAGTGACACCAGGACACTCCCTATTCTATCTAACTTATGATTTTCACATTCCCTTCTTCTCATATTCCTCGGCTATTTCTTATCCTTGTCATCGGTAACAAACGGTGGCTTCACCGGAACAGAAATAATCAGAGTGCGTTATTTGGTTTTGCAATCATTAAAATTAATTCAGCTTGTGCATATCCAGTTATGTCACTTGAACTGTGGCCTGTGATTTGTTAACCGAGTAAGTAAGCGCACATCTCCTAGCGGAAGAGGTCCTTGGACATGACCAGTGCGTCTGGAAAGCTTGGTAGACGGCCAGAAATCCTCCAACAATTCCTTATTTGCAGCGTGGTGCCTTCTTCTTTGTAACGGAAGATGGCACATCTTTCCCTAAAGGTTGAGTAGAACGATTACCTGCCCTTGCTCCCTGACTCTCACCTTCCGACTTCTTCCCGAAGTTTGTTTCCTTATTAGCTAGCACGGTAACCAGAAATTGTTCAGTAATAAAGAACATGCAGTTACACTGCGTCATTGCGTCCAGTAAAATTTTCAAAGTTTGTTTCTCCAGATTTCCTCTTACATTTTGCTTTTGCTTCTAAATGATCTAAGGCATTTATTGACCTTTCTATCAGCCTGACAATTTATCTAATCTTCTTTATTAAGTCACTCAGAAAACTCTGTATTGTATGAATGTATAATTATCGACTTCGACACATTATCGCTATTTACTGTGTACCGATATATCATTGGAACGTGAGTCGCAAATAAAAGTAAATTCATATGAATGCAAAACTAGATTAACTGTGAAGAAACCTTTGTGAGAAGAGCAGCACTAAAGGACTCGTGACTCACATTAATACGTCTTTTGCTGAGGGTCTCGTAATGTTCATTATAACAAATAAGAATGAATCCAGTGTACAACTTTCCACAATTGTATAAATATGTTCTCTGCGTCGAATTGCAACGAAATTGCCTCAAGCTGTAATTCACATTTCCTGATCTGCTCGGGTATTATTACGCTTGAAGAGATTATACTGGAAAGTTTCTGAAGCACAATAAATGTAGAAATTGATTAAAGCCGTAAATCACATTTACTGAGATTATCACGACCTATTACGCCAGGTGGAGTTTACAGCGGGAAGACTCTGAAATCCAGTAAATGTTGCCACTATGAATCTTCCTCGTACGTTTCTACGAGTTCGAGAACGCAATATGTTCAAGAGCGTATGACGCGGATGACAAGACAAAGTCCAGGAGACTGGTGCTTCTGCTTTTTGTCCCCGTTTCAGGGTTATCACAGTCATTTCATTATATCGTGCGCTCACGTTAATTACGCCGTAAAGATTCTGTGCCGGACAGTTTTACGGCTCCGACGGGATGAGTTATCCGGTCGTCAGGTTACACAGCCGCTGCTGGCACCGAGATTTTAAAGCACGAAATGAAAGCCAACTGTAAAATACGACACGAAATTACGTGTTATATTAAAGGCGATCAATAGCATGAACGCGGGAGCAGGCAGGGTCGTCGAAAGTTTGTGGAGAGAGAGAGAGAAAAAGAAGGAAGACAGACGCTCGGATACGAGCGTTGCCGCGGGGCACAGTATTGGGGCCTGTAGTACTCAGAACGTACACAAGCTATTTAGAAAGGCAATGGTGCCAACAGTCTCTCCGAGATGATGTGCTTCGCTTGTGGGGCAAAGACGACACAACCCATTCCATATGTCGAAGAGGAATTTCCTATGCTGTAGGACGGCACTGGACGAAGATCAGTTTGGTTACAGGAAGAAAAGGTACAAAGAGAGTTATTTATAACCCGGCCTCAGTAATGGAAGCAGTACTGAAGATCAATTACGATAATTTCGTAACATCTTTGTAGCTGGTAAAAGACTTCAACAGCGTAAGATGGAATGAGATCCTCACAATCGTTAAAAGATTCGAAGTAAAGTAGAGAGACTTGAATAATCTACAAAATCTACAGAAACCAAATGAGAATACAAAGAGGAGTCACAGGAAGGCAAGGTACAACACTCCTTTCGGTTATAGACGGTCAGTGGCATTAATGTGGCCACCGCCCATGTTCGATGTCAACGTGCAACAGCCATTCACAGACGGCAGTTGGCAGCACTGGCAGTGGAGAGTATATAGAGGGTGACTACAGTCATTGTCGTAATGTGGAAGCGAAGCGATTTATCTGATGTCAACATGGGCACGTTACTAGCTTTCAGAATAAGATAGGAAGCATTTCCAGAATGGCTATGTTTGTAAAGTGCCGCAGTGGTTGAAGTACGAGGGCTGTTTGTAAAGTAAGGATCGTTGAGTCACAAAATGGAAAACATATTAAAAACCAAAAGTATTTTATTTTAAACAGTTAGCTACAACTTCCAGCTACTTCCCTGCTTAGTCGCGGCTCCGACTGACACATTTGTCGTAGCATTGTACCAACTTTCTAATACTTTCGCCATAGAGGGCAGCCGCCTGTGCTTTCTGCCAATTCTCTAAACTCATCTTCAACTTGTTGTCCGTGCCAAAATGTTGCCTTCATAACGAGTGGCTCATGCGAGTAGAGATGAAAATCAGATGGAGCCAAGACCGGGCTGTGTGGTGGGTGGTCAAACACTCCTACAGAAACCGCTGCAGGAGCGTCCTCATTCCCCTGCAGTGTGCGGCCGAGAATTTTCGTGAAGAAGGAAGTGCATGACACTTGTGTTGTGTGGGCTGCATGAAATCAGGCGAAACCTCTCACAGGTATTCATACTTGGTGGGAGACACGATTTTCTGGGCATCTTTAGCTCTCACAGTGGGCTGAGAACTGAAAAGGGCGACGTGACGAGATGAATGGGCATACTAGAGACACTGCCCAACACATCTATGCAGAACTTCATCGTATCTTCGCTGTGGTTTCCATTTCGCGCCCGATGGAGTGGTTTGCATTTCGCGATCGATCGGACCTCACTTCCCGAATAGTCCTCGTGTACCATGCAGGACGAAATGGTGCTACCAGAAATTGGCACCGAGGCAACAGTGGTGCACCACGAGCCACAGATGGCAGGGGTAAACGACGGGATTGTGTACCGATGAATAGATGTACAACTGTTGAGGAACTAATCACCCAGAAGAATCAAGGGGCTACCAGCATTGTATTCATGCACCCACGCTGTTTATCGGCGACGAAGGCTGGAATTTACATAACAGTACCGCAACTGGACCACAACTGTAGCCTTTTCAGATGATTCACGTTTTATGGTCCATCGTACAGAAACGTGTGCAAGCAAACACACTGCAACAATCGTCGGAAGTGTCCAGGTCGGAAGGAGCGCTGTGGTCCGGGGAATGTCTTCGTGTTATTCGCCTCGGTCATCTCGTCATTCTGGAAGGCACAATGGATAAACAATAGTATGTATCTAACTTCGGGGGCCATGTCCATCACTACATGCAATTTGTTTTTGCTTAGCACGATGACATCCACATGGCGGACAATGCAGCGTGTCACACAGCTCGCGTTGTACGTGTGTGGTTCGAAGACCTCAAGGATGAGTTTACCGAAGCAAACTCCCACAGTCGAGAATCTGGGGGGCCACCTCGATCGGGCTGTTCGCAGCATGGATCCTCAACAGAGAAACCTATCGCAGCTGGACATGGCACTGGAGTCGATATGGACCCACATCCCTGTCGGCACCTTACAGAACTTTATTGATTCTCTTCCCATACGTCTCGCAGCGGTTCGCGCTGCACAAGGTCGTTATTTTGGCTCTTTACAGGTGTTCACATTAACGTGACTGGACAGTGTAGCAACAGTAATAATACAACCCAGTCACAGTAACCTCACGTACAAAACCTGTACTGTTCTGCTATAAGCAAAATTAGAGTTATTCCTTTTACAGGATTACTTGGCCATGGTCGTGTTTCTAAAGGATTAATGCAAACTGACATAGCATTGTATCAAAAACAGAAAATTTAACAGCCAACCGGATTCGAACCTAGGTTCCTTAAGCAACAGTGCTAATATGTGATCAGATAAATAGCAACTGGCCCAAAGTGGAATAATTATCAATATACTTTGTTTGTTCAGAATTCAAAAGAAAAATAGAACCAGAGCTGAACGTATTACCAAGTAGTGATTTGAGGGAATTTTTTTTCCGAAGTTCCATAATCAGACAAAGAGTAGGAAATGGAAAAACTGAAAGACTTTCTGAACAGCTGCTGCCAACTGTGTAAATGAGGTATCAAAAAAATCAAATCAGAAAATAAATTGAAACTTCTCTTGTTCTTCCTTACTTATATACTTTTAATAACAACAGAAAACCAATCCGTACAGAAATATATTATGTTTCATGGTTTCTGAATAACAAGTTGAAAATAAAAACTGTGAGAAAACGGTCAAATGTTTTGTGAAATGATTTGTCTAAAGGCAAATGAGGTGCCGACTGGGAGTTTAAATTTAAATGTTTAACTCAGGATCTTGGAATTTTAAAGATACTAGAGAATATGAGCATCTGAGTTTTTACGTGATTTCGAGAATTATTCAGAGTCGTGTCAAAAGTTTCTGTAGTCTACGATGGCGTCCTGAAAGTAATGCTTCCGAATTCTTTATGCGAAAACTCTTAAAACGTTTCAAATAAAGCAAACGCTATTAACATTCTGCGTCCTTATTCTTCATGCCTACATATTTATTTCTCAACACAGACACCCTGGCGATGAACACGTTTCTGCCAATGAGAGACCAGTTTATTGATACCGAAACTGTAGAAAGTTTGACGTTTCTGACGGAGCCACAATCTCACCTGCGCTTGCAACGCTTCATCGCTATCAAAGTTAAGTCCTCGAAGGTATTGTTGAAGTTCTGGAAACAGATAAAGGTCGGAGGGGACCAGGTCGGTACTGTGTGGAAGATAATCGGTGACAGTGAACCTAAGGCGTGGGATGGTTGCAGATGTCGTAGTGCTCGTGTGTGCCCTGGCATTCTCATGCTGGAAGAGAGGGTGCTCCACGCGTGGACGAACTCTTCGAATTAGTGCTTTCAGGTTTCTGAGTCGTTTCTGACGCATCGATTTACACTACTGGCCATTAAAATTGCTACACCAAGAAGAAATGCAGATGATAAACGGGTGATCATTGCACAAATATATTATACAAGAACTGACATGTGATTACATTTTCACGCAATTTGGGTCCATAGATCCTGAGAAATCAGTACCCAGAACAACCACATTTGGCCGTAATAACGGCCTTGATACGCCTGGGCATTGAGGCAAACAGAGCTTGGATGGCGTGTACAGGTACAGCTCCCCAAGCAGCTTCAACACGGAATCACAGTTCGTCAAGAGTAATGACTGGCGTATTGTGACGAGCCAGTTGCTCGGCCACCATTTACCAGACGTTTTCAATTGGTGACATATCTGGAGAATGTGCTGGCCAGGGCAGCAGTCGAACATTTTCTGTATCCAGAAAGGCCCGTACAGGACCTGCAACATGTGGCCGTGCATTATGCTGCTGAAATGTAGGGTTTCGCAGGGATCGAATGAAGGGTAGAGCCACGGGTCGTAACACATCTGGAATGTAACGTCCACTGTTCAAAGTGCCGTCAATGCGAACAAGAGGTGACCGAGACGTGTAACCAATGGCACCCCATACCATCACGCTGGGTGATACGCCAGTATGGCGACGACGAATACACGCTTCCAATGTGCGTTCACCGCGATTTCGCCGAACGCGAATGCGACCATCATGATGCTGTAAACAGAACCTCTATTCATCCGAAAAAAATGACGTTTTGCCGTTCGTTCACCCAGGTTCGTCGTTGAGCACACCATCGCAGACGCTCCTGTCTGTGATGCAGCGTCAAGGGTAACCGCAGCCATGGTCTCGAAGCTGATAGTCGATGCTGCTGCAAACGTCGTCGAACTGTTCGTGCAGGTGGTTGTTGTCTTGCAAACGTCCCCATCTGTTGACTCAGGGATCGAGACGTGGCTGCACGATCCGTTACGGCCATGCGGTTAAGATGCCTGCCATCTCGACTGATAGTGATACGAGGCCGTTGGGATCCAGCACGGCGTTCCGTATTACCCTCCTGAACCCACCGATTCCATATTCTGCTAACAGTCGTTGGATCTCGACCAACGCGAGCAGCAATGTCGCGATACGATAAACCGCAATCGCGATAAGCTGCAATCCGCCATTTATCAAAGTCGGAAAAGTAATGATACGCATTTCTCTTCCTTACACGAGGCATCACAACAACATTTCACCAGGCAAAGCCGGTCAACTGCTCTTTGTGTATGAGAAACCAGTTGGGAACTTTCCTCATATCAGCACATTGTAGGTGTCACCACCGGTGCCAACCTTGTGTGAAGGCTCTGAAAAGCTTATCATTTGGATATCACAGCATCTTCTTCCGGTCGGTTAAATTTCGCGTCTGTAGCACTTCATCTTCGTGGTGTAGCAATTTTAATGACCAGTAGTGTAGTTATGTTAAGTCGGGCTTCCACAGGCATGACTTTCTTGTATGTGCATTCTCCCACCATCATTCTTGCGTTTACACACACCGAAGTTAGAAACGCCACTTACACGAGTTTCAAGATGGCGTCAAATGAAGGCAGGAAGTGATGGCATACTGCATCAAAGTTAAACGCCCTTTAACTTACATACCTTATGCGGATGTTGGCATGACAGTTTGCAATACGTAAGTTAATATTATGCACAATTTAGTTATTTTTTGTTTATTTTGGTAGTACCGTCGTTTTACGTTGATACGCATGCTTTCTTTATTTGTTGTTATATCTCTGCAGTTTTCAAGCTGCTAAGTTAGTTTCGTTATCGCTGCCGTGCTGTTAATCATGGGTACTCCGCTGTCTATTTGCACCAAAGAAGAGCAAGGTTCAGTGATTCGTTTTTTGCGGTCGTAAGGCGTATCAGGGGCCGAAATTCATCGAAGACTTTCGGTACAGTACCGCAACAGTGTTTTGCTACAATGAAATGTCTACGAATGGATTGAAAAATTCCGAAATGGTCGCACAAGTGTTACGCACGATGAAGGAGCCGGACGACCGTTTACCACCGCAAATGAAGAAACCATTGAGCGTTCCCGTGAAATGATTCTCTTAGACAGACAATTCACTATTGACGAAGTGGCACATTGTCTGCAAATTAGTCACCGTTCTGCCTACGAAATCATCCACAACAGACTTGGGTTTCATAAAGTTTGTGCAAGAGGGGTCCCAAAACAACTCACACAGTTGCATAAACAAACGCGCTTGATTCAAAAAATGGGTCAAATGGCCCTGAGCACTATGGGACTCAACATCTGAGGTCATCAGTCCCCTAGAACTTAGAACTACTTAAACTTAACTAACCTAAGGACATCATACACATCCATGCCTGAGGCAGGAGTCGAACCTGCGGCCGTAGCGGTCGCACGGTTCCACACTGAAGCGCCTAGAACCGCTCGGCCACAGCGGCCGGCAAACGCGCTTGGACATGTGCAAAAAACATTTGGATCACTATGGTAACGAAGGGGACAACTTCTTAGACAGGATCATTACTGGTGACAACACATGGATCCACCATTACGAGCCTGAGAGTAAACGGCAGAGTACAGGATGGAAACATCCAAATTCGCCGTGCAAGAGAAAGTTCAAGATCCAACCGTCAGCAGGAAAACTGATGTTTAAGGTTTTTTGGGACGCACAAGGTCCAGCACTGGAACATTATGATGAAAGAGGCACAACATTAAACAGTGTACATTACTGTGAGATGCTTACTGCCAGGATAATGGCTGTAATTCAAAGCCAACGCCGAGGATTGGTGTCAAAAGGTGTGTTGTTTCACGACAATGCCCGTCCGCATACTGCTGCCCACACTGCTGAAACTCTCCAGAAACTCAAATTTGAAGTACTGGATCATCCTCCATATAGTCCCGATCTTGCCCCTTCTGACTATCACTTGTTTGGTCCACACATACAGGCATTAAGTGGTCGTCGATTTGCCTCGGATGAAGCAGTGAAAGAAGCGGTGCATTCCTCGCTCGCAGCTCAACCGAGAACCTTCTTTTATGAGGGCATCAGGAAGTTTGTACAACGATGGACCAAGTGCATTCGAACGCAAGGAGACTATGTCGAAAAACTACGTTCTTGTAAGTTTCCTATTTGATTACAATAAAATTTTATAACTACTTTGCGGATAATAATTTACTTACCCACGTACAAGGCCTATTTGGAAAGTAAGGTTCGATGGGAAGCGAAATGAAAACCACAATGAAAATCTGTTGAAGCTTTGAACTGATGTGTTGGGCAGTGTCTCTAGTATGCCCGTCGATCGCGTCACGTCGCTCTTTTCAGATCTGAACGCACAGTGAGCACGTAAAGATGGCTGGAAAGTATGATGTCCTGGTGGGACATTTCGCCTGAAGCTATGCAGCCCACAAAACATAAATGCGTTTCCTTCTACATGACAATTCTCGACTGCACTCTGCAGGGGCAATGAAGATGCTCCTGAAGGATTTTCGATGGGAAGTGTTTGATCACCAACCATACAGTCTGATTCGCTCTCCCTGAGTGTTATCTCTACTCACATGAACCGCTGGCTGTGAAGACAAATTTTGGCACAGACAACGAGCTGTAGACCAGCGAAGAGAACTGGCGAAAAGCACAGGCGGCTGCCTTCTATGACGAGGGTGAAACGCTACGAGAGGAAACTATGTAGAGAAGTAGGTTGAAGGTGTAGCTAACTGTTACTAATTTTCGCAGTGATCTTTATTTCACCACCCATTGAACATTATCTTCTGAATAGCCCTCTTAATACCTCAACCGACACTGACAATGGCATAAAACATTCGGATGCATTACTTTCCAGCATTCTCATGTACACTGTTTCTTACTTTTAAAGAAATCATTTCACTAAACATCTGACCTTTCTTCAGATTTATTTTGTCTGTTTCTTGATGGATCTTCAGTAAGTTCGGCAACCGCGTATGTGTTTTCCAGAATACCCTAGCTTCCGCCCGCGCGCGCCGCCCCTAGCGCAAGAAGCCCCGGCGGAGACAAGAAGCGGTGGACTGCAGATACAGACGTAGGAGGTGGGGCGGCGCCGGGGATGCCGCATCCATTCCGCGCTGTCTCATTAATTCAAGGCCATCCAAACGCAGAAACAATAACACGCCGGGAATGCCGCCGCAGCCAGTGCATTCGGAACAGGGAGCCGCAGATTTATGTGCGGCCAGACGCGGGATGTTGCTCACAATTATGTACCCTCACCGCCCCATAAAACTGGAACACCAGGCACATCCAGCTAGTTCCCTGAGTAATGCTTCAGCCACTCAGCACACTGGTACGGCTCCGTCAACTACACAGTACACCTGACTGCGTAATTTACTAACTGCTATGTCGCTGGAGTGAAGGATTCGTAGCATTCGTAACTCTTACGGAGTCCTTATTGGAGCGACGTCGTCAAAAGTGCAGGTAGTATCCAGCGTAGGCCGCTTCTACTCTAGATATTTATAAATGAGCCGTAAGACAACGTCTTTAGCCCTAATGAACAGTTCTCAAGTACAGCAGTTGTGTACAGGGGATGAGACATCGTTAGAACTTTGTTACGAAATGCTGAGAGATTTCATTACAACCTTTCCTTCAAAAACTTCGAAACGTCAGAAGTAGCAGCTCACAGTCTCACTGCTACGGTGATGGTAGTGTTGTTGTGGTCTTCAGTCCGAAGATGGGTTTGACGCAGCTCTCTATGCTACTCTACATTGTGCCAGTCTCTTCATCTCCGAGTAATTACTGCAACCTACATCCTTCTGAATCTGCTTACTGCATTCATCCCTTGGTCTCTGCCTACGATTTTTACTCCACACATTCCTCCAATACTAAACTGGTCAGTCATTGATGTTCCAGGATGTGTTCTACCAACCGATCCCCAACAGCTTCTATTCTCTTCTCGTCTAAACAATTTATCTTCAATGTTTCACTTCCATACAAGGCTAAACTCTACACAAATACTTTCAGAAAAGACTTCCTGACAAATCTGTATTCGATGGTAACAAACGTCTTTTCTTCAGAAATGCTTTTCTCGCTATTAACAGTCTACTTTTTATATCCTCTCTTCTTCAACCAACATAGCTATTTTGCTGCCCAAATAACAAAGCTCATCTTTTGCTTCAAGCGTTTCGTTTCACCACAGAGAAGAGTTTTGTCACGGCTGGCTCTACAAAAACTATCAGTAATAATGACCGAATGTCATATACTCCTGGGGTCTTGATTCGACTTAGGTCTTCCAGCGTTCTGCCGCATTCTTTCCGCAGTATCATATCGCCAATCTCATCTTCATCTACATCCTCTTCCATTTCTACAATATTACTTTCAAGCTCATCTTCCGTCTATACTCTCTGTACACTCTCCTTCCTACTTTATGCCTCCCATTCTTTGATAAGAGCTGGTTTTCCCTCTGAGCTCTTGATATACAGCTGCTTCTCTTTTCTTCACTCTTTAATTTTCTTGTTGGCAGTGTCTATCTTTACTTAGTTATACATGCTTCCAAATTTTTATTATTGTCTTTTAACCATTCCTCCTTAGCCATTTTGCACTTTCTGTCACTCGAATTTTTCAGACATTTATATTCCCTTTCGCTTGCTTCGTTTACCACATTTTTACATCTTCTGCTGTTATCAAATATATGCAGTATTTCCTGTGTTATCTAGGGATTTCCACTGGGCCTTGTCTTTTTACACATTTGATCCTGTCCTGCCTTCACTACTTCCTCTCTCAAAGCTACGCATACGCCTTCTACTGGCCGGCCGAAATGGCCGTGCGGTTAAAGGCGCTGCAGTCTGGAACCGGGCGACCGCTACGGTCGCAGGTTCGAATCCTGCCTCGGGCATGGATGTTTGTGATGTCCTTAGGTTAGTTAGGTTTAACTAGTTCTAAGTTCTAGGGGACTAATGACCTCAGCAGTTGAGTCCCATAGTGCTCAGAGCCATTTGAACCATTTGAACGCCTTCTACTGTGTTCTTTCCCCTGTCCTAGTTCATCCTTGTAATATTAAGATGCAGATGATTAAGCTATGGCTACTTGAGCCAGTGTAGACGGGAAATTACGAGTATATACCTTATGGATACTCAACTTTACGGGAATGACATTTAGACTGTGCGCTACAGGATTTGCTCAGTTAGCAGCGACACTGCCAAGACCTGCCGTTAGGCGCCGGTACTGGTACGGCAACGAAGGGCTGAAACACAAGCATCGGTGTCCGCTACAGCTGCAAACACTCAACATGAGTCTGGACAAGGCGAGCAGGGCTTTTATCAAAACAACAGCAACAGCGCTGATACTCTTCGCGAGTATCGACGCATTAAAGGTACGCGAAGAGGTCCTCTTTCCGTTAAAGAACATGCTTCGGAAGTTCGAATTAACTGATGGTTTGAGGATTGCTCCTAGGAGAAACCGACGGCCAATTGCGCCACAATTTGTTGAAGAAGTTACTGCTACAATAGCTGACAATGCTGGACGCAGTGTGCTATCTTTAAGCAGGGCACAAGCTGTCGCGACAGCTGAATATTTCTTGGTGCACCGTTCGAAAAGTGCTCCGAACCACTGTAAAATGGTGTTCAGGCTGTCGTGGATGCAGATGGTCGTCACGTTGAGCAAAGTTTGTAACCCGCAACGAAAACATGGTACTTAACAAAACGTAAACAAACTAACGAGTTTTACCCTCTCACGTGGAAATTAAACGTGTTTCTTTCAATGGTTAAATCTCTTCCGCACGTCTTGGGACATGATTCCAAAAGTTTCATTTGTCTTCGATCACTCGTTTTTCATGGGGAAATTTAGTGACAACCACAGTGTATCTGCTACTACGTATTTACCATTTACTCTGTAACAATAGAAGATGTAGCAAATGTGACATGCAGTGCTATGTCTCAGAGAGTGGCAACACCTTCCATGAAAATTCTATGCTCGTAAAAAGGCAGTTGAAATCTTTAATGCTGCGAAGTGTATGACATCTTGTACAGAAGATAATACTTGCTCCTAAGCAAAAAAAAAAAAAAAAAAAAAAAAAAAAAAAAAAAAAAAAAAAAAAAATTCTTTTAAAGAAGCTGAAAGTATTATGAAGAATACTGCGAGGTGTTCCTGTTCCACAGTCCACTGGGTACTTTTTGCATGCTGCTTGCATTTTAACATTTTATGCTTCACCACAAAAATTAACATGGGCCGAAGACAAAATTTCGTTCACTGGAACACTTATGTGTGCATACAATTCACGTTCTATGGCCCCAGTTGTGTGTATATATTAGCATTTTTTGTAACTATGAGTTATCCACAGAGTTAGTAATGTGCAGGTAACCACAAAAGGTAGTAAAATTTTCTTATCACCTCGAAAAAATCAAGGTTTGGTCACCTCCTCTTCTTATGCTTGCAGGTACTCCAGAATCCCAGTGCACAGTTGTGTGTCACTAGAGGAGAAAAAAAAAATCGGTTCGTTCCGTTAGTGTGTGGTAATTAGTTTTCTGTGTTTTAGGGGAAATAACGCTTCAACAATCCAATCTAATTCGATGGATGTTTGTGATAACAACATCATGTGACACAGTGGGTGGGTGACGCAGTTTTACCCCAGGCAAATTAGTAAGAAAATCAGCAAGTAGGGGGAAAATGCATAAAGTTTCGAAACTTCGGTAAAATACTGATATGGGGTCTAGTAATAAGAAACAGAAAATTTCCCCTTCGTAGGGGCGGGAGGGCGCGTCCCCCTTTTATCCCCTCAGTAAATTTGTACCATATTTTTAATTTATAGGCAAATAGGCTCATTTTTGATCAGAGATCTTACTAGTAAATATATTCCTCGCAAAATTATACATGAAAAAAATCTTGTGCCTCTTTTCATTTATACGAGTTACATTTGAGGTATAAGAACTGGAATAGAATTCTGTTAAAGTAATAGCTTTTGTTACTTAGCAAAGTATTTAAATGAAAAGCGTAATTAAGTCCACGGAAATATTTCGTACTTGATATTTCTTTTGCGATCAGTATTGTTGATATCAGGAGTATGTGCCGACAATGAAACCGTCAAGTTCGCCTTTCTGCTCACTCAGCTGTCCCCTCCCACTACTGTCGCTGCCGTTTCTTCCTACTCAGTGCCCAGGTCAGTTGAGCTAATGTTGTGAACTGTCAGAGTAGTGCCAGAGAGTTCTGTTTCTGTCACAGTATTTATCAGTTTCTGGTGTTACGAAGTGCTTCTTCTTAATCTCATTTCTTTTGTCTGGGCTGAGAAAACAATACTGTTGGACCCTACTACTGGTTTTATTTGTGGTAAATCTGTTTCGGAATGAGAGACATCAATAGTAACGAAGGGCTTGGAAACTCTGATACACATCAGCAAGGAATGAAAGGATGGGGTAAAACGCGAACTTGTTTTATACGTCACTCTTCCCTAACAACCTAACCTTTAGTCCTGTCACGGGAAAAGCCACGTATAACGACTAACTTGCCAAGTATGATGCACAAGCGTACCGTGAAACAAACTAACGTTACCCTCTCAGAGGATTTTGAATTTTGGCCGCGCGCGTGTTCAAATGGTTCAAATGCTTCTGAGCACTGTGGGACTTAACTTCTGATGTCGTCAGTTGCCTAGAACTTAGAACTACTTAAACCTAACTAACCTAAGGATGACACAAACATCCATGCCCGAGGCAGGATTCGAACCTGCAACCGTAGCGGTCGCGCGGTTCCAAACTGTAGCGCCTAGAACCGCTCGGCCACCCCGGTCGGTCGCGTGCGTGAATATGGTGAAATTAACAGAAAAACTAAACGGACTTCAACCTTGGGAGTTAATGAAAGTGGTAAAATTCATATGTGAATGAAAAAAAAAAAATGGACGGTCGCCAGCCCATTTAGGCACATTAATTTGGAAATATATGTTTAAGAAAATTGAATATTGGTTGCTAAAGTTACTTTCATTAATATTTCCCTTTGAATAGCACACAGGATACAAAATGACACAGGACACACTAAGCTGTGTGTAGAAGCAATTATCAATGACGCACACACCAGTAATTATGGAAAGTAAATTTGCACCAAGCCCATACTGACAACTACACTCAAGATCACTACTTAAAACAATATTGAAATGTTATTGCATGAAGTGCAGAACTAAAGCTGGACATGAGGGGCTTCTATCTTAACTGACATGTGAAAACACAAATCAAGATAAATAATATCACAAATACACTGTTCATACTCCTCTATATATATTAGTTTTCCTTAGCAGCAGTAATAGTCCATTTATCTTTCTAATGTGTGCAGAACATGATAGGGACCCATAAACTAGTATAGTATCACTAATCAATCTCTGTGATTATTTCAGTAAAAAAAATGACTAATTCAAACAAAGCTAATCCTTCACTTCACATGGAGTAGTTCATAATTTACTTTGCAAAATAAAAAGTTCAGCACTGAGCTCAATTAACTTCGTTAAACCAGCCATTCATGATAGAAATCAAAACACCACTATTTTTAAAATGAGCTAAAGTTACTTTCCTTTTTTTACCACCTGTGAAGCAGGTGTTTTAGACAGTAAAATTTATACAATGTGGCACTGTATTCCTGCGAAACTATACTTTGCAAGAAATTGAGAGTACTTTAGCAAAATCCTATCTAACTGCACCTTTGTGGTTTTAACTTAAACGTTTGCTAATCTTTTTACATTTGACAAACAAAAAAAAACACTTTGAAACACTTTAATGCAAGAACTGTTCATTTAAAACAGGATACACGGTTTTATTAGCACTTCTAAGGGGAGCCTGCATAGGTTCGTGATCAGTATAGAAGATATGCTTCCGAACGCAGAGTTATGGCATTTGGATTATTATTAAAACCACACACACAAATTAACTAGTCCATGCCCATACACATAGCCGGATGTACGAAGTTAGTAAAGCAGTCGTGAAATTTTGGTGGCAAGCGACATGGCGGCTTACTGTACTCACGGCTCTTGATGTTCAAATGCTCTATAAAATCTCTTCTTGGCGTTGGATTTTCTACAACTTAGAGCCATTCCTTTTTTGCCGACAAATCAAATAATAGCCAGATCCACATCCGAGGCAAAAATCCTTTGCAAAGTAGCTTCCAATTGCCTCTGTTGGCACCGTCGAAGTGTACTGTGCTACGGCTAGCCACATACTGCGTACCGTTCACACCACGGAGCCTGGGCGGCCCCCAAAACCCACTTTTACATCGCACCATGCCACTTCCTTTGCGGATGGACTTCCCTATATCTTTTATGTGTTACAAATACAAGTGACCTAAGCATGAACCAGATTTCAACAAACATTGTATTTTTATAATCATACACATATTATAATAATTTATCCTTTTAACAATTCAATTTGCTTTTTCCATATATTGTAAGATGGCAAGAACTATGCCCCTTACATGAAGTCATTAAAGATCACCGAACTCATGTTGAGCGAACAGTAGGGCTGAACAAACATGCAACTTGTAGAGGGTATAGAATGGACGTATTGGAATAATTAATGTTGGGTGATGGTTTTAAAGTAATTCACGTGACATGAAAAAAATGGCTCTGAGCACTATGTGACTTAACATCTGAGGTCATCAGTCCCCTAGAACTTAGAACTACTTAAACCTAACTAACCTAAGGACATCATACACATCCATGCCCGAGGCAGAATTCGAACCTGCACGGTTCCAGACTGTAGCATCTAGAACAGCTCGTCCACCACGGCCGGCGTGACATGAAAACTTTGTGGAAACACATCGATTTACTGGATGCTAGTTTATCCCAGGGCAGGGAAGTATTCAGAGTTGACCGCGGCAGGGTGGCAGCGAGCGGCTGGGGAGCGGCGAAGGGAAGCGACAATAGGCAGCTTAGGGTGGCTCCAACTCTGAGAAAGCAGTAACGGGGCGTGGCCTCCAGCTGCCTTAAGATGAGTGACAGTCATAGGGTGGTTGACCCCATGCTGGTGTACCGGGAAGCAGGCGGAGAACTTGTACTCCTGTTCATAAATGTGCGTCGTCCCATTTTCAGTGAAACATGCGAGAAAGCCGCGCAATGCTATGGTGGAGCCGTCAACAGAGGCCAAAATATGCGTGTTCGTGACTATAGCAACTTCACGCTGAATTCACGGTCCACAGAGTCTGAAGTAAATCAGGTGAAGAGCGACAGAATGAAATACGCCGGCCTCCGATGGGAACATAGGACCAAGGAATTTGAAGAACTCTCCTGGGAGTCAGAATTTCGGAAAAATTGGTGTTTTATGCAGATGCTAACCTTGATGGGTGGCCTGGGAGGAGCTAAATAGCAGAAGTTGAGAGGAAGGAAAATTTTGTGGGAATTTGTTCACTTCCCAGAGCAGGCATTGGTCAGCGCTGGGAAGTGACGCATAATTAACGCGACTTGTGCTGCAGTTGGCGTAAGTGATTTTGCTGGAGGGGAAACCAAGGTGAAGAGCAGACTGGCAGAAGTCTCTGTAGAGGTCTTCTGTTCCCAGCTTGACTAGCATGTGGACATGGCGTTCTTTACTCAGCTTGCCTGAGAGAGAGTGAGCATCTCTGCTATTAATGACTTAGCAAATGGAACGATTGAGCATGGAGATAGAAAGTTTTCATTCAGCTATGTACTGAGCAAGATAGCCAGGAGTGAATAGATGAGTGCAGCCTTGTAGCACCACGAGACTGGCCGACGTCCGCACAACGACGCACCCTGCCACGCTGAATTCAGTGATATTGCGCCCGCTCCAGCTTGAGTTAGGCCACTGATTAATTTGTTGGATCAAGTCGACAAAGTTTCTACAAGGGTTTCATGGGCCGTATATTGTAGAATTCTTCTCGCACTTTGCGTTACGCCTGGGTCAGTTGATAGGAATTAATTTTGATTCATCGCTCTTTACTCCACATAAACTCAATTTATTCCCACTGCCTGTTAGGAGAGTCATGTAATGTGATCATTGAAGGTCTTGAGTTAAAATAAATTTGTGCTAATCGACTGCATCTGTTTTCAATCAAGTAGTTGGAATCCCAAGTCACTTTCTTAATTAATTTTATGTTCAACATTTGTATCTGGTGTTCAATAGCTTTTTAATTAAAAGGGGTAAATTCTGAATCAATTAATGTCAACACTGCCTCTGCAGTTCAGTCAGGAGTCACAGGTCTTATTACTTTCTTTGCATTATCCGATATTGCGGCAGTTTTGCACTCTCTGTTGATCTGTTAGTCAATTAGCTGGGGTGAACACACGCCAAAACCAGATAAGTGCCGGGTAGGTTGTTACAATATACATTACAAAACTCTAACTTTCTGTCATAAATCAAGGACATTAGCTAACAACGAATGCTCACTCCACAATTGAAGATACACAGTTACATAATATAAACCTATTTCTGATCGATGTAAGTGTTACAGGAGCTCATAATCTTCTACAGAATGCTGGACTGATTGAAGTGCATAAGGTATGTCCACGTGAGTAGATGAAGGTATGTAACATAGGGAATTTAATTAATCATTATGTTGTACAAGTAGAAGATAAAAGTTTGAGATACTCTTCCTCCTATCAATTCAATTTAAAAAAAAAGACTGTTTCATATGCGCTGAAAAATGTGACATAGACGCCGAAACAAAAAAACAACTCCACAAACGCCGTGGAGTGTTTGATGTTCGCTCTTTAACTGTGAAGTATACGCCGCTTGAGAAACAAGAGAAACGCCATGACGATTTCGGTAGAAAGGTTGCCGAATACATCAACAGTGTTTTGTGTTTAGTAGCTGCAGAAGCCCATTATCACATCAAGATTGCTATGCTAAATTAGTGCCGAAACCCTCCTCTGTTCGAAAAAAAGGCCGCCCTTAAGATACCAACTTTGATGCTGCTTCTCAATAATTATGCAAATTTATAGATAATTCAGGGAAATGACAATTTTCACTGCTCGATTTGTTGCAGAAAGTTAATTGACGTCTCCCAGAAGGAGACACAATGACTACAAAAACTCTTAGTAACCAACTGAGTGGAACACTTCAGTGATGGTGTCTGCCGCACGGAGTGGCCGAGCGGTTCTAGGCGCATCAGTATGGAACCGCTCGACCACTGCGGTCGCAGGTTCGAATCCCGCCTCGCGCATGGATGTGTGTGATGTCCTTAGGTCAGTTAGGTTTACGTAGTTCTAAGTTCTAGGGGGCTGATGACCTCCGCTGTTAAGTCCCATAGTGCTCAGAGCCATTTGAACCATTTTATGGTGCCTTGTTTGCCACAATACCAAAAAATCCCTCAGTTGTATGTTTTCGTGACAGTGGCCATAAACTTTTGTATCAATGGTACAATGAACGAGCTGTTAATGAAAAACTTGAGAGAAAGAGAATAGTGGGAGCAGCAGCAGCTATCATCCGTGAAGAAATAATCGTGACGCCTTACAGTATTGCCGATTATCCAGATATCAATGACTTGACAGAGAATGTTGATGTTATGATACCTGACACTTCAAATGAATTTTTAAAGGGAGTGATTTTGTCAAAAAAGAAAGGTAACGAACAGTCCCCTTTGAAAAAATGTACAACAATATCCCATGCGATTGTGTCAGCTATCAGGCCTAGTTCATTTATCTCCCCCACTGTAACGTGGTCTTGCAGTGTACTGGTTTCGTAAAGTGGGATCAAAAAACATTGTTAAAATTGTCTCGAATATGGGTTTCTGCTGTTCACATAGCACTGTGGCTTTATTTGAGACTTCTGCCGTTCAGTTCTGGAAACCAAATATTTCAAATGATTCGTTCTAGCAGCTCGTTTTCGATAATGTTGACTGCAGTATTGCAACAATGACGGGCAATGGTAGATTTCATGCTATGGGTGGAATCTGGTGTGTGACTCCTGGCAGATCGATAGAGCATCAGAAAGTAACGAAACTCTCTGTCATGCCGAGCATCAAGTGCCCAAAAAATCAGCCTGCTAACACCCCGAAGTAGAATATAGTTGGAATTGAAGAAATTGTTCTGAAAAATATCTACTCGGAACAATCATTCACTAAAGAAACTTTGATGATGGGAAAGTTTTTACAGCTTTCTATTCCCTCATGGTAAGGTTTTATGGAGAAAATCACAACTGGAGAATCAAATGTATTAGCGCTTCCATTCATCAACAACCCGCCCACAGATTATAGTACTATTTTAAATGCTTTAACTTACGCCATCACAGAAAGAAGACCACGCAACAAATATGTATCGTGTCGTTTGATCAACAACTCTACGTGAAAGCTGAAGATATAGTTGCAGTGGAGGCTAATGGAGGGAATGAGCTATTCATTAATGTAGTTATTCGATTAGGAGGCTTTCACTGGATAATGTGTTTTCTAGGAGCAGTAAGACTCCTAATGAGAGACAGTGGGCTTTGTCGACTTTTGGAGACTGTATATGATGCAGCTTCTTTTCCCCATATACTTTCTGGTTGTGCATACACGAGGGCAATTCAGGTGCACTCTGCAGTCATGTGTTCTCTTTCCATCATGATACTAGAGGAAACGGCAGTCATGGAGGAAGAGAAGCAACATATTGAAGACTGTATTTTTGATTGGGGTGGAAACGGTCCATCTTTCGGCGATTTGGAAAAAGATCAAATGATTGAAAAGTTGAAAAATAAATTTGTCAACACAATGGATGACATTAAGCAACGAGGGAAAACTTCCCATTTATGGATACAATACATTCAGCTTGTCGTCTTGGCATTACATTTAATCCAGACAGAGAGTATGGGGAAATGGGAGCTCCATATACCGGGTGTTATAAAAAGGTACCGCCAAACTTTCAGGAAACGTTCCTCACACACAAATAAAGAAAAGATGTTGTGTGGACATGTGTCCGGAAACGCTTAATTTCCATGTTAGAGCTCATTTTAGTTTCGTCAGTATGTACTGTACTTCCTCGATTCACTGCCAGTTGGCCCAATTGAAGGAAGGTAATGTTGAATTCGGTGCTTGTGTTGACATGCGACTCATTGCTCTACAGTACTAGCATCAAGCACATCGGTACGTAACATCAACAGGTTAGTATTCATCACGAACGTGGTTTTGCAGTCAGTGCAATGTTTACAAATGCGGGGTTGGGAGATGCCCATTTGATTTATGGATTAGCACGTGGCAATATCCGTGGCGCGGTACGTTTGTATCGAAACAAATTTCCAGAACGAAGGTGTCCCGACAGGAAGACGTTCGAAGCAATTGAGCGGCGTCTTAGGGAGCATGGAACATTCCAGCCTATGACTCGAGACTGGGGAAGACCTAGAACGACGAGGACACCTGCAATGGACGAGGCAATTCTTCGTGCAGTAGACGATAACCTTAATGTCAGCGTCAGAGAAGTTGCTGCTTTACGAGGTAACGTTGACCACGTCACTGTATGGAGAGTGCTACGGGAGAACCAGTTGTTTCCGTACCATGTACAGCGTGTGCAGGCACTATCAGCAGCTGATTGGCCTCCACGGGTACACTTCTGCGAATGGTTCATCCAACAACGTGTCAATCCTCATTTCAGTGCAAATGTTCTCTTTACGGATGAGGCTTCATTCTAACGTGATCAAATTGTAAATTTTCACAATCAACATGTGTGGGCTGACGAGAATCCGCACGCAATTGTGCAATCACGTCATCAACACAGATTTTCTGTGAACGTTTGGGCAGGCATTGTTGGTGATGTCTTGATTGGACCCCATGTTCTACCACCTACGCTCAATGGAGCACGTTATCATGATTTCATATGGGATACTCTTGCTGTTCTGCTAGAACATGTGCCTTTACAAGTACGACACAACATGTGGTTCATGCACGATGGAGCTCCTGCACATTTCAGTCGAAGTGTTCGTACGCTTCTCAACAACAGATTCGGTGACCGATGGATTGGTATTGGTAGAGGCGGACCAATTCCATGGCCTCCACGCTCTCCTGACCTCAACCCTCTTGACTTTCATTTATGGGGGCATTTGAAAGCTCTTGTCTGCGCAACCCCGGTACCAAATGTAGAGACTCTTCGTGCTCGTGTTGTGGACGGCTGTGATACAATACGCCATTCTCCAAGGCTGCATCAGCGCGTCAGGGATTCCATGCGACGGAGGGTGGATGCATGTATCCTCGCTAACGGAGGACATTTTGAACATTTCCTGTAACAAAGTGTTTGAAGTCACGCTGGTACGTTCTGTTGCTGTGTGTTTCCATTCCATGATTAATGTGATTTGAAGAGAAGTGATAAAGTGAGCTCTAACATGGAAAGTAAGTGTTTCCAAACACATGTCCACATAACATATTTTCTTTCTTTGTGTGTGAGGAATGTTTCCTGAAAGTTTGGCCGTACCTTTTTTTAACACCCTGTAGAATGTGTGAGAGCTATGCTCCCAATATTCCATGCTACTGGACACTTTCCTTATGCTAAGGTGTGTCATTTGTACCTCCAGGACACGGAAAAACTGAAAGAAACCATGAAATCCACAGAGTTTGATAAATTCACTAAGGACAGCTGCTTCTCTGTTCGACGCTCTGATGAGACTGGTGTGGAGTATGGACCGACATGACGACAATAACAAACGCTTATGAAGAACCTGAAGAATGTTGGAGGTGTTTTACATGGAAGAGGTTTCTCCGATAGTGTACTGAATCGATGGATTTGAGGTATACCAATAACCCATGACATATGTGAAGCTATGGAACAGTTCTGCAATTTACATTAGATTTCGAGTGTCAACATGTTGAACTGAGGAGTGGGAGGATAGAAGCTGACGCGAAAATTCGCAGAACATTTCAGCCATGTTTGCTGCAACACACTACATTTGTTTATAAGGAACAATTGTATTCATTAGGATCTGGATTAGTAGCTTCTCAGGAAGTAAACTGCTACAAATCTGTGTCTGTTGGCGAAGAATCTCTTCAAATAATAGTAACTGTATGGCCAAAATTTAGTTCTCTGAAGCTTAAGCGATCCAGCATGGTTAGGACAATGCGCATGTCAACTGTTAGGCTTGAAAAAAATATATGGTTCAAATGGCTCTCACCACTATGGGACTTAACATCTGAGGTCATCAGACCCCTAGAACTTAGAATTACTTAAACCTAACTAAACTAAGGACATCACATACATCCACGCCCGAGGCAGGATTCGAACCTTCGACCGTAGCGGTCGCGCGGCTCCAGACTGAGGCGCCTAGAACCGCTCGGCCACAGCGGCCGGCTGAAAAAAATATAACTGAAGTAGATACAACGCAGTTATTTCAGAGAATAATGGTAATTTAAAGGATTGCTTCACCAATGTCTGTTTGAAAGCAGTGGATTGATGAGGAAAACAAAACAGTCGTGGCAGCACAATCTTTTCAATGAAGTACCTGAAGGGAATATTGATAATAATGAATCGAAGTTCTTTGTTGTAGATGGAGGGTTTCTTATCCACCATGTCGTGTGGGCCAAGAATGGAATTTTTGTTGACATTTATAAAACCTTAGTAGCCAATATTCAGAGACATTATAAAGATGACGTTGCTGTTGTATTTAACGGATATTCAGAAGGTTCTCTGAACATAAAAACTATTGAACGCCAAGGACGAACCATGAAGCGGATTTCACGAGAAAGTTTATTTAATGAGGAGACGTTATGTGTTGAATCACAGTCCGCGTTTCTTAGTAACCTCAGCAGTAAGAAAATGTTTATTGCACAGCTTGTACAAACACTAGACAGTTTTGGTACTGAAACCAGTATTGCGGATGACGGTGCATATATTTAAATTGTTGCAAAAGCAATAAATGCCTCAAAATTTTACCATCAATTGAGTATAGTCGATCAAGATGTAGATCTTCTTGTGCTACTTATCGCTCTTACTCCAGATGACACAGACATAATCTTGATGTAGGAAGGTAGAGCTAGCATCAGAACAAGGTGTTGCAATTCTAAAAATATACGTAACTCCTCACTGATTCGTGAATGCAAGAACTCAGTAGTGTTTCTTCATGCAGTACGTGTTTGCGACTGCGCTTCAGCCTTGTTTGGTAAAGGAAAGCTGCAACTACTGAACCGGTATCCCCAACTTCATAACATCCCAAGGAGATTCAACGATCCTGCTTCCCCTCCCGACGCCATTGCAAAAGCAGAAGACAAATTTATACTCCCGCTCTACACGAAAAGAGTAGAGAGTCCTGATGATAACTTAAATGCCACCCGATTTAAATGTTTTGGTGTTCTTGCGGATGAGGCAAACAATACTGTCATATCCTCTCGTTTGCCACCCACTACTGATGCGGGACGCCTCCACTCTTACCGAGTTTACCTACCAGTCCAGCTATGGCTGGGGAACAGCTTTATTCTCATAAACTGGGGCTAGAGGGAATCAGATTCATCCCTCTCTCCGATACACATGTAACGCTCACCTGCTCCAGAGAAAATCTATTGATTTCATGCGGCTGCACTCAAGGCAGCGGAAGAAAGTGCGGATGTGGGAAAGCTGACCTGCATTACACAATGTAGAAAAGCTGTCGTGGACAAAGCTGCCTTGCAGTGATTTGACAGAAGATTTGGACGATGGTTCTATATAAAAAAATATTTACAAGAATTTATTTGTTTGATAGATATTGTGGTATTTTCATTGTCTACATGCTGTGCATATGATTGTAAATATATTACAACAGAAATAATTGTTGATTAGTTTTACAGTAATTCTTAATTTTCATGCAAAATGATTTTCATTCCAATAATTTAAGTTGCATAAATCTAAAGTAAAAGACTATAAAGCAAAATGGTTCCATATAAATGAATGTCTGTTTTAAAAGAAATTTCACTTTTTTAGCTTTAAACTTTAGCAGTCTTAAACTAATTACCTTGTTTAAATATGCATTTGACCTTCTCTGAGTAGAATTTCATCAGAGATATTTTCTGTCATACAGATAACTTCGATTAATGAACCGTTTTTCGTAAAGTTTGAAAAAAGGAAAATAAATTACATCAAGGGGTGGGGGAGAGTGAAGCTCCCCCGATAGGGGGGGGGGGGGGGGGGAACTTTTCCGTTTTCTAATTCTACATCCCCTAAGATAGTTTTCCCAAAGTTTCAAAACTTCATAAATTTTCCCCCATTCTTCCTAATTTGTCTGAACTATTAGTCAAACAAGTCTGAAGCACGAAGTACGAAGTGATAGAGCCGGCCGGGGTGACCGAGCGGTTCTGGGCGCTACAGTCTGGAATCGCGCGACCGCTACGGTCGCAGGTTCGAATCGTGCCTCGGGCATGGATGTGTGTGATGTCCTTAGGTTAGTTAGGTTTAAGTAGTCCTAGGTTCTAGGGGACTGATGACGTCAGAAGTTAAGTCCCATAGTGCTCAGAGCCATTAGAACCATTTGAAGTGATAGACCATCTATTTCTGAAAAAGCGGGAATTGCAATAGGCGTGGAGGATTTGGTGCTCGAACACCGGCGTACGATATGGAAATGAGCAAAAGATCATCTTGCACGATACACTAATTCTGACAAAGAGTCGCCGGTGGCAGAGTTTTTGACTGATTATTCATATTCAAAACGCCCTCCGAACCGAGAGTGAAGCCGAAATGTTGCAAATGTGTCAGACCAATCCAGACGATTTCTTTAGCTGCTTAATCACCATGGACAAGTGCTGTTTGTATCGCTATAACCTGGAGACAAAACATACACAGGGAGTTAGATGTATAATTTCAGGTATTGTAATCACCCATTACAGTGTATCAGTTCTTTCTTTCTCTGCATCTAACAGTATTTCCAAAAACATGTCATAAAATTGATTACCTGATGTTTTCTGCATAGTCGTAACTGCACCACAAAGTGGACTTACCCTGCCAGTACAGACTAACCGTTTTGCGTCCACATGCCAACTTTTCAGCAGCTGACTGGCTGCCAAGGGGAAAATAAGGCTTGATGGCTTAGTCTTGCCACATGTGCTCGGAACTACTAACAAACCTAAAAACATACTCCTTCCAGTAGCTATAGTTATTACTTTGCAAATGAAGTAAATACTGATGTCATGTTGTTCGTTATACTGTACTTAACAATCGATAGAAATATCTGCAACTTATACCCAAAACACTCTGTATATTCCACACTGCCACGAAAGACGAAGACCCAACCATCACCAGCAAGGTGAAGCTGATCGTTTTCTGGTACTGACACTGTGTAATGCTCACAGATTTTGCTCTTAAGGTGAAAGTCATCTTAGGAAGACACTACCGCAAAACCCCTGAAAAGGATACAGGAGGCTGTCCAAGGGAATGTGCCTTCCACAGGAAAACGCCTCACCTAGTTATCCACAGGACACATTCACATATGTTGTGTCTTTGGTCTATTAAATTTTGATTTACACCCCGTATTCTAGTAAGATAACACACTGTGACTTCTATTTATCTTGGATCAAGAAGCCATGTGTGTTAGACATTAATGTGACCACCTGTTTTTGCAGTACAGACTACTTCAAGACGTGCAAGAAGAGAGTCAGTGAGGTTCTGGAAGGTACTAACAGGGATGTGAAGCCATGCCAACTCCAGTACAGTGTCCACCTGTGCTAGATTTCACGGCTGAGGATCCATGATGCGGACAGCCCATTTGAGGTGCTCCCACGGATTCCTGATTGGGTTTAAATCTGGGGAGTCTGGTGGCCAGAGGAGTGTGGTGAACTCATTCTGGCGTTCTTCTAACCAAGGATGTACACTGAGAGCTCTGACAGGTTGCATTGTACTGCTGGTGGATGCCTTCATACCAAGGAAACAGAGAATGCATGTGCCCAAGTATGGATACGTACTTGTGTTGATCCACTATTCTTTCCAGAATGACGAGATTACCCAGGGGATGTGACGAAAGCATTGCCCAGAATATGATGTGTGCAGGGTGTTTGCTTTCAGATGTTTCACGCTATTGACACCAATGGCCATCTGTCTGATGGAGCATAAAACGTGATTCATCTGAAAAGACCACGTGTCATCACTCAGAGAACGTGTACTTACGGTATCTGTGTGTAAAATCCAACTGATGAGTAAGAGTCAGCATGGGTGCATGAAGCAGGTGCCTGCTGTGGAGACTCATACACAGAAACGTTCGCTGAACGGTCGTTGAGCAGACACTGTTGGTAGCCCCTTGGTTTACCTGGGCAGTCAGTTGCTCAACAGTTGTACATTTATTTCCCCAGGCACATCTCCACAGCGATGGTTCACCACCATCATCTGTGCCCTCTGCTACACCACAACTGCCTCGGCGCCAGTTTCTGATAGCACCATTTTGCCATGCATGACATACTTTAACCGTGGCAGCGCACGAAGTGTATACAAACTTAACAATTTTGGAAAAGCTTCTGCCCTTGGTACGAAAGCCTATGATTATGCCCTTGTGGACGCTCCATTTTCGCGTTACAACAACGATTGCACTCTTTAATCCATCCTCCCGAGATGCATTGTACACCCTCCTTTGCTACTAATACCACTTGCTGCCTGTGAGTGGTTATTTCATGCTGATGTCTAATATAGGCGCTGCTCGCATTAAATGAGTCTGCACCATGTACTCGTATAACCAATCTCTCCACCAAGTCATCCATGCCCGCATCTCGTGGTCGTGCGGTAGCGTTCTCGCTTCCCACGCCCGGGTTCCCGGGTTCGATTCCCGGCGGGGTCAGGGATTTTCTCTGCCTCGTGATGGCTGGGTGTTGTGTGCTGTCCTTAGGTTAGTTAGGTTTAAGTAGTTCTAAGTTCTAGGGGACTGATGACCACAGCTGTTAAGTCCCATAGTGCTCAGAGCCATTTGAACCATTTTTCATCCATAGTTGGGAAAATGTCTGACATTGAAGTTTGGATACATTGATGATCCAGTGCCCTGCTTCATAGCTTGTTGGTCCACCTTTGGATTGCGATAGAGCAGTGATTCTACTTGGCATGGATTCGAAAAGTTCTTGGTAGGTTTCAAGAGACATGTGCCACACACACACACACACACACACACACACACACACACACACATGACACACAGCTCCTGCAAACTATGAGACAGTGGCTTGTAGGCGTGGAGCTGGCAGCTGATACCATCCCAGAGTGTTCCATTAGACACTGATAACCTCACCTTTGAGCGCCCATACACCTCCCCGCCCACCGTTCCATTAGTTCAGATGAGGCGTATTTGGTGGGCAAAACATCAACGTGCGTTCACTACCATGCTCCTCAAGCCACTGCAGCACGATTCAGGCCATTGATATGTACAATTATCTTGTTGGAAGGTGCCGTCACTGTCGGAAAGACACCATCCACGAAAGTATCCGCATGGATCCGCAGTAATATTGGTGTAGACCACACAACTTACAAGAGCATTCATTTACTATCGCAGGTTTCAAGGCAGAGCAGGTGACTGTCTCCCATAGCATTCTACTGACTGCAATCGCCAATGTCTGTAATGCGGTGCAGGTTATGAGCAACCGTTCACCTCCATGAGGGCGTATCAACACGCGACCATAAATCTGGTGTAATAAGTGACGTGATTCATGTAACCTAGTGACACGATTCCGCTAATCCACGGTCTAATCTCGACGACCCTGTGGCCACGAATTCGTTGGATCAACATGGAAACATGGTGTCTCGTGGAGAGCTTGTTTTCAACAGTTTGCGCTAAAGGCCTAGTTCCGAAACGCTTGTGCGTGCACCAGCAATGTACTCTCTCGTCAGATCTGCCACAAATCCTACTTTACAGAGCAGAAAAGCGTCCGAATTGCACATTCTGTGAGCTGGCATTGTCGCTACTCGTGGTTTCACTGAGGTTCTAGCACTTCCCATAGATCCAGAATGAAATTTTCACTCTGTAGTGGAGTGAGCACTGATATGAAACTTTCTGGCAGATTAAAACTGTATGCTGGACCATTGCCTTTCGCCGAAAAATGCTCTACCGACTGAACTATCCAAGAATGACTTACGACTCGTCCTCACAGCCTTACTTTCGCCATTACGTTGTCTCCTAACTTCCAAACTTCACATAAACTCCCCTGCTCTCCTCACAGGACAACATGTGTGTGAGGATGGGTCTCGAGTCGTGCTTATGTAGCTCAGTCGGTAGAAAACCTGCCCACGAAAGGCAAAGGTTCCGACTCTTGGTCCTGCACACAGGTTTAATCTGGCAGGAAGTTTCAGTTTCCATAGATACTGACGACAGTATTATGCGAACAGCGGAACAGCTTCGCCGTTTACGAGACGCAAGTTGGCAGGCGCTGCCCTTGGATTAATTCGCTTATTTCAGTAGAATTCCCTGTTCGCAGCCTGTATTTTTGCTAGAATGAGTCCCCATTCATCTCTGTCCCACTTATGCAGGGCGTTGGGGTTATAAGTGCAGATATTTTTGTTGGTGACTGAGGACAGTGTATTGAAGAACATTACATCAGTATTATGTCTTCATTTGCATGTAATAAGTATAGCTTTTAGGAGTAGTATGTTTTCAGGTTGTTTAGTACCTCCTAGTACATGTGGTAAGAGCTAGCGATTGATGTCTATTTTCCCCTGGGCAGCAGGTCAGGTGTTGAAGAGTGGATGAATGGACGCAAAACAGTTGGTCTATACTGATAGATGCAGTCAGTTGTGCAATTACGACCGTGCAGAAAACATCAGGTAGTAAATTATGTGACGAGTTTGTGGGAAGACTGTTAGATGCAGATATAACACTACCGTCCGCTACTGCTGTACCATAACCTTAAAATTGGAGGCAGGTCGTGAAATAAAACTATCTTGTTAAAGCAATTATGGTACAAATCAACAAAGCAGTGTTACCCTCTGAGAGGAATTTTGTTATATTGACCGTGTTGTACCTAACGGAAGTGGCTTATCGGAAGTGAAAGTCAAAATTACGTAAATATTTAAACGGTAACAAACAATATTTTACCTATCTACACTGTTCAAAGAATAAAGAAAACGGTCGCCAGCCTAATTAGGCAAGAGAATGATTGACATTCTTGTTCAAAAAAATAGGTATGAGTAACTGTAATGGACAGACACAACCTATACTTTATCATATGAGAGCGCAATGAACTCTGTCACTAGCAGATGTCATTAGAGAAAGTGCTAACAGTTATAGGAGAACAAGACTATTTGCATAAGGACAACAGATAACGAAACACACTATTACTTTGAGGACTTAGTCAAACTGAATGGTGTCAATAATGTTACTATTATTATTCACTGCACAATCGTAAATTGGACATAGGTTCAATATTACTTTTCAAACATATTCCTATCTGATATGAAATATGGATATGGTTCACAGCAAAATTAATTATTATGCATAGGTTAAGTCTCTCACTACTAAACATCTTTCTGCTTAGAATGAAAATTAAATGGAGTTCACTAACAAATTACTTCTCACTGTCTTTTGAATAAATAAATTACTGTTTTCATAGGTAGTGGTCTTTCTAATAATCGTTATCTAGCATGAGCACAATTGACAAACTGTTGATCCTGTTACACCATTAATATGCACTTTTAATACACAAGAGGAGCCCAATATTGCACAGAATTTCACTTGAATAAACTTGAATAGCAAGAGTAATTGAATCTTGCTATAATTAAGTAACTTTGTGCATTTGAACTACTTTCAATGGAGGGGGGGCCTTAATCTTGACCACTGTAGCAGAGCATACTAAACACACTTTCAATACACTAAAGAAACAAGCCCTTAACATGTATGAACATGTAACCTTCAACAGTATTAGTTCACAACTTTTACTGCAGTAGAACACAACTTGATGTGGTTATAAGGCATCAGCTCACCTTAGGTTGATTTTCAACAGACTGCACTGTGATCATTTACTAAGCAAAACTTTATCAGCCTCAGTTTTGAGAACTTTCACCTTAGAAGTTCGCAACAAAAGTTTAATAAGCAATTTTAATAGAAAAACTATTTTCAGCAAGCATTATTTACTATATTACTCATTTCTGCTAAAACTCTGAGCTTTAATGTTCTTTCAGTAAGGACAATCGGTAATCACTTTAGCATGGGAAGGACCCTAAGTGGTTGTGTGACTAGGGATAAAAAATCAAGGTAGGTTTAAGAGTTCGAGTATAAGTTACCTTATATTTGCGCACACTAAAACATCCAATGAGCTGATCCTTCACCATACATTTCTACTATTCCTTGGTTCCTTTTCAGTAATTGTGCACTGTGGTGGCGATTGCATGTTGGCAGGTGGATTTGCGAATAGAATTGCTGGACTCTGTCATTTCTTGGTGGTGATGATAGATATCAATTCCAGAATAGTTCCAGCTCTTAATCATCCATCCGAGGCATTGGAAAGCGGAAAGCCTCTCTCGGCGCCAGCAAAATATACAACTTTTACATGAGCTGTTGACAGTTTGGTAGCTCGTTCCCGTCTGACTCTTTGTTCCACCTTTCTATCCAAGCCAACCACATTTTGCGCGAGCGCAGTTCCGTTCCCGAGGGAAACGACAACAACTTTTACATACGAAACAACTAAGAACCCTAAGTGAAGGTCAGCAGTTTACATAACAGTAACCAAACATATTAAATAAAACAGAACATTTGCACACATTGACATTTCTACAAAAAATTATTCACCCAAATTCCAAATATATATAATAAGTTTTGTCTCACTCCAAATGATACAAAGAATTTAAATGATAGATACACTACATTGATAAAAATCAAACCATGACATCAAAGTTTTTACAAAGGAAAGAGCGGACAATTTTTGCTATTAATGCAGTCAAACAATATTTACAATATCTTAATGATAGAAGGTAGAACAGACAAAACAGAAAAATTTATGTCAGTAGAGCCATGGAGCTCTCGTGTTACACAGAGAAAAAACAAGTAACACACTGAAATGGGAACATATTGAAGTACCTATGATCACAATATCTGCACTTATACACCTAACAAACTGTATACTTCCCTTAATGCGTCACATGCCAACAATACCACCAGGATACATTCAGTCTCGCAGTGGAAAGTGGTTATAGTGTTGTTTTTTTTTCGTCAGTGTAGCGCATACAGTGAAGCACTAGCACCCACTCTAAGACAGCTTCAGTCTTTCGAAGTGATAATTATATAACTCTGTGACTACCCTGGTACACATATATTCCATTCCAATAGAGGAGTATTCAACCCACCGAGCTAGCTGTGAATGTTAGCAGGCTGCTACCGGGGTTCTGGCAGGCGAGTTGGCTGCAATTAGAATCTGCCCAATCAATTAATGACGGAAGCTGGTATGCCACACACATTTGGTTTTGGCTTTGGTTTTATGCGGTTTTCCACACACGACTAGGTGAATACTGGGCTGGTACCCACGTCACACCTTAGTTATACCATTCGCAAACGATTAGAAAACGCCTGCCAACTTTCGCAAGGATATCATTACACACAGACAGTTGGGGTCCACAATGTCCGTCCCAGGTGTAAAGGTGTGACAACAGGAATGGCATCCGACCACCCTCTAACATTAGCAATTCCACATCCGATGATAAACGTGCAGATGCCGTGGAGCCTCGGGATAAAGGAAAAATAAAAATAAAAAGAAGAAGAAGAAGAAGGAAGAATACAGGAGTAATCAGTGCGCTGCTAACGTCATTGCCCCTATATACAACACTTATATGCGTCTGAAGCTGGGGATGATGGCCCAGAACCGATAAAGGCAATAAACTAAGGCTTCTCTAAAAGTATTTTTGGCTGGCTGCAGTCTTCCTCAACAACATTTAACTGAGCACAAGTACAGAGTTCGGCTACATCCAGCATGGTTAAAATAACTACCCATTACTTTCAACTTTATCTGGGTCTGTCCAAATTGCACTGTCACTGATAATCATAATATTTTCTGTTTACTATCGCTAAACTTCAATTCATTTTCCATGTTTCATCTTAGTTTTATTTTCTGTTCATTCTAGCTAAGAGAGGCAACATTGTGTACAGAATGAGGCATTCTACAGGGTGATTCGGTGACTATTTTACAGACTTTCAGGAATGAGGGAGAAGGATAAATGTATCAGTCTGAAGCAGGTGACCCCAGTTCGGGAACGACCGAGTGGAAAGTTGTAAGCGAAAACAGTTCTGATGCCTCGGTCATTGGACCTCTTTTGCTGCAAGCTGTTTGCCTCCCGTATTTTGGGAGGACGTAGTATGGACCAAAATAAGACAAAAGTGTCCAGTAAACATGGCCTCTTTAAGGCAAACCTTAACACCTATGAGCACTTGTTTAGTACAAGAGATGTTCCACAGTAGCGAAGATGAACAACTGCTCATAAGGTATGCACTTTACGGCCCATATTTACCGAACCTTTTCTCCTTGCAGCCTGATCCCTGCACACGTTAGGAATAACGCTTGTCTCCTCATATTTTGTCGCAGATAATTTCAAAATTCTAAAGAGTACATTCCAATCGATACTGTAAAAGCTTAATTCTATATCTACAAATTGTAGCTGCAGGTAATTCAGTGTAACTCGGCATGAGCCAGACTTAAGCACATAATAATTATTTTGCAGTGGCTTCCAACACATTTCACAGAGAGTGCGAACAGCTTGGTCGTAATGAAGCGGTAAAATTGCAAGCACCACCTAATGATGGCGGATGCGTGCTGCCGATGGCTCGGCGAGATTCTGGGCAGGAAAAAGCTGCTCTGCTTTACGAGCCGGAGCAGTGTGTGCTCGTATCTCGACCAAGTCTTTCAGCAACCCACACCAGCTGCCTCATCTGTCCAATTACAGGTCGTGCATACGAGTGCTGACCAGCTGAGAGGTGCTCCAAAAAAACTGACCATCCCAGCGCGAGGTGGCCTGTTCGGCTAATACTTTGTACGTCGTTAAAACTTGTTTACGACTGGCTGCAGAGCTCAAGAAGTATGCGTGCCAGATGTGCGCAGGTCAGATAAAGTATTGCACTGCTAATCAACTCTTCCAACACTTGTCGTTCCAGGACTTGTAGCACCCACAAAAGAGTGTTATATGAACACGGTACATGTGATTTTATTTTTTCTGTAATGTGTAAAACTTTCCATATTATTATAAAAATGGTTATGATTGAGTGTGGTAGTTGTTGTTGTTGTTATCGTCTTCAGTCCAGAGACTGGTTTGACGCAGCTCTCCATGCTACTCTATCCTGTGCAAGCCTCTTCATCTCCGGGTAACTACTGCAACCTATATCCTTCTGAATCTGTGAAGTGTATTCATCTCTTGGTCTCCCACTACGATTTTTACCATCCACACTTCCCTCCAGTACTAAATTGGTGATCCCTTGATGCCTCAGAACGTGTGCTACCAACCAATCTCTTCTTCTAGTCAAGTTGTGCTACTGCTCTGTCAAATTTTTCACAGAGTACCATATCTCCCATTTCATTTTCATCTACATCCTCTTCCATTTCCATAATACTGCCCTTAAGTACATTCCTTGTACAGACCCTCTATATACTCCTTCCACCTTTCTGTGTTCTGTTTGTGTTTGTGAATGCGAAAAGAGTCTATATACATTTTTCGAAGTTTGATGTTGTTGCTATTTTATGAAAAATATGTACAGTTACACCGTGTAAGATTGAGAAGGCATGAATTTGGGCTCATCATGGTTACGGGTACATACTGAAGCCTGCTACTTTATCTGCAGTGCTCTATGCGTTGGCGTGATCGAATGAGGATGATCCAGGAGATATGGCCCGATGAGATTTGTATATTAGAATAGGGTGACTGGCTAACAGTCTCCAGCAACTCGTTGCTATATTAACGCAGCGTATTAACTTTCGAAAGCTGTGTGAATATAGTTTCTAAATATTCGTTGTGTGACTTACTTTTTTACTCCGAAACATATGCCCTACGCCAGGATCCTGTACCTCATCCAAAACTGAACCGAGTTTTACGTTAAAGAAAGTTAAATTGCTGAAAACATAATTTAAAACTACTAAAAGTTGGCACTATTGCAGACGGAAACCTAGTGTCATTCTTAAATTAACCCAATTTCAAAGTGGAGAATTTGGGATTGTAGTGTTTTACTACAAGTACTTGTGTTCATTTAAATCTGATTCTTTCTGATCTAAGTTGATGAAAACGGCGTTGAACCTCCGTCAGTTTATTTGTCTCTTAAGTGTAGGTGCTACATTATCAGATAAAATTTATGAGGTGGGTATGTTTGGTTATCAGTTAATTGCTGTATGGCTTCTGGATCTTCGATGTCCTTCACTTGTTGCTGTTTACATATGAGAACTAGGCCCAGCATTCACCACGAACTGTTTTAGGTCGATGATACGATTAATTGTTATAAAACAGCGAAGAGTATTGGAGGGGTCTCTCCTTCAAGGAACATTAGATGGGTGGATGGAAGAGCTAATGAAGACTTAACTGAATCGAATCGGGGACAAGACAAATTTGTGGCACAACTTGAGGAAGAGATCGGTTGACAAAAGACATCGTAAGGCATCGTGAAATCGCCAGTACTTTAATGGACAAATGAGTTTGTGTGGTGGTGGTGTTGGGGAGGGGAGGGGGGTACGTGAGATGGGAGAGTTGTGGAGGAGGGGGAGTAAAATTTAAGGAGGAAACCAAGGCTGTAACAGATGAAGTAGGTTTAAATAAATGTTGAGGGCAGTAGTTACGCAGAGATGAACAGGCACAGATAGGCAAGAGTTGCACAAGATGGGCTAGCATGGTGAGCTGCATCAGAGCAGTGCTCTGCTCAAAAATAACAGCATTATTCAGTGGTAGTGTTCCCTACTTTGTGTCGTCATTTTCACGAATCTTGCTGTAAGTAATCCCAATCAAGGAGCAGTGAATAAGACTATATGGTACTGTATTTGTCACTAGCTTTGTGTTTAGTTGTAAATAAAGATTTCGCAAACGTAATGTCACCAATTCGGCCCGGCGGAGCGCTGCTACACATTTATTATCTGCACTTACGATTTATACCGACAACATTAACAAGATACTTTCTATCAGTCAGTTTCATTTACTTTTAAAGATCCCCAGTGATCGTATCACGTCGGGAAATTGAGTGAAATATTTGAGATGTCAGAAGCAGAATGCACCAGAACGTTTTTTAAGGAAACGCAAAAACTTCTTTTCTTCGTATGGCAGATATTCAAATTTCCTTTTCATCATAGATTTATGTTTACCAGAGGAGTATATTTGCGACAGTTCCTGAAATATCCGGCTTTTCTTTTACTAGTTATAACCTACAACAGTTTGAATTCAATCAAGTTTTGCTTCTGTTACTCAGATCTGCAGAGTTTTTCTTTTGCAGAGATGGAATTGTATACGTTATTATATAACAATACAAAGGAGACCTTAATACTCGTACAAATGAGAAAAGAAAACTATTTAATGACTATAATTGATTGCATCATTAAACAAAAGTCTGAAAGAAGTTAAAACGTCACAAGCTTACAAGACAAGTGTTTACCCGACTTAATTACACGGACAACTCGTTATCCATTGGATGAATATCGAAGCCTGAGTCCCGTTCTGCATTGTTCACAGGTGTTTCCTTCCAAAGTCTGCTCAAAATGATTTTTGAGCAGGTAATCAATGTTCTTCATTTTTTCTTCCTTTAATGGTCTTGCAATCGGATAACATTTGCTTCCATAGACGAGTAGGTTTTACCTCGTCTGAACATCGCTCTTGCTTCACCAGCATCCATTCTGTAGGCAATTTCACCTCTTACTAGTGCGTCTCGATGCTTACTTCCGCTGATCACATCCGTTCTACAGGGTAAAACCTGAAGCGCCACTGACTGCCTGGCTTAACGACGCCAGAGACTGGATCCTTCCATCCCCTGTTCCTAACACCTCCTCCTAACTGGTAAACTATTCCTTGATCCTTGAACACTTCACTGTTCTCAGTCAGTGACGTAACTGCGATTTTAGACATGAGAATCTTTTCCATTGGACCAAACAGTCTGGCCACAGAAGCGGCCACCATCACTCCAATCGGCAACCGGTATTAACTGCTAGCGGAAGAACAGACGGAGGCCGTGCAAATGGCCAAAAACCGAGCGAGATGACGCAGTGGTCAGCAGTCTTGACTCGCATTCGGGAGGGCGACTGTTCAAACCTGCGTCCAGCCATCCAGGTTTATGTTTCTTGTGATTTTTTTAAATCGCTTCGTGGAAATGGCGGGATGGCCCTTTGAAAGGACACTGCTGACTCCCTTCCCTAATCTGATGGGACCGATGACCTCGCTGTTTAGCCCCATCCCCCAAATCAACCAAGCAAACGGCCAAAAACTCACAAAAGATGTGGCCACCTGCAATCGGCTTCCATTCATCATCATGGAGGGTAAAAAGGTCTACAAAGGATTCCTGCAGCGCACAGAAAGGTGGATAACAGCCATCTTCACTCTGAGCGCTGCAGGAGATGAGTCCAACTCTCAAATGTCGAAGACTTCAGGAAGGTCACAAGCGAGGCAGAAGAGTTCTCACTTCCTTTCTACACTTATGCTGTTGTCCCAGACAATCCCATCAAGGTGGTCTTCAAGGGTTTTCCAAAGCGCGCAGACCCTGTTCTCTTAAAAGGAGCCGGCCGGAGTGGCCGTGCGGTTCTAGGCGCTACAGTATGGAGCCGAGCGGCCGCTATGGTCTCAGGTTCGAATCCTGCCTCGGGCATGGATGTGTGTGATGTCCTTAGGTTAGTTAGGTTTATGTAGTTCTAAGTTCTAGGCGACTGATGACTTCAGAAGTTAAGTCGCATAATGCTCAGACCCATTTGCACCATCTTAAAAGGAAACCTGCAGGAAATTGTATTTGGTGCGCGCATAGTGACTTGCATCAAATTCACCTAGACACAGAAATACCCACCTTCACTCCAAGTGATCCCCAACAACAACAAGTGGATCAAGGAGCTCTTTTTGATGAAGAGCGTCGCTAGCGCTCAGGTCACCGTCGAATGTCTATGGAAAAAGAAAGGCTCATCCGTATGCTTCCGCCGTCAAGGATTGGGATATGGGCATACCAGTGCACCTTCCTCGAGGCAAGCGTGAAGTGCGCCGGCTAACACGAGAGCGCAAGATGCCCACTACCAAAGACGTACCCAACCAAGTGCAAGAACTGTGGTGGCCCGCATGTCTCGAGCTACTGTGGCTGCGCAGTGTTCAAGGTAGCTATATCCTGCCAACGTGGGGCCCCACTCAAGAAGAAGACCGACCGTCCCAATAGACATCCGCGATCAGGGGCGCAGACGTTAGCCAGCCCGACCAACACAGCCAGGAACGAACAGAGGCCGACTGCCAACGCCTCTACATTTGGAGCCAACAGAGATCAACACCCCAAGGGGAAAAACTCCATTGCCTGAGGAAGACGCCATCACAGCGACAGGCGTTAGTGGCTCAAGCGCTACAGATTAGATTAGATTAGATTAGATTAATACTAGTTCCATGGATCATGAATACGATATTTCGTAATGATGTGGAACGAGTCGAATTTTCCAATACATGACATAATTAGGTTAATTTAACAACATACTTAAGTTAATATAACAACTTTATTTTTTGTGTTTTTTTGTTTTTCTTTATTTTTTATTTTATTTTATTTTTATTTTTTTATTTTATTTTTTTAAATATTTTTGTTTTTTTTCTTTTTTTCTTAATTTATATCTAAAAATTCCTCTATGGAGTAGAAGGAGTTGTCATTCAGAAATTCTTTTAATTTCTTCTTAAATACTTGTTGGTTATCTGTCAGACTTTTGATACTATTTGGTAAGTGACCAAAGACTTTAGTGCCAGTATAATCCACCCCTTTCTGTGCCAAAGTTAGATTTAATCTTGAATAGTGAAGATCGTCCTTTCTCCTAGTATTGTAGTTATGCACACTGCTATTACTTTTGAATTGGGTTTGGTTGTTAATAACAAATTTCATAAGAGAGTATATATACTGAGAAGCTATTGTGAATATCCCTAGATCCTTAAATAAATGTCTGCAGGATGATCTTGGGTGGACTCCAGCTATTATTCTGATTACACGCTTTTGTGCAATAAATACTTTATTCCTCAGTGATGAATTACCCCAAAATATGATGCCATATGAAAGCAATGAGTGAAAATAGGCGTAGTAAGCTAATTTACTAAGATGTTTATCACCAAAATTTGCAGTGACCCTTATTGCATAAGTAGCTGAACTCAAACGTTTCAGCAGATCATCAATGTGTTTCTTCCAATTTAATCTCTCATCAATGGACATACCTAAAAATTCGGAATATTCTACCTTAGCTATATGCTTCTGATTAAGGTCTATATTTATTAATGGCGTCATACCATTCACTGTACGGAACTGTATGTACTGTGTCTTATCAAAATTCAGTGAGAGTCCGTTTACAAGGAACTACTTAGTAATTTTCTGAAAGACAGTATTGACAATTTCATCAGTTAATTCTTGTTTCTCAGGTGTGATTACTATACTTGTATCATCAGCGAAGAGAACTAACTTTGCCTCTTCATGAATATAGAATGGCAAGTCATTAATATATAATAAGAACAACAAAGGACCCAAGACTGACCCTTGTGGAACCCCATTCTTGATAGTTCCCCAGTTTGAGGAATGTGCTGATCTTTGCATGTTACGAGAACTACTTATTTCAACTTTCTGCACTCTTCCAGTTAGGTACGAATTAAACCATTTGTGCACTGTCCCACTCATGCCACAATACTTGAGCTTGTCTAGCAGAATTTCATGATTTACACAATCAAAAGCCTTTGAGAGATCACAAAAAATCCCAATGGGTGGTGTTCGGTTATTCAGATCATTCAAAATTTGACTGGTGAAAGCATATATGGCAATTTCTGTTGAAAAACCTTTCTGGAAACCAAACTGACATTTTGTTAGTACTTCATTTTTACAGATATGTGAAGCTACTCTTGAATACATTACTTTCTCAAAAATTTTGGATAAAGCTGTTAGAAGGGAGATTGGACGGTAATTGTTGACATCAGATCTATCCGCGCCTCACCACCCGCCATGGCCAACGAAGGCATGGCTACACCAATCGCCTCGCTATCTGCGGCGCTCGAACAGGTCTGACTCCTCGCTGCGAAGAGTTTCCGAGGCACTGATGTGGGCTGTCAAAACAGCACAGCCGTCTACACAAAGGGCGGCGCCATAAGATCACTCCTGACGCAGTCCACATTAGGAGTCTCGATACCAGGCTAGCCATGGCCTACAATACGCTGTCGGCACCGTTGCCAGCCGCAGACGGCACAGGAAACCTGAAGTGGGAAGCAAGAAAACAAAGAAAAAAGTGAAAGTACATAAAAATGCGTGTTGCAGACTCTGGAGGTGAAGCACCATGCGCCAGTACTCTAAAACAGCCCGGGCGTGAAAAGAAACGCCGCATGAACATCACAGCACTAATTACTGTTTACAGGTACGCTAATAACGAATTTCCTATTACTTCCTTGCAGCGACGTAGCAGGAAAGGAGATTGGTGACTAAATCTTAACATAAGCGTTAGCTTTGTTCCTCTTCCATTCAAGAGGATTTACTGAACTTTTATGGTGTTTCTCTTTTGGAACTGATTGCACACGTGTTCCATCATTAACCCCCATGATTATAGAGGATATGATAAAGTACTCTTGATATTTTATCAAACAAATACATCATAAACGTTCTGCTTGCACTCACAAACAAGCCAAGAAAAAGGCGCTAGTATTGCTAGGCAACAGTCGCCATGCTACTGCTTTTCGTTTCACGGTAGTGTGCAGTAGCAATAACTTGACGGAACTGCCACACATAGGCTCGAAAGTAACACTCATGAACTAGTAATTTCGGAATGCAGACAGAATACATAATGTGTACAAAGCAAGTTTTGCGTCTTTAAACCTTCTTTGATAATGGCGCTTCTAAGGATTCACCTAGTTCTGCTGGTATATCAAGCAGCTTATTGGTTTGGTAACCAGGGCACATGGGCTGCTGGAGTGGAATGCTGACCTCATTTGAGGATGCAAAAATTTATTTTTAACCACGTTACCAGAGCACTGGTAACAACGCAATGATTAATTAGAATTTACAAATTGCAGTGATCTGCAACGATTATTCAATTGTATAAAAGCAATCAGAATAATTTAAAAAATTTTAAAAGAAAAACAGCCTCATCTCCCCAACTTTACATTAATAAAAAAAATACCTTACACAAATATAATTTAACACTACTGCAGATCTGAGCTCACTAGTTTTAAATTAAGTCAGTTATCAGGCCCTGTGAATATGAAAAATAAGTTTGTAAAAGCTGTTAGGTTTCAAAAATATTCAGATAGCAAGATCTCATAAATACGTAAATTAACTGCAAAACATTCGCAATATGATGTTATGATAGCCTGAAAGATCTACACAGCGATCAGCACATGCTCGACGATTGGCGTTCACATCGGCCGCGCGTCTGAATTCCGTGCTCGAGACCTCGAGTGACAACAACAGGCAGGAGGGCCTGCGCACACCAACAACGGCTTCTAGAACACAAAAACTCAGTGTTAATACACAGTTCACTAAAATACTAAAACCAACAGCCAAACACTAGGTAGCGCCAAATGCAGGAAGAGAGTTTAAACGTTGTAGAGTGACAACCGCAGTTACTATTAAAGCAATAGTTCATCAAACAATCTCCAATGACGTGAAATTTCACTTAATAAATTTATAAACCACAACTAGCTCAAGGTGATAAAGACCAGACGATCCGCATACAACCTTAAATATCAAAGCACAGTTTGACGGCGAAAAATTGGTACTTTTATAGTTGCCAACAAGGAAGAAGTTTGCTATTCCAATTTAAATTAGCAGCTGAAGTTTTATATAGAGAATAAACTTTCATTAATACAGTTGACCACTCAACATATTAACATTAATAATAATTAAAAAAATGGAATCCCGAATATCGGCCACACTTGTAATTCAAGATAAAGGCAACGGAACCAGGGAACAGCGCAGTTGTATGGGCTTGCAATACCAAGTATCCCGGACACACGCCCAAGTGGTTTAAGGAATGACCAGCGAAAATCAAAGTGGCTACACAGATCAAAAATGGTTCAAATGGCTCTGAGCACTATGCGGCTTAACTTCTGAGGTCATCAGTCGCCTAGACCTTAGAACTAATTAAACCTAACTAACCTAAGGACATCACACACATCCATGCCCGAGGCAGGATTCGAACCTGCGACCGTAGCGGGTGCTCGGCTCCAGACTGAAGCGCCTAGAACCGCACGGCCACTCCGGCCGGCCTACACGGATCAATCACATCCAAAAGTTCCATCACAAAATGATTCAGCATTAAAATTAGTCCAGGAGCTCGCTGTTAACATGAACGCCAGGGTGAACTCCCGCGCTCTCGTCAGGATTCGAGATGGACACAACTCTTAAACAGAGGCTACGTTGACCGGTGGCTGCTTCCGCACTCCAGTTCCACTCGCCGCCAGGCCCAGGCGCCGGAATGTCAACACTGTGCGTCCTAGCAGTACACAAAGCGCCAACTGACCACTCACGATGATCCGTGCGCTGTCTTCCCTCTGTCACTGCCGCCGACCGAGTCGATTTCCCCCCAAAGGGGACGGGCTGGCAGCAGCGTAGTATACCGCTCCTCAGCCTAGAAACTTTGTTTTAACAAGATTAAGAGAATAAATAATAAAAAAGGCGATAAAACTGGAGACTTAAATAGTAACATGGCGAAAAAATCGTGGAACTTAAAACATAGAACAAATGGAATGATGATGCTAATAAAATACATACGAAGCAGACAGGTAAAAAAATAGACAGACAATTAAAAACACACGGCGACAGTCTGGTTTCTGTTCGCAAAGGATATAAAATGCACACACAACGACAGCATGGTTTCTGTTCGCAACACTAGAAAGACGAACAACACTGAACATTCACTGGAACACTGCACTAAAAAGTTGGCAAATGTGAGATAGCACAGCCGAGAGCACGTGTGGGGAAACTGGACAGATGATGGGAAAATAAAAAAGGGGGGGAAGGAGAGAAAAAGCGGAGGGGGGGAGGGGGGAAAGGAGCCAATGGAGGATGAGGACCCATAAGAGGGGTGGGGGGTGCTGGGCAAACGTGACAGGGAGTGGGGAAGGCAGAGGAGGGGAATACAAAAGCACTCGGCAGGGTAGGGGGGAGAAGGGAGGTAGGGAGAGGTTTGCCAGAGAGAAAACAGGATGGAAAGGGGGGCAGAGGGATCCCAGGGAATGGACGGATGAAAGGAGGGGGAGGGGGTGAGGATCAGAGTTGATAGGAGGGATAGGAGAGAGGGCATCATCCGCGAGGGGGTGTTGATGGAAGCCACCTAGGGAAAGGAGTTGAAGGGCGTAGAGATGGAGGGTAGGGGGCCCTCGCTAGCTGCGGCTGCCCTAAATAGAGGGCGCTAGACAACCAGCACGCCGCAAAGCGCGTAACTTCGACAGAGAAGCTAACCTCCCAGGAGCATCGCAGGAAGTTACGGCTCAGTATTCATTCAGTTTTGCTTGGCAACCAGCAATGGATACTCCGACTTTTGCACCCGTAGCCTATTTTGCAAGTACATTTCAGGGCAGACATAAGTCGCTTTTCTCGCGTTTTAAGGGTGTAATGGATAGACGACAGCAGAGAGAGAAAAATGGTCACAAAAACTCAATTTCGAGAAAGAGTTTGCTCTTGGGCGCCTCATTTTGGGGACAGAAAAACATTTAATTAAATTATGTAACTATAATTATGAGTATTGTTTCTCAGTTTTTCGTTAACGCAATCTATTCCTGTTTATATGGATCCCTTGCGAGTACATATGGCATCGTTCACCTTTATAGATCTCCATTTTCATATGTAATTTTCTTAGCAAATTGAACTTTATCGAAAAAGTCATTCTCTGTGAGAAGTTTGGTTCTGTAAATGTGCAGATTTAGTCGATACACATCACACGATGGCGCATTGCGCAATGTTCCTCCGAAACGATGATATTGCAGTGCGGAAATTTCCTGGTGATGCTGGATTATGTCAATTTCCTGTTTGACGTAATTAGTGCTTTAGATAACGAACTACTCTCGAGGCCACTGCATCGTAAAACACAAAGTCGGCACGAATCGCAACCGTTAGCAGTCGGTTCATTCCAAAGGGATACAGCAGATAGCGCTCAGCTCACATCTGACCTTAACAGACTCTGCCCCTTTGACTTACTCTCGTTGCCTTGTTACGCTAAACGTCTTCGTTTTGCAAGTGGACTCTTTATTTCGGGTAACGCTCGTTTCACAATTCCCGCAATTGTGGAGTCATTTTAACCTCACGCGCAATATCGTCAACCGTAGGATCGGTTATCGATTTTCGTTAGCATTCGATAACGGCTTCTCACATGATATCATGCGCATACCGGAGATTTACAAAAAATACGTCATTCTTGGAATGATTTATTATAATTGAAACTACCTCTTCAATTACTTTTTATTAAACACTGACCTTCAGAATTTTCCCTGACAAAGACAACTCAGACTTAACCTATTCATTTATTACGCACAATATACAACCTCAACTCAATCTGACTGCTATACATTGGCAACATGACTTCCAATAATTAACACGAAAGAATGGTCCCGAATTGCAAAAAATCCTAAAAATAATACAAATCCAAAAGATATGAAATTAAAGAAATATGAAACTACCTCCAGCTCTGTTAATTGGCTTAACTCATTTCAGTCACGAATCCCAGCAGTGGAAACCCCATTCTTTTTGATAAGTCACTTACCTCACAGAAAATCTTCATAACACGAGCTACAGCAATTACAGAAAGTAGCAACTACAGCTAGCTAAATAAATAGATTCTAATTACTATAGACTCTAACTATTAGAAGGCATATAGTAAACGAAAGAACGATTTTGTTAAAATGGTTCAAATGGCTCTGAGCACAGTGGGACTTAACGTCTGAGGTCATCAGTCCCCTTGAACTTAGAACTACTTAAACGTAACTAATCTAATGACATCACACACATCCATGCCCGAGGCAGGATTCGAACCTGCGACCGTAGCGGTCGCGTGGTTCCAGACTGAGCGTCTAGAACCGCTCGGCCACCACGGCGGACAAAGATTTTGTTGAAGAACAAACAATGTATTTAGAAAATTTTATCTTATTCACGTCACAGTCACAGTTCCAAAAACTGTACAGTGGTCAATAATTCCACTGCCCAAACATTATCAACCAAACATCCATCATCATAAGTTACCTTGTGTATTTTCTTATAAACACATCATTTCATCTCACTTTACATTGCGTGTCCTACCAACACATAGTCTCCACTAAGAACATTATGTCCATATACTTCCCTGTCCACTCGCTAATTGGTAAACCGTTCAGCCGGCCGCGGTGGTCTAGCGGTTCAGGGGCTCAATCCGGAACTGCGGGACTGCTACGGTCGCAGGTTCGAATCCTGCCTCGGGCATGGATGTGTGTGATGTCCTTAGGTTAGTTAGGTTTAAGTAGTTCTAAGTTCTAGGGGACTGATGACCACAGATGTTAAGTCCCGTAGTGCTCAGAGCCATTTGAACCATTTAAACCGTTCAAAAGAATCTCTTGCTGATGGTACAGAGCGCTGTCAGCGATATTAAAACAGTCTATAGCGCTGCCAACGTACGAACAGACTACTTACATAATTATTGCTATAATAAAATGTCGCGTAATGATTTACCGACCATTAATACCCTCGTGTAGGAGTGCTCTCTAAGAAGTGAGTTATTATCGCCAATAATTTACAGATTAAGAATGTAACACACTTATTTTATGATTTATAGTATGCCGTTTCAATGTAATCGAGCACTGAAAATTTATCACAGACAGATCACCATTATCATTAAAGCTCACTTAATAACGCATCAGCGTTAGAAGCCTTTAAAAGAGAATATGATAAACAAGACCAGAGTTGAAGGTCACGACGTTAAGTGTTTGCGTAGTGAATAATGTCGTGGTTTCTGGAGTCGAAAGTTGTTGGTTCGCATCCCGTTACAAGCAGTTTTTCTTTTTCATGTTAGCGTCCTTAACACATTCTGTTACTTCCGTATGAACTAATAGAAATATGTTCTGCAATACTGGATGTTATTTACATTCTGTCTGGTCTGAGAACGGAAGATGAAGTGAATATTTAGCGATTTCCAAGTATGTGGTTAGGCAGGAACCTAAGGGAACAGCTTAAATTGCTTCGACTTCATATTCTTCCTTCTCAAAAATATTTGTCTCTTAATTTCCGAATATATGCCTCCTTTCGAGTGTGTGGTTAGGCAGGAACCTAAGAGGACAGCTTCAATTACTGCGAGTAAATCGAGGTGCAATAATATTCATGTTCTTCCTTGCCATAAAGTCGATAGCCGACCATGCGGTCGTCGATATTGCGCGTGACGACAAAATGGCGTCACGATTGCGAGAATCATAGTGAAAAGAGCACTACCCCTTTATTTCACTCCCAGAACATAAGCTCTCAGAGATCAAAAGATTGTTTGAATGCGCAGTGTCTGTTCCTTCGAAACAACAGACACTACGCAGATAGAGCAGCCGTGACCCTGTACAGTAAATCTAAACTGAAGGGGGATGGCTGCATCTGATAACAGTGATCCCCCTTCAATTTACTGTAAAAAAAAGAGTGGCGTTTTTATTTATTCACATAGTACAAATGACCTTCTGTGAAAGAGGAAAGCGCTCACTGTATCAAAGAACACACCAAATGTCAACTCTCCGTGTGGGGGTACTGACAAAGGCGAACAAATGCGAAACAAAAGCGTCCAGTTTTCACTAACGTTCGTGTGACACATAACATACGTCATACACTTCTGGGGTTACTAACGCGGGTCACATTTCTGGATTTCGTATATTTCAGTCATGTCATTCTCAATGGAGAGAAGTCTTTCGAAGTACGAGTGATTTCAGGTGTGTCGTAGGGGACTGTCGTAGGACCATTGCTATTCACAATATATATAAATGACCTTGTGGATAACATCGGAAGTTCACTGAGGATATTTGCGGATGATGCTGTAGTATATCGAGAGGTTGTAACAACGGAAAATTGTACTGAAATGCAGGAGGATCTGCAACGAATTGACGCATGGTGCAGGGAATGGCAATTGAATCTCAATGTAGACAAGTGTAATATGCTGCGAATACATAAAAAGAAAGATCCTTTATCATTTAGCTAAAGTATAGCAGGTCAGCAACTGGAAGCAGTAAATTCCGTAAATTATCTGGGAGTGGCATTAGGAGTTATTTAAAATGGACTGACCATATAAAATTAATCGTCGGTAAAGCAGATGCCAGACGAAGATTCATTGGAAGAATCTTAAGGAAATGCAGTGCGAAAACAAAGGATGTAGGTTACAGTACACTTGTTCGCCCCCTGCCCCCTGCTTGTATACTGCTAACCGGTGTGGAATTCGTAGCAGACAGGGTTGATAAAAGGGATAGAGAAGATCAAACGAAGAGCAGAGCGCTTCGTTACAGGATAATTTAGTAATCGCAAAAGCGTTACGGAGGTGACAGATAAACTCCAGTGGAAGACTCTGTAAGAGAGACACTCAGTAGCTCGGTAAGGGCTTTTGTTGAAGTTTTGAGAACATACCTTCACCGAGGAGTCGAGCAGTATATTGCCCCCTCCTACGTATATCTCGCGAAGAGACCAGGAGGATAAAATCAGAGAGATTAGAGCCCACACAGAGGCATACCGACAATCCTTCTTTCCACGAACAATACGAGACTGGAATAGAAAGGAGAACCGGTAGAGGTACTCAAGGTACCCTCCACCACAACCGTCAGATGGCTTGCGAAGTATGGATGTAGATGTAGAAGTAGATTATAATCTAAGTGTGCAAATTTCACTATCCACATGTATTGAATAGTAAGAATTCGCAGTACCACAAAAAAAATACTTACGGTATCACATTGAAAACTATATCGTTAATATTGGCAGCAGACGTAAGTAAATATTCCTGTTTTAGTGCACAAACTGCTAACCTGCAATTGCACAAATATGTTTTGCTGAGCAAGTGGCACAAACAAATTTCAGTTATCACCACAAAATTAGGACATGGATCCTCTTATCTTATGCATGAAACGTATTTGCAGTTGCGAATGTCGACAACCACCAACTGCATAATGGAATGACGTCAATGACGACCCGAAGTCAGATTTCCCGCTTATCGCGAGCGGTCGCCTTACCATTCGGCTATCCGAGCACGACTCACTGACGGACCCAAACTTCCATATGTCGTCAACACTGTCTCTACAACCTGTACTCATACGTCCATTATGTGCATTCTCGTACAGGAGAGACACTGTACTTGCTCGTTGTCGATGGATAAATACGATACTGCAGCGTCTGTGTTATTCCGAATTACGTTTAATGTGACCTCGGACATCGTAATTAGGAATAACACTGCGGGCTTTGAAATAACTACGCACCCTCAGACTCAGAGTTGCAAATATTAAAAGTTTTGGCTGCTTTCGTTGTCTAGGGGCTGGGATACGTAGTTGCCGCATTGCAGGCCAAATACGGCTGAGTCTACAATATACAATACTAATATACTCATGAATCGAATGGTCGTAGGTTCCTATTACTCGGCAATTGCGAATTATGAATCTAGCATATAAATTTATAAATGAAAGATTGCAATAAATAAAATCTTCAGGTACCATCTTAACGACATTAAATGATGAGTACGATAGTAGAAGTACTTTTGAGAATGCGGTATATTTCTGCAAAACACTTATTGGTGTCAATGGTCCAGCAATTAAATAAAATATAAGTTGAATAACAGGGAAACAATAGATTCCTACAGCACGTAATTACTTATGAACAACAACACAGCTCGCGAGATAATCACTTCTAAACGCACACTGCGTCTTCACTGTAGAAGCCACGGAAATCTCACAAGTGCACAAGTCGGCATTCCAAAGTATTTCTATCTGCCAGGACCACCCACAAACCGCTGCACACTCTCCAAGTCTTTCCCACGACCGTCCGTAGCGCCTTCACGTCCAGCACTTCCCGTGTCATGTGCCGTACCGTCCAGCACTGCCCTTTTCAGAACCCTCTCCGTTCTGTCCCAAAACCATGCTCTTCTCCCACTTTCTTCCAGACTCCCCATTCACGAGCGCTGTGATTGGCTAGAGCGCTCGCGCCATGTCTTCAAGCCAATGAACCCACACAAACATATTGAAAAACATGCGAAATACTGGATTTACATGTAAATAACTTGAAATTAAATAAATATTCCTACGGCTGGACCATAAACACGCTCTAACACATTACTAAACACCTAAACAAATTAAATAAACATATATCAAAGGAATATAACAAAAGGTAGGCCAGTACTCTATTGTCTCTGTGCTTTCTAAAACACAGTAAATATTTAACCAATTTCTTCATGAATAATATACATCGGATATAAACAAAGACATAGACGAGTAAATATATTTATAAGCATGCTGCTACCGTTTTTTGTCGCTGTGGAGTTCTTATGGCCTGACGCGATTACTAGTAATCGGTCACTTTGACCTCCAATAACTCATGTACTATTCAAGTTACATGCCTGTAGTTCATACTAATTTAGGTTTACACTAATAGATTTCTAAAGACACGTCGAGCGACGAAATCGGATGAAGCGTTTTTAAATTTTGGAAATTCGTTGATGGGTATTACTTGTATAATTTACCGTCAGATACTAAACAGCAAAGGACTTGGAAGAGCAGTTGAACGGAACGGACAGTGTCTTGAAAGGAGGATATAAGCTGAACATCAACAAAAGCAAAACGAGGATAATGGAATGTAGTCGTATTAAATCGGGTGATGCTGAGGGAATTACATTAGGAAATGAGACACTTAAAGTGGTAAAGGAGTTTTGCTATTTGGGGAGCAAAATAACTGATGATGGTCGAAGTAGAGAGGATATAAAATGTAGACTGGCAATGGCAAGGAAAGCATTTCTGAAGAAGAGAAATTTGTTAACATCGAGTATAGATTTAAGTGTCAGGAAGTCGTTTCTGAAAGTATTTGTATGGAGTGTAGCCATGTATGGAAGTGAAATATGGACGATAACTAGTTTAGACAAGAAGAGAATAGAAACTTTTGAAATGTGGTGCTACAGAAGAATGCTGAAGACTAGATGGGTAGATCACATAACTAATGAGGAGGTTTTGAACAGAATTGGGGAGGAGTTCGTGGCACAACTTGACAAGAAGAATGGACCGGTTGGTAGGACATGTTCTGAGGCATGAAGGGATCACAAATTTAGCATTGGAGGGCAACGTGGAGGGAAAAAATCGTATAGGGAGACCAAGAGATGAATACAGCAAGCAGATTCAGAAGGATGTAGGTTGCAGTAAGTACTGGGAGATGAAGAAGCTTGCACAGGATAGAGTAGCATGGAGAGCTGCATCAGACCAGTCTCAGGACTGAAGACAACAACAACAACAACAACTAAACTTTAAACTAATAAAGATATTGAAAATCTGATTACACCATCAGAATCGTCGTGCAAATGATAGTAATGTACATGTTTATTTTTGAGGTGTCATGATACATCTGGCAACTATTAATTTCTATACGAACTGTGAAATGTCTGCCATTAAGGTTTCACAAAGTCCGCTATATTTGGCCCTCCTAGGGCACAGCGTCACCAAGGAATCCCCAGCCACGTGTTCGATGGACCACGCGCTGGGGCTACCCTCTCGTCCGGCTAACGTTCGGCACCATGTGTTTGCTGCCGGGCCCCGGTTGGCCGTGCGTTCCGTGCGGCCACTGCTTCCTCCAAACTTCCAAACTTCTATTTTCAGGGCGCGACGATTCGACCGTTACCTCACAACACAGGCGCTGCAATATCGTACTTTTTTATCTCAGTGTTTGAATTTCACCCAGTGTCGCTATCAGCAGTTCTTGTCTTCTTATACGAGCTTATAGTCAGAAATGGTAGTTGGCATGTATCTGTCAGAAATAAAATTCCAGACAATGTACCAAACATCTAAAGACTGAAGTGGACTCTCTCTGTGCGTAAGTTAGAAATCCACATTATAATCGTCTAGACAAGTGGTACGTCCTTTGAAGCGGATACTGCTATCGTACTTTACAACTCAGGTGCAAGATTGTCGGAGCCAAGTGTTAGGAACTGGCATCGCCATCTTTTCTCGGAACAGTAGCAAATGCTCCCTACTCTTCAGCTTTTCCAGTGGTCCGAATCATTTGTTAAATTGTCCCCAGTTGCACATAAAAACTGCACGTAAAAATATCTCTGTCATATCTCGGTTATTAATTCAGAGGAGTCTATGAGTTGTAAGTAATAATGTGCAACAGAGCAGTTCATAAAATAGGTGGCATAATATTCGCGATAGATGCAGGATCTGTTGAGGACTACTACAGGTCACCGATTCATTCACGTTTCGAATACGAGGGGTGGACATGAGAAGGATGTCAAGTTCTGGAATCAGCCTGAGAGAGTTGCAGGGCACGAAGAACCCCATGTGGTGACGACGTCCTTTCGTGGACTCCATGAGTGACCCGATACGTAACAGTACGCATAAAGTGGTCAGAGTGTCACGAATATGATACGCTAGTTAGGGTGTCAATCATTAAAATAAAGACATTTTTCGTTAGGGCGGGATATTTTCACGAAATTTCGAACACCAATGTGAAAATATTCTGTTGACGCCCACCTGCATGGGGAAAAATTATCGCAATAAAATAAGAGTAGTCACAGTTCGAGAACGGTATGATGGAGAAATAGCGCGGAGGTGATTCTGTGAAGCCTTTGCCAGTCACTTACGTCTGAATTGGAGAGTAATCATATAGCTGCACAAGGCAATGACTTTTTAACGTATCACACCACTGCAGCTAAGTACAGAAAAGCGGTGATTGTACAGAAAAGAATATATACGATATGCATTGACAGACAGAGCATCTGGGAACCAGCAGAATGTCTCGCAGAGAACCAGAGCACGAGACTATGCTTCGGTAAAGCGAGCGTACATGGGCTGATGCTCTGTCCCAGATGGTAGTTTTTATTTAGAACTAGGTTAACTCGAGATTTTTATACGATGTACATCACTTGCTAAGTGGCGCAGCCACAGCTCTAGAAATCTATTCGAATAATAAATAACCGTAACGGATACCTTGAGGAGATTTATTGATTACCTATTCTTTCTTAACTATTTTCGTGACCATAAAATCATATCCTCAGGTGTCAAACGACTGACCTACAGAAGAGGCAAACGAAAGACCACGGACTTTTTCTGGACATGTCTAAGAAAGGTCCGTGGTCTTTCTTTTCTTATTTACATGTATAAAACGATCTGTGGTCTTTTTTCGTTTTTACAGTTTAATTAAAATTTTGTCATATAGTTTAACCTATGTAGGTTGGAACGCACCTGCAACAAAAGAATGCCTATGTTCGTTTGTGAAAATGGACTCCATAAGCAACCTTAGCTATTAGTAATCGGAATCTAGCCTGCATAGTACTGTGTGCGTGTTGTATGAGTGTCAATTTCACTGTCATTTAAGCGCTCAACAGATCGTTACATGAGAAATTTAAAACTTATATTTGGATAAGATATCTGACTGCGTATTTGAATATGAATTTACAAGTGATACAGAATCTGGGTTGTGCAACGGAATTTACTGGATAGACTACGTGACATACTTTGGTGTGTCAGTGTCTCTCTTTTGGCCCTAAATTTTGCACTCACCTCTTTAGATGACTGCCTTTTTCTAACTGGTTTACACCAATTCGCAGCAACATGCAGCAGCAGCGGCTAAAGCTTGTTGTTGCTAAGAATGAATTTAATAAAAAGCATATCACTGTATCCATAGACGTTCAAAGTGAAAAATCTTAAGAAATTTCGGGCTCCATAAAAAATTAATCAGATTGATAGAACTCACCTTAACTAACACTGTATGAAAAGTCAAGTTCAGGGGGGAACGCTCTGAGCCATTCATCATAAAAACAGGTTTAATACAAGGAGATTGCTTGGCACCCCTGCTGTTCAACTGTGCTTTAGAATATATAATGAGGGAATGGTACAAGACTAACCCAAAGAACATCCAAATATGAAGAGCCAAAGACAACGTAAGTTTAAATTCTCTAGGATTTGCTGATGACCTCGCTCTCTTGTCCAACAGTATTCAGGAAACCAAACAACAAGTTATCTCACTACAGGAAATAGCACAGAAAATTGGTCTTGGAATATCCTTTGAAAAAACATTCACCATGTTAACTGACCCACCACTCATAAACAAAATTGCCATAGGAAATCAAGAAATCAAAATTGCAGATAAATTTAAATGTCTGGGAGAGATCATAACATATAACCTCAATGAAAAGCCAACATGGCATAACAGAATAATCAAATTGACTAGAGCACAATATATCACCAAGAACACCTAAAACAAAAAGAGCCTGTCAATAGTAACAAAATTAAAACACTACCAAACAGCCACTCAACCAGAAATAACATACGCAAGTGAAACCACCTTCAAAACAACTAACACTGCACAAATAGACAAAATACTCAAAATAGAGAGAAGGATCATCAGAATGTGCGTCAACAAATCATACCAGAAAGAAGGACACTGGAGAGTGCTACAAATGAAACAGTCTACAGGGAAATAGAACCGGTAATGAGTACAATCAGGAAGAAACGCATTTAATTTTTCAGAGATATAACCAGAACACCAGAGAACAGGATCATCATGAGAATAATAAAAACATTGTGGAATAGTAAGTGCAACATTAAGTGGATTACATAAATCAAGGAAGATATGGATGAGCTACAGATTACATTGGAAAGCCTAAGAATCAAAACTGAGAAAACCAGGAAACTCACAGACAAACAAATCAGACTGCAAACGAGAATCAACAAACAGACAATAGGAAGGGTGATTTCTGATGAAGAAAGAAGGATGAGATCCGAGAGAATGAGGAAGTACTGGGCTGACAGGAAACTGAAAAATTCTTTGTATAAAGTTGGCTAGAGTGGTCCAATGAAGGCCATAAATGTAAATAATAAATAATAATAAGAAAATGGAGTTTACTTGGGTCGTGTTAGCTACTAAACAACTTGTAAGAAGGGACTTCATAAATTAAATCTATTTAAAAACTTCAGAAATCATCATGACCAATAATAGTTTGATAAGTATTATAATGGCGCAATGCCTGACAGTGACCTTATAAGTATCAACAACGGCTGAGTGCCAGATTAACAAATTATTTCAGTTTCAAAGTTACAATAACATTTAATAGCCACAGCACATTTATGAATTAGATGTAGAGAACAATAATTATTATTTGGAGGATAAGGAGGCTTCTTTAACTGACAAGCAAAACATGGGATTACTGCAAACTCGGACTAACAATCACGAGCCTAAACCAGCAATTGCACTTTACGCTATGCTTGGGAATTTTACTTTGAATTCCATCTTCAAGCGTAGGTAAGTCATCTAAATCTCTCTTGGCCATATGAAAGAAATCAGGCCTTGAGTGTGGTAAGATCAGCCATCACCGACGTGAGGGCAGCGTGACACGTCTTCTATCTCCGAGCTCTCGACCAACACTACTGAAACTTTACTCTCACAAACAGACCTTGTCTCACAACAATGCTTAGAATCGTGCTCTCATATTTCGTGCTCACAATGTTACTGTCGATATCTCAGTGCTTATTTATTTCCATGGAGAATCGCAGAATCTTGCACAATGCAAAGAATAGCCTCAATTTGGCTATATTGTTTTCGATACTCAGTGTAATATTTAATCAATGTAATGGAGAGTTCTAACACACTCCTTACAAGTTTTACTAAAGGTCTCTTCCGCATCTTCTTTAGGTCACTTGTTTGGCACCTGAGGATGTAACCTTATAGTAGTTGTGAACCAATAGGAAATCAATAAATCTTCTCACAGCAGCTGTTGCAATAATTTATTATTCAAATGAATTTTATGGGATACTAAGTTTTTCTATGCTAAAATTTATTTTGTAGGGTAATTAATGTAATTGAACACGTCTTTTCCTCATCTGTATGATTGTGGTATCAATTGCACGGTTGGATTTTGCTTGTAGATGACAAATCATTGATGTGATAGCAAAATAAATGAAAAAGTTCCTGTTGAAAAGTCGCAGAAAATAGTCTGAATTAAGGTTCAGAAGGCGTTGTATCAGCACATCAATATGTTTTTCAGATACATGTTCGAAGATTCGCGTTTTCATTGTTGCAGTCGATTTACACAAACTCATAAACATCGAAAACATCGATGATGTGAAATCCTACTCGCACTTTTCTCACGTGATCAAGGCAGCCAGGTATGTCAAGTCTTTCCCAATTTCGATCACTCCTACCCTTATTTTCAAAAGTACCATCATATGGGGTATTAAGTGAAATTTATGTAGGGAGTAATTTTGGTAGGGAGGACACACCATGTTATCTTGGATGAAGAACCATCGTCAGATGTAGAAGCATCTTCAAGTGTGCCCCAGGGAAGTGTGTAGGGACCCTTGCTGTTCATGTTGAATATTAATGACCTTGCAGAAAAAAATTTGCATTGAAATCAGGCTTTTTGTAGATGATGCAGTGATCAATAATGAAGTACTATCTCAAAGAAGCTGCATAAATACTCAGTCAGATCTTCATAAGACTTCAAAGTGGCGCAGAGATTGGCAACGTACCATAAATGTGCAGAAATGTAAAATGGTGCACTTCACGAAACGAAAATATGTAGTATCCTATGGCTTCAATATCAGTGAGTTACTGTTGGAACTGGCCAACTCATACATATACCTGGGTGTAATACTTTGTAGAGATTTGAAATGGAGTGATCACATAGGTTCAGTCGTGGATAAAGCAGGTGGTAAACTTCGGCTTATTGGTAGAACTGAAACGTCCCCTTTTGAAAAATTATATACGTGACTGGGCTTAAACTGACACACAATACTTTTAGCGCAACGCAATCTGACTTTCAAAAATCCCTACAAAAGAATGGCCCTGACTAACATTAACCTATGCCTTTCACAAATCACTTACCTCACAAAAATCTTCGTTACTCGAACTACTGCAATACAGCGAGCGCCACTACTGCCAGCTAAATAAAAGATGCAAACTACTGAAGGCACTAACTACTAATAGGCATAGTTAGCAAATGAAAGATTTTAATAGAGAACAAACAATGTAGTTACCTTAGTAGTGTTGAAAAATCATAATATACATAGCAGTTCATGACATCCAATCTTACAAATTTCAAAACTCCGCCATCTCTCTCCCCACATCCACCACTGCTGGCGGCTCACCTCCAACTGCGCAACGCTACGCGCTGTTCACATCCAGCTGCCCAAAACTACAATGGCAGGCAACAATGCAAACTAGCCACAGACTGCACACAGCACAGCCAGTGATTTTCATACAGAGCGCTACGTAACGTTACCAATAAGAAAACAAAAACAGCCTACTTACATAGCCCCCATGCTCCCCACAAAAAATTTTACAAATTGTTTTGGGCAGTGGCCAATAATGATTTGATAAAATTTTTCATAATTACAATAACAAAGATAACAAATGCACCCACTTATTGATACAATGTTGGTCAAAATCTAAAATTTTCTCACAGTCCATAAAGACAGTCCTGATCATTCATCACAGTAACATTGCAGTGTTTTTCTCAAAGTCTGAGCAGTAAAAGAAAATGCGCACAGAAGTAGTGGATTTCCATGCAATCTTGAAGAAGTAGTGTTGTCCTTCCAACAGAAAGACAGTGCTGACTCTTGACATGCAGACAGGTATTGGTCCACAACAGAGCAAACCCACAGCAGAGCCAGTCGAAATTTTGAAGACTATTGGTAGGTAGGTCGTCACAGAGCAGACCCACTGTATTCCTGGTAGAGATTACGGTATTGGTGGGCCACCAAAGGTGAAGACCCACTGCAGTCCTTCTAGAAATAATGGTATTGATGGATCATCAAAGGTGTAGACCCACTGTAGTCCTTGTAGAGATGGCCAGCAGCCATCTGCTGCGACTGTGCAGGTGCACAATCACTGTCGAAGAGTCTTGCAGACAATATAGCAAGTCCATAACCACCACTTGTGCACTCACAAAGTTTTTGGAATTGTCCTCTGAACCAGCAATGCTGTTATCCAGTCCCTTGCTGAATTATTAACACACGTGCAAACACTATCAGCCCCTACTTCTCACATATTGTCCATAAACTATGACCAACAGAAATGTGTGCAGTGAAATGTAACTTACAAATTACTTAATTTGATGAATTGGTGTCAATTACAATTTTATAACATAAGAATACATTTACAAAGGTACAAAATACATCATTAAAGAACATAATAGTACAGATAACATTTGTAGTAAAACAGGCTTTACAAAAGGATAGAAATAAACATGCACAGCAGTGTTGCAAGAATTATGACATAAGTACATACATAAAGATCAGAATAACTTTTGAAACATCAACTTCACATATGAGCAACAAAACAGAACAGATAAATAATGTCTAAACATCTTTACAAAGTAAATAACATAGTATTAGAAAAATTCTACAACGTAACTCATATCAGCTAAACACATAAAGACAGGAAAAACACAAATATACAAGAGTACACAAACACATAGCAGAATAACACAAGAGGAAAGGGTAGCGTTTGTTTTCAGTGTAACATTTGGTACTGCAGTCCAACCTAAAACTTCATTCCATAGATCTTTCGTCTTATTTCAAATTTGTTTCCACCAAAACAAATCCTATCCAAGCATGATTTCTGTATTTATATGTTCACATATTTCTTAACTCATTATTTATTTTCCATTATCTTACATTATTTATTTCCAAGAAAATCCTACCTAAACTTGCTGTCTCTAAAACCTACTTTTTTGTTCATATCCTCTTTCAAAATACTTTGTTGGGTAAACCATATTCTTATAGCTTCTCAATGAATTTCTTCCAATTCATCACAACTCGTTCTCTTATACAGCCTACCCCATTTTAAGCTAACTAAAATCTACCGAGCTCAGATGCTAAACTAAGGAACGAGGCAATGCAGCAGCACAAAACAATTAACACAAACAGCAATGACAAAAAAATTCAAATTGGCAAAGTAAGCAACAATATTACAACTAATGTAAGGCAATGAGCAGCAAACAAGAAAAAAAATCAGTAGTAAACTGGCTTAGCAGAGTAACACAAAGTCAAATTCAGTAACACTATGCCTGGCAAACAGCAGCAGCAAATGAAATAACTTATATCTAAACATGACATAGCTCAAGCAGAAAAAAATATTACACTAAAGACAACAATGCAGACAAGGGAAATGTATATTCACATCTTAATGTCTATGTAATTAAAGTGGTGCACCACAAGAAGTTATTCTACCACAAAAATTACCAAGTAGTTGAAAAGAAAATTCCATATGCAATTCCTGTGAAGGGAAATGTCTTTTTATGCTCCTTCGTTTTTTTTTGAATAGATCATAAAATTATTTACTGGATCTGTAGGCATAAAATATTTATAGTAGTACATCTATTAAATTTAATTTTAACCAATGCTGCAGTGCAGCTAGAAACTAGATAGTAAACAAAATGAGTAAATAAATACATAAAGCAAGCCATATGGCATTTCTCTCAACTAGCAAGACAATAGCCGTGAAATGTTTTTCATCGTTTCATTAGGCATTTTAGTAAATATCATAAATTAAGAGCTCCACAGTATAACCATATGTTTTCAAGTTTGAGCGTGTCGTATTTGCGATGCTTTCTACAAAGGAATGTCAATAGCGAGGATAATGGCCTCCCTTTTTTTTCTACCTGTGCCTCTGAAAAGGCACACACTAATGGCTTTTTCTCCAGGTGTCTGACACAGCTGGGTGCCCACGACGCATTACATGCAGGTGGTCACTTAACTTTCTTACGGAAATATTTACGACAGCAGTTTCGGCTACAGTGACAGTCTCATATAAAAATACTTCACAGATCAAGAATTTGTGTTACAAATCTGTAGAAACAAAATCCTATTGATATAACAGAGTCCAAAAAAGTTTTCGTCGGCATTGTAATACATTCACGCATTTACATACATTTCATAACTCTTAAAATACGATTTTTGGTTTCCAACAACCTTTTTCACAAACCATAGTCCATAACCACTATTCATTATTCCTTACCTTATTCGTCGACACTTCTTCAATATTTCATCATAACAGATATGTAGCATACTCAAATAACTCATATAGCATCAGCTTATTGATCACAAACATACCGCAACAGCATAATACACATAGTCATCGTAATAATAACATCATAACAGATCAATTACATCTCAAAATCGTCGTAGCTTCCTCCAGTAATTTCAAAACCTAAAAAAATTCTCTGCTCATTTAAATAGTGTCATCTACCTCAAACGTACTATAAAAACCATGATCCCATCTCAAATATATCATTCAAAGCTCTCATAGTATCACAATGGTTTCAAAAAAATATGAACAATTCACAAATTACAGACAAAATACAATTTCATAAGTGTGAAATTATCCAACTGTGTAATTGCGTAAACATGTGTCACTGACATAAAAAAAATTTTGTTTCTCTGTTAAATAATCAGATAGCTGTGTAATTCTGTGTTAGAGAAATATGGTACCGATGTGTAAAGTTGTATAAGCAAATAACATATTAGCTAGGGCTCCTTGTGCTTGCCAAACACATGGTACACAAAGTAAACGTGTACCCCCCTGAGGATTAATGTAATTATATCCTCAGGTGTTACAGATTACAGCAATGGAATGAAATGTATCATTGTACTTCAAATATCTTAAAAAAATAAATGTTTTAAGTACAAAATTAATCACTCAAATACGTGTACTGTAGCACTAAACTGTGTGTCTTGTTGTAAGATAATCTCTGTGGAAGTGTCGTAGTTATTGTCCTCCGAAAGCTAAGTTCTGCAGAAGTCAATGTACTTACCTCATGATAAACAAAAGTGAAATGCTTTGTGTATAGATATCGTAGTTATTACGCTTATTGTTGTGATGAAGAAAGTACTGTACTGTAACGTATTGTTGTGCTACGGAAAAGGCTGTCTCATTGTAGCTATACCACAAAAGTTACTACTAAAACATGTTTTACTTTCCAGAATAAAACAGAAAACTGTGCAGATATAAAACAGAAACACTGCAAAAGCAGCATTGTAAATTGTCACTCATTAGTAGCCTCGTGATAAAATGGTGCAGGTGTCACATAAACTAACCACTATGTCATCTGGTGTCTCACTGAAAGTACTTTAAATCCAGAATGTATTTTCAAGTAAACCAAAATGTTGCATTAAAATCTCATTAGCAGTACCAGTATGTGTCCTAAGTATGTAAGCCTGATAGTTGTTACGTAATCGTGCAACTAACAAGCAAGAATGTACAAATACAACACTGTGTCGTCTGTTCACTATAACAACGCATTCGTAATATCTGTTTAAAAATGTTCCCTAGGTTCTAGACTGGATATTTAACTTCAAACATTGTTGCATGTTAACAGTTTCTTAAGTCTGACAAAGCATACTAGAAATGTGAAGTGAAAAGTTTTACGGCAAAGACAAAGTTAAAAAGCAGATTATCTTTCAATAAAAGGTTTTACATGTGAAATGTGGTGTAAACCTTTACTCTTCCTAGTACGCAGAGTTTCAACTTAAACGCAATTGTCATGTGGTATACGTCGGATTCTGTAAGGCCCATTGTAAACTAGAAAGAATTTGTGACTCAAGTGTTTCTTCATATGTGACAATGAATGAGCTTTAATGAGAACTTTCTGACCAATATATAATTTCTTTGCATTTGCTTTACCGTGTAGTTTTCTCCTTTTGTCTGCTGCAGATTTTATATTTTTAATAGCCAAATCAATTATCACTTTGTGTCGAAGTTTACGTGTATTTGGGAAAGGTACAAGCTCTCTGATTCTGTTCGGTGGTTCTTCCTTCTTTAGTACAAGAGTAGGTGGTAAAGCAGTGGAGTCGTGAGGCATTTCATTCAGCACGTTTTGAAATAAGTGTAAATATCTGTCCCAATGCTGATGCTTTCTGTGACAATAAAGTCTGCAAAGCTTATTGATTTCTTTCATAATCCGTTCAGACGGGTTACAATGTGGTGAGTACAATGAAATAAAAACAGGTTTGATTTTATGATTCCGAAGCATGCATGACCAAGCAGCAGATCTGAATTGCGGTCCGTTATCTGAAATGACTTTACTAACGTGTCCAACTTCACATAAGAAATTTTTAACAAAGGCGTTGGATACAGACCGTCCAGTGGCTTTACGTAACGGAGTGAAAGAAACAAATTTTGAAGTAAGTTCAACAGCGACTAGAACGTACGAAAATCCATTAGATGTTCTGACAAGCGATCCCAAGAGATCATCAGCAGCAAATTCTTTTAATTTAAAAGGAATAATAGGAAACAACAGAGCACGATGTGAGACAGTAGATGGTTTCGCCTTTTGACAGAGTTTACAAATAGACAAGACTCTTCGAATTCTCTTTTCCATATTGTTAAAATAATAAGTCGTTCGAAGAATACGATAACATTTTCGTGGACCAAAATGTGCGTAGCTGAAATGAATGTACCAAATGAGCTTATTGACAAAATCGTCTGGAATGCAAAGTACCCATAGCTTGTCATCAACAGTGCAGCGTTTGAAGAGTATGTTGTTTCTAACCAGGTAATAATGCCGAATCTGTGTGTGTGTCTTTTCATGCCATTTGCTCCTGATGTCTTTCCAAATCGGATCTTTATCTTGTTCATGAGCAATGTCCTTTAAAGATGTGGTGATGAAGTTTTCAAAGACGACTTTCTGAATGTAAAGAATACTGAAATTTTCCTCGAGGTTGCCTTCTGTGTTACTTTTCCCAAGCCCAGCCGGTGCGCGTGACACTGCGTCCGCAACAATGTTCTCCTTGCCGGGAATGTAGACTATTGTGAAGCGGAATTCTTGCAGAAACAATGCCCAACGTTTTAACCTGTCATGATTTAATTTTGAAGACATAAGAAATTGTAATGCACGATGATCACTGTATACTTTTACGTGCTTACCAGAAAGAAAGAAACGGAATTTGTTAAATGCCCAAACGATAGCTAAAGCTTCTAATTCAGTAACGGAATAATATTTTGCAGATTTTGTTAGCACTCGGCTAGCAAAAGCAATGGTTTTCTGGACAGTAGTGTCATTTTCTATGGCTTCTTGAAATAAATGGGCACCAAGACCGACTTTAGAAGAATCCGTGCTAAGGCAGAAATCTTGTGACAGATCTGGATGAGCTAGTATTGGCGCGTTAAGTAGCGATTCTTTCAAAGAATTGAATTCCAACTGTGCTTGTTCGTCCCAGTTCCAAATAGTATTTTTTCCAGTGAGAGAACAAAGTTTTGGTGTAACTAGAATTTGCATATTCAGAAAACGACAGTAAAAATTTACGAGACCTAGAAAACTGCGGACTTGTTTTTTTGTGGATGGAACTGGAATGGCTCTGATTGCTTCTAACTTTTCAGGACCTGGCTGAATACCTTCAGAAGAAATAATATGTCCCAAAAACTTCACCTTTGTCCTACCAAATTCAGACTTTTCCAAGTTAACTGTAATTCCAGATTCTGCAAAAATATGTAACACACTGTTGAGGATGCGATTGTGTTGTTCCCATGAGGCTTCTGCTATCAGAATATCGTCCACATATAAGGTGATGTGACGTTTTAAGAACTCAGGTAATATGGAATTTAGCAGTGGAATGAATGCTGCCTAAGAAATGCTCAAACCAAAAGGAAGTTTCCGAAACTGATAACAAACGCCGAAACAAAGGAAAGCTGTGTATTTTCTACATTCTGGATGAAATTCGCTCTGATAAAAGCTGGATCTGAGATCAATAGAAGACAACACTTTTACGCCATTAAAATTTTGAAGAAGTTCTTCCATCGTTTGCGGCCTGTCTGTTTCAGGAATGATGATAGTATTGATTTGTCTCGAATCTAAGACAAGTCTGATCGATCCATTTTTCTTCTCAACAACATGTAATGGATTGTTGTATGAGCTTACTGCAGGCTCAATAATGCCCTCATTAAGCATAGATTGTATTTCTGTTCTAACACGGTCCCTATAATGTGCTGGAATTACGTATGGTCTAACACAAAATTTAGTATGCTCACGAACACGAAATTGGTATTGAAATCTCTTGATTGTTCCTGTTTTGTGAGTAAAAACTGTGGAATGTGCTTGTAAAATCTCAAAAAGGTCTTGCCTATCAGTGTCATTACAATTCTCAATTGTTCGAATTTTATTCTGAATTAACTCACTAGTATCATATATGTCGTCGATATCATCCCTGTCAGTACTTGCAGAGTGATTGTTAGTGTCTAGTTCCGTAGAAAATTCCGAACTGTTGTCTAACAGAAGGTAAAGCCGATTAATTTCCTCATCATGGTTTGAGAGCCAATCTTCAAATTTCAAAGCTATTGACTTACCTTCTTTCTCTAAACTTATTTCAGCATCGTGAAAGTTTGAGATTGCTTTGTATTCATTCAAAAAGTCTACTCCCAATATAATTTCCGTCGACAATAATGGAACAATGAGAAAGTTCATAGAGAAGCTGTGGCATTGACAAAAGAATTCTAAATTGGTTTGCTGGTGTACATCTACACTTTTTCCAAAGATTGCACCTTGTAATTAAATCTTACCTAACGGAAGTGTGGGGCAATCGTTCGATTCGTTACATTTGCTAAAGGCTGTTTCACTAATTACTGAAATGCGACTGCCAGAGTCAAGTACTGCCGCAAATTTTACGTCATTTACTGTAATGTGAATCACAGGATATGCAATGTTGTTATGTTTTACGTCGTGTTCCTGGAGTAAGATGTTCCTAATGTCTTCCATTTTTACGTAATTACTAGCTACGGCAGCTGCGTCGTCAGTTTCATACGTACGTTTCGTGGCTGCCAGTGGTATGAGTCATTGCCTATTGTCTCCTTGTTGGCGCACGTCGTTATTGGGATTTGGAGACCTAACTTCTACAAATTCACCTTGTCGAGAGGGCCCTGCTCTGTTTGAATCCCGCCAGTTCTGATGCAATGCAGGTCTGTCGTTACGTTCATATCGTCTGTCGTCATGTCGGTAGATTCCATAGTTTCTTTCTTGTCGGTCACGTGGTGGAGAACTTCTCCCTGAATCGTAACTGCGCGCTGGTCTGTTGCGTCTAAAGTTATTCTGTCTCCCTTGATAATATTTATTTTGGTTCCCATATTGTCTGTTTCTCTGATTGTCTCTGTGATAGTCATCACTGCAGAGTGGTGATCTTTCCCTGTAGTTATTACTACTCTGCCAACGGTTGTCATACGGGTGGTGTCTATTTTGGTCACGATTTGTGTTGTGAGAATACCCTTGTTGTGTCCAGTTATTATTTCTTTCATCGCGGAATTGCGACGGATGTGACCTGTAATTGTTGTGTTCCTGTTTTCACGTTCCGCGATTATCAGTGTCAATTTCTAATTCTTGTAAGAGTCCCTGAAAAGCTTCAATGTCGTCTTTGCAACGTGCTGCCAAAATAATATGTCGTAAATGTTCAGGTAATTTGATTAAGCAAATGCGGATGAGTTCTGAGGGGCAGTATGGGTTGGACAGGTACTGATTCTTGTGCAACATGTCTTCAAAATATTTCACAAGACTGGAAAATTCAGATTGTTCGAAATGTTTCATCATTATGATGCTATGTTTTACTCGGTCTTGTGTAGCTTGAGACCAATGTGCTGAGAGGAAGGCATGCTAAAATTCTCCTTCACTGCGACAATCGTGAATGACCAATCGCATTCTTACAGCTGGTTCATTCTCTAAGTAGCCACACACAAATTCTAATCAGTGCTCTAATGACCAGTTGGGAGGAAAACAATGAGAGAATTGATGGAGCCATGCTTGTGGATGAATGTCGTTGCCAGAATTCTTAAATGTTTTGAATTTACGTGTAGTAATGAACAGCTTATAGTCAAAATCATCATGTCGGCGAGTCACATGTCGGTCTTTGTTACGTTGTTTCGACGGTTCCATCTCAAAATTCGGTGTACCTTGCCAATTTCTTTCATAATTTCCGAAGTGTCCTGTGTTATTATTTTGTGGTTGTTCCGTATTTCTAAGTCCCTCTTCCCGTGTTGGAGCGCGAGTGTCCTCTGAAATATGTAATTTTTGTATTACTTGTGTCAGCTGATCTTGTACTTCCCGGATTTCTCTTTGGTGTTGCGTATTAATTTGATTCTGATTTTGTTTGAATTTCCTAATTTGTTCGCACTCTTCTGTGTCATTAAAGACTACCGGTTTTGTGTCATTCAGATTATCATCTATCTTCGTAGATAAATTATTTAGCTGATCCGAAAGTTCAACTACCTTCTCTGATAATGAACTAATTTCCTCCATGTGTCTTTCTACTGTGTCCTTTAAGTTTTCCTGAGTTTTTGCAAGTTGCGTAACCGAATCAGTAGATGCAACTGAGTCAATTTTAGCTTGCAAGGTCTCATGATTTTCATGAACAATAGTTTGCAGTTCTTTTATGGCTGCTTAGTGATTCTGTAATGCATTTTCACGACGCGAAAAAATAGGTTGAAAATGCTCACAAATTTGTGTTTTTACGTCGTTACAGACTTTCTGACATTTCGATTCGATTTTATGTAACTCATTAGTTAAATCTTCACGTGTTTGTTCAAGCGTGGTGTGAAGATTTTGTTCCATTGCGTCTAACTGTTGCTGTGTTTGTCTCTGGTGTTGTTCCATTGTGTCTAACTTTTGAAGATTTTGTTCCATTGTGTCTAACTTTTGAAGCTTTTGCTGTGTTTGTCTCTAGTGTTGTTCCATTGTGTCTAACTTTTGAAGCTTTTGCTGTGTTTGTCTCTGATTTTGTTCCATTTGTTGGATTAGCTGTAATAACAATGCATTAGTGTCTGGAATCTGTTCCTCTACGCTTTTCGGCAGTGCATTTGCACCGACAACATTCTCATTTTGACAAGCAGAAAATGTGTCTTGACTTATTTGAGAAAACGGTGAGGACGCAAAACCTGAATCTACAGTATTTGCAAAATTGTGTCCTGTCATTTCGGATTCCTGAGGCGAGCTATTGCTGACCGATCGATCGATAATGCTTCCCTGTTCACTAATTGTTTCACTGCCTACGCCACTGTTTGCCGCCCGCTCCATTTCCCTATGCACAATTACCAAATTACTATGTTGAACATTAGTTAATTCATTACATGGTGGCGCTAACACACTGCTTTCGTCTTCACTGTCATTTCTCAGTTTACTTTGCAACCTAGTATTACGTTTTCCACACGCCATTATTGTCACAATATTTCACACGACAACACAGAAAAACACAATTTGAAGAGCAAAAATAAGAGAACACATTAACATAGCACTGAAAATAATATCTAGTTAATTGCAAGCGCAGCAGCGAAATACTTGGTGCAAATCTACATGCATAACCACAACAACAATGAAAGACTGCAACTACAAAGGAGATTCTCTCTACAACAACGCGCTAGCAATAAACAAAATCTACACTAATTACACAAACTACAAGAAAAAATCAGAAGATTCTAGTGAGGTATTCTCGGCTAAGGGTCGACATATGAAACGTCCCCTTTTGAAAAATTATATACGTGACTGGGCTTAAAGTGACTCACAATATTTTTAGCGCAACCTATGCCTTTCACAAATCACTTACCTCACAAAAATCTTCGTTACTCGAACTACTGCAATACAGCGAGCGCCACTACTGCCAGCTAAATAAAAGATTCAAACTACTGAAGGCACTAACTGCTAATAGGCATAGTTAGCAAATGAAAGATTTTAATAGAGAACAAACAATGTAGTTACCTTAATAGTGTTGAAAAATCATAATATACATAGCAGTTCATGACATCCAGTCTTACAAATTTCAAAACTCCGCCATCTCTCTCCCCACATCCACCACTGCTAGCGGCTCACCTCCAACTGCGCAACGCTACGCGCTGTTCACATCCAGCTGCCCAACACTACAATGGCAGACAACAATGCAAACTAGCCACAGACTGCACACAGCACAGCCAGTGATTTTCATACAGAGCGCTACGTAACGTTCCCAATAAGAAAACATAAACAGCCTACTTACAGAACACTGGGGAACTGCAATCAGCCTACAAAGGAGGTTGCTTGCAAATTACTCGTGTGGCCGGTACTTGAATACCACTTAAGTGTGTGCGGTCCGTATCAAATAGGACTGACAGTAGATATTGAACGTACACACAGAAGGGCAGCACGTATTGTCACAGGTTTGTTTAATCCGTGGGAGAGTGTCACAGAGATACTGAATAAAATGAACTTGAATACTGTTGAAGACAGACGTAAACTATGCCGAGAAAGTCTGTTAAAGTATCAAGAATCGGTTTTGTATGATTACTCTGGGAATACATTACAACTCCTACGTATCGCTCACATAGGGTTCGTGACGATCAAATTACAATAATTACTGCAGGCACAGCGGCATTCAAACAATCATTCTTCCCGCGCTCAATACGTGAATGGAACAGGGAGAAACACAAATAACTGGTACAGCGGGACGTACCCTGTGTCATGCACCTCATGGTAGTTTCCAGAGTATAGATGTACACGTAGATGTAGAAACAATTACCAGCACTTGTAACCTCCCATCTTACAAAATGCAAATCTTTCATACATATTTCTACCGATATTCATAACGAGTGAGTCACATTCCATGTGTCCAGAAAGCTAATTAACGCTGTAATCAAGTCAATTAAGTATGTCACCTCTGTCGGTGTTGCAAGATCACTGGAGAAGATTGATGAGCACGCAGTATTAAAAATCTCTGTACAATTAATCTCCGAGTGACAAATACTAGCGGACGCAGATAAGGGCAGCGCGGTCTCTTGATCACCGAGACAGCAGGCGACATTTCTAGAGGGTGAAGCCATTAACAGATTAAAGAATACCGATAAGGAAAATATGGACGCAAAAGTTCAATGGTCGCATATTCCTGTCATACATCAATGCTCGTGTAAGTTCTGATTGCGTTTCTGTTTTCTAGGAAACTTAGTGACGATAACAACTAGAAGGAAAGGGCTAGCAAGATTAAATGGCACAAAAATAAATTCAAACAGCTAAAAGCATTCCAAACATTTCGGTTACGTGGAAGGAGGATAGCTGAGTTTTGTAACGGGTTGCTGTCCTTGGGCCATCACACACATGCAGAAATAATTCGAAGTCAGTGAAAGATACTACGGAAAATCTGTGTGTGGTTCATACCTGGTGCTCTGCGTGCTGAAATTTCTTCACTGTTTACGATCACTATGCAACAGTTCCGCTGAGAGCCACGACACAAATGACAGTTGCTATACAAAAAATGTATCCTACAACCTTCTACGCTGTCCTCCACCAACGGCAAGATTGACTGCAGTATTAATAGTCAGGTCTCAGAGTGTATCAGAAAGTTAAAGAAAGAAAACACCTTTGGTGTAGGTATGTTTCATGTTCTCTGTATGTTTTCGCCAGACCCCGTTAATGGCGATGGAGAAAACGGAAATAGTATGGTCTACCTGTATTCCTACATTTACATCTATATATTCCGCTAGCCACCGTGCGATGCTTGGCTGAGGGTACTCTGTTCCACTACTAGTCATTTCTTTCTGAGTTACACTCGCAAGTAGAACGAGGGAAAAACGACTACCTATATGCCTCAATACGAGCCCTAATTTCCTGTATCTTATCTTCGTCCGAATACCAGAGAGTAACAAATTGTGAGAATGTAAAATGGAATGGAACGACGACATAGTCGCATCTACAGGTAAAGCAGAAGATATACTTGGGCGCAATGGCAGCAGACTGCGAAAATGCAGTTACAACGGACCGGCACTTACGGTTAATTAGGATTTTTTAAATGAAGCATGCACCTAATATTGCGAAAGGCATCTGTTCCGAAGAATAATGAAAATCCGGATAAGTGAAAGTGCAGTTATAACCGAACTGTTACCGCGTGACTACTTTCGCACGATACCGATCGAAAGAAATTTTGACAAAAAAAGGAAGTAATGAAATTTAGAACAAATAAACTGAACCTGTTGTAATTTTAGATTGCAAATTACTTAAGAATTGTCGCCAGGTTACTGTGTGAGTAGAAGTTACAGTATTATTAATTGTTTGTAGTCTGAAATTACGTACTGATCACTGAATTGTAGTAAGGCGAGAACGGAACCAAAAACACTGACGGGAGCTCAGAAGTAAGAAACGCAGTTAATACCATGAATTAAAGTTAAGCAGAAAACCAGCTAAATAATTTGTACAGAACACACACACGTAAAAATTAATTGTTTGCAAAACAGTTCGCTTGATGAATAGCTTTGCGTTACTCACTGTAATGCTAACTGTTACTGATTTGTTTTCTATTATAGCAAGTTATTTCTGGAAAGTCTGTAATGTTTAGTGAAGAATAACTAATTTTACACTAGACTGTTACATAAGTCGCAAATGTGGGCAGAATTTGCAGTGCACACAAAAAACATGAAACTATTACTCTGAAGTAATACTTTGTCAACATTTATTTTAATCGTACTTTTACTCTTTTACTTTTAGGTATTATTCTTTAACTAGTTGTTCTACCAAGCAACGAAGTTCACTTCTATTAAACGACAGTTCAGGATAATGTCCAGTTTCATAAATTGCACTTCTTTATCTTAATTACCGCAATTAAATAAGCTCGTCACTTTCAGTGTTTTCCTATTCTTTCAATGATGGTATTCTTGGAGTTAATAGTGGTGACAGGATAGGACCCTGTTAGATAAATGATTGAAGTAAAGTCCGTTTCCACTATAACAGTTGCTGCATTAAACATTGTGTTATTAAATTTAAGATAAATTACAACGCTAGCTGGACTTGTACAATCAAAAGATGAAACTGTTCGGATTTTACTTTGATGAGTTGCTGCTCGTGCGATCTAAGGCAATATTCGTCGACAGTGTATCTCAACAGACTCTTCTTAATCGTAGCTCCGTATAACAAGCTTGAGCCCGCATGTGCTCTTCTTGAACATTAATTCCTCTTGATGACAACGTACTGTGCCATTTCATAACAACATAAAATGCCTTGGCAAGTATTAAAATTGTTGCAGTTTATTCCTCACATTCCCGCTCACCGTGTCTGCACTTGACGACTTATCGTCTGCAACCTGTATCACCAAAAATGCAGATAAAATACCTTCTGCACCATCCAATATTTTTCACCGTTTAATATCTGCTGATAACTTGTGATATACTATTTCTGAATCTGTAAGCTTTATTACAGAAACTATATTTTATATGTAGTGGACGTAATAGTGTATTTATTTATGAATGTACACAATTGATTGTAATTATAATGTAAATATTGTAAATTGCTGGGTAGCCTGTAAGGGATGCTTGTTTGAATGTATCGATAGCAAAGACGAAATCCCAGTAGCTATGCCATTGTTTATGTTTGCGTATGGAGAGTCTCTGTCGCGCTGCGAACAGAGAGGAAGCACAGCAGTTTGAATGATGAAAGTGTACAGAAGTGTCTGTTGGGCGCTCCTGCAGACTGGTTCAAATGGCTCTGAGCGCTATGGGACTTAACATCTGAGGTCATCAGTCCCATAGACTTAGAACTACTTAAACCTAAGGACATCACAAACATCCATGCCCGAGGCAGTATTCGAACCTGGGACCGTAGCAGCACCGCGATTCCGTACTGAAGCGCCTAGAACCGCTCGGCCACAGCGGCCGGCACTCGGTGTGCAGCTATGATCGCGCCAATGCAGGCGCACCTACTTTACTTACTAGCGAGCATTGAGGAGAGCAAGGTCGGAGTGGACAGGTGGAGGAAGCTGCACTTCTAACTGTTGCCTGTCCCATAAATATCAGTGGCTCTGGCGACGACTCGGGGTTCTCGAACAGCGGCAGCAGCAACAATGACGGTAGTTCAGCACTGTCGGCGGCTACATTCTCCGTCGTCCGCACAGCTACAACATAGTAAGACTCTCAAGTGACAGAGTATAACTAACATTGTACAGGCCTTACCCAGTGGTATTTCTTTGAAAAACTTTATTAAATAACTTTCTGGAATAACAACCTGCAATAGTTACAGTTTAAACTTGGAGGGAAATTGTGTTTTCATGGTCCTCAGACGTTATTAACAAGCAGTATTCCTTTCCTTTCCAATCTATCACCGAGTTTCGTAAAAATATAAAAATTGATTAATTATTTACTAGCAGTTTTGTTTGTTTGCTAATGACCAATTTCAGTTTAAATTTTGCTCCCTCAGTAACTGTTCATTCTTGTACCGCGTAACAGAGGCCTTACTAATTTGCAGTTTTGAATATTAACTTCACTGGCTTAAAGTAACGTAATATTTCACTGGCAAAACTAAGAACTAGAGATACAGCACGAATTAAGAGTGCTCAAATGCATTTATTCCGTATTCAGCGACTTCTGCTAGCTTGGTATGTATTTTATTGTTATTATTTTAAAAGTAAAATCAGCTGCTCATTTGCTTAAAGTAAATTTAATTCATTCTTTCAATAATTAAGAGTAAATTGCTCGCTTTTTTCCAAATTTTGTATTACCTTACGCTGACGTTACCGAAAATCATTTTTTACGTAAAAAAGTTTCAGTTGCAATCAGTCATATTTAACCAGCAACTTAATTTAACTTTGCCTTCAAAATTTAGTATTTCAGAGGAAGTAACTGCATACTCTGTGCCTTGCGATTCATTTATTTTCTCTTGAATTGTTTTGTTGTGGAAAAACGTAACAACCTTCTGTTGTCGCACCAGTGATTAATTTTCTTTGCCGTTACCTTTTGTAGGATTTTGGATATTCATTGCCCTAGTGGGCTGGCGACCGTTCAGGTATCCCTTTTTTGCTAATCAGTATTTTTTTGTATTAAATATTACGTGGTACCCTTTTCCCTCCTCTGTGGTTCGTGAGCGATTGCACTAAAATCCACCCATTTCCAAATTATCATCAGTATTTAGATTAGGTTAAGAATAGATTCATCCTTCAGAAGGATCTGTTGTACACTTTCTTCCCACTAACCGATATTATTTCGTTCGGTAACGATAGCCTTACTCATAGTAAAATCTCATTTGGCATACGCGATCACGGCCATTTATATAGCAATCCAATAGCCCGATTAGGAAGGGGGAGGTTACAAATTCTCTTCGACGACTGCTTCTGTCTGACTCCGCTCTTAAGCTCCCGGCGACAATACTCCTTACTTTAAACGTGTTCTTTGGTTCTATATTACAGCAAACTTCCTTGGTAGGCCAACGTTTTTACTAGACCACGGTTACAATATTCTTTTTTAAATAGTTCGTCTGAATTAATATTTTTACATTATGTACGTGACAACATTAATAAAATAATGAAAGGTCCATGTGACAGGAATTAGATCACAGTAACATTATAGTTACAGAATTAATACGCGAAGAGATTATTAGGCACTGTGTTGTATTTCACAATGTGTGAAAGAGGCTGCTGAAACACTAGTGCAACCCTTCCTATGTTGTTCAAGTGTGGGAGATCCGTGGGAAATAGGACTAACAGAGGGTCCTGAAGGTACACAAAGAAGGGGAGCATGAATGATCACAGGTTTGACTTATGGCTGTCACGAAAATAGTGAAATCGTTGAATTGCCAAGAGTTCTAAGATGAACGCCTACGACAATAATTTACATAATCTTACCTGAGTGACCATTTGGTATATATATATATATATATATATATATATAGAAAGACAAGTGGACGTAGATGAAAAAGAGATGTGAGATAAGATACTGGGAGTACACAACATTCCATCAGAACTACTGACGGCCTTGGGAGAGCGAGCCATGACAAAATCCTTCCATCCGGTGTGTAAGATGTATGAGACAGACTAAATACTCTGACTTAAGAAGAATGTAATCATTCCAATTCCAAAGAAAGCAATTGCTGACAAGTGTGAAAATCACCGAACTATCAGTTTAATAAGTGATGGTTGCAAAGTACTAACACAAATTCTTCATAGAAGAATGGAAAAACTGATAGAAACTGACCTAGGGAAAGATCAGTTTGGATTCCGGAGAAATGTAGGAACACGCGACGCTATACTGACCTTGCGACTTATCTTAGAAGATAGGTTAACGAAAGGCAAACCTACGTTTATAGCATTTGTAGACGTAGAGGAAGCATTTAACAATGTAGACTGGAATTTTCTCTTTGAAGTTCTGAAGGTACCAGTCGTAAAATACAGCGAGCAAAAGACTGTTTACAACTTGTACAGAAACCCGAGGGCAATAATAACAGTCGAGGGGCGGGAAAGGGAATTAGTGGTTCAGAAGCCAGTGTGACAGGGTTATAGCCTATACTCGATGTTATTCAAAATGTACATTGAACAAGCAGTAAAGAAAACTAAAGAAAAATTTGGAGTAGGAATTAAAGTCGAGGGAAAATAAATAAAAAGTTTGAGGTTTGCCGATGACATTGTAATTCTGTCATAGACGACAAAGGACTTGTAAGAGCTGTTGAACGAAATGGACAGTGTCTTGGTAGGAGGGTATAAGATGAGCATCGTTGTTGTTGTTGTTGTGGTCTTCAGTCCTGAGACTGGTTTGATGCAGCTCTCCATGCTACTCTATCCTGTGCAAGCTTTTTCATCTCCCAGTACCTACTGCAACCTACATCCTTCTGAATCTGCTTAGTGTATTCATCTCTTGGTCTCCCTCTACGATTTTTACCCTCCACGCTGCCCTCCAATACTAAATTGGTGATCCCTTGATGCCTTAGAACATGTCCTACCAACCGATCCCTTCTTCTGGTCAAGTTGTGCCACAAACTTCTCTTCTCCCCAATCCTATTCAATACTTCCTCATTAGTTATGTGATCTACCCATCTAATCTTCAGCATTCTTCTGTAGCACCACATTTCGAAAGTTTCTATTCTCTTCTTGTCCAAACAATTTATCGTCCATGTTTCACTTCCATACATGGCTACACTCCATACAAATACTTTCAGAAACGACTTCCTGACACTTACATCTATACTCGATGTTAACAAATTTCTCTTCTTCAGAAATGCTTTCCTTGCCATTGCCAGTCTACATTTTATATCCTCTATACTTCGACCATCATCAATTATTTTGCTCCCCAAATAGCAAAACTCCTTTACTACTTTAAGTGTCTCATTTCCTAATCTAATTCCCTCAGCATCACCCGACTTAATTCGACTACATTCCATTATCCTTGTTTTGCTTTTGTTGATGTTCATCTTATATCCTCCTTTCAAGACACTGTCCATTCCATTCAACTGCTCTTCCAAGTCCTTTGATGTCTCTGATAGAATTACAATGTCATCGGCGAACCTCAAAGTTTTTATTTCTTCTCCATGAATTTTAATACCTACTCCGAATTTTTCTTTTGTTTCCTTTGCTGCTTGCTCAATATACAGATTGAACAACATTGGGGAGAGGCTACAACCCTGTCTTACTCCCTTCCCAACCACTGCTTCCCTTTCATGTCCCTCGACTCTTATAACTCCCATCTGGTTTCTGTACAAATTGTAAATATCCTTTCGCTCCCTGTATTTTACCCCTGCCACCTTTAGAATTTGAAAGAGATTATTCCAGTCAACATTGTCAAAAGCTTTCTCTAAGTCTACAAATGCTAGAAACGTAGGTTTGCCTTTCCTTAATCTTTCTTCTAAGATAAGTCGTAAGGTCAGTATTGCCTCACGTGTTCCAACATTTCTACGGAATCCAAACTGATCTTCCCCGAGGTTGGCTTCTACTAGTTTTTCCATTCGTCTGTAAAGAATTCGTGTTAGTATTTTGCAGCTGTGGCTTATTAAACTGATAGTTCGGTAATTTTCACATCTGTCAACACCTGCTTTCTTTGGGATTGGAATTATTATGTTCTTCTTGAAGTCTGACGGTATTTCGCCTGTTTCATACATCTTGCTCACCAGATGGTAGAGTTTTGTCAGGACTGGCTCTCCCACGGCCGTCAGTAGTTCCAATGGAATATTGTCTACTCGGGGGCCTTGTTTCGACTCAGGTCTTTCAGTGCTCAGTCAAACTCTTCACGCAGTATCGTATCTCCCATTTCATCTTCATCTACATCCTCTTCCATTTCCATAATATTGTCCTCAAGTACATCGCCCTTGTATAGACCCTCTATATACTCCCTCCACCTTTCTGCTTTCCCTTCTTTGCTTAGAACTGGGTTTCCATCTGAGCTCTTGATATTCATACAAGTCGTTCTCGTTTCTCCAAAGGTCTCTTTAATTTTCCTGTAGGCAGTATCTATCTTACCCCTAGTGAGACAGGCCTCTACATCCTTACATTTGTCCTCTAGCCATCCCTGCTTAGCCATTTTGCACTTCCTGTCGATCTCATTTTTGAGACGTTTGTATTCCTTTTTGCCTGCTTCATTTACTGCATTTTTATATTTTCTCCTTTCATCAATTAAATTCAATATTTCTTCTGTTACCCAAGGATTTCTACTAGCCCTTGTCTTTTTACCTACTTGATCCTCTGCTGCCTTCGCTACTTCATCCCTCAAAGCTATCCATTCTTCTTCTACTGTATTTCTTTCCCCCATTCCTGTCAATTGTTCCCTTATGCTCTCCCTGAAACTCTGTACAACCTCTGGTTCTTTCAGTTTATCCAGGTCCCATCTCCTTAAATTCCCACCTTTTTGCAGTTTCTTCAGTTTTAATCTACAGGTCATAACCAATAGATTGTGGTCAGAGTCCACATCTGCCCCTGGAAATGTCTTACAATTTAAAACCTGATTCCTAAATCTCTGTCTTACCATTATATAATCTATCTGATACCTTTTAGTATCTCCAGGGTTCTTCCATGTATACAACCTTCTTTCATGATTCTTAAACCAGGTGATAGCTATGATTATGTTCTGCTCTGTGCAAAATTCTACCAGGCGGCTTCCTCTTTCATTTCTTAGCCCCAATCCATATTCACCTACTATGTTTCCTTCTCTCCCTTTTCCTACACTCGAATTCCAGTCACCCATGACTATTAAATTTTCGTCTCCCTTCACAATCTGAATAATTTCTTTTATTTCATCATACATTTCTTCAATTTCTTCGTCATCTGCAGAGCTAGTTGGCATATAAACTTGTACTACTGTAGTAGGTGTGGGCTTCGTATCTATCTTGGCCACAATAATGCGTTCATTATGCTGTTTGTAGTAGCTTACCCGCATTCCTATTTTCCTATTCATTATTAAACCTACTCCTGCATTACCCCTATTTGATTTTGTGTTTATAACCCTGTAGTCACCTGACCAGAAGTCTTGTTCCTCCTGCCACCGAACTTTACTAATTCCCACTATATCTAACTTCAACCTATCCATTTCCCTTTTTAAATTTTCTAACCTACCTGCCCCATTAACGGATCTAACATTCCATGCTCCGATCCGTAGAACGCCAGTTTTCTTTCTCCTGATAACGACATCCTCTTGAGTAGTCCCCGCCCGGAGATCCGAATGGGGGACTATTTTACCTCCGGAATATTTTACCCAAGAGGACGCCATCATCATTTAATCATACAGTAAAGCTGGATGACCTCGGGAAAAATTACGGCTGTAGTTTCCCCTTGCTTTCAGCCGTTCGCAGTACCAGCACAGCAAGGCCGTTTTGGTTATTGTTACAAGGCCAGATCAGTCAATCATCCAGACTGTTGCCCTTGCAACTACTGAAAAGGCTGCTGCCCCTCTTCAGGAACCACACGTTTGTCTGGCCTCTCAACAGATACCCCTCCATTGTGGTTGCACCTACGGTACGGCTATCTGTATCGCTGAGGCACGCAAGCCTCTCCACCAACGGCATGGTCCATGGTTTATGGGAGGATGGGCATCAACAAAAGCAAAACTAGGATAGTGGAATGTAGTCGAATTAAATCAGGTGATACTAAGGGAATTAGATTAGGAAACGAGACACTGAAGCTAGTAGATGAGTTTTTGGTTTTTGGGCAGTAAAATAACTGATGATGGCCGCGGTAGAGAGCATATAAAATATAGACTGGCGTTGGCAAGAAAAACATTTCTGAAGAAGAGAAATTTGTTAACATCGAATATAGATCTAAGGGCTAGGAAGTCTTAAATCTTCGAAATGTGGTGCTGCAGAAGAATGTTAAAAATTATATTGGTAGATCACGTAACTAATGAAGAGGTACTGAACAGAACTGGAGAGACCAGAAATTTGTGGCACAACTTGCCCAAAAGAAGGGATCGGTTGACAGGATCCATTCTGAGATATTAAGGTATCACCAAATTAGTATTGGAGGGAAGTGTTGTTGGTGAAAATCGTAGATGAAGACGAAGATATGAATACAGTAAGCAGATTCAGCAGGTAGTAGGTGGCAGTAGTTATTTGGAGATGTAGAAAATTTTGGAAATTTGTGCTAAGATCTTATGGAACCAAACTACTGAGATCATCGGTCCCTAAACTTACACACTACTTAATCTAACTTAAACTAACTTACGCTAAGGACGACACACACACCCATGCCCGAGGGAGGACTCGAACCTCCGACGAGGGGAGCCGCGCGGACCGTGACAAGATGCTTCAAGCCGAGCGGTCTAAGGCGCTGCAGACATGGACTGTGCGGCTGGTCCCGGCGGAGGTTCGAGTGCTCCCTCGGGCATGGGTGTGTGTGTTTGTCCTTAGGATAATTTAGATTAAGTGGTGTGTAAGCTTAGGGACTGATGACCTTAGCAGTTAAGTCCCATAAGATTTTAAAAAAAAAAAGACGTCTGAGACCGCGCGGCTACACCGCGCTTCAGTAGGGAAATGAAGAGGCTCGCACAGGATAGAGTAGCATGGAGAGCTGCATCAAACCAGTCTTCGGACTCAAGACAACAACAACAACGTCTATTCTTAACAGCCAGTTCTTATACTACAAGAACCTGGCGTGGTTACTTCCCCAATTACATTTTACGCTTCCTCATCTCCAGATTTAGCTCATTATGTGCTCTAAAGTGATTCAAAAGTCAATTCGTTAGGACTTGGCATACCATTCGTCATGCAATAGATCCAGAAGAGTGGAATATTTACGTCTATTTTAGCCTATGTAATACCTTTTTCTATTCTTGTAAGTTTTTTCCTTATTTAATATTTACCACTTAACAAGTTAAGTGTTGCAATTTTCCTTTTTATAAGCAGGAAAATAATTGTTCTACTGCAAGTAATCTTTATGGTGAGAGTCAAACGCTAGACTGTAGTGAACTATGCCTATTATGGGGTCTCTGGGGCGACGTAGCAGCATTCCTTACGTGTTTCGGCTTGGTGCTGAAAGGAATACGTTTTCCGCTAGTATAAATGCCATAGTCCCAAATGGGTGTGAATAACTTCCAATTGACGCATTTCCAAAGTACAGTATATCTATATATATATATCAGTGATAAGAAGTTAAACAGCAGCTATGCTCCGATTGTATTGATATTGCGTGTTGCGCATCAAACGTTTTTGCTTGTCAACTTGAAGCGTAAAGGCAAGGTAGCTACACAAAGATGATAAATGCACGATATTCCCATGAAGCGGATGAACAGTTGAGATGGAATGATTACCGGTGAATTCCAGTACACTAGCTACTGGTACGTCGCTCACTTCACCGTACATAAATACCGTACCGCAATTACGAGATACATCTCAGATCAAGAATACGTGGTATGATGAACTGATAGCGAAAATTCTCGGCGTCAAGTGCATGACATGTCAAATATACTCCCTGATATAAATAAATCGAAACGGCTTCAAATTAAATATCTATTGTGTAAGTGCTTCATTGTTGCATAGTTTAAATTGTTTTCACTCTCGGTTCTTTAATTTTTTATCATTTTGACTTAATTGTATAAAGGTCTGGAGTAAAAACGTGATCTGGAACTAGTTATTTCTTCTTCTCCTTTCTCTTCCGATTTGACTTTTCCCACTAGATGTGCATCGTTTTGTCATTCCAGCGGTCTCGGGTATTTCAACCGAAAGATGTCCATTGCTCGATGAATATGTAATTCCCATCACAAAGGCGACCGTTCCCTAAAATCGGCACACATAAGCGTCTCGCTAAGTGTTAAATTTTGCTTCCTCATCGCCTCCGTAGTTTAGTGATCAGAGTGTTTCGCTAGTATGCACGGGATTCACGTTCCATACCCGGTACCGCTAAGGACTTTCCCTTGGTGGGAGAACTTCTTAAAAAAGAGTCCCATATTCTTACAAGTCAGAGCATTCATTAAAACTAAAAGAGGGTCCAATAACCATATATCTGTGAACATGTACTTACTGAGATATGGGGGACTTCATTCGTTACCGACAATATTCACAGGATTACTTTCTTCTTTTTGAGGTTCATTGCTTATTTGTTATGTTTGTCTCTAGAATCAATCCTTTTTGTGACAGTTGGCAGGCAAAGCACTCTCTCCTGCATGTGCTATAGTTTCGAGGTTGTGCTGGCGTCATGAAAAGATAAGTTTTTCCACGGAGTGTGAAAAACGTAAACAGTGACACGTTATTCGGCCCAGTTGTGGTGTTTAAGATTTTCAGCCAAGGGCGTTAATCAGTAGACGTATCATCTACACTGAACAACACACAAAACAACACACTTTACTGAACGTATTAAGACGTGTAATCTTCCATTTTTGAGTGAAAATGACCCACGATATTAGAAAACGTTGCGCCTGACGAAAGACAGGGGGTGCGTTTGATATATGACAGGGCTCCACACGACGTTCTAATCCTCGTACATTACAGACGATTAATGAGCGATGAATTGGTCGGGGGGAGGGGGGGGGGGCGGGTGCGGGCAATAGCACAGCCTCCCCGTTCACCTGACCTTAATCTCTCAGATTTATGTCTTTGATGAAATATAAAGGCATTGGCGTATTCCCCACTCAATGACAACGTGCTCATGTTTCATGTGCCCAAATCCGGAAGCAGTCGCGTGTGTTAGCGGGAGTTCGTCAGTCAAGGGAGAGTGAAGGTTGTGTAATAGCACCTCCTGTAGTGATAGTAAAGAGGTGGCTGTCATACGACAGAATGGCCCACATCCGACCTACCGCTTGTTATCGAGCATATGTTCAAAACAGTTTTTCCAGTTTTGACCAGCACAATCTTCTGGGAAAATATTTGAAGCCTCTTCTTTTTTCTTTTAAAAAAATCTACGTAGTCTGTAGTTAACTTTCTCCAACGACTCTTCTCGAAAACGGATGTCACATGCGCATCTTTCCAATCGTTTGAAATGTATGGTTGCTCCAGGGACCTGCTGTAAATTGCTGCTAGAATGGAAGCAAATTCGGCCACATAATGTCCTTAGAATCTTGCAGGTACAGTCACCTTTCTTCTGTTGAGCGAATGTGATGGCTGTGTCCCAAACTACTTTTTAATCGATTTTTCCTATTCAGGACCGCAAGAAATAACTTACGTCTTCATCCTCTTCTCCTTCCAGTAGTTTTTCACTCTTTCCCTTTGTTGGTCTACTGTCCGCACTGCGCCTTCCTTTTTCTTAAATTTCCTCTGGAAACCCTTGAAACTTTTTACTTTTGCTCAGAATTTTTCTCTTTTTCTTGTTTGTTTCTCTGTTAATTACATTTCCTTTGTCCACTTTAACTTCTTTCATTCACATCATTGATCTCATTGGGCTTCTCCAAAAAACTTAAAAGTTATTTTTGTTATTTTTTATCATCTAGCCGTTTCAGGTGTGCATAGAATATAGCTCTCCCCCTATAATTGCCTGTAACATTCATTCTGGTCTTCCATAAAATTGTTTATTGCGTCTTAATTTCCTTGTCACATTGTTACATTTTGGTCCCAGATTAGCCCGATTATTTTTCTTTCCTTTTCTTTATTTTATCTAACTGTTGGCTGATTGAACGAAAGGCATTCTGAAGCGTAAGGGCATCCTGGTCTAAGGACAGTATTGTAGTGCCTAACTTATGCATTTATGAATGAAGATTTCTTGTTATACAAGTTTTTCGCTAGTTGAAAAGCCTCTTCCATTTTCCTTGCCCTTTGCAAAGTTAGCTTCTTTGTCCAAACAAGTCAATTCTATCATTTCACCTAGATATTTAAATTTTGCAACGTTTTTATTTTTCCACAAGCGGTTTCCAAGTATTTCGGTGGCTCCTTCAAGCCTGTCGTATATACATGGCGCAAATTTTAAGTTGACAAAACAGAATAGCTCGAAAAATAAGCTTCACACGAAAAAAAATGTGTAGAATCCAAAGTTGATCATTTTCGAGGTACACTCTACCAAATCGGCGAGATTCCTGAGTGGTTTCTAAAGAAATCTACTGTTCTAAATACCACATTCATTGCACTGGCTGTATTTTTTAAAATAATGAAACCCCTATGACGCATTGTAAGTAGAACTTTTTTCTTTTTTTGAGTCATAGGTCTTCCGACTGGTTTATGCGGCTCATCACAAATTCTTCTCCTGTGCCAACCTCTTCCCCTCACCTCAGAGTAGCACTTGTAACCTACCTTGCCAATTATTTGCTTGACGTATTCCAATCTGTCTTCCTCTACAGTTTTTACCCTCTACAGCTCCCTCTAGTACCATGAAAGTCATTCTCTAATGTCTTAACAGATGTCCTGTCATCCTGTCTTTTCTCCTTCACAGTGTTTTCCACATATTCCTTTCCTCTACGATTCTGTGCAGAACCTCCTCATTCCTTGCCTTATCATCCCACCTAATTTTCAATATTCGTCTATAGCATCACATCTCAAATTCCTAGATTCTCTTCTGTTCCGGTTTTCCCACAGTCCATGTTTCATTACCATACAATGCTGTACTCCAGACGTACATTCTCAGAAATTTCTTCCTGAAATTAAGGCCTATGTTTGATACAAGAAGATTTGTCTTGGCCAGGAATGCCCTTTTTTTCCACTGCTAGCCTGCTTTTTGTGTCCTCCTTCTTCCGTCTATTATGAGCTAGTCTGCTGTGTAAATAGCAGAATTTCTTAACTTTATGAACTTCGTGACCATCACTCCAGATGTTAAGTTTCTCGCTGTTCTCATTTCTGCTACTCCGCATTACTCCGCATTCTTCGACCTACTTCCAGTCCATATATTGTACTTGTTAGATTGTTCATTCCATTCAGCAGATTATGTAATTCTTCTTCACTGTCATCAGCGAATCATTGTGTCCTTTGACCTTGAATTTTACTTCCACTCTTGAACCGTTCTTCTACTTCAGTCATTGCTTCTTCGACGTATAGAATGAACAGTTGGGGAAAAAGACTACATGTCTGTCTTAAACCGCTTTTAATCAGAGCATTCGTTCTTCGTCTCCCACTCTTATTTTTCTTGGTTCTTGTGCATATTGCGTTCTATCCGTCTTTCCCTACAGCTTATGTCTATTTTTGGCGGAATTTTAATATCTTGCGCCACCTGACAACGTCGAATGCTTTTTTAAGGTTGGAAAATCCTATGAACGTGTTTTGAATTTTCTTCAGTCTTGCTTCCAGCATCTGCCGCAACGTCAGAATTGCCTCTCTGGTGCCTTTACCTTTCCTAAAGCCGAACTGATTGTCATCTAACACATCTTCAGTTTTCTTTTCCACTCTTCTGTATATTATTCTTGTCAACAACTTGGATGGGTGAGTTGTTAAACTGAATGGACGGTAATTCTCGCAATTTCCAGGTCTTGCAGTCTTCGGAATTGTGTGGATGATATTTTTCCCAAAGACAGATGGTACGTCGCCAGACTCATGCGTTCTACACATCAAGTGGATAGCCCTTTTGTAGCCACTTGCCCCAGTGATTTTAGAAATTCTGATGGAATGTTATCTATGACTTCTGCTCACTTCATCTCTTCCAAACCTCTGTTAAATTCTGATTCTAATACTGGCTCCTCTGTCTCTTTTATATCGACTCCTGTTTCATCTTCTATCACGTAGTCAGACTAGTCTCCCCCTTTCATAAAATCCTTAAGTGTACTCTTTCCATCTATCTGCCCCCTCCTCTGCATTTAACAGTGAAATTCCCATTGTACTCTTAATGTTGCCACACTTGCGTTTAATTTCACCGAATGTTGTTTGACGTTCCTATATTCAGAGTCAGTTCTTCCGATAATCATTTATTTTTCAATTTCTTCGCATTTTTCATGCAGCCATTTCGTCTTAGATTCCCTTAAATTCCTGTTTATTTCATTCCTAAGTGTTTTGTAATTGTGTATTCGTCAATTTCTCTGAACATTTTTGTACTTCCTTCTTTCATCGACCAACTGAGGTATTTCTTCTATTAACCACGGTTTCTTCACATTTATCGTGCTGCAGAACTCGATTAGTCTTTCTCCTTTCTCACTCCTAGTACCAAGTCCGTATTTTCCCGTAATCCTTCCTTATACTACTTCCCCTACAACAGCGTTCCTATCCCCCTTGACTATTAGATTTTCATCTCCCTTTACGTACTGAATTACCCTTTCAGTATCCTTGTATACTTTCTCTGTCTCTTCATCTTTGGCTTGCGATGCCGGCATTTACACCTGAAGCATTATTGTCGTTGCTGGTTTGCTCGAATCCGATGAGTACAACCCTGTCATACAGTCCTGCCACAGAACTATTCACAGTAACTCACTCTCTGCCCCACCTTCCTTTCCGTAATCCTACTCTCGTTATACCACTTCCTGCTGCCTTGATATTATCCTACTCTTCTGACCAGAAATTCTTGTCTTCTTTCCCTTTCACTTCACTGACACCACTATATCTAGTTTCCTAGTTTCCTTTCAAGACTTTGTAGATCTCCTACCACGGTGAAACTGTTAACACTCCACGCCCTGATTAGTAGGATGTTATCCTTTCGTTGGTTATTTAATCCTTTTCTCATGGTCATCTCCCCCTTGGCAATTCCCTCCAGGAGATGGGAATGGGGGACTGGTTCTGAATCTTTGGCCAGTGGAGAGCTCATCATGACACTTTTTCAATTACGGGCTACATGAAACTTCCTGGCATATTAAAATTGTGTGGCGGACTAGGACTAGAATTCAAGAGCTTTGCCTTTCGCGGGCAAGTGGTCTACCGAATGAGCTACCAAAACACGACTGTCCTCTGTACAGGCCACATGTGCTGTGGATACACATTGCATGTCTTTAATGAAGTAGTTCCAATCGGCTTCTGCATTCTCATGCCGTTGATCATCGCTGATTCTTCCACCTGCAATGGAAATTACATCAGAAATACATGACGGCCAAAGTAAAACTGGGCCCAAAAAATTTCAAGGGCCTTACTTCATCCATCCCTGGTGCTTACTTTCAGATGCTAGAAATATTTTCGGAACCAGTTTTACTTTAGCCATCCCTTACTAGTGCTTAAGATTTAGGTTAAATTTACAGGTGCCGTCAGCAACACTGCCTGTCGCTGTTCTCGTCAACAGGAGAGCTAGGAGATGGTCACGATTACGTGAGTGACGCAAGCGAAGGTGACAGTCTGCTCTAATCGTAACAACTCCTCCACACGAGGCCCCACACGTTTTGGGAAGACGAGTTGTACTGGTTGGCACAACAGGCGCGTCAACCACGCACCCGTCTGAACGCCGGCTGAAGTCCTCTGACACCAGACGCCGTCAACAGGACAAAGTTCAGAGTGATGCAACTCTACGGGGAGCTTATGTGTCTCCGAAACGTGTCCAGCGACACACTGGAATGAAGGTGCTGCAGCGTTCTGACTGGAAGCACCCCCGTAAGAAGATTTTGGTCTTCAATCTAAACCAGTAAACTGGCAGTAACCGTGTCGAAAACGCCAGGACACTACATGCTGCCTTCAGTTTCGCGCTCTTGTATTTCTGGAAGATGGCAGCAGGCATCGGGTGAAAGACATCACCTACATAGTATTTCGCAGTCATCGGTTAGCGCACTGTTTTCAGTACAAGACAGCAGCTGCGGCACAGCACTTTACCCGACCACTAGGTGCGCGGTTTTTGCTGACCAAGCGGTTGTCCACAGTCGACGTTCAACGTGAAATGCGTTCTGTATGGGGCGAGAATTAGATTTCACAGCAAGGTGTGTTCAACTGGATACAGGAATTGAAGAAGGTTGTGATGATGATGATGTTTGGTGTGTGGGGCGCTCAACTGCGTGGTTATCAGCGCCCGTACAATTACCCAATCTTTGCTCAGTCCAATTTCGCCACGTTCCTGGATGATGATGAAATGATGAGGACAACACAAACACCCAGTCATCTCGAGGCAGGTGAAAATCCCTGACCCCGCCGGGAATCGAACCCGGGAATTGAAGAAGGCACGAGACAGGAACACAATCTAAGAGCACCCTTGCCGTCCTCTGAAGTTTTCCAGTGTTGATGAATTGCAAAATGTCGATCTGTGAAGCTCAGATAGCACCAACTCATAACATGGCACGAGCCCGAGATTGTTCTCACGGAACTGTGGACAACATCTCTCCTAAGCGGTTCAGTTGTCCTAAATTTGTGCACGTGTCCTCTTATACCCCCGTCCCCCCCTCTTTCCTTTCCCTCAACCGCACGTGAATATTGACTCCGCGGCACAAATGGACAAAAAATGATACTACCAATGCAGCTTCTAATATGTTACAGCAGAGAAAATAATTTTCTAGCACGTAAGTATTTATCCTCAGTAGCTTTTACTGTGTAATGTCGTGCATGTGGTGTCATGGGTGAATAGAAGGGAGGTACAACATAGTGCGTGCGCGTAGTCCTGACCTTTCAAATAGCAGCAAGTTGAAACTTGGTAGAGTACATGCCCGCGAAAGGCAAAGGTCCCGAGTACGAGTCTCGGTCCGGAACACAGTTTTAATCTGCCAGGAAGTTTCTTCTCAGCGCACACTCCGCTGCAGAGTGAAAATCTCATTCTTGCAGCAACTTGGCCACTGAGCTTAACGTCCACGTTCGAAGGACGAATTACTATCGACAATGGCAGAGGTCATTTCATTTGAGCCTGCGGAACGGTTCGGAATATTAACCAACGATGTGGGCGCAAAATCTGGTCAACAGAGACCTTACGCCTCCATCCTTCCTGGCCAAAATTTCTTTACCCACCATGCAATTGCATTATCAATTTCACTTAAACTGTTCTGTTTTGAAATGTTATCGCAAATATGAAGTGTCACTGCGAGACACAGATCAACTGCTACTGTTGGAAGTTAGTGTTCACCATAAAAGATTGTAATATACATTCAATTCACATAGAGTAAACTTACGTGTCTGTAAATTCTCGCCATCAAATTGAAAACAAAAACCGTTACTCTATCAATATGTAGAAATGCTTTAAAGTTTTGGAAAAATGGTCTGCATGATGTTACTCAGAAACTGGAACATTTTTCACAGCATAAAAGTACAACTCGAAAAACTATTATGAAAGATGTCAGATTGCAGTGAACAAAAAAGGTGACAAATATTCCTAACAGATGATCGATATGTTAATAGACATTGAAAATAATTCATTATGTCTCTCAAATATTTTATTGCGTGCATGAATTTTAGTTTGGTTGAAGTGGTTCAAATGGTTCAAATGGCTCTGAGCACTATGGGACTTAACATCTGAGGTCATCAGTCCCCTAGAACTTAAAACTACTTAAACCTAACTAGCCTAAGGACATCAAACACACGCATGCCCGAGGCAGGATTCGAACCTGCGACCGTAGCGGTCGTGCGGTTACAGACTGAAGCGCCTAGAACCGCTCGGCCACTTTGGGCGGCTTTAGTTTGGTAGCATCTTTCTTGTCTTGGGCCAGGGCATATCGAACAGTGGTATGCTAACATATTTTAGGCCACAGACGCATGTTGTGGCACGGTTATATGTCGCACATGTTCCAAGAGTGTGTTCGGCAAAGACGTTGAAACTTCTTTATTTAAATTTTCTGCTTACGTTGCTTAGTGAAATAGACTATACTGTCTATTTGTTATTCTTTATCGTATCGACACTGACCTACAGAATTGGCCCTGAGAAACGGATCTCAAATTTCTCCTATTGATTAATTACCCACGATATTCAATCGCGATCTGACTGATTTCAGATTAACTCAAAAGAATGGCCCTGAATTAGTAGAAATCCTAACAATAACCTATACATTTCATAAGTCACTTACCTCACAAAAATCTTCATTACACGAACTACTGCAATGCAGCAAGCGCCAATACAGCCAGCTAAATAAAAGATTCTAACTACTGTAGGCTCTAACTGCTAATAGTCATATGGGTAACAAAGGAAAGATTTTGTTGCAAAGCAAACAGTATACGTTTTTACCTTAATAATGTGACAACCGGTTCAAAAATTATATAATCGTGCATGACATCTAGTTCCAAAAATTATATAATCATGAATAATATTCAATCTCCAAGTGAATGACGCGTCCAGATTGTCTACTCCCGCTAATACTGCAAACCTCCAATACTGCTAATTATTAACCTCTAACCTCCATCACTGCTGACTACTCACATCCAACTTCCATCACTGCTGGCTGTTCACCCGCAACTGGAAGTCCGACCAGCCACAGAGAGTCTCTTACAGACTGCGCACAGTGCAGTCAGAGATTTAACACATACCGCTACCAACATACAAACACATAAAGAGCCTACTTACATAGCCCCTCTGCTCCTGTCAAAAAATTTTGCAAAATGTTGTGGGCAGTCGCCAAGACTATTTGTTAAAATTTTTTTCGTATTAACAATATCAGATAGATCAGATGCACACAATCAGTAATATACGGTTGGTCAATAAATAAAAAAAATCATCTCGCAGTCCCTAAAGACAATCCTAATCATTCATCAAAACAGTAGTAGTCTATGACACTTTAATGTACGAAGTATGAGCAGTAAAAGAAAATGCACACACAAGTAGTGGACCTCCATGCAGTCTTGAAGAAGTTGAATTGTTCTCCCAACGGAAACACAGAGCAAACTCACAGCAGTCAGTCGAAGTCTTGACGAATATTGGTAGAATTAGTAGGTCACCACAGAGCAGACCCACAGTTTTTCTTGCAGACATTATGGTAGTAATGGGCCACCAAAGGTGCAGACCCACTCCTTGAAGAGATTATGGTACTAGTGGGCCACCAAAGATGCAGGCCCACTGTAGTCCTTGAAGAGATGGCCAGCAGCCATCCGTTGTGACTGTGTGGGTGCACAATCTTGCGGATAATACAGCAAGTCCATAAACCACCACTTGTGCACTCACTAACTTTTTACAGAACCAGCAATGCTATTAACCAGTCCCTAGCTGAGCTATCAACACACGTGCAAGCACTAACACAGTCGTATAACCTTTGACATTTTATACATATAGTATGACCAACAGAAATGTGTGCAGTAAAATGAATTCCTGCTATTTACTTAACCTGGAGAACTGGTGTCTATACAACTACAATGTTACAGCATAAGAATACAATTACAAAGGTACGGGAAACATCATTACAATCAAGAACATGATAATGCAGGTAACTTTTGTAGTAATACAGCGTTTGCAAAAGAATAGAAATAAACATACACAACAGTGTTACAGGATTTGTGACATAAGTAAATAAATGAGAAAATTAGAGTATTCTTAGAAACATTAACTTGACACATGAGCATTAAAAGAAAACATAACAGAATAAATAACGTCTGAATATCTTTCCAAAGTGAAGAATATTTTACAAAACAAAATTAGATTTGAGGATAACAGTATTCCTCATCATAGTGAATGCAGATTAGTATTAGAAGGAAAAAATTCTACCAAATTTATCTTATGAGGTAAACACACAGAGACAAGAAGAACACAGATACACAAGGGTACACATAAACATGTAGCAGAATAACACAAAAGGAAAGGACAGGGTCTGTTTTCAGTGTAACATTTGGTACTGCAGTCCAACCAAAACTTTATTCCACAGATCTTTCTTCTTATTTAAACATTTGTTCCCACAAAAAAACTGTTTATCTCTATTTATACTTTCATATCTTTCTTACCTCATCATTTGTTTCCTCATCATCTGTTTCCAAGAAAATCCTACCTAAACCTATGGGGCATCTGTTCATTTCCTCTTTGAAAATAATTATTCCTCATTATACAATACTCTTTGGCCAGACCTTTATCATATAGCTTCTCAACGCATCTCTTCCCAATTCAGCACAACTCATTTTCTTGTATAGCATACCGCCACTTAAACTTAAATCTACTGAGCTCAGATATATAAACTAGAGAACAAGGCAATGCAGCAGCACAAAACAATTAACTCGAACAACAATGACAAAAAATGCAAATTGACAAAGCGAGCAGTAGTATATCTAAATTAGCAAAGCAAATGCAACATTACAACTAATATGAGGCAATATGCAGCAAACAAGAAAACTAAAGCAGCTGTAAAACTGGCTTATCAGAATAATACAAAGTAAAACTCAGAAGGAAAATGCCTGACAAATAGCAGCATCCAATGCAATAACTTATACCTAAACATGACAAAGCACAAGCAGAAAAAATATTGTGGTAAAGACAGCAATGCAGATAAGGGAATGCCTATTCACATCTTAATGTCTATGTCACATTTTAACACTAGAGTGGTGCACCACAATACCTTATTCTACCAAAAAATTACCAAATCCTTGAAATGAAAATTATATGTACAATTCCTATTATTAGTCCCTTTTCCTGCTTATTCTTTCCTGTCCAAGTGCTCTTTCTTAAGACTGTGGATCAAAAGATTATTAGTTAATGGATCTGTAAACAGAAAGTGTTTACATTAGCTAATGTATTAAATTTTATTTTATAGAACCAATGCTACAGCACAGCTAGAAACTACAGATCAAATAAAATAAGCAAATATGTACAAAGTAAATCATGGAAACATCATTCAATAGCCATATGACATTTCATAAGTCAGTAAAAGTTCTCTACACTCTCATAGAAAGACACATGTCATAATCAGGTGTGTTTACGTAAGAATATTTTTCATCAATTCGTAAGTATTCCTGTAAGTAGGACAAAGTACAAACTCCAAAGTGTAATCATGTGTTTCCAAGTAATAGTGTGTCGTGTTTGTGGTGCATTCTGCAAACAAATGTCAATAGTGAGGTCAACAGCCTCTCTTTTCTGCAGCTATGCGAGCGCTTGCGGTATTGCGGCAAGCTTCAAAGTTGCTGAAGCAGCACGAGGAAAGCTTAAAGTCCCCACAACAAGAGGTATATTTCAAAGCAGCTAGTGCACAGCTCAGCGCAGCGTTACGTCATGGTCACATGCACTCTTTACTGCAATATTTACAAAAGTTTCTGCTACCACGGCAGTTTCATACAAATAAACAATTTCAGAGGTAGATAATTTACGTTGGAAGTGTATAGAAACGAAATCTCATGAATAACAGTGTCCAAAAATTTCCGTCGGCATTGTGGAATTCACATTCACATATATACTCACCTTTCATAACTCTTAAAGTACAATTCTTGGTTTCCATCATTTTTTAACAAACCAGAGTCCCTAACCACTTCTCATTATTCATAGCCTATTAGTCGATACTTCTTCAATATTTCATTACAATAAATATGTAGCGTAAACATATTCCTCATATAGCATCACCTTATCGATCATAACCACACCTCAGCATCATAATACACATCATCATCGTAATAATATCATCATAGCACATCAATCACATCTCAAAATCATTGTAGCTTGTTTCAGTAATTTCAAAACCTAAAAGAAATTCTCTGCTCGTTTCAATAGTGTCATCTACCTCAAACTTACTTCAAAAGTCATGATCCCATACAATATACATCATTTAAAGCTCTCATAGTATCACAATGGTTCCGAAATAATATGAACAGTTCACAAAGTACAGACAAGTACAATTTCCTAAATGTGTAGTAATCGAACTGTGTAATTACGTAGGCATGTGTCACTGATGTAGTAAAAAAAAAGAAATTTGTCTCTATCAGTTAAATGATCAGATAGCTGTGTAGTTCTGTGTTAGAGAAATATGGTACCGAGTGTAAAATTGAATAAGCAAATACCATATTAGCTAGGGCACCTTGTGCTTGCCACACGCATAATACACAAAGTAGGCATACCCCCATGAGAGTTAATGTAATTATACCTCAGATGTTACAGACTTAATCTGCGGAATGAAATGTATCGCTGAAAACCTGTGTATCACTGTAATTCAAAAACATTTCCTAAAAATGTTCTATGTACAGAACGTAATCACTCAAATGCGTGTCCTGTAGCACTAAACTATGCTTCTTGCTGTAAGAAACTTTCCGTCATTGTTTACCGGTGAAAATGTACCAAGTGTCGTAGTTATCGTCGTTCATAAGCAAAGTTCTCCAGAAGTCAATGTGCTTACCTTACAAAAGTAAAATGTTATGCGTATAAATGTTGTAGTTATTACGTTCATTGCCATGACCTTGAAAGTACTTTACTGTAACGTATTGTTGTGTTGCAAAAATAACTGTCTCGCTGTAGCCATGCCACAAAAGTCACTACTAAAACATGTTTTACTTTTCAAAAGACGTAGAAAAACCGTGCAGGCATAAAACAGATTCAGCGTAAAAGCAATAATGAAGATTGTTACTCATTAGTAGCGTCGTAATATAATCATGTGGCCGTCAAACAACCAAATACTGTGTCATCTGTAATCTCTCAAAAAGTACTTTAACTACAAACTGTCTTTTCAAATAAACAAAAATGTTGCAGAAAAACCTCATTATCGGTATATGTTCCAAGAATGTGGACTTTATAGTCGTTAGTAATCGTGCAACTAACAAGCAAAAATGTAAACATAATAAGAGAGTGTCGTCTGTTGCCTATAAAAGTGAACTCGTCAAATTGATGTCTTAATTAATATTTCTGCCAGCTACGTCGTCAGTTTCATAGGTTCTTGATTAGATAGTTGACTTCAAACCATCGCTGCATGCTAAATGTGACAAAGCGTAATAGCAACTTGAAGCGAGAAGTTTAGTGGTAAAGACCAAGTCAGAAAGCATATTCTTTCTATATAATCGGCTTTACACGAGAAATGTGGTATAATCTTTTTTTCTTTTGTTTGTTTGTACTCTAATGACCAAATATGAGGAAAGCAGTAAGAAAATTGACAAAGCCAAGCCTGTGGATGTATATCATTACTAGAATTCTTGAATGTTCTGAATTTACGCGTAACGATGAAGAGCTTATTGTGAAAGTCATTGTGTGGCCCAGTCGCAAATCGGTCATCTTTACGTCGTGTCGGCGGTTCCATCTAAAGGTTCGGTGCACCCTGCCGACTCCTTTCAAATACCACGTATTATTGCTTTGTAACCTTCCATATTTCTAAATACCTCTTCCCCTGTCGGAGCGCGAGTATCCTCTGAAATGTGTAACTCTTGTATCACGCGAGCCAACTGATCTTGTAGTTCGCGCATTTTTCTTTTGTGTTGCGTGTTGACGTTGTTTGAATTTCCTAATTTCCGTTAATCATCTGTGTCAATGACGGCTACCGGTCCTATGTCATTCAGATCAATATCTACCTTAGTAGATAAATTAGTTAGCTGATCCGAAGATTCGGCTACTTTTTCCGATAATATGTTAATTTCCTCCGTGTGTTTTTCTAAACCAAGTTTTAGAGCGTCCATTTGTGTCTAAATCATATCTAATGTGTCCCTTAAGTTTTCCTGATATTTTGCAGGTTGCGTAACCGAATCGGTAGATGCAGCTGAGTCAATTTCATCTAGCAAGGTGTCGTGATTTTCGTGCACAATAATCTGCAGTTCATTTATGCCTGCTTCATGATTCTGCAGTGCGTTTTCATGTCACGAAAAAATAGGCTGAAAATGTTCACAAATTTGTTTTTACATCTTTACAAACTTTTTGACATTTAGATCCGATTTTAAGTTAAATCTTCACGTGTTTGCTCAATTATGTCTAACTTTTGAAGATTTTGCTTCATTTGTTGCATAAATTGTAATAACAATGTATTAGTGTCTGGAACAAGTTCCTTCATGCTTTTCAGCAGTGCGTTTGCATCGGCAGTATTCGTATTCTGAAAAACAGAGAATGAATCTTGACTTACTTGAGAAAAGGGTAATGACACAAAACCTGAATCTACGTTATTCGCAAGATTTTGTTCTATCGTTTCGCATTACTGAGATGAACTGTTGCCCACCAATCGATCGACAATACTTCCCTGTTCACTAATTATTTCACTATCTACACTGTTATTTATTGCCTGGTCCGTGTCCCTATGCGCAATTACCAAATTATTTTGAACATTTGTCACTTCATTACAAGGACGTGCTGACAAGCTACGCTCATCGTTACTATCATCTCTCAATTTGCTTTGTAACCTAATGTTGCGCTTTTCACACGCCATGATTGTCACAGTATTTTAAACAGTAACTCTCGAAAAACAGTACGACAAGCAAACATAAAAACACTCACTCAAATGGCACTGAAAATAATAAATATCTAATTAGTTGCAGAAGCGACTGCGAGATACTTAATGCAAATCCACGCGCATTCCACAACTCCTTTGCTTATTCCAATACAGTACAATAATAAGAAACTACAACTACAAAGGAAATTCTCTATACAATTACGCGCTCGCAACAATAACTAATTTCTAATCAAGCACTGATTATTTCAACTACAAGAAAAATCAGAAGATTTAAATTTTCTGTTTATATTGCTGAGTGAAATAGACTATACTGTCTATTTGCTACTCTTTATCATGCCATCACTGACCTACGTATTTTGCCCTGAGAAACGGAACTCAAACTTCTCCTATTCATTAATTACCCACAATATTTAACGTTAACGCGATCTGATTGCTTTCAGATTAACGCAAAAGAATGGCCCTGAATCAGTAGAAATCCTGACAATAACCTATACATTTCATAAGTCACTTACCTCACAAAAATCTTCATTACACGAACTACTGCAATACAACAAGCGCCAATACAGCCAGCTAAATAAAAGATTCTAACGACTGTAGGCTCTAACTACTAATAGTCATATGATTAGCAAAGGAAAGATTTTGTTGCAAAGCTAACAATATACTTTTTTACCTTAATAATGTGACAACCAATTCAAAAATTATATAATCGTGCATGACATCCAGTTCCAAAAATTATATAATCATGAATAATATTCAATCTCTAAGTCGGACACGCCCAGATCGTCCGCTCGCGCTAATACTGCAAACCTCCAACACTGCTAATTATTAACCTCTAACCTCCATCACTGCTAACTATTCAAATCCAACTTCCATCACTGCTGATTGATCACCCCCAACTGCAAGTCCGACCGTCTCTTAAGACTGCACACAGCACAGTCAGAGTTTTAATACAGAGCGCTACATAGCGTTACCAACATACAAACACATAAACAGCCTACTTACAACGTGACTGATAAGGCATTCCGATCTGCTTCCTGCTTCCGTAAACATCATGCGATGTAGTTTCACCGGCTTCGCAAGTATCGTGTCGAATGTGAATCTACTAAGTTTTATTTTACGTTTTCGACGGATTTTCCACTTCCCATCATTAATTTTAGCAAAAACCAACAATTTTACGTAGAGAAACTCGATAACTATATCGTTCATTGGGTAAGAAGAGAGAGAGAGAGAGAGAGAGAGAGAGAGAGAGAGAGAGAGAGAGAGAGAGAGAAAGTAAGAGAGAAAGAGAGAGATAATCTATTTTCATTACTGTCTTCTTTGCCTAAATTTCCTTCTGATTGTATTTATTTTCCACCAATGTTAAAAATAATTGTGTTAAGAGTTACAGCTGGAAATTAAAAAAAAGTTCAAATGTGTGTGAAATCTTATGGGACTTAACTGCTAAGGTCATCAGTCCCTAAACTTACACACTACTTAAACTAAATTATCCTAAGGACAAAATACACACACCCATGCCCGAGGGAGGACCCGAACCTCCGCCGGGATCAGCCGCATATTCCATGACTGCAGCGCCTTAAACCGCTCTACTAATCCCGCGCGGCGGCTGGAAACTGTCGTGAATAATTACGAACGAATGTTCATGACGAAGAACGATCAGGCCGACCCACAGTCGTGACTGATGAACTCAAATGGAGTATGGACGAAAAGAATTTAACAGGACAGACGTTTCACTGTCAATTTTGAGCTTGTGCTTTCCTGAAATTTTCGAGATTAGTTTTTCCTCAAATTCGTAGTTATGAGTTGGGGTTTGGAAAAGTATGCTGCAAGTCCGTTTCTCAACGTTTCACACAGGAACACAAGAAACAATAAACGAGAACTACACTGATATATGTCGCTATGATAAGGGTGTCGAGGAGATTTTGGATCACACTGTCCATGGTGACGAGACCTGGATTCCACACAATAGTCCAGAAATCAGTCAATGGAATGACTACGTTCACACTTCGCAATGAGAGCAAAAATAGCCAAACATATTCTGAGCACCATTAAAGTTGTAAGTGTTTATGGATCGAAAGGGGAGCGTGACCTTGAACTTTGTGCCTAAACGGTAAACGATAAATGTAGCGGCCTACTGCCAGATCCTTCACCGACTGCACCGCGCCCTTGAAAACAAATGGCGCGAAATCTTGTCTAGCAAGAAGTTTTCGAACACCCGCTTGATAGACCCAAACCGGTCCCGAATGATTACCGCTGTGCCGTCCGAACAGCGGGAGCACCTGTTAAGGTTGGTACCTCACGACGGAACCACAAGCTAAGGACAGTCGCTGCCAGACGTAGCCATGAATGACAGACGTCGACGAAGACACGCCGTTAAGAGGTTCCGCAGGCCGCCGCTGCAGGAAGTCTAGTTACGTCAGAGCACAGCGCCGCTGACCCACTCTTGGATAGCCGACTATTGCAGCCGCATCCTGGTGGTTCTGATGCAGCAGCGAGCGACTGCCTTTAATCAGAAATATGTACAGGAGTTCAAAGTTAAATAAAAGTGATATCTGATTCTCATTCAGTACAAGACAGAAACAGTGCGGCGTCGCGTTACAGTATTATTCAGTACAACAACAGTTACACTACTGGCCATTAAAATTGCTACACCAAGAAGAAATGCGGATGATAAACGGGTATTCATTGGACAAATATATCATACTAGAACTGACATGTGATGACATTTTCACGCAATTTGGGTGCATAGATCCTGAGAAATCAGTACCCAGAACAACCACCTCTGGCCGTAATAACGGCCTTAATACGCCTGGGCATTGAGTCAAACAGAGCTTGAATGGCGTTGACAGGTACAGCTGCCCATGCAGCTTCACACGATACCACAGTTCAAGAGTAGGTACTGGCGTATTGTGACGAGCCAGTTGCTCGACCACCATTGACCAGACGTTTTCAGTTGGTGAGAGCTCTGAAGAATGTGCTGGCCTGGGCAGCAGTCGAACATTTTCTGTATCCAGAATGGCCCGTACAGGACCTGCAATATGCGGTCGTGCATTATCCTGCTGAAATGTAGCGTTTCGTAGGGGTCGAGTGGAGGGTAGAGCCAAGGGTCGTAACACATCTGAAATGTAACGTCCACTGTTCAAAGTGACGTCAATGCGAATACGAGGTGACCGCGACGTGTAACCAATGGCGCCCCATATCATCACGCCGGGTGATACGCTAGTATGGCGATGACGAATACATGCTTCCAATGTGCGTTCACAGCGATGTCGCCAAACACGGATGCGACCATCATGATGCTATAAACAGAACCTGGCTTCATCCGAAAAAATGACGTTTTGCCATTCGTGCACCCAGGTTCGTCGTTCAGTACACCATCACGGGCGCTCTTGTCTGTGATACAGCGTCAAGAGTAACCGTGGCCATTGTCTCCGAGCTGATAGTCCATGCTGCTGCAAACGTCGTCGAACTGTTCGTGTAGATGGTTGTTGTCTTGCAAACGTCGCCATCTGTTGTCTCAGGGATCGAGATGTGGCTGCACGATCCGTTAGAGCCATGCGGATAAGATGCCTGTCATCTCGACTGCTAGTGATACGAGGCCGTTGGGATCCAGCACGGCGTTCCGTATTACCCTCCTGAACCCACCGATTCCATATTCTGCTAACAGTCATTGGATCTCGACCAACGCGAGGAGCAATGTCGCGATACCATAAACCGCAATCGCGATAGGCTACAATCCGAGCTTTATCGAAGTCTGAAACGTGATGGAACGCATTTCTTCTCCTTACACGTGGCTTCACAACAACGTTTCACCAGGCAACGCCGGTTAACTGCTGTTTGTGTATGAGAAATCGGTTGGAAACTTTACTCATGTCAGCACGTTATATGTGTCGCCACCGGCGCCACCTTGCGTGAATGCTCTGAAAAGCTAATCATTTGCATATCACGGCATCTTCTTCCTGTCGGTTAAATTTCGCGTCTGTAGCACGTCATCTTCGTGGTGTAGCAATTTTAATGGCCAGTAGTGTATCATTGTCTTATGTGAGTGTGATTGCACATCTTCCCTGATATGGACATGGATTTCTACTGAAGATAAGTATCCTGTATTAAAGTGTTTTAATGAACGGAACTGATATGCTTCATGCACGGTGACAGTTACTGAACTATGTGACATAAAATCGTCATTACTTCTGAACGGTCTGTGTTCGGACGTTCAGCCGGGCGGAGTGGCCGTGCGGTTCTAGTCGCTACAGTCTAGAACCGAGCGACCGCTTCGGTCGCAGGTTCGAATCCTGCCTCGGGGATGGATGTGTGTGATGTCCTTAGGTTAGTTAGGTTTAATTAGTTCTAAGTTATAGGCGACTGATGACCTCAGAAGTTAAGTCGCATAGTGCTCAGAGCCATTTGAACCTTTTTTTTTTTTTTTTTCAAATTGCGCCGTTGGTCGCGGAGTATGATGGGAATTAGTAAACGCAAGCATGATTTGGTTTAGTGAAGAAGCCCACTTTTATTAGGATGGGTTCGTAAATAACCAAAACTGGCGCATTTGGGGAACTGAGAATCCGCATCTCGCGATCGAGAACTCTCTTCACCCTTAAGAGGTGACTGTGTGGTGTGCAATGTCCAGTTACGAGATAATCGGTACGATATTCCTCGATGGCATGGTGACTACCGAACGGTACGTCAAGGTTTTGAAAGAAGATTTCGTCCCCATTATCCAAAGTTATCCTGATATCGACAAGATGTGGTTCATGCAAGACGGAGCTCGCCCCATCGAAGCGGCGGAGTGTTCGATGTCCTGGAGGAGCACTTTGGGGACAGCATTCTGGCTCTCGGGTACCCAGAGGGATACCCAGAGGCCACTGGCATCGCCTCGACTGACAGCAATATTTTCCGGATCTGAAAAAATGCGACTCCTTTTTGTGGGGCTATATTAAAGACAACGTGTACAGCAATAAGCCCAAAACCATTGCTGAGCTGAAAACAGCAATTCAGGAGGTCATCGACAGCACCGATGCTCCGACGCTTCAGCGCATCATGAAAGATTTCGCTATTCGTCTGCGCCACATCATCGCCAATGATGGCGGTGACGTTTACATGCTGAATAAAATACGTACACGCCGTAGTTCGTAACTAATGTACATTTTTTTTCATACACTTTATAATTGTCAACATGTATGTCGCAATATCCGTTCGACCTCCCCTAGAAGTCACACTGTTATCTAGGCTTGCTACGACATATACAAAAATTACCAAATCGATGGATTTTTTTGAATGGAAAGCAATATGGAAATGACAACGAGCTGGAAGACAACGTTAGTGAGTGGTTTCACAACATGGCGACAACTGAGTATGCAGAACACCAAGATTGTGGAGCACTATGAACAATCTTTAAATTTGAGTGGCGACTACGTAGAAAAATCGCTAACACGTCAAAATATGATATAGCGTTAACTCTCGAGTTCAGTCTTGTCACGACATGTAACACTGACTGATTAGCAGAGTATTAAGTTGTTTTCCTCTGTGGTACTGCTGTTTCAAGATTCAGTGTCGGATAAACTCGTTTGCAATGGCTCTTTTACAGTGAACGGCGCGAAACACTTCATACCTCGACATGGATAGAAGAGGACGTCGATTCCAGCCAGCCATCTGACGGTCACGGCTGAGTGAAATGGTCCTGCGGCCAGATAAAGGCAGCCATCTGTCATCCGCGCACTTGACCTAAGGCTATAGGGAATTCCTCGGCAGACAAATCGGCAGGCAGCTACAAACAGTGCTTTTTTTCTTCTGTTTTTCAGCACTTATCTCTCTCACTGGGCGGCCTGTTACGTAACGCAACAGCTTCTGAACTCTGTGTTGTGTCGAAAGAACTATATCAGTTCTCGAAGCATTCTTGGTACTTCAGCGACAGACTAATAGCATCGAATACTGCCTGTCACCGCTAAACATCCGATTCTCGTGCAGCTATATATGAGGTTTTCGTTAAAAATTTTCTAGCGCCGTGATTTTGTGACCCACGGACGAGATGACAATGCCCAGAACACCATGTACGTTTCAAACGGTTACCTGTCAGTGAGAGAGGACTTTGCGTTCCTGCTGCATACAAAGGCGAGTAGGCCGTTCGTTTGTGAATTATATTTGCGAATTTCAAACAGGAACGACTTATTTTCAGTTATCTATATGGATACTAGTTTATTTTTTTAATATATTGCGTGTTTGTGTGGTTACTAGTCACAGTCTTCCATCCTCATAACTGTGTAGTGTACAGTTTTGCCGTTTTTTGGTAGGGATTGTGAATGGTGTATTCAGATGCGATGTGAGCTGATGATCCTTCACACAGAGCTCCAGGCGGTGTTGGCTTCGGTCTGTGGGGCACGTACCACGTGTTCCCAAGATCGGTCCACTACTGAGGTTGCCCCCTCACCCGTGGTCAAGGAGAAAGTTGCTCCAAGAACAGGTTTCCGGCCCTATTAATCTGCAAGCTATATGCAGTCGCTCGCCCTGTTCCAGAAGAAGCCTTTCGGCCTGCAAGGTCTGGATATTCACAGAGGGTGGGTTTACTGGCAGCTGGTAGCTCCAGCATTAGACGTGTAATCGTGCTCCATAGCGATGTGGTTACAAAGGAGGGGAAGGAATCCAGTATGCACCCTGTGTGGAAACAAGGAGGAGTGATTCCAGATGTAGAAAGGGTACTTCCGGACTCCATGAAGAGCACAGGGTGCAGACATCTGGAGGTGATGGCTCATGTTGGAACAATGATGTTGTTACTTTGGATTACGATGAGATTCTCTCTGCTTTCGAGCAGATGGCTGAAATGGTAAAGAATGCCAGTCTTTCTTGCGAGATGAAGGCGGATATCACCATCTGTAGCATCGTATACAGAACAGATTGGGGTCCTTTGGCACAGCGTGGAGTGGAGTGTCTGAATCCGAGGCTCAGACTGTTTTGCGACCGTGAAGCCCGCAGATTTCTCGTTCACCTGTGGTATTCCATAGCTTTTCTCTGTTCTAATTTTTCGAATGCTTTCTCAAAATCCATAAAAGTAAGACAGGTTTCCCTATTGAGCCCTCGTGCCTTTTCTGTAACTTGTTACAGTGTAAAAACCTGACTGTTGTTCAGGTATTAGCTTTTCCATGATACCTTTAAGTCTTGCAGTCTGGATTTTGACATATAATTTATAGCCTGAATACAGTAGGGTTATACCTTGATAGTTACTACATTTGTTTTTATTGCCCCTATTAAAGATAGAGATTACTTCGGCTCTCCGTCAGTCTTTTGGCGCTTTCTTATTGCTCCAAAATTAATTAAACATGTGAAGAAAACTTATAAGTAGGAATAACGCTCCATGTTTCCACAGTTCCATATTAACATCATCTAAATCAGTGCTGTTCAATTTTTGTAGCTTTGAGAGCTTCCATCAGTTCTCTCACAACAATATTGTCCATCCTTTTCTGTCATTTAGTTCAGGTAAGGTCTGAATTAAAATATCATTGTACTGTATTTGTTATAATGAGTTACCCATTCGTTCTCCCTACATTGTTAACTCGTATTCCATCATTTTCTTTTCTGTTGAGCGATTTCATCACTTTTTTGTCTCCCTATACGTCATGCTCTGTATTGCTAATAAAGCGTTCCTATGATTCTGCATGCGCTTTCCAAATTATTGCATTTCGCTTTATTTCTCTTCTCTTTATATTCATTATACTTTCTACCAGGGGGATTATTTAGGTAGCTCTTGAAAGCTTATTGTTTTTCTATAATCGTTATCTCCATCTCCGGCTTCCAAATCTTTACTCCTCTACGTTTCCTATATGTCCTTTCTTCCGCAGAACCTCGCTGTATTCGATACGGCTCTTTTTAAGTTTTTCTCATTCTTCCTCCACATCTTCCAACATTCCTAAGTTTGCTAATGTTTTAGTCATCTGCTTTTGGTAGAAATCTCTTGTGCTGTCATCTTCTAAAAGGTAAACGTTAAGAGCCTGTTTTTCCTTTTGATCCTTAATTGGTTTCTTCGGTTTTTTCCATTTTGTTTCAATGTCAGTTATTGACACCAATAAGAAGTGAACTGAACTAATATTCACTCCCCGATAAACTCTGGTATCTCTAACCTGTCCAGGAAATACCTCACGTATTATTACTAATCTATAATAGATCTATATCGTTGAGCCGTAATTTATGTCTGGAGCGGTTAGTGTGTCGGCTCTTTTTCGAGCCCGCCCTTTCCTGCGGTGAGATTGGTCGTGGTCGCCTATTTAGTCGCGCGCAGAACGGTTCGAGAGAAGACTCGGCGCAGCAGCGAGATGCGGTAGAAGTTACAGAGAGAGGCCCTGTCATCCTAGCCGTTGTAGTGCTGGTCGTGCCGTGGTCGGTGGTCGGTGGTCGATGGTCGGCCGTGCGAGCCCGGAGTCTGTTTTGGCCGAGTACGGAAGCAGCGCTCGTTAGTGGACGACGCGGCGCGGGACTTCATGCTAATAGTGGAACTGGGGCCTCGCTGCGTCTGGAGGGCAGTGCAGCCGTGCAGAGGCCTGAATACAACCGTCTGCATCCAGTCACCGTGCCGAGACTCCTGTCTGCCGCTGCCACCTTCACCTTTGTTAATTCTGGTGGGTAATCTGTTTTCCAATCAGGTTCGTTCTTGCTCTCTTGGTTCATGACGGCCATGGGACATCCGCTGGTACGTACTTTTCAGTTCAATAAACTTTACCAACAGCCGTACGTTTCAAGGTATTTTATTTTATTTTGGCAATCAGTTTCAACACTTCATTTTGCCATATTCAGGCCCCTGCATAATAAAACATGTAGTAATATAAGGGTGTACAAACCAAGCTTACAAGAAGTGACAGGTAATGATATACCGCTTAAGCCTAAAAATGATGAAAGTATTGGCGTTAAATCAAATCGATGTGTACATCCAGCACAATAGTGTATATACACAAATGTGTATACATATTTCTAGTAGCATTAAACCAAATCTCTGTGTATATACAACACAATAGACTAAAACATGTGTACATATTTGTTCGTCATAAAACTATTTAACATCACAGATTTACAAGAGAACATGTAAATTCATTAACAAGATCAGCACTAGACAATGTACAATCAAGAGCACAGTAGAAACAAAGCTTGTCCCTTTTTCACTTAATTTTAATTTTTTTTTATAATACTAAAATCCTATAAAATTCTTTTAGATGGGGAAGCGCCTAGTACATGTGAGTACTAATCTTCATTTAAAGTAAAATGTCACACAGTAAGCTATGAAATACACTAGTATGCATATTTACGGAATAGGCAATATCACGGATGGTAATACAAGTAGTTGTCACAGCACCAAAAATAACTTGACGCAGAACCCAACGTCAGTCGACATATTAAGAGAAAATTGCATGCATAGCGAACACTGAGAATATTCACAAGTATCTTGTGGTCTAGGTTGTACAGTAAATCGGAATAAAAGATATGATTGGTTTCCTTTTATCACTTAACAGGTCGGTATTACCACGGTGAAACAAATCAACAAGAAACTCAAATCCTACTTAAGCAAGACAAGTCCTCCAAGTTCGCAGCCGGCAACTTCATACAGTTTCCCGGGAGTATAGTCCGCCCCGATAGCTGAATGGTCAGGTCGCGCAGGTCGCGCAATGTGGCGCCGAATGCAATAAGACCTGCACCAAGGCCGCCGGACCTGCCCAGTAAGGGGCCTCCCGGCCAATGACGCCAAACGCTCATTTCCATTTATCGGGAGTATAAGGCACTACCTAACACGACCTCTCTATAGATGCTAGATAATCTACATACTAAGACATAGCAAATTGTGTCACGATAGGAGATGTTGTTATCGAAAAAAATAAAAGGTAAACGAGTGTGCGATGACCACTATATTGTCGAAGTTGAAGCCCATAAAGCGAGTATCATCATCTATCTCCATGATCTTCGGTAGCTCAGATGGTAGAGCACTTGCCCGCGAAAGGCAAAGGTCCCGAGTTCGAGTCTCGGTCGGGCACACAGTTTTAATCTGCCAGGAAGTTTCATATCAGCGCACACTCCGCTGCAGAGTGAAAATCTCGTTCTGGAAACATCCCCCAGGCTGTGGCTAAGCCATGTCTCCGCAGTATCATTTCTTTCAGGAGTGCTAGTTCTGCAAGGTTCGCAGGAGAGCTTCTGTAAAGTTTGGAAGGTAGGAGACGAGATACTGGCAGAAGTAAAGCTGTGAGGACCGGGCGTGAGTCGTGCTTCGGTAGCTCAGATGGTAGAGCACTTGCCCGCGAAAGGCAAAGGTCCCGAGCTCGAGTCTCGGTCGGGCACACAGTTTTAATCTGCCAGGAAGTTTCATATCAGCGCACACTCCGCTGCAGAGTGAAAATCTCATTCTGGAAACATCCCCCAGGCTGTGGCTAAGCCATGTCTCCGCAGTATCCTTTCTTTCAGGAGTGCTAGTTCTGCAAGGTTCGCAGGAGAGCATCTGTAAAGTTTGGAAGGTAGGAGACGAAATACTGGCAGAAGTAAAGCTGTGAGGACCTGGCGTGAGTCGTGCTGCGGTAGCTCAGATGGTAGAGCATTTGCCCGCGAAAGGCAAAGGTCCCGAGTTCGAGTCTCGGTCGGGCGCACAGTTTTAATCTGCCAGGAAGTTTCATATCAGCGCACACTCCGCTGCAGAGTGAAAATCTCATTCTGGAAACATCCCCCAGGCTGTGGCTAAGCCATGTCTCCGCAGTATCCTTTCTTTCAGGAGTGCTAGTTCTGCAAGGTTCGCAGGAGAGCTTCTGTAAAGTTTGGAAGGTAGGAGACGAGATACTGGCAGAAGTAAAGCTGTGAGGACCGGGCGTGAGTCGTGCTTCGGTAACTCCGATGGTAGAGCACTTGCCCACGAAAGGCAAAGGTCCCGAGTTCGAGTCTCGGTCGGGGACACAGTTTTAATCTGCCAGGAAGTTTTATAACAAGATCCTAATCATACTCATCAGGTGTAGTCCAGACATACCGAGTTCCCACATGTTAATTGGGGAATGTGGCAGTTTGGGTCTAAAAAGCAACTGGCTAAAAGGTAGTAGCTGACAATAGGTAACACTAGTTCCCTTTATAAGTAAGCATTAAATGCTTCATTGTCCTAAGTATAAAAGTAGCGTGTAAGGTACCAATAAACTAAAAACTTAGTAATAAACAAATGCTGCCTCCCACGGGAATAGATCACTATAAAGCGGATATAAAGAGTTGCAGAGAACAAGATCTACGGGCTCATATGAAGGTGACGTATGGTAAGCTTCAGGTAAACAATCAGTGCGCTATAGTAAGGTTGAAAAATTACATTCGTACCAAGATTTTTAGGCAACAAAATATAGGAGAAGAACTGTATATTGTCGGAAACACAATGGTGAAACATGTAAGGCTCAAATAATGTAGAGGTACATAAATATTGCTAAGCAAAAGTGGCATCTATCATCCAAATCATCTAGATCATAATTTAGTCGTCTACATTTTTGGTTCCAGATTTTTTCTTCTTTCTTTCTGTAACTGCTGCAAACTCCCTCGATATGTTGGCGAAAATACATGTTTAAAGTCGATGTTAGGCATAACACGTCGTCCAAAATCTTTCTGAATTCTTTCTCAGAAAATTGTTTCGAATAATTAGTTCATGAACCGACTATATGTGTAAACGGCTGCCAAAACATACTTGACCATTTTGCAACAAACAATCCTGAGCGAATATGGAGCATCAAGTCCGACGCAGGGGTTAGTGACCACAAGGTTGTTGGTGAGACTAAACACCGTAACATCAAAACCCACTAAAAAGAAAAATACATCTATTTAACGAAGAAGATAAAAATTCGCTTGACGCCTTCCTGAGGTGTGGTTTAAATTCAAAGAAATAGTATAGACGGCAGTTGAGAGCTATGTACCTCATAAACTAAGAAGAGATGGTACTAATCTCCTGTGGTACACAAAACAGGTCAGAACACTATTGCATGAAATTCTGTCTCGGAATCTGGCAGAAAATCCAAAGAGTCTGGTCGTACTTAAAGAGCGCCAGAGGAAAGAACAATTAATAACATCACTGCACGATAACAGTGGCGATGTCACAGGTGAGAGGTCCACTAACGCAGAGTTACTAAACAAAGTTTTCCGAAATTCCTTCACCAAAGAAAATGAAGGCAATATATCTGAATTCGCACCAAGAACAACTGCAAACATGAATAACTCAGAAGTAGGTATCCTTGCTGCAGCGAAGTAGCTTAAATTAATAAAAGCAAGGCCTCCGGTCCAGATTGCATACCAGACAGGTTCCTTTCAGAGTATGCTGGAACAACAGCCTTATACTTAGCAATCACATACAACCGTTTGCTCATCGAAAGATCCTTACCTAATGACTGAAAAGTTGCACCAGCCACACCAATACCGAAGAAAATAAATAGAAGTAATCCGCTGAATTACAGACACATATCGCTAACGTCGATTTGCAGTAGGATTTAAGAACATGTGCTGCGTTTGAATATTATGGGTTACTTGGAAACGAACAATTTATTGACTGACAGCCAACACGGATTCAAAATATTATTGTGAAACTCAACCGTCTCTTTCGAGCCATTTTGACTTTTTTCGACCGTGACTGTCTCAAGAAATATGTAAATGTTTTTTTAAATTACCGCTACAAGGCACAATCTTTGTTAACTATTGTATTACTTATTTATGTAGCGACATATTCCGAAGAAATATCTCATCTTCAGGCTAAATGGCACTACAAAAACAATTTCACAAGAAGATCGTACTGATGTTACATCGTCTTTTCATAAATGTTGTGGTTATCTTTGTTCTTCTGACGTGGCAGTCTCGTTGTGACGAGCTGGGGTGTTTCATTTCCGTAGCACGATCAAAATCGTGTTTCCAAGTTACTGTTATTTTAGTGAAAATTTGTGAACACTGATCAAGAAAGCCAACAGAGCGACCGAAATGGAAACACCTCAGCTCATCACAACGAGACTGCCACGTCGGAAGAACAAAGATAACCACAATATTCATGAAAGACTATATAACATCAGTATGATCTTTTTGTGGAATTATTTTTGTAATGCCATTTAGGCGGAAGATGAGGTGTTCCCTCGAAAGATGTCGCAAAATAAATAAATAATACAATAGTTAACAAAGTTTGTGACTGGTAGCGGTAATTTAAAAAATCTTTACATATCAACTGTCTCTTTATTCTCACGAAGTGATGAGTGGGATAGACAGGGGATGTAACATTGATTCCACAGTTTTGTATTTCCAGAAGGCTTTCGACACATTGCTCACAAGCGACTTCTAATCAAATTGCGTGCCTATGAAGTATAGTCTCAGTTGTGCGGGTGGATTCGTGATTTCCTGCCAGAAAGGTCACAGTGCGTAATAATCGATGGAAAGTCATTCAGTAAAACAGAATATCTGGCGTCCCCTCTGCTGTTCCTGATCTACAAAAACGACACAGGAGACACTCTGGGTAACACTCTTAGCTTCTTTGCAGTTGATGTTGTCATTTACCCTCTTATAAGGTCATCAGATGTCCAAAACAAATTGCAAAATGATTTAGACAAGATATCTGTATGGTGTGAAAATTGGCAACTGACTCCAAATAACGAAAAGTGTGAAGACATCCACATGAGGACTAAAAAGGATTCCCAAATTTCGGTTAGAATATAAAGAACTCAATTCTAAAGACTAAATTCAAATAAATACTTAAGGATTATAATTACGAATAACTTAAAAAGGAACGATCACATAGATAACGTTGTGGGAAAGCAAAAAAGGACTACTTCTTAGTAGCAGAACACTTAGAAATTGCAACAGGTCTACTAAAGAGACTGCTTACGCTTCGCTTGTGTCCCCTGTTCTGGAGTATTGCTGTGCGTGTGCGACCAACATCTGATAGGCCTGACAGCGGACATCGAAAAAGTTCGAAGGAGGGCAGATCGTTTTGTATTACGGCGAAATAGGGGAGATGGTGGCAAGGATATGGTACGCGAATAGGGATGGCAATCATTAAACCAAAGGCGATTTTCGTTGCAGCGTTATCTTCTCAAGAAATTTCAGTCTTCAACTTCCTCCTCAGAGTGTGAAAATATTTTGTTGGCGCCCATGTACACAGCGAGGAGTGATCATTATAATAAAATAAGGGAAATCACAGATTACACAGAAAGATTTAAGCCTCTGTTTTTCCTGTCCACCGTTCAAAAGAGGAACGGTAGGTAAATAGCGCGAAGGTGGTTCAATGAACCCTCTGCCAGGCATTTAATTGTGAACTGCGAAATAATTGTGGACACAGTTAAGATTCAAGATGAATTACTGTGCACAAAAAGGGTTAACTAATGTGTAGTAATTATGGCCCTAGCTATAGATACTAAAGTGGATAATTGCATAATATTAAAATGAGATTATTTGAAGATGTTAACAGAAACAACTTTTAAACTAACACATGAATTTATTCATTTATAAACACAGACATGAAATGCAACTGTTTAACAACCGCAGTTAATATTACAGAGCTGCACTGCATATATTAAGCCAAATGAACCTGCTCAATCGCAGAGTTACTTTAAAGTTTTGAGAACTCCCTCTTTAGGCGCAACTTACGTTTTAAAAATGACCCGCGTGTGACTGTTGGGTTGGCCATTGGGCTGAGAAATGTATGCATCTACCTAAGTGCTGCTGGGTTTGAGACAGATAATTGTAATAATCTGACTAAATTCTGACCAAGGGCTGTCCTAAGACGCCGTTGCTTCTAGTAATGCTCATAATAAATTACCAGCATGAGATACGCAGAGCTGTGTCTTTGAAGTACGGGGCGAGGGACGTTGTTCCACTGATATAAACTCTGGACTTCCGACGAACTTCTAAATCCACTCTTGTCTTCATTCCTAGACGAACTCTGTCATGCACACTCACCTCAACCCATGAACGATCTTTTAGTAGCTGAATCGTACAGCCTACCATCTCCTTCCCACCACACAAGACATGACCGCCATTTGCTGTATAAAAACACTCAGCCCGCCAATGGCGTGACTGCTTCTTCAGCAAAAATCTTCCCAAGAAAAATGCGACGCATTAAAATTCCAAAGACTTTTTCAATCCATCCCTCTTTTCGGAAAACCTTCTCCCTATGATTCATCTTCCTGATATCTCAAGCATTTTTATCAATCGAACATTTCTGCGCCCAGCAACTAGCCTCGCCTCAAAGGTCCCGAGAAAGTAAAAAACTGTGCGCAAGGCTGGAATCTGATCTTGTGGCATGTCGTGTTTCTACAGGAAAGCTCTAGCCTGATAACTGCTGAAGGCTCTCTTCAGAACACAGCAGAGCGCCAGTCTCTTGCTGTTAAAAGTTCCTACCTTCAGACTCACTCGTTTGCTAGGATGGAGACAAGACATAAGCGAACAACAGTACGGTGCCTTGAGGCTCACCCAGTGACGCAACTTTCACGGAAGCACGACCGTATGCAACTTGCCCTGTGCGAGTGCTAGAGTCCCTGTCCCCCAGATCCATTGTGTGTTCATAAGAACTCTCAGAAAACAAAGAGGAAGAAGACCTGTACCATGCTAGATGTAGTTAAGATATCAAGTTAGTTAGAGATCAGTACATAAACTCACTGCAGTAGAATTTACTTTTATAAGCCATTAGCGAACATGATAATGCTTTGCAATTGGTAAGTATTTATGGGAATTGGATATACGTCCTACTCTCCTTCTCGATCTCTCTTTTCGTCTACTCCTTTTCCCTACCTTTGTTTATCTCCTTCTCTTCCACCTCTGTCTGTCCATCAGCTCCTGCCCCACTCTATGTCCATCTCCTCACCTCACATATCTCTCTCCACCTCCTCCTCCCGCATCTGTCTGCCATCACCAGCGGTGTCCAACACTGAGCCACTGTCACAACTGAATGCCCCAGAAATCTAGAATTTGTACGATTCGAACAGCTGGCCAAATGAAGATCCACAATGAGGCCTCTTTCAGACTGTGTCAGATGCCGTAATGCTGTGCCACACGAGTCTGCTGCATCTCCGTGTTCTTCACAGTGATCATTCTGTTCTTTGCCTTTCCCTCTCCGTCCAATTCCTTTTCCCCTCCGGCTGGGCTTCACACTTTTTTTTATTGTTATATCAATGAAAAACCCTGATTGAGAATTGAAGTCACTTAAAATAAAAGGGTAAATAGGTGGGGTCACTGGTATAAGGAATACGAGAAAGACCTCTCCTGCTGCTAGTTCTACGTATATGGATAGTAGCTTCAATGGTAGTCTTTTGCATAGTTTCAAATTGTAAATGGGAAAAATGTCTATGTCGACTATAAATATTACAAATTCAACAGTTTTGCGATGTCATGCCGTAAAAGCACGCTGTAGTTGGGTAGATCGGATAACTATTGAAGCAGTACTGAATCGAATCACATGAATGGTGGGTTAATAGCAGCCTTCGCTACACTCAGTAGAGCTTCTCCTGCTCACATACATTCAGCTTGATTCTTATTCATACAACATCACCAAAGAGCAGTCCTTCTGTTTGATCAGATTGTGATGGAAGTTGATTCATAAATACGTTGCGTGATAAAGCAAGTGAAGCGCGCAAAAGACGTGGTTGAAGGCTGTTGCTACACACTAGTGAAATCAAGGACACAGTAAAACTTCTGCTCACACACACCTTTATTTTCACACGTCCATTCTACAGTTACAGTTAAAATATATCCGCTGCAGAGAGCAGCCCAATGTACAGACTTAATAGAACACCAACAGATGGCGTAGGAGTCTTCATTCCCCGATTTTTTGGTGTTTGTTAAGTATGTACATTGTCCTGCCCTCTGCAGCGGATATATTTGATGAGTCAGTGCGCCGAATTTGGGAGCTGGAGACAATCGGCAACGAACAATAAAGAACAAAATGCAACAAAAGGGGGAAGCGTCTTTGATTAGTAACCAAAACGTCCTCGGTCCCCGGTTCGAATCTCACCACTGCTTAAGACTTCCGGCATAAGAAGTCACTCTCATTCTGCCAACGGCCTTGTCAAGAAGGCGGAGGAGCGGACAGAGGTCAGGGCACTCTGTTATCTTAGGGGTGGGACACTGCCCCTAAAGAAGAATCAGCAATGATCAACGACATGAGGATGCAGAAGGCAATGGAAACCACTGCATTAAAGACACGCAACGTGTATCCAGTGGACGTGGTGGCCTGTAATTGAAAATGTGTCATGATGGTCTTTCTAATGGCAAAAGATTCCGGAATAGTCTCCCATTCGGATCTCCGGGAGGGGACTGCCAAGGGGGAGGTTACCATGAGAAAAAGATTGAATAATCAAGGAAAGGATAACGTTCTACGAGTCGGGGCGTGGAATGTCAGAAGCTTGAACGTGGTAGGGAAACTAGAAAATCTGAAAAGGGAAATGCGAAGGCTCAATCTAGATATAGCAGGGGCCAGGGAAGTGAAATGGAAAGAAGACAAGGATTTCTGGTCAGATGAGTATAGGTACTGCTACGGAAAGTGGTATAAACGGAATAGGATGAACAGGAAGGTAGGGCAAAAAGTGTGTTACAGTGAACAGTTCAATGATAGGCTTGTTCCTATCAGAATCGACAGCAAACAAACACCGACTACGATAGTTCAGGTTTACATGCCGACGTTGCACGCTGAAGATGAAGAGATAGAGAAAGTGTATGAGGATATTGAAAGGGTCACTGTAAGTAAAGGGGGATTAAAACAATAGTCATGGGGGTCTGAAGTGCGGTTGCATGGGAATGAGTAGAAGAAAAGGTTACAGAAGAATATGGAATTGGGAGAAAGAATCGGAGAGGAGAAAGACTAATTGAGTTCTGTAATAAATTTCAGATAGTAATAGGGACTACTCTGTTCAAGAACCAAAAGCGGAGGAGGCATACTGGGGAAAGGCCGCGTGATACGGGAAGATTTCAGTTAGATTACATCATGGCCAGACAGAGATTACGAAATCAAATACTGGAATGCAAGACGTCCCCAGGAGCAGATGTAGAGTCAGATCGCAATACAGTAGTGATGAAGAGTAGGCTGAAGCTAAAGACATTAATCAGGCAGAAACAATACCCAAAAACGTGGGATACCGAAGTACTAAGGAATGTCAAGATACACGTGGCGTTCTGTAAGGCCATAGATACAGCAGTAAGGAATTACTCAGTAGGCAGTACAGTTGAAGAGGAACAGACATCTCTAAAAAGTACCATTACAGGAGAAGGAAAGAAAAACATAGGCACAAAGAAGTTAACGGCGAAGAAACAATGGGTAACAGAAGAAATACTTCAGTTGATCGATGGAAGTAGGAAGTATAAAAATGTTCTGGAAAACTCAGGAGTACAGAAATACAAGCCACCGAGCAATGAAATAAATAGGAAATGCAGAGAATCTAAGACAAAATGACTGCATAAAAAATGTGGAGAAATCGAAAAAGAAATGATTGTCGGAAGGACAGACTGAGCATGCAGGAAAGTCAAAACAACCTTCGGTGACATTAAAAGAAAAGATGGTAACACTGAGTGCAGCGGGAATTCCACTGTTAAATTCAGAGCAGACAGCGGGTAGGTGGAAAGAATACATTGAATGCCTCCATGAGGGGGAAGGTTTGTCTGATATGATAGAAGAAGAGGAGTCGATTTAGAAGAGACCTGGGACCCGGTATTAGAATCAGAATTTAAAAGAGCTTTGGAGGACTTATGATCAAATAAGGTAGAAGGGACAGATAACATGCCATCAGAATATCTAGAATCATTGGGGGAAGTGGTAGAAAAACTACTATTTACGTTGGTGCGTAGATCGTATGAGTCTGGCGACATACCATCTGACTTTCGGAAAAATAACATGCACACAATTCCGAAGACAGCAAGAGCTGACAAGTGAAAGAATTATAGTACAATCTGCTTAGCAGCTCATACATCAAGTTGCTGACAAGAATAATATACAGAAGAATGGAAAATAAAATGGAGGATGTGGTAGATGGCGATCAGTTGGCTTTAGAAAAGATAAAGGCACGAGAGAGGCAATTATGACCTTGCGGTTTATAACGGAAGGGAGACTAAAGAAAAATCAAGACATGTTCATAGGATTTGTCGACCTAGAAAAAGCTTTCGATAATGTAAAATGGTGCAAGATGTTCGAAATATACCTTATGTACAAAAGGCAAGAGGGAATAATAAGAGTGGACGACCAAGAACGAAGTGCTCGGATTAAAGAGGATGTAAGACAGGGATGTAGCCTTTAGCCCCTACTGTTCAATCTGGACATCGAAGGAGCAATTAAGGAAATAAAAGAAAGGTTTAGGAGTGGAATTAAAATTCAAGGTGAAAGGATGTCAATGATACGTTTTGCTGATGACATCCCTATCCTAAGTGAAAGAGAAGAAGAATTATATTATTTGCTGAATGGAATAAACAATCTAATGAGTGAAGAATATGGATTGAGAGTAAATCGAAGAAAGACGAACTTAATGAGAAGTAGCAGAAATGAGAACAGCGAGAAATTTAACATCACGATTGATGGTCACGAGATAGGTATATTTAAGGAATTCTGCTACGCCGGCAGCAAAATAACCAGTGACAGACAGAGTACGGAGGACATCAAAAGTAGACTAGGAATGGCAAAACGGGCATTCCTGGCCAGGAGAAGTCTAGTAGCATCAAACATAGGCCTTCATTTGAGGAAGAAATCTCTGAGAATGTAGTCTGGAGCACAGCATTGTATGGTAGTGAAACATGGACTGTGGGAAAGCTGGAACAGAAGAAAATCGAAGCATTTGAGATGTGGTGCCACAGAAGAATGTTGAAAATTAGGTGTACTGATAAGGTAAGGAATGAGGAGGTTCTGCGCAGAATCGTATAGGAAAGGAATATGTGGAAGACACTGATCAGGAGAAAGCAGAAGATGACACGGCATCTGTTAAGACATGAGGGAATGACTTCCATGGTCCTAGAGGGAGCTGTAGAGGATATAAATTATAGAGGAAGTCAGACATTGGAATACATGCAGCAAATAATTGAGGACCTAAGTTGCATGTGCTACACTGAGAAGAAGAGGTTGGTACAGTTGAGTAATTCGTAGTGGGCCCCATCAAACCAGTCAGGAGAGGTGATGACCCAAAAAAAGGGCATTCAGATTTGGCAGTGGCCTGGTGTTGGACTCCATGGGAACGTGAGGGCAGGCATATTCGTTGTCAAGGTTCCAGTCAACCTCGTCTCCCCAATACAAGGAAGGATTGCCATCATGTGCATCAAGCACATTGTGCCCATTTGCATCTACGCCTACGCGTAACACATAATGGACTCTGTGCAACATTCTGTATCATGCAACATTGTTTCAGCTGCTGGACTAGGGAATTATCGTCGCATGCGTAGGCTCTCTTTGGCACCAAACTACAAACGGCTACTCTTGGAGTGACACCGTGACCAGGACCCATGGACTGGCATTGCACTGTGTTCAGCAATGGACCTTGATTTGGCACTACCCATAATGATCCTGTTTAGCGACTATAGTGACAGCCTGGGGAGAGGTCCCATTCCTCCAATGATTTAGAGAGGCAAAGTGGTGTTATTTCCGGCGTCATTGTGTGGAAAGGCATCGGTTATGAGCTCCGGCCATGGTTGATAATGTCTGAGGGAGCGCTAACGGAACAACGGTATGACACCAACATCCTGCGTCGAGCTCTCATGAGATATTATCGTGGCGGCATTTTTCAACAGGGCAGTGGTCGTTCACTCGTGATACGAGTCCCTGTAAATTATCTGCTAGGTGTTCAGGCACACCTGTGACCAGGTAGAAGCCCATATATGTCCCGACACCACATGTCCACGAACGATCTCGGGCGGTACAGGGTGGTCCCCTGATGACGTGATGATGTTACAGACTTTCAGGAATGATGGAGAAGGGTAAGTGTATCAATTCGATGTAAGGCATCCTTTTCCGAAAATGAGAAAGTCGGAAGTTATAAGCAAAAATTGTTGTGATACCTATGACAACGAAATACATGTATCGGTACTGTCGTTGCTAAGACAGTAGGGTAGAGGCGGTGATAAGGACCATGACAAGAAAAAACATGGGCTCTAAAATGTACACCTCAAGAGCTATGAGCACTAGTTCATCTTCGCTACTGGGAATCTCTTTTACTGCTCACAGCGCTTAAGGTACGCGTTGTAGACCCTTTGTTTACCACACATTTTTTCGTCTTTTGGTCCGTACAACCTCCTGTAAAAATATGGAAGCGAAAGAGCTTGCAGTGGAAGAGATGTGTTTCACAGTATCGAAGATGAACAAGTGTTCATAGCTCTCATGGTATATATTTTAGAGCCATGTTTCAGTTAATGAAATATTCCGGATTACGATGCCGTGGTCGAATGGATTTCACCTTAAAACTCAGAGTTTCATCTGCGGACTCCCTGGTTAGCTACAATAGCGAGCCAGGGTGTGAATCAGGAGCCGGCCGAAGTGGCCGTGCGGTTAAAGGCGCTGCAGTCTGGAACCGCAAGACCGCTACGGTCGCAGGTTCGAATCCTGCCTCGGGCATGGATGTTTGTGATGTCCTTAGGTTAGTTAGGTTTAACTAGTTCTAAGTTCTAGGGGACTAATGACCTCAGCAGTTGAGTCCCATAGTGCTCAGAGCCATTTGAACCATAGCCATTTGTGAATCAGGAGGTACGATCCTCCTTTAAAATGTCCTCCGCAGTTGGGGAGGAAAGTTGGATTTTATGGTGAAATTTATTCCACCACGGCGTAGTAGCCCGGAATATTTTGTTAATTGTGACATTTCTGACCGTCAAAGTTGGCATTTTACAAAGAGCCATGTTTACTGCATATTTTTTTCTTCTTTCGGTCCATACCACCAATCCCGCAAGTTACCTACTTTACAGTCTCAGCAACAAAGGTACTAATATTTGTGTTCCACTGTCAGATGTAAAAGAACCACTTCCACTTATACCCTTCCACTCGGTCGTTTCCGGACGAGCGTCCCTTACCACAAACTGTCGCATTTACTTTTTACTCCCCATCACCCCTGAAAGTGTACGGCGTCGGCATGGAATCACCCTGTACAATCAAGAGAAGTCCCCATATCGAACCCTGTAGAGCACTCTGTCCCCACTCATCATGACATCGGTATTAGCTGCCTACTTCCTTTTTATTAATTAATCATGAAGCGATTACTCATTGCAGTTTGAAACCCATGATTCGTTATTCACAAGAAGTATATGTTGCTGTGTGTCACCCTAGGCACAGTTGGAGTGACGCATCGCGCAGCAGTGATGACAGGGTTTCCGCCGCTCTTTCTCCCATCGTATCCGCTTCGGTCCTTTCCTCTGCTTTTCCTTGCTCCTTCCCTGACGTTTCTCAAGCCGGCCGGGCTGCCAAGAACGCCTGCGGTGCCCCGGGCGGCCGTTCCACTCGGCCGGCGCTTCTCTTCCTACGCTGTACTGTGCAGCGTGTGGCGCCGCCTCGCTCCCCCATCCCTCCTCCACCCTACACATACACGGTTTGCGGACTCAGTCGACTGGAGGCGGCAGCGGCCGTAGCCGTAAAGCTGAGCCGGGCGGCCGTCGATGCAGGGGGCGGAACTCGCGCCGCCTCCGAGCGCCAAGTGTCGCCACTAAAGTAGCCGCGAACTGCACTGAATCCGGGCCAGCGGAAGGGCGAGGGAGGGCCTCTCCGTCCGTACCAGGGGAGCCGCATCAGCCTTCTGCTGCTTTGGCGTACTTTGTGGTGTAGCTGGCGGGTGTAGGATCAGCAGTCTGCAGTCTGTGCCAAGTCCGATCGAGATCGCGAAAGACTCCCGTTAGGCTTTTTAAGCTAAGCATTGTCCTTCCCCGTGATGACTGGGTGTTGTGTGATGTCCTTAGGTTAGTTAGGTTTAAGTAGTTCTAGGGGACTGATGACCATAGATGTTAAGTCCCATAGTGCTCAGAGCCATCTGAACCATTTGTCCTCCCCCTTCCAACTTCCCCTCATACATGTATACAAAATAGGCAACATAAAAACGGCCCGGAAAATACTGTACTTTGCGCACCTTAAGACAGAGACCGATGACCGTTGCAGTCTGGTCCCTTTAATCCCACAACCACCTTAAGACAGACAAACTTACACCATCCGCCCCGTTTCTGGATGACATAGATTTTAAGTCGCTTACAATAATACAGGAGTTGCTCAGGATTGGCGTGTGAGTATTTTGAATCGCCGATTGCATTTTTATTTCATGGAATCTATTATTCAGCAAAATTTGTATTACAAACTCGCGGGAAGCATACATCACATGAGAGAAATAATGTTTACTTAATTTTCTTCATTCTGCTTTTCGAGTGCTTATGTAAAGGCCCAAGGTCAGTATATGAGGGCAGCTTAATTGATTTTCAGTATGATAGTAGATTTAGCAGCAGAAAGATTGTTTGAATTTACTCATTGGCAAGAACTGTCATTTACCTATCAATTACTCTGATATTTCTTTGTAATAAGAGTTATAAATTATGCTTCAAGCTATAAATTAGAAACGGTGCTTTGACAGTGTAATTCAGTGTCCAAATTACATGAAGTTTTACTACCAATTTTTTTTATTATGGAAGTTACTCTGCTTTTAGCAAATGAATTAACACTGGCTTTTGCATCTTTCTATTTCTGACATTATTCATACTACAGGCATAGATTTCATTATTACGTAATTGTCCAAAACTTGGAAAAATTATGTTTTGATAATCTAATAAATTAGCGTTCACTTCATTTTCTGATTATCTCGTATCGTACAAAGGGATAGGATGGACATTACTTGGATGTCTCCCAAACTACTTTGTGCTCTATGTACAGGGTGTAATGGGTATAAGAGCAGATATTTCTGTGGTGACAGCGGACGGTGTACTGAAGAACGTTACATCAGTGACGTTATTTGCACACTGATAATTCCTCAGTCAAATGGTAAAATAATTGTAGCTATTAAGAGTCATATGATTTTAGACTGGATATTACCTAATAGTACGGTTGGGACAAGCAAGCTATTAATGCTTATTTTGCCCTGGGCTGCCGGCCAGGTGTTGAAGTGTGAACTCGTGGACGCAAAACGGTTAGTCTAAACTGATAGACGTCGCACAGAGGTGCAGTTACGACCGTGAAGAAAACATTAGGTTTTAAAGTTTTTGACATGTTTGTGGGAAGACTATTCTACACAGAGAAAAAACATCCAGCACAATGATGTTGGTACATATTAAACTACCACATATAAAAACATATGCACTTATTTGAGATTTTAGAAAGCATTCTGTAACTGGATCAAAGCAGCGATCGGTGTAACATGCTAAAAATCAAATAAAAACATTTTCGATCGCGTTTTCAGATTTTTATTCGTTCGCAACCGGTTTCGGTCCTTTCCTCGGACCATCTGTAGGCTTTTCTCCGCTATTATGACTGCTGGTGGCGGCAGACGGAGCGAGATAAGTAGATGAAAAGAGGTCACTGAGTTTTAGTTTTGACACAACTAAACATCTCGGATACGAGGCATCTTACAAAGAAATGTTCTCGGCCAAAAGCTAAAACTGATAAAGGTAACCTGTCTGTACTACTCCTCCTGCGTCGACAGTGTGAGCTTTGTATTCTCAAACATGAAATTGTATGTGCACATTCGATAGAGCTGTACTAAATAATTGCATATTTGGATTCTACGCTAAAAATCCGTACATTTAGTCAAACTATTGTTTCCCATTCGTGGTAGATGGTGCTATAATCGACAAATACCAAGTTTGACTGTTTTTGCAATTAAAAAGCTACACATTTGATACTACATTTCATTTACAATCTTTCCAGTTGTAGCACAGACCGTTGTCCACTTTACTGATATTAATTTTTCACTTTCGGCATCTTTTTCGAATGACGCATCGCTTCCGAGGTTATAAATATAATATAAACTTTGTGATACATATAGCGTGAGTCACTAACTATTGCCACCAAGAACAATTCCGAAAGTATGATAGGAGCTCAAAAGTTTGTGGAGCAAAAGTTGCATGGGCCAACGGAGGCCATAATATGACGTTGGTTTTGTGTTGCTAAGTGGGGTCGCTTCAGAGATATCAAGGTCAACTTTTCTTTTTTTTTTTTTTTTTAATGGGATGCTATAGTTTAGTACTTATTTTTTGATAGTGGCTATCGAGAAGAATCAAATGATCTATAAGGTCTTTGAAGGTCAACAAAGGTCACAAAGGTGGCATGAACGTCTCTTTACAGAAGGTGTTCGAAGTGATGACCATTGGTTTCGATGCAGTGCTGCAATCTTCTTCTCATGGTTTCAGTGGTATTCCTTATCACATCGGCATTTATCGAAATACATGCTCTGACAATTCTCTCTCGCATATTTTCAGGTATAGTTGAAAAATACTTATAAGCTATGTCTTTTACGAATCCCCACAAGAAAAAATCCAGAGGTGTCAAGTCTGGCGAACGAGTCGGCCACGACACATCTCCTTCGCGTCCAATTCTACCATTTGGGAATTTCCTCTGCAACTCATTTCTAGCCATCAGCAGAAAAAGGAACCGGACACTCATCGAATTGATAACACAATCTGTTCCTTGTTCCTAAAGGTATTTCTTAAAATAACAAACCTAATGTTTCTTGCACGAATGTGGTGTACTTCCTACCATTAATATTTCTTTCGATGAGATAGGGGCCTACAATTCTGCCCTCCAGAATCCCACACCATACATTCACCGACCACGGATTTTGGTGTGCAACTTGCCGGAGGCAACACGGATTTTCAGTTGCCCAATAGTGCATGATATGCAAATTAACATTTCCATGATTCGTGAATGTAGCATCGTCAGTAAATAAAAGCAAATTAATAAATGTGTCATCCCTCCGAATCTGAAGTTGAGCCCATCGGCAGAATTCAATGCGACGCATACAATCCGTACCAGTTAATTCTTGATGGAGACTGATATGGTAAGGATGATCTTTATGGCGATGCAGAACACGAACAACACTACTCTGGCTCATGCCAGATTCCCTTGCGATTTGACGCGAACTAACACAAGTATCTAGAGCCACAGTGGCAAGAGTACCAATTTCTGTTTCCTCGTTAGTAACTTCCCTTTGCCGGATATGTTTCCGATGCGTTAAAGATTCAGTTGTTCTCAATTTATCATACGCTTATTTAAATGTACAACGTGTAGAGTAAGTACGTTGAGGATACTTTTCAGCGTATAAGTCTCTAGCTCTCACTGAATTTCGTTGGCATTCTCCGTAAATGAGAATCATATCGACTTGTTTTTCGAAGGAATGAATCATTCACATTCGCTTGATTCGAGGATACTAGTCTTACCGTTCCTATTAGTGTTCTATAGCGAAACCGTCGAATGGCAATGGCACGTTAGCTGGATACGCTGTATTCGGCGAATATTTACTATTTGCGCAATATACGAGAGAGAATTGTCAGAGCATGTGCTTCGATAAGTGCAAAAGTGATAAGGAATACCACTCAATCCATGATGAAACGATTGCAACACTGCACTAATACCAATGGTCGTCACTTCAAACACCTTCTGTAAATGGACATTGACCTTCAAAGACCTTACTGTTACACATCACTGGATTCGTCTCGATAGCCGCTATCAGAAAATAAGTACCAAAATATAGCATCCCATTAAAAAAAAAATTGACCTTCACATGTCTGACGCGACCCCAACTAGCCACAAAAAACCAGCCTTGTAGAATTTTGCACAGAGCATAACTTAATCATAGCTAACACTTGGTTCAAGAATCATAAAAGAAGGTTGTATACCTGGAAGAATCCTGGAGATACTAAAAGGTATCAGATATATTATATAATGGTAAGACAGAGATTTAGGAACCAGGTTTTAAATTGTAAGACATTTCCAGGGGCAGATGTGGATTCTGACCACAATCTATTGGTTATGAACTGCAGATTGAAACTGAAGAAACTGCAAAAAGGTGGGAATTTAAGGAGATGGGACCTGGATAAACTGAAAGAACCAGAGGTTGTAGAGAGTTTCAGGGAGAGCATAAGGGAACAATTGACAGGAATGGGGGAAAGAAATACAGTAGAAGAACAATGGGTAGCTCTGAGGGATGAAGTAGTGAAGGCAGCAGAGGATCAAGTAGGTAAAAAGACGAGGGCTAATAGAAATCCTTGGGTAACAGAATAAATATTGAATTTAATTGATGAAAGGAGAAAATATAAAAATGCAGTAAATGAAGCAGGCAAAAAGGAATACAAACGTCTCAAAAATGAGATTGACAGGAAGTGCAAAATGGCTAAGTAGGGATGACTAGAGGACAAATCTAAGGATGTAGAGGCTTGTCTCACTAGGGGTAAGATAGATACTGCCTACAGGAAAATTAAAGAGACCTTTGGAGAGAAGAGAACCACTTGTATGAATATCAAGAGCTCAGATGGAAACCCAGTTCTAAGCAAAGAAGGGAATGCAGAAAGGTGGAAGGAGTATATAGAGGATTTATACAAGGGCGATGTACTTGAGGACAATATTATGGAAATGGAAGAGGATGTAGATGAAGATGAAATGGGAGATAAGATACTGCGTGAAGAGTTTGACAGAGCACTGAAAGACCTGAGTCGAAACAAGGCCCCGGGAGTAGACAACATTCCATTAGAACTACTGATGGCCTTGGGAGAGCCAGTCATGACAAAACTCTACCATCTGGTGAGCAAGATGTATGAGACAGGCGAAATACCCACAGACTTCAAGAAGAATATAATAATTCCAATCCCAAAGAAAGCAGGTGTTGACAGATGTGAAAATTACCGAACTATCAGTTTAATAAGTCACAGCTGCAAAATACTAACGCCAATTCTTTACAGACGAATGGAAAAACTGGTAGAAGTGGACCTCGGGGAAGATCGGTTTGGATTCCGTAGAAATGTTGGAACACGTGAGGCAATACTAACCTTACGACTTATCTTAGAAAAAAGATTAAGGAAAGGCAAACCTACGTTTCTAGCATTTGTAGACTTAGAGAAAGCTTTTGACAACGTTAACTGGGTTACTCTCTTTCAAATTCTGAAGGTGGCAGGGGTAAAATACAGGGAGCGAATGGCTATTTACAGTTTGTACAGAAACCAGATGGCAGTTATAAGAGTCGAGGGGCATGAAAGGCAAGCAGTGGTTGGGAAGGGAGTGAGACAGGGTTGTAGCCTCTCCCCGATGTTATTCAATCTGTATATTGAGCAAGCAGTACAGGAAACAAAAGAAAAATTCGGAGTAGGTATTAAAATTCATGGAGAAGAAATAAAAACTTTGAGGTTCGCCGATGACATTGTAATTCTGTCAGAGACAGTAAAGGACTTGAAAGAGCAGTTGAACGGAATGGACAGTGTCTTGAAAGGAGGATATAAGATGAACATCAACAAAAGGAAAACGAGGATAATGGAATGTAGTCAAATTAAATCGGGTGATGCTGAGGGGATTACATTAGGAAATGAGACACTTAAAGTAGTAAAGGAGTTTAGCTATTTAGGGAGCAAAATAACTGAGGATGGTCGAAGTAGAGAGGATATTAAATGTAGACTGGCAATGGCAAGGAAATCGTTTCTGAAGAAGAGAAATTTGTTAACATCGAGTATAGATTTAAGTGTCAGGAAGTCGTTTCTGAAAGTATTTGTATGGAGTGTAGCCATGTATGGAAGTGAAACATGGACGATAACCAGTTTGGACAAGAAGAGAATAGAAGCTTTCGAAATGTGGTGCTACAGAAGAATGCTGAAGATAAGGTGGGTAGATCACGTAACTAATGAGGAGGTATTGAATATGATTGGGGAGAAGAGAAGTTTGTGGCATAACTTGACTAGAAGAAGGGATCGGTTGGTAGGACATGTTTTGAGGCATCAAGGGATCACAAATTTAGCATTGGAGGGCAGCGTGGAGGGTAAAAATCGTAGAGGGAGACCAAGATATCAATACACTAAGCAGATTCAGAAGGATGTAGGTTGCAGTAGGTACTGGGAGATGAAGAAGCTTGCACAGGATAGAGTAGCATGGAGAGCTGCATCAAACCAGTCTCAGGACCGAAGACCACAACAACAACAACATATTATGGCCCCAGTTGTTCGATGCAAGATTTGTCCCACAAACTTTTCAGCTCCTATCACACTTTCGGAATTATTCTTGGTGCCAATAGTTAGTGACTCATCCTGTATATACATACTTCACAAAGTAGTTTCCGAGTTCTTAGGCAATCGTCACATGAAAGTTGAACGTCGCAACGACAGTTGTGATGAGGACTTTTACATTCAGAAGAGCCAACTGTGTCACTGAGTCGTTATTTCTTGGTTTAGTGAAAAGAAAATAAATAAAACAGGAAGACGTTTGAATGCTAACTAAGTATTTTTATCATCCATCACTTAAAAAGAGACTTCTTAAATCCATGGTCGGGTGCTAAACGTAGGGTTATTGGATGGCATATAATGTCGTTCAGGCGTAATGCCCGCAGATATGTTGGGAACCAGTGGACTAGACCATCCGGAAACCTGAAGGTTGAAATGGTTCAAATGGCTCTGAGCACTATGGGACTTAACTTCTGAGGTCATCAGTGCCCTAGAACTTAGAACTACTTAAACCTAACTATCCTAAGGACATCACACACATCCATGTCCGAGGCAGGATTCGAACCTGCGACCGTAGCGGTCGCGCGGTTCTAGACTGTAGGGCCTAGAACCGCTCGGCCACCCCAGCCGGCGAAGGGGTTTACAGAGATGGAATATGGGGTCAGAGCGGCATAAGCGGGCCACACACGCACCGCACTTCGCTGCACCCGTGAGGGCATTGTACTGTACGTCAGCGCAAGATGCGGGGCTGCCATCCGTCTCGGGAGACACAGGGCAGCATTGTGCGCCGCCGTCGGGGGGGGGGGGGGGGGGGGAGGAGACGTACGCCTCTGGTGAGAGGAGCGGCGCTGCCCTCTGTACGGCGCGGTGTAGTGTACTGTAGTGTGGTAGTGTAGGGCTCACCACCTGCACCGTAAGTCAGCGCCGGCGGGGTAATTAATTTACCCGCTGCGCCCAGGCCTGGGGAGGGGTTCGGCTGTGCTTTATTAAGGGCTTATGAAGCACTCGCGGCCGCCGTCCATCAGAGGAACAATCAGGGCATTAGTTAGCCCTGCCTGCACTGTGGTCCCAGGGTGGGGGTACTAGCGGGCACCGCCCTCTCGTGGAGAGACGCCACATACGTCACATCCACTTTTGTCTTTTTACCAGCGAGTGAGCCGGCGATAAAAGGGAGCTCCAGGTACCTTATTTACTCTCACGGGATCGTTCTGAGGCTTGCCGTTTACATTCTCTAGTCATCATTTTATCTGTTTTTCTGAACATCGATGAACCCTTATACAGAAGTGGACGCGGCTTCTGTAGGCACTAATCGTGTGAACCTGGCTTGCTTATGAGATCCAGAAGAAAGTTAATTGCGAATATTGTGTTTAACACGTGTCACTTGATTCCGTGGACTAGTGCACAAAAGATGTACTTACGGAATATCCGGACAGATATGTGGTTGAAGTGAAGACTTGCTAGCAAACAGCAGCCCATTATGGCGTTCTTTCCGGAAAGACATCGTCAGAAGCGGTGGTTTTGTCAGCCGTACTTCAGCGCGCTGTGCTGGGCCCGCTGCTGTTTTAAGTACACAGGGTGGTTCACGAAGATATGCAAATATTCTAATATGTTGTTCCACAAGTAAAAGAAAAAAGTTCATGTAAACATAGGTCCGCAAATGTTTACGGCTAATAAAAGATTTTGCCTGAAATTTAGCAACTTCCCTAATGTGAAGCCATCGCAAAACTGTACGAGGTTAAAGTAAAGCACAATTTCCATTTATTTTGTTGTTATTGATCCGGTGAATCTAATAAAACATGTCCCAGACGTGTATCTGCTGTAGTTTTCCACAAAGTCCAGAGAAGCAGAACCGTAATTTCGCAAAATTTTTAATTTATTAACCACTTGGCCCAAATTGTTTCTTAAATTCCAGACAATTGCACAAAGTTTTCAACAGAAGTTGTAGAGAACTTAATTTTGGAAAAATGGTGGTAATAACGTTAACTGAAACTGTACGAATGTGTCAGATAATCTGCTTTTATTAATACCATAGCACACGTGAATTCATGTTAAACCGGAAAAAACATAGCTCCTTGTTAAGGAAGTTATACAGTGTACATACAGTTTCATATACATTCAGAAAAAATGTTCGAAAATGCCTCCACGGAGTTGACTGCAAGTGTATGAGCAGATTTTGTTGCTCGTTTCAGTTTCACAGGATTTTCTTAATTTTGTCTATTGCATTCATATTGGGAGCAAGTAATGCCTCACGTGTATTAGCAATAAATAAACACCATATCGGCGTATTCCTCTGTCGCATATTTGAAAGACATCCCTATTTCATAAATAATCTACAAACTACAACAGTTACTATGTGGTTTCACTTAAATACACTGTTGTTTTTATGTTTTTTTGTTCACTGAACAATACAGAAAACCAACGCTGTTTCAAGGTTAGGAAACGACTGAAACAACTCACTAACGGTTGCCAATAATGACATAAACGTTTCTACATTCTTAATTGAAAGTAACCAAATTTACTTGTATAATAATCTTTGCTTCTCTGGATTTTCTGGAAAACTACTACAAATACACGTCTGGGACATGTTTTATTAGATTCGCCAGATCAATAACAACAAAACAAATGGAAATCGTGCATTACTTTAAACTCGTACAGTTTTGCGATGGCTTCACATTAGGGAAGTTGCTAAATTTCAGTCAAAATCTTTTATTAGCCGTAACTCCGTAGCTAAATTTTTGCGAACCTATGTTTACACGAACTTTTTTCTTTAGTTTTACTTGTAGTATAACATATCAAAATATTTGCGTATCTTCGTCAATCACCCTGTACGCAGCTGACCTGGCGCTTAAGTACTGCAGTCCTATGAGGCTGTCTACAGACTAAATAGGTGTGTAAAAGTAGATTTCAATGCGGCCATCTGGATTTACTACTTAAATACCCTTCCTAAATAGGAGTAATGGCCGTAGGCAAATCGGCGTCGAACGCTGTGTTACAACGAAAGTTTTTCAAGCACACATACAAACAAACAAACACTGTCCGAACAAACCGTGAAGGCCCAACGGTACCGACCGACCGTCGTGTTATTCTCAGACCTTAGGCGTCACTGGACGTGGATACGGAGAGGCACGTGGTCAGCACACCACTCTCCAAGCCGTTGTCAGTTTTCGTGACCGGAGCCGCTGCTTCTCAGTCAAGTAGCTCCTCAATTGGCCTCACAAGGGCTGAGTGCACCCCGCTTGGCAACAGCACTCGGTAGACCCGGACGGTGACCCATCCAAGTTCTATCCAAGTTACCACTGCGTCAAGGCCTTTGGCACAATCTTAGGAGAAATTTACTGCATTATGCACAATTTTGAAATCGAAATTGGTAAAGTAATTTATTTGTTCATATGGTAAGTTGAAATATGTATGACCACTGATGTATCGTCCTGCAGCATTCCATTTACGTAAAAACAGATTATGCATCAATACAATAGTATTCATACATACATTCGTATGAGCTACATTTTCAATCTTGCACAAATTTTAACACTTCAATCAATACTGAAATATACTCTGCAGCTATTGAGAGTTTGTAGCGTGACTGTAAAGACTTTTAAATATCAAACATTGTCACAAAGAATTCTGAAGCGAAATAAAACAAATTTCATTGTTAAACAGCATTACTGAATCAATTTTATCTTTACTTTCAATAGAACTGCTAATAAAAGAAATGATTGAAAAAGGCAATTTTGCTGAATTCACATTTAACTGATGGGAGTCAGAAAAGTCCAAATTCTTGATGGCTGAACTTTACAAAGTTTATTGGTCGACTTATCTGCGTAGGTGCATTGTAGAAGTGCGTGTCATGACTGTAGTGAAAGACTACTTACTATATTTCTCTCTCTCCCTGTCTCAACATCTCCTTGATACTTTATGCTGAATTATATATGGTGGTAAATATCTCCCTCTTGTAGAACTGTATACCATCAGCCGTCATTTTTGAAAACTTTATTTAGGCCCTTAATTTCGACGCCTCAGGAGCGGCTTCTTCAGGCTCCAGTACATCGAACGTCTGTCGTCCAGTCGTATACGTACACAATACAGGAACCATTGCAGTGACTGGTTTCCGTAGAACTGTTTGAAAGACGTCTACGGAAAACCGTTACTGCAGTTGATTCCCGTATTGTGCACATATACGACTTAAATACTCCAGTCGTTTGATATGCTGGAGCCAGAAGAAGAAACTAGTGAGTAGTTGAAACTAGTAGCCTAAATAAAGTTTTCAAAAATAACGGCTGATGGTTTATATTTCTACAAAGTTGGACCAGCTGTTCTTCCTCACTCCATATTTTTATGGTGGATTTACGTTCTGTTAATGTCATTTTCTGTCGCCTCAGTGTATCCAACTCACACAAATACCAAGCCACAAGTTTTCCTCTGGACACAACTAGCGGCCACAGCTGTATTCAAAGCACACCCACACTCACTGCCAGCAATAGACTGTAAGTCTTCGACTGTTTCATCACAAAATAATGTCTCTTGCTTATACGGTGTAGCTCCCTTTGGAATGTATCAAAAATGTTTACATATGTATTTTACGTTATACTACACATTCCTCTGTTTGCATATAATATAGGCCTTTAAGGAAATTTGTTATAAAAGTGGTAAAAATAAAATTGCATCTTGGCTTTTACAAAGAGAGTTCCCCACACTACTAACAGGTTGCAGCACTTGTTACATTTACAGAACAGTCATATAAGTATTGACATACTTCAGAATTAATTTTTAAGAAATTTACAAAGAAAAGAAAGAAAATTGCAGAAGTCTGGCCCTTGGTGCAAAGACTGACAGCCGACTCTGATCACAAATAAAATTAAGTGGACGAAAAGATTTGACATCGCGTGTCTCATCGGCGACCAGGTACTATATCAACGCAAATATAGCGGTGGGAAAGGCGGTTGCCACACTCACAATTATTGGGAGAATCCTATGGAAGTGTCATTCGCACGCGGAAGAGGTAGTTCACAAGACGACCGTAGTACCAATTCTTTAGTGTCGTTTGTCGACCTGATGTCTGCACCAAACTGGGTTAGCGGGGAAGATACGAAATATTCGAAGAAGAGCTACACAACTTTTCACGTGTTTGTTTAACCCGTGAGGCAGTGTCACGGTGATTCTCAGCAACCAGCCGTAGAAGAGACGACATAAGACAGGCGTTCATCGCCGACAGCATAATTCTGAGAGTCTGCCATTCAAAATTGAGTGAAGCGACCGACTGCTTCCTCCAACAAACGTCTTGTGTACTGGCCACTACGGCAGAAATAGAGAAATTCTGGCTCACACCGACGGGTGCCGACAGCCTGTCTTCCTACATACAATCCGGCAGTGTAACAGGGAGGCGAAAACTGCTGCTGATTCGCTATGAAACCTTCGCTAAATGCCGTACGGTGCCATACTGATTGAGTGATTGATTTATTTATTCATCCATAATACAATGCAAGTTGCATGTGTGCTTTGAGAAGCTGATAAAGTTATTAAGTAATATACATAATTTATTATATTGTTTTGCAGCCACATAGCATTTCTAATAGTCATATATTGTTACATAATACATGTTAATGGAAACAGTGTTACATGCCCAAGGATGTTATTTGGCTATAGAAGGCTATTTTAAATAATTGATATTGAATAAATGCTTTTTAAACATTTGGTTAAAGGTGCTGGCGTCATTTACGTCTTTAATTTGATGTGGTAGGCTGTTATAGAGCTTTAGTCCATGACACAACAAACTGTTTTGTGTTTAAGACTCGCTCCCGGTCATCCGCTCAGCTGTTCGTGGCATACAGGTGAATATTTTTCCAAACTTACCTTATAGGCAGAAACACAAATCCACATGGGACTGGCATAATTTCTAGCATTTAAAAGTTTTCAATAAAGTGAGTCCCTCTACTGCTGTTCCCCATTACTCGCACGACCCTTTTCTGTACATTCTCGACAGTCTGCATGTTCCCAGCACTTGTTCCCCAAATCAAAATCTCATAGCTGAAGACTGAGTGTCTGTATCCAAAACAGGTCACTTTGAAACATGAAAATTGGAGCAAGGATTCGAAGGGAGTAATAAGCTATAGATATTCTACTGGCCAAAACCTTCACATGTTCTGTCTATTTCACCTGCCTGGGACTTTCGTCAGACAACTATTCACTGGCGATGGAATGTAGATAGAGCAATAAATTTACTTAAATTGTCCATTACAAGAGAAACTTCAAAGACATCCTGACTTACAGATGACGTCAGTAAATGACACAGAAATTAATTAAATCACTTACTGCATGGGAATTGTGGAGTGGTGTAATACAATTCAAATTCGCTACCACTATACCTCTCATGACCAAACTGTTTTTGCTCTTAACAATACGCCACATCTACTACGAAGATAACAGGATGTGAACTTAGAAGTAAAAATCAGAATTTTCTAAATTGTTAAATCAATACATGAACAAAATGAAGAAAGCTATGAAAACATCGGGTAATAGGTCCTTTGAAAATATATGCATCTGCTTTAGATTAGGGTCAATACTTTAGACGAGACAAATTCATTATAATAAAACATCAAGTTTAGTTTAGCGAATTCCATAAGCAATGTTCAGTGACGCCTACCTACAAAAGACTAAGCAGAAGCAATCTATATTCATCCCCAAGAAATCGGTACCATTTACTCATCCTAATAAAGCGTCGTTGATTTTTAGCCAAGCACCATTTTGTTTTTTATTCAACTGGACGTTAGTGCTGCTTGTCTTCTTTAATTTTAGTATTACCCTGTTCTCTTCTCCAGTGACCATTTGTGGGCATTTTTGAGAGCATGATCGGCTCTTTTTCTCAACAGTGCTGGTGCTTTGTTCGTGATGGTTCTCTCGGCGGCAAACAAGATTTTTCTCTTTTTGTGATACACTATGAGAAATCGTTAATATAGAGTAGGATAAGGATGTAGCCCAATGTACTTCCCTCATGTACACCTATATCAATATATTTTGAGTCCGAGTATGTGACATTTCTAATCGTTGCACTCTGTTTTCTAGATGTAGGTGTAGAAGTATACGGCCTAACAAACATTTCGTGATGTTTTTCGTTTTGTTCATCACTTCTGCCTACTCTGTAACACTGTTTTCTTGTCTGTAGGTCTTCTCTCTACATTCTCTGTATTAAACCCAAATTCTTCCGTTACCTGTAACGGAACGAAATTATGTGATGGAAAATATGCTGGGACTGCTGTGTCATTTTAAGGAAAGAGGTATTATATTTGCGTTTAGTAGTGACAAGAAAATAACAGAGGTACTGTCTAGCTATTGCGGCGCTACCACACAAGTTGACAATAATAAATAATATTGTCATCGGGAATATGACTACACTGGGCACCTTTTAGGAACTGTTTCCAGCTTCGTTACTGTGTCATTAGACGTTTGATTTTCTTTCTGTATTAGTCTTTTGTTATATTCACATTTGTTGTTTATTAATACTGTTAATAATAGTAGTTACTTCCCTTGTAGAGTAAGTTTGTGATTATTATAGTCAGGTTTTTAGCATCATCTTATTGTAGTAGCGAAACTTAGAAAAAGTAAAATTTTACCATGAGTGAGAAGTGTGGGCTTTGCCGTAGGTTCGTGAGTAGTGGATTGCGGTGTGAGACTTGTTCGAAGTATTTTCACTGGGTGGAATGCAGTGGGGAAGCCAGTGGGCATTCTGGTGAGATCCTCTCCTGGAACTGCAGGTTATGTAGCAAGAGTAAGTTGATAGATGAGCAGGAGCGTAAGAGTCAGTTGATGTTTCACTAGACATGGTCAGCACCTCAACAGGTATGAGAAGGGGAGGTTGGCAAAGCTTATAGGTGACAGCATAGGTGGGGTTGGTGGGATCACTCATGGGAAAATTCCTGCAGTAGTGGGTCTTAGCGCTGCACATTTTTTAGATTGAAGTCAGCTGATAGGTATTCCTGCTTAAGGGAAGTCTCTCTAACAAGGGAATCACTTTTGACAAAGCTTAGTTATCCGAGTAATGAGGGAATTAGTATATTTCATCAAAATATACAAGGTATTAGAGATAGTGAAATGCTTATAGATGTTGACTCTGAAATTATTGGTATATCTGAACACTTCTTAAATAAGGAGATAATTCAGAGGCTTCCTTTACCAGGATACAGGTTGGCTGGCAGCTTTTCGAGGAGCTCTTTGCGGTGTGGGGGAGTAGCCATGTATGTGAAAAACGGCATCCCATTTGAGTCAATTGATGTTTCAAAGTACTGCACTGAAAAGGTGTTTGAATGTTGGGCAGGTGTGGTTAAATTTAACGGCGCTAAACTTCTAACTGTTGTTATTTATAGATCCCCAGACTCCGATTTCACAACATTTTTGCTAATGCTAGAGGAGGTTCTTGGTTCACTTTATAGGAAATACAAAAAGTTAGTTATATGTGGTGACTTCAATATTAATTGTATAAGTGATTGTGCAAGGAAGAGGATGCTGGTAGACCTCTTTAATTCATATAATCTTATGCAAACCGTATTCTTTCCAACGAGAGTGCAAGGGAACAGTAGAACAACCACAGACAACATTTTTGTTCATTCCTCATTACTACAAGGGCATTCTGTTAGCAAAAAGGTGAATGGCCTTTCAGATCATGATGAACAAATTTTAACTTTAAAAGATTTTTCTGCTGCAACACATGTTAAATATAGTCATCAGCTATTCAGGGAAGCTGATCCAGTTGCTGCAGAGACCTTTGTAAACCTTATAAAGGAACAAGAGTGGCAAGATGTTTATAGCGCTGATACAGTAGACGATAAATATAATGCTTTTCTCAAGACTTTTCTCATGCTCTTTGAAAGTTGCTTTCCGTTAGAACGTTTAAAACTGGGTACTAGCACAAACAGGCAGCCTGGGTGGCTGACTAGAGGGATAAGAATATCTTGTAGAACAAAGTGGCAATTATATCAAAACGTTACAAACAGTCAAAACCTAAATGCAGCAGCCCATTACAAACAGTATTGTAAGGTGCTTAAAAATGTTATTAGGAAGGCAAAAAGTATGTGGTATGCAGATAGAATAGCTAAGTCTCAGGATAAAATTAAAACCATATGGTCAGTCGTGAAGGAAGTTGCTGGTCTGCAGAGACAGGTCGAGGATATAGAATCAGTGCGTAGTGGGAATGTCCGTGTTACTGATAAGTCGCATATATGTACAGTATTTAATAATCACTTTCTGAATATAGCAGGTGAACTAAATAGAAACCTAGTCCCAACAGGGAATCATATAGCGCTCTTAGAAAAAAGTGTTCCGAGACTGTTACCTGAAATGCTCCTCCATGATACTGACAAGAGGGAGATTGAGTTAATAATTAAATCACTAAAGACAAAGAACTCTCATGGATATGACGGGGTATCTAGCAGAATACTGAAGTATTGTTCTATGTATGTTAGCCCAGTCCTCAGCCATATCTGTAACTTTTCCTTTAGGAGTGGTCGGTTTCCTGACCGATTAAAGTACTCGGTAGTGAAGCCACTTTATAAAAAGGGAGACATTGATAATGTTGACAATTTTAGACCTATTTCTATGCCATCGGTGTTTGCTAAAGTTATCGAGAAGTTTGTATATACAAGGTTACTGGAGCATTTAAATTCACAGAATTTGCTGTCAAATGTTCAGTTTGGTTTTAGAAATGGTTTAACAACTGAAAATGCTATATTCTCTTTTCTCTGTGAGGTTTTGGACGGATTAAATAAAAGGTTGCGAACACTAGGTGTTTTCTTTGATTTAACGAAGGCTTTTGACTTTGTTGACCACAAAATATTACTGCAGAAGTTGGACCATTATGGAGTAAGGGGAGTAGCTTACAATTGGTTCGCCTCTTACTTTAAGAACAGAAAGCAGAGGGTAATTCTCCGCAATATTGAGAGCGGTAGTGATGTTCAGTCCCAATGGGGCACTGTTAAGTGGGGCATTCCCCAAGGGTCGGTGCTGGGGCCACTGCTGTTTCTTATTTTTATAAATGATATGCCTTCTAGTATTACAGGTGATTCAAAAATATTTCAGTTTGCTGATGTCACCAGCTTGGTAGTGAAGGATCTTATGTGTAATATTGAAACAGTATCAAATAATGTAGTTCATGAAATAAGTATGTGGCTTGTGGAAAATAATTTGATGCTAAATCACAGTAAGACTCAGTTTTTACAGTTTATAACTCACAATTCAACAAGAACTGATATTTTGATCAGACAGAATGGGCATATTATAAGCGAGACGGAACAGTTCAAGTTCCTAGGCGTTCGGATAGATAGTAAGCTGTTGTGGAAAGCCCATGTCCAGGATCTTGTTCAGAAACTAAATGCTGCTTTATTTACCATTAGAACAGTATCTGAAATAAGTGACACTTCAACACGAAAAGTAGTCTACTTCGCATATTTTCATACGCTTATGTCGTATGGTATTATTTTTTAGGGTAATTCTTCTGATTCAAAAAGGGTATTTTTGGCTCAAAAACGGGCTGTTCGAGCTATATGTGGTGTAAGTTCGAGAACCTCTTGTCGACCCCTATTCAATAGTCTGGGAATTCTTACATTGCCCTCACAGTATACATTTTCTTTAATGTCGTTTGTTGTTAGCAATATTAGGCTATGCCAAAGAGTTAGCAGCTTTCACTCAGTTAATACTAGGCAGAAATCAAATCTGCATGTAGAATGCACTTCCTTGACTCTTGTGCCGAAAGGAGTGCAGTATTCTGCTGCATCCATTTTCAATAAGCTACCACAAGAACTCAAAAATCTTAGCAGTAGCCCAAACACTTTTAAGTCTAAACTGAAGAGTTTCCTCATGGCTCACTCCTTCTATTCTGTCGAGGAGCTCCTGGAAGAGCTAAAAAATTAAGCAAATTCCAGTGTTACACTGTTGATTTTCTTCATTTAAACTTACGACTTGTCACCTGAATATGTTTTTTTATATTTCATTTTATCTGTTTCTAATATCGTGTTATTTCATGTATTGACTCGTTCCATGACCATGGAGACTTCTCCTTAATTTGGTCCCACGGAACAATAAATAAATAAATAAATAAAATAAAAGTGGAATGCAATCAAACCACTGTTGATGGCTCTAGATTCTCTAGGGGTTGGTTGCATCCACCGATTTCAGTTCAGTTACTAAACCAGCTGCAACCAATTCCCTGTATGTGTACAAATAAATAATAGTGCAGTGTAAAGCTACTATAAATTACTTTAAACGAGACAAATTCTTTACAGTAAAACATCAAGTTTAGTTAGGCAAATTCCAAAGCAACATTCAGTGATGCCTGTTCTTAACCTGAACACGTATTGACACCAAAGTGCTCCAAGTGATGTTAAAAAAATACCGAAATCCGTAGTCCCCATAAAGTGTAGACAATAGTCTAAAATTTCTTATTGCCGATGCTGTCTCTGACAGAATTACAATGTCACTGGCAAACCTAACAGTTTTTACTTCGCCTCTGTTAACGGTAATTCCTTTTCCAAATTTGTACTTGGTTTCCTTTACTTCTTGCTCAGTACACATATCTAACAACGTGGTGGGTAGGCTACAGTCCCGTCTCACTCCATTCTCAACTACTGATTCTGTTTCATGTCATTTTACTCTTATTACAGCAATTTCGTTTCTGTACATGTTGTAAACAGCATTTTGCTCCCTGAATTTTATCCCTGCTACCTTCACAACTTCGAAGAATGTTATCAGGTGTTAACTTCAAATAGATCAGTTTTTCAAAACAGGAAGATTTATGAAGAAGGATATCAGATACATATACATGTAGCATAAGTTAAACTTTCATATAAGTAATTAAAAAGAGAAACCACGTTAAGGAGAACATAGTCTTCCAAGTATTCGGATGCAGAAAGATATTGAATTCTCCTCACTAGCCGGACATTCTCGTCATGGCTTTTGCTTTGGTAACACGTGTTCCTTTGCAATTCATAATGTGGCGTTGTTTCTGCTCTTTTGCAGGAATATATTCATTATTTTTTACTCTAATATAATGCAGATGTATAACCTTAAGTATATTTTTGGAATAGTATCAGATTTTTATAGCTTCTGTCGTTTTGCTCTTGCCCTCATTTTACTACTTAGAAAATTCGACCCCTGACCCTTAAGTTCACTTTTTGTTGTCTTTGTAAGTGTCGCTTGTTGTCAAGAGCAATACGAATTTCGTAATGAGAGACATAGTGAATTTTAATTGTCATAAAACTATTTAAAATAGTCTTGATCGCTTCCGATGTTATCTTCTGACCGGTTTCGGCCTTTTAATTATGGACCATCATCAGAGTTTGCACCATCTGGATGACGGCGATGACGCCATGGCCGTCATCCAGATAATGCAAACTCTGAAATCAAGATGAGGAAAAAATAATTATATGATCACTGTCACGAAGAAGCATCAACGAAACAAATTCTCCCTTCAAACAAAGCAATAATTGACTTCTGTTCCCTCTTCATTTATCATTATTCTCAGTGCCATAAATTGAAAACAAAACAACACTGAACTAATTTAAAGCCAACGTCTAAAATGCCCACAAAACAAAGTAATTTTTGCATTTAGGCATCAGCTAACTTGTCATCGTTTAACAGTATGAATCCTACACATCAAAAATGTTTGGTGTATGACCAAGATATAAATCACCATTCATTCAAAATGCATCTTCGTTTCCTAAATCTTGCAACAACAAATGCAGAAAATTACATCTTTCATATTCCTACTCCTCTTTGAAAATTCTTCTTCTATTACTTGCCATAAGCAAGTGTTGCAGTTGTTGTAGCCTGCATAGCACTAATTCAATCCCTTTTCCTTCAGTGGTTAGCAATTTACCATCCAAAGTTAAACATAAACACACTTGACCCATTCAAAATTTTTAAATCAAACAATGATAAATGGTGTTGTGCCGTCCAAAGATCTCAGTACCACGCCACAGTTGGCAATGCGCACTGATATCACAGACAGTAGCTATGTCTCGCTGAAATCCCCAACGGCGAATGAGAGACGCTAAAGAATACATGCTCTCTCTCTCTATCTCTCTCTCTCTCTCTCTCTCTCTCTCTCTCTCTCTCTCTCCCTCTCTGCACCACAACATTCTCACACGGAGGTCAATATAGAGCAGAGCGTTGAAGTGCTCCGCCTCAGTTGATGACCTCGGCTGAAGCAGTCAACATTATCGAGTAGGACCAGTGTTAGTGAAGCCACAGATGGAAATGTATTTTCGTAAATGTTGTGCTTCAAGAAAAGAGTTTATTACTTATAGCATCAAGTGATGCTGTGATAATTAATGCCTGTTGTAAATCATCAAGCACTCCCGTGACAAAGTACTGCAACAAGTTAAATAAATATTTTTACTATTTAGTAATAAAGTAAACTATTTCATCTCTCACTGTTCTAATGAGCCCTCTCGCAGAGCAACCAAAGAACTCATAGTTATGGCCGGACGATCGTGGTTTCGTTTGGTCATAGCGAATGGTACCGCCAAAAATGGAGCAATTGGAATACGAATTCAAGATTTCTTATTTTACATTATTACTCTCAACTCCAGCTTCCGTCTCGTTTCTGAGTGTCTGGACGCTAAGTCTGGGGCCATTGCCAGCCTTTACGTGTTATCATAATTTCTTTGGGTCTTTTGAGAGGTCTTTCAATAACATTCTGCTACAGCAGTCACTAAAGGCTCCGCACATTTTCCTGTTACCGGTAGTGGGTGAATCTTGTTACTGAGATTCAAAGTCAGGATAAGAATTAATAGTAGTAGCTTGGACGAAGGTAATCATCATTTACATTCTAATCTAAGGGAAGTAATGCAGAAAATTGAAAAAAGATTGCTGGGAGAAGCAAGAAGGCTTTTGGAAGTAGTCAGCTGAGTATGAAAAAGTATTTATTATAACCGACGTAATCGTCTTAAGTGATTCAGCGACTTTATTGATGTTCAAGATAATTGTTATTCATTCTCCGTCTCATTTGCACATTTTTAATTGGTTTACATTCTGGACCATGTTCAGATACAAGTAGTTGCGTCAGCAACTGGTCTTGTCTACTAAGAACCAGATCTGTGAAACGTCGTTCTGTGTAGACGAGACGGTTTGATGACGCAAGTAGTTAGATCTGAAGATAAGCAAGAGTGACTAAAACATATAATCTGATTAATGTGTAACTAAAACAGAACGATAAATGAGAATTGTCTCCAAAAAGCTTTTTTCATCCAAGTGAATTGCTGCTGAGTAGGAGAACTGAGAAAGAAGTTTCCGCAGATGCGTCCATGGAGCATTATAGTAATGTAAATCGTGCATGAACATGCCATGGCCAAGTAAAAGGAAAAGAGATGCATTTCATAGCACTGTTTCATGTAACTACCGAATTTTTAATGTACACATGGTGTTTGCGAGTGCTATGACTTTGGGCTAACAAATAAGGCGGAAACTGGTGAGTTTGTTGGGATTTATGTAGCGATAGGCAACTTCATTTAAAATGGCAATTTAGGAAGCGTAGGAGAGGAAAACAGAAAACAACAAACTTTGCAACAGAGACAGAAAGCTGAGGACAGCGTACTCAATAACTAAAACGTTTGGACAACAGCTTCAAGCAGAGAATCGGGACGACACGTGTGCTTTTAACTCTGCGCCCATTGTCTGTCTGTAGCTGAATTACAGGTGTGTCCACTTCACTTTTCCACCTGGCGTTGTGTTGTTTCTGTGTCCGTCCATAGCAATCCCGGACTGCCTGACTCCCAGGCGGTCACCTGTTGGCGTTGACTTCTGCGTTAAGCAAGGTTTTCCTAGGAATGGGAACTTTGCTCCACGCGAGCAGGACAGGGCGTTTTCAGGCGGCAGGGATGCAAAACTTAAATACCTTACGCATTTGTGTTTTCCCGTAAAATGATATGGAAGCGCATTCAGTTCACACATGCTGTCTGAGAACAGTGTTCAAAGTGTTGTTACTTTTACCAAAGTGCTAGTATACGGTAATCGATCGACCGTCTGGGAGAGAAGAAAACTCCTGGATTTGTTAATAGATAAACATGTAGTGTACGGTAAAGAAGAGGTTTATTTGCTCCAGACTTATGAGAAACGCAGAGAACCAGTCAGCGGTGTCATTTTGACACCGCGCTAATTAACAGTTACTACTTGTAGTTTTCAGCACACTTTGCAGCCATTTTGCTCGCTAACCTTAACTGACTTGTAGCGATTGCTTTACTAGAATTCAAAATTCATTAGACTTGTCCAGTTGGCCTGACACGCCTTACGTAAAGTGTAGGCACACTAAGCATTACTTTCTGTTGGAAAACACCTTCATCATTTTGTTCCTACCAAGAGGACGACGCACTACGCCGGGCACTTTACGTACAACGTGGCGTAGGATTTCTGCTGCTAGGAATTGCTGCTGCTTAATTGCATAATGGTGAGAACTAATGTTTACAGTGAAAATGAAATTTTAGTTGCACTTTGCAGTATGCTTCTTTATACACGGCATAAACTAGGATCACTTCCAGGATTGCATGTATTTGATCCTTGGAATCTCCTCAGTCAGTTGCCAGAAACGAAATTGGCAAGTTAATACTACATATGACATCAAGATAAATAATGATGATCACTTCTGTTTGACCAAGTGCGGTGGAAGAAGATAATGCATAACAAGGATTATAAGCACTGCATTAAAACATGGAATGTTTCTAGCAGAATATACGCAAGTAGTTATAATGTGTTGGTGCGAATAATACTTGGCCTGGCGGTTTATACCACGTAGAAAACATTATATAGCGTACAGACATTAAGATATCTCGACGAAAGATTTTATGTCCATTACGTCGTAATTTATTGTAGATTCATGCGTCAGATAAAAGCTCTGAGATGCCTGAACAGAAGTCTATAACATTAGTGTATTTAGGAAACAGTTTGGCAGTGTTGACCATAATTCATTGTCTGGATTACTAAAGTCTTGAGTACCGTACGGAGGCAAGGAATATCAAAAGTTATTCGGAAAATGAGAACCGTTTAAACATCGAATATAAACGTGTCAAAGTTTTTTTCTGGAAGTATTTGTCCGGATTGAAGCGTTATATTGTAGTGAAACGTGAACGATAAAAAACTACAGGTAAGGCGTGAACAGAGCTTTTTGAATGTGGTATTATAATATCATACTGAAGATTAGATGGTTAGATGGAGTTACTAATGAAGAGGTATTACATCGAATCGGGAAGAAAAGAGGTTTATGGCAGAACTTGGCCAAAGGAAGAGATTGGTTGATAGGTCGCATCCTGAGACTATATCTTATTGTGATGCTCTTGCTGCTTCTGAACTTGCAGCACGCATACTCTCAGACACTTACACAAATTCTGACACACAAATGTAGGTAGGAGGAAGAACAAAGTTGATCAGTTAGTGCTGTTGTAGAATTATCAAAATGTTTTTGTTGTATGTTGAGCTGCAGGTTGTTATTCGGTTGCACGATAATGAAGTTTATTTGGTGGGTATTCCCAGACAGCCTCTGCAGACATAGTTTTCAATGCTGCACGCCAGCGAATACATTCTCTCTCGTGAATGAACTTATTTTCAGTTACTGAAAATTTTAATTCAGCATAAATACGAGACGTAATAATTTCATAGAATTTAGATTTCACTGCGTCTTAATCCTGAACCACAGGACTTGTTGACAGATGAGTACAGGTTTGTCAAAAAACGAAGAAAGGTGGTTCTGGTTAGGTGTAGTAATGCATAAGAAAATAGGAATGCGGTTGAGCTAGGAGCAAAAGTAATGTGAAAGATTCATCACAGCCAGAATAGAAACGATAGCCAAAGTAGTGCAGGTAAATATGATCACTACATCTGCAGGTGATGAAGAGACTGAAGGAATGTATGATGAGATTAAATAAAATACCGTACTCAGTTAATTAAGGGAGATGAACACGTAACTGCGATGCGGGGCCGGCCATAGTGGCCGAGCGGTTCTAGGCGCTACAGTCTGGAACCGCGCGACCGTTACGGTCGCAGGTTCAAATCCTGCCTCGGGCATGGATGTGAGTAACGTCCTTAGGTTAGTTAGGTTTAAGTAGTTCTAAGTTCTAGGGTACTGATGACCCCAGAAGTTAAGTCCCATAGTGTTCATAGTGTTCAGAGCCATTTGAACCCTTTTTTTTTTTTTTTTTGCGATGCGGGGCTCTACCTACAGTTCTCGCTGGCTGTCCAAAACAAACGACAGTGGCGCTACAGACGTCGTCAATCAACACCACACAGCTGATAAAATGCCATGCCATACCTCTTAAACACAGAAATACGCGAGTAATTTAAGAATTGGACTCTACAAGCATACAGAAAAAATTAAATATGTAACTCGCTGTTCTGCTTGATGGTTCTGAGTTGGAAGCTGTCAGCCGACTGAGCTATGTAAACAACTGTATCAAATGAATGTTTGGACTAAAGACCACAAAGTAATGACATCAACGACGATATCATAAAGAGGCCAGAGACGTTACGGGAAGAAAAACAATGAACAGAGGCCTATTAGTATATTCCTCCGGCGTTTCACAAGATGACTGCTCTGAAGCTATAAGATATACAGAAATGTGACGTATAACAATGGATAGAGCATCTTTTGATGTTTTAACACAGATTACAGAAGCTCAATAAGGGCAACATTCGTGATGCAGAAAATGTCAAAACATGTGGGCAAATTCATTGAAGTCGCTGTCTGTGAAGTCGCGATAGTAGCCCGCTTTGGAAGTCCCATCACTATGTTACCTACCTGCTGGCACAAACTAATTCGTTGCGACTGTACGGAGTGGATGATTTGTGTTCATGTTCTGACTCGCTTCATCCCTACTGCATCTCCGTCACGGCCCTTGTTATGAGTCGTAACCTGGAGAGTTGATTTATCCACTAATGTGTGTCGCGTGTCTTGCAATTTTTGCCCAGTTGTCTTCCAGAACCCAAACAGTCCTTGTAAATAACTCTGTATAATCCCAGCGAGAATACTCTGAGCTTCAGTTTCGGCTCTTGAGTGGTTCGTGGGGTCTAAGAGACAGGCCATTACAGCGTAGCCACTGGCAGACATCTAGTCTGGTGTTGTCGCCGAGGGTCGTATTTTGGCGTATCTAGTTGGCAACCGCTGTCGGTTACTATCTCGTGGCGCCGCCAACCTCTGTGCGTGTAATGCTGAGGAAGGGACCAGGGCGTCGGTCGTGAGATAGTGGGGCGCGCCGTGATTGAGTTGGTGCCCGGCTACGGGAGTGGGCGTATCTGACACGGCAGCCGAGAATCCGACAGGTAGGCAGGTTCTCTCAGGCGCGCGCCGAGAACGTAGTGTGTGTGCGTTTGTGTGTGTGTGCCGAACGAAAAAATGACGACACGAGGTGGGGCGGCGGCGCAGCCACCGTGTCCGCTTGCGAGTGGGCGACCGTTCTGTCAGGACACTGGTTGCTGTCCACAGCACTGAACGAGACGACGTCTGCCGGGCAGTTTAAGCAGGAGCAACAGGAATGTGGGAGCCTTTACTGTGCTGAGGTTTGTTACGGGCGCCTCGCTGCGTATGTCACAGACGTTTTACTTACAGTGGTGTACAGGACTGTTAGCAATGAACGCAACTAGCCACAAACACTTTTGGAAAGGTATATTTTAAAACCACAAATTCTGCAAAGCCTTAAGGACGAGTTAGATAATGTAACGTAGGATATTAAGTACTCGGTGAAAATGAATGAGTCTGTGGGAGCATGTTGCACAGACGTCTTCCAGTCGTGCGCAAAAGCCAGAAGTCACATGGCGTGGGGTCAACGCAGCTGTATAACCCAATGCGGCTGGCCCCAGAGCACGAAGCAGTTGAAGGAAAGGGAGAAGACGGTGTGGGTCTCAATCAGCGAGCAGTGACAGTGCAGTGTGACAGTATTGTTTACTACATCGTGGCTCGGAGAACACATTCGGATGACTTCACACGGAGAAGAATCACTAGGAAACTGGGAGAAGGGCGAAGTGTGACAAGTGTAGCTAACAAATTTGGCAATGCTCACAGCATTGTTTCACGTGCGTGGAGAGTGTTCCGAAGCACAGGCACTGGTGCCAGAAGGAGAGGAGGTGGTCGATCACGGTCAACTACAGCAGCAGATGACGACTACATTCTGCAAGAGGAAGGAATGGACCGACGTCAAAGAGCTGGTCCAATTGCAACCTCAATTAACAAAAGTACCAGGAAAGTTACACAGGGTGCTCGGAAATTCTCGTTACAAACTTCTAGGACTTGCAGTCGCTAGCGAGTACATAATATTTTGAACAGGAGCCCATGCCCGGAAATGTATCGTTTCTGTGCTACAACCGTTGGAAAACTTCGTCATGGTGGGGGCGGAGGAGGGATTGGCTGATGTCATCTGACGTCTATCCTACTTTCCCGACCTGTTTCGAGCCTCATTCCTATGTCTGTGGGTGTTAGAGCAACATGGTTGAGTACACGTTTGCAGAATACATCTACATGATCCTTCTCTATGGCGAAGTTGACAGTAGTGGAATACTGCTAGTCGCCTACATCAAGAACGTTATACTCTACGTCCGACTCCACTGTATACTCTTCTCGCCACAATTACGCTATGGCTTCGAGAAAGGGTACCTCCGCCGTCAGCAGGCGTGGCTGTGAGACGCCGCACGCCCACATTGGAAGAGGTTGTACCGCATCACGTCAATGAGTACAAGAGCAACTGCACCTTCAATGGATGTCGCTTCCAACATCGTCTAGTAGTCGTGGATGACCAACAACAACATCAATACCACCTTCAACACTCCCTACCATCGCTGACACTCACACTTAATATTTTGAACAGGAGCCTATGCCCGGAAATGTACCGTTTCTGTGCTATAGCCGTTGGAAGACTTCGTCATGTTGGGGGCGGAAGAAATTCGAAACAAGTGAGAGAAGTAGGATAGGCGTCAAATGACATCAGCCGATCTGACGTAATCGTCCCCAGCGTGACTATCCAGTTGCAAACCTATGTAGCAAACATGTTTTCCAACGGCCGGACAGGGGTTTCCATTCAAAATATTGTGTACTCACTCCTCTCCATAAGTACTGCAATTTTGTAACGCGAATTTCTGAACACCCTGTAACGTGTACCTTAATGTGTACATACGTCGGTATGCTGGTTGTTTTTCCGAAGCGTCGAGCAGTCTTCGCAAAAACGAATCACAAACTTTACGACCTGATGTTTTCTGGCCAGTTGTAACTGCACCATTAAGTTGACTATGCTTGTCAGTATAGACTACCCATTCTGAATTCTCGCATCCACACTTCAACACCTTATCTGCTGCCCAAGCGAAAATAGGGATTAATGGCTAGTACTTGGAGGTTGTACCTAACCTAGCAACATACGACTTGTAATAGCTGTAATTATTAGTCTGCAGATGATGTAGATACTGATGTAATGTTGATCAATACACCATCCTCAGTGATCAACAAAATACATATACCCACTGCACACTGTATAGGGTAGGGCGATTAGAACTGTTTTGGGAAATATATGGGAAACTACACATCCGAATCAAAAAGGGGTGTAAAAACAGTTATTCATCTCGAAGGAGCACATCCAATGACACTACACTCGATCCCCCATGAGGCGTTAACTCTGAAATCTTCAATTGAACTGCGGGTCCGGATTTTCCAGGAAAAAATACCTAGCTTTTGTGAGGAACAATTTTGTTTTTGCATGATAGATGGCGTTGTAATCGGCACAAATCAGAATGGGTTACTATCTTTTGAAGCATGACAGTATCTCAGGAAATTACCCAACACAATAGGATCCCAGGAGCGTAGATGGGCTGCGTTCTTGCATTCTGTAATGAGACATCGATATTTTATAGCAAACCAGAGTGATTCTCGACGTCATAACACGCTATTGTATCCACATCATTGGTATAATTATCTTCATAATGGCGCCGAAGTGAAAAACTGCTGGAATAAGTCATTGGTTTATTTATCAATGCAGTAACAACTACATCTAACGTTACCCAGGAAAAACTACGACGTGGACGTAGTGGTGTTTTGCTCTGTTCGAGGTGCTTTTGTAAGAAGAGTCCCGCTGCCTTTCACCATCGGGGTGCATGCTTCACGTGAGTCCCTTACCTCCCACCATAGGGGTTCTTGTCTCGCGTGCATCCCCTTGCCTCACAAATCTTCATGTTTTACTGAATCAAATGTTCGAAATGGTGTCCACTTGCTGAAATACACATTGCAAAGCTATTTCTAAAAGACAGTCCCACGCCTCTAAGTGTATCTCCACTAATGTTTGCACAGTCAGTAATAATTCACTGCGGTATATCTGTAGGGGTTGTTGGTACGTCCATTTAACATTTCTCTTTTAGTGTTCCCTCAGGAAGAAGTCAAATCGAGTGAACGACCAAGTCACTCATAAGGACCACCTCGTCCAATCCATCGACCAAGACATTTTAGGTTCAGAACTTCACAAGATATCCATGAATAACGCACTGGACATCCATCGTGTTGAAACCACATATCCATTCTTATCTGATGTGGGACATGTTCCAGCAGTATTGGCAAAATATTATATAAAAAAACTCGCCATACATTCGACCATTCACATTACAGTCTACGAAGTATGGGCCAGTTATCCGGGTACCTAACACACCGAACCAAACATTGACACTCCATGGGCGTTGAAGCTCGACTTGCTTTAACCAGTGGGGATTCTGCAGTGCCCAGTAATGCATATTCTGCCGATTCACGTATCGCGTTTCGTAAACGTTGGTTCATCAATGAAAAGTACACGTGAATGAAAATCATCGTCGGCTGCTTGTTGTTGTTATATGCAGCTGCCAAACGTTAAGAGACTTTGAAAGTCGTCCCCATGTAGGACTCGATGCAACGGCAAGTGATATGGGTCGTACCGGTGTTCATGCAGTACGCGCAGAACATTTCGTCGCGAAATTTCTGCACCTCGTGCGATTTGCCGCCGACTAATGTGAGCATATGCAGCACTTAAAGCTAAAGTTGCAGCACACAGTTGGATAGTACTGTGGAATGACGTCGAATAAGGAATATTCCTCTCGGGCAACAGGTCCGCATACCGTGAACGAGCTTCTGCTACAGGCATTCTTGGCGCAAAGTACACAGCAAAGATGTCTACTCCCTCTGCAATCGTCAACATCGTTAGACACGTAGGAAAATGTGTTTGCGGTTCGATTGTTTGTTGTAAAGAAAACCGCGACTGCTTCGCGTCGCCGTTTCATTGTTCGTCGATCGCGGTATGCCTACAGTCGCGCTCGACACATTGAACGATACGTCTTGTTGACAGTACGGGTAATGTAACGGATGATGATAAACAGAAGGCCGAAATTCTAAACCTAGCTTTCAAAAACTCGTTTACGGTATAGGACAGCAGCACCATTCCCCTTTTCAATTATCGAACAAACGCAAGGATGTCTGACATAGTGTTTAGTGTATCTGGGATTGTAAAACAGTTAAGACCCTTAGACGCCAGGAAGGCATCTGGCCCAGACGGTATCGCCCAGACGGTATCCCGGTAAGATTATATGTTTACTATGCTACAAAAATAGCACCATTCTTATCCATCATCTATCAGAATCATTGGAACAAGGGGAAGTTCCACGGGACTGGAAGAAGGCCCAGGTCATAGCAAACTATAAAAAGAGTAGAAAATCGGATGCACATAATTACGGGCCAATTTCACTGACATCGATTTCTTGTAGAATCATGGAACATATTTTGTGTTCAGACATAATGACCTTTCTAGACTCTGAGAAGCTCATCTGTAGAAACCAGCATGGTTTTAGGAAACAGCGGTCGTGCGAGACACTGCTGTTGCTCTTTGTGCATGATATACAACAGGCTTTACATACTGACTCCCAGGCTGATATCAAATTTCTCGACTTTCGAAAGGTGTTCGACTCAGTTCCGCGCTGTTGCTTGCTCCAAAAAGCAAGCTCTTACGGTCTATCCGATGACAGATCCTGTTGGATAGAAAGTTTTCTAACAGACAGAGAGCAGTATGTTGTCCTGAATGGGGTGACTACAACAGAAACAGGCGTAGCTTCAGATGTTCCCAGGGCAGCGTAATAGGTCCGCTGCTTTTTACGATTTCCATAAACGATCTGGTTGATGGTATTGACAGCGGCGTTAGACAGTTTGCCAATGATGCTGTAGTCTACAGGAGAGTAGTAACACACGAAAGTTGTGAACAAATCAATGAGGATTTGCAGAATATAAATGCGTGGTATAATGGCTGGCATTTATGTCTCACTATTAGTAAGTGTAACCTACTGCCTATAACAAGGAGAAAATCCCCCATAATGTACGAGTACAAAATAATTGCTCAGTCTTTGGAAACGGCAACATCCTCCAAGTACCTGGGTGTGACTATTCGTAATCATATCAAATGGAATGATCAGATTACACAAGTAACGGGCAAGGCGAACTCTGTATTGCGGTTTATTGATAGAATCTTGAAGCGCTGCAGTCCTTCAACAAAGGAAATTGTTTACAATACTTTAGTTCGTCCAGTCTTAGAGTATTGTTCGTCTGTATGGGAACCTTACCAGTTGGGTCTGATAAAAGAGATTGAAAAGGTACAAAGAAGAGCGGAAAGATTCATGACTGGTACATTTAGCCATCGCGAGAGCGTTACAAACCTCATAGAAAGTTTGAAGTGGGATACACTTGCAGATAGACGACGCGCTAAACGGAAGAGGCTGCTTACTAAATTCCGAAATCCAATCTTCGCCGAAGATGTAGAGCATATATTATTACCACCGGCTTTCAAACCGCGCAATGATCACCATCAAAGATAAGGCGTTCAGACAGTCGGTTTTTCCCTCGTGCGATCGATTATGACTTTGGCGCGAATTTTGCCTTCCGCCACACAGCGCTCGGTGGCTAGCGGAGTATATGTGTAGATGGAACTACTGTACATCCTTGCACCTATACAGAGGTGTTGCACTTGCAGCGAGAGTCTGACCACGGTTCGTGTTCAGCGTAAGTGCATCACAGACGGTTATTTGAATGGTCCAACATGTAAGGGAGACAATGGTTAACGTATCGAACATTCCCCTATCACCTTTCAACAGTTTGTGACACATTTTGATTTGTGTAGATTACAGCGCCATCCATCACACAACGATAAAATTGTTCCATACAAAAGTTACGCTTTTTTTTCCCGAGAATTCGAATCCATAATAAAGACTGGGGGGGGGGGGGAGGTCGCTGTTGAAGATTTCACATTTGACCTCCCTCCCACCCCTCGGGAGTGGGGTGGGGCGGTCGAGTGAAGTGTCATTCGATGTCCCAGTTCGAGACGAACAACTTCTATTACACTCTTTCTTTCATCCGGGTTGTAGTGTCCCCACCCCATATATCTTTTCAAGACACTATTTGTTCAGCTCCACTGTTCTTGCAAATCCGTTTCTCTGTCCGGCAGAATTGCAACGTCGTAGTCAAAGATTAAAGTTGTAAGTATTCCGCATTTCTCTGGACTTTCCTTTACCACTTATTCAATGCACAGGTTGAATGACATCAGGGATAAGCTACAACTCTGAACTCTGTCTGACTCATTTCTCTCCTACTGCTTCCCTTGCATATCCTTCGACTCCTAAAATTTCAGTCTAGTAGGACATCTACTTTTTTCGTTATAGATAAATTATTTATGGCATAGGTTCAGAGACACTATCGTATGGAATTCCAGAAGGACTTCGAACAATTTTCCACTTGGTGTATTCAATGGTAAGTCTATTGCATTTGGATGAATGTAACGTAACACCAATAACAAAAAAGGGGAAAGAGTCATATAACAAGATTAGCACAGAACGACGTTTGCACATCACCTTGTACTAGTTTTTGTGGGTAACAGTAAGAAGTGATATGAAATGGAAGTCAGCATCATGGAAGGCGAATGGAAGACTTAGTCGAAGGGTTCTGGAAGTAGCGTTTGAAGTCAACAAGTAGAACAACTACAGGCATCGAAGAAATTCATAAACGCGATGTTAGAATAGTAAGAGGACAGTACAGTCCATGCGAAACTGTAACGGAATTGATTAAGAAACATAAATGGGAATCCTTGGAAGAATGATGAGGTACGGAGAGAAATTGTATTTGACGAAAGATTGCGAGACAGTTCTGGTGTCACCAGTGTGTGTTTAGTGGATGGATCATGAGAATACCTTAGAGATTAGGGTGCTTAATATAACTGGACCGTGCAAATTGTCGTGTAATAGAACTAATTGTGACTATTTGTTTTGGATCTCTAGGTTTTTATGAGTAATTTTAGAACAGTGTATCATAAGTTCAGCATGCAGAAGGGGGTGGGGGAGAGGGCGGGGGAGACTACCGGTTGCGAGGCTGTCTGACATTATTTCAGTGATTAAAATATCGTCTCAAATGTACGAAGAACTTTGCTGTAAACGACCGCGTATCGGTATGACGACGCATCCTTCTTTGGCCTGAACGCAGGCACTGATTGGTTTGGCGAAGGTTTTATACACTGATAAGCCGAAACATTATGACCACTGCCCATCGCAGGATAGGGTGTTGCCTGATGGCGTTGCAAAAATATAACGCGGTAAGGAAAGTATACAGGGTGTTACAAAAAGGTACGGCCAAACTTTCAGGAAACATTCCTCACACACAAATAAAGAAAAGATGTTATGTGGACATGTGTCCGGAAACGCTTAACTTCCTCGATTCACCGCCAGCTGGCCCAATTGAAGGAAGGTAATGTTGAGTTCGGTGCTTGTGTTGACATGCGACTCATTGCTCTACAGTACTAGCATCAAGCACATCAGTACGTACCATCAACAAAATGGCTCTGAGTACTATGGGACTTTACATCTCTGGTCGTCAGTCCCCTAGAAATTAGAACTACTTAAACGTAACTAACCTAAGGACATCACACAACACCCAGGCATCACGAGGCAGAGAAAATTCCTGACCCCGCCGGGAATCGAACCCGAGAACTCGGGCGCGGGAAGCGAAAACGCTACCGCGCGACCACGAGCTGCGGACTAGCATCAACAGGTTAGTGTTCATCACGAACGTGGTTTTGCAGTCAGTGCAATGTTTACAAATGCGGAGTTGGCAGATGCCCATTTGATGTATGGATTAGCACGGGGCAATAGCAGTGGCGCGGTACGTTTGTACCGAGACAGATTTCCAGAACGTAGGTGTCCCAACAGGAAGACGTTCGAAGCAATTGATCGGCGTCTTATGGAGCACGGAACATTCCAGCCTATGACTCGCGACTGGGGAAGACCTAGAACGACGAGGACACCATCAATGGACGAGGCAATTCTTCGTACAGTTGATGATAACCCTAATGTCAGCGTCAGAGAAGTTGCTGCTGTACAAGGTAACGTTGACCACGTAACTGTATGGAGAGTGCTACGGGAGAACCAGTTGTTTCCGTACCATGTACAGCGTGTGCAGGTACTATCGGCAGCTGATTGGCCTCCACGGGTACACTTCTGCGAATGATTCATCCAACAATGTGTCAATCCTCATTTCAGTGCAAATGTTCTCTTTACGGATGAGGCTTCATTCCAACGTGATCAAATTGCAAATTTTCACAATCAACATGTGTGGGCTGACGAGAATCCGCACGCAATTGTTCAATCACGTCATCAACACAGATTTTCTGTGAACGTTTGGGCAGGCATTGTTGGTGATGTTTTGATTGGACCCCCTGTTCTTCCACCTACTCTCAATGGAGCACGCTATCATGATTTCATACGGGATACTCTACCTGTGCTGCTAGAACATGTGCCTTTACAAGTACGACACAACATGTGGTTCATGCACGATGGAGCTCCTGCACGTTTCAGTCGAAGTGTTCGTACGCTTCTCAACAACAGATACAGCGACCGATGGATTGGTAGAGGCTGACGAATTCCATACCAAATGTAGAGACTCTTCGTGCTCGTATTGTGGACGGCTGTGATACAATACGCCATTCTACAGGTCTGCATCAGCGCATCAGGGATTCCATGCGACGGAGGGTGGATGCATGTATCCTCGCTAACGGAGGACATTTTGAACATTTCCTGTAACAAAGTGTTTGAAGTCACGCTGGTACGTTCTGTTGCTGTGTGTTTCCATTCCATGATTAATGTGATTTAAAGAGAAGTAATAAAATGAGCTCTAACATGGAAAGTAAGCGTTTCCGGAAACATGTCCACATAACATATTTTCTTTCTTTGTGTGTGAGGAATGTTTCCTGAAAGTTTGGCCGCACCTTTTTGTAACACCCTGTATAAGGGGAGCAGAGACAGATGGGGTAATCGTCCTAGTGACGATACGGGCCGAAAACGACGAAATCCACTGATATAAGCGTCTTCAATGAAGGCTAGATTATTATCACCCAAAGCCTGTGAACGAATATCTCAAAAACGGCGAAGCTGGTAGAATGTTCACATGCTGAGCATCTACGGAAGGAAGTACGACAGTGAAACTACCACAAGGCGCTAAATGCTTGGACGTCTACGACTCACTCTACACACAACGCCGTGTTCGTAGAACTGCCTGCTCTGTAACGTAGGATGTGCTGCGATCTATGACATCCCTGGCGAAAAAGCACAGAGCTGGTGCACGCACAAGCGTTCCGGAGCACGCCGTTCAGCACAGGTTGTTGAACATTGGACTCCTGAGCAGACGACCGCTACGTCTTCACATGATAACCCAGCTCCATCGTCAATTACGATTCCAGTGGGCACGGGAACAGCGGAAATGGACCGATGATCAATGGAAACTTATCGCCTACGCAGGTGAATCACGTTTCTTGTACATCTGATCGATGGTCGTCTCCATAAGCACCGTCATCGAGGTGAACGGTGGCTCGAAACGTGCAGCGCGCCACGGACGCAGGCTGGTGGGAGTAGTGTTATGCTGTGGGAGACATTCTCCTGCGCTCTCATGGAGCCTGTGGTAGTAATCGAAGACGCGCTGACGTCTGTGAACCACCTGCATCCCTTCATGCTTGGTGTTTTCCCCGACGGCGATGTCGTCTTTGAACAATATAATTGTCCTGTAAGTAGGCTGTTTAGGTATTTATGTTGGTAACGCCATGTAGCGCTCTATATGAAAATCACTGACTGTGCTGTGTGAAGGCTGTGGTTGGTTTGCATTGTTGGAGTAATATTCACCATTGTAGTGTTGGGCAGTTGGCTGTTAACAGCGCGTAGCGTTGCACAGTTGGAGGTGAGCCGCCAGCAGTGGTGGATGTGGGGAGAGAAATGGCGGAGTTTTGAGAGCGGATGATCCGGACGTGTGTCCATCAGAGACACAGTAAATTTGTGAGACTGGATCTCATGGACTGATATATATATTATGACTTTTGAACACTATTAAGGTAAATACATTGCTTGTTCTCTATCAAAATCTTTCATTTGCTAACTATGCCTATCAGTAGTTAGTGCCTTCAGTAGTTAGAATCTCTTATTTAGCTAGCATTATTGGCGCTCGCTGTATTGCAGTAGTTCGAGTAAGGAAGATTTTTGTGAGGTAAGTGATTTGTGAAACGTATAGATTAATGTTAGTCAGGGCCATTCTTTTGTAGGGATTTTTGAAAGTCAGATTGCGTTGCGCTAAAAATATTGTGTGTCAATTCAGTGATGATCAGAATAAGTAAAGTGAGTAATGTCTGAGTACGTTCAGTTTTTCTCAGCTGTTTGAAAATCAAATAATTTAAGAGGTTTATCTGCATAGTAATTCATTAAGCTTTCTTAGGGGACGTTTCAGTCCGTGTTTCAAAGTCAAAACTTGCTACAGTGGTTTCAGGAGCATTATAGTGAACTCACGTTGATACGTTGCCCATCAAATTTGTCTGATGTGAATCCAGTGGAGCCCATCTGAGTCGCTATCAGGCGTAACCATCGCGTACACAAATCGTCGCCCCGTTAATACGGGAATTGCATGACTTGTGCTTAGACATCCGCTGTCACATACCTCCACAAGCCTATCAGCGAACAATAGGACAGAAGACACGCGGAATCGATTATATATTGCATTCCACTGATGGCCCACCAAGGTATTAAGAAGGTGGTCATAATTTTTTCGCTTTTTGTATCCCTTTCTGGGCCACACTGGCCCACAGTTTTTGTAATGCGTGGTTGATGCGCAGCACTGGGTCACAGCTGACGCCCGAGCCGTTCCCACGCGTGTTGTATCGGGGACACGGGACTATCTCAATGTCACACGGACAGATCACAGAGACTCGTGTCGTGTACGGAGGAGCATAGTCGTGTTGATAAATGGCATCACAGTACTGTCCCAGTCAGCGTTCTCTCCAGCCAACACCAAGTTTTACGTCGTACCCGATGAAACCCACACCATGACGTCAAGTGTAACACTGTTATGCCTTTCCGAGGCACTGAAACAATGGGACCTATTTCTAGCTCGCCTCCATCCTCGCCGACGATACATCGCCGAACACCATTCATCGGCAGTCCGTGTTTTCCGGTCTCGGCACCGGTCAAAACGCAGCCGTTTGTGTCGTTGTGCTGATGGTAGCGTACGCATGGGTCGGTAATTCCCTACTTCGGCTGCTACTGCTCCCTGACCAATGACAGAGAATGTTGCAGCGAGGCCACCACTTATTCTCAGACGGCAGACGGCGATTTTGTCTTGTAGTGATCAGACGTGCTCGATCGGAACATTGGCGAGGAGAAGGAGGACGAGAAAGACGGTAGGGTGGTTATTAGTTCTGGGTAGAGCGCAATGTTCGGTACCGTTGACATAGCTTCGTTCGTAAAGAGTGTCAGTCCTTTCGAGGAGGGGTACTGCTGGGCTAGGCACTAGCAAAGTCTACTGAGCCAGCTGCAGCGTCTGAACCCGAAACGTGCAAAGATTGTCGTATAAGTGGTCGATTGATCATGGATCGATCACTGTGTAAGGGTTGAGTTTGTTTGCGTTTGTTGTGCAATACGGCTTTCTCGCCTTCCCGGTTGGTTGGCTAGTTTACACCCGGCAGTGCCAGTTAATTTTGCTGTGCTGCAGGGGTTCACCGGTGATGTTATCCATAGTTGGTTAATTGCCCGTAAATAGTAGTGTTTTTGGGCGGTTGTGCTTCCACCTATGGTCGTGATCGTAGTTACCGAGGTTAAGGGTGGAAGGATTGTTCGAGTATCTCGTTTTCTTGAGCAGTAGTGTGACAAGTTTTTTGAATACCTCCATGAGAGTCTCACAGCGGTGTTCTATGTGGAGTTCTGCAGTGCCTGTGTGTCGTGGAGCGTTGCTTACGATATGTATTACTTTGTTCTATACGATCTGCAGGCATGTTGGAGCTGCGTATCCCCAAACAGTAGTTGCATACGTCATCAACGGTCTAATTAGTGTTGTGTACATGGACCTCGACAGCCTCCTTTTCAGTGCGCTTTGCGTGTTGAGCATGGGGCAACGCTGTCTGAGCCTCGCATTTGCTAGGTTGCTTACATATTTAGTGTGGTCCCCCCCATGTACGTTTCTGGTCCAGCCAAATACCGAGGTATCTGACTTTCTTACAGAAGCGTATTGGGCGTGTGTGTGGTGTTATTTGTCTGCAATTTTGGCGTTTGTGCAGGTGTTTCCGTTTGCGTGTGAACAGAATATCCTCGCACTTTTCGAAGTTTACTTTAACACCAATCGTTCCAGCCAAGGCTCGGCAGTGCTGAGAGCTGTCTGCAATCGTCCAACGCCTAACACTGTTCGCGCCCCTTACATACCCTACCATGGCTGTAACGCACACTGGTGACCTTTCTATCTACTACAGAGAACTGCATTACGTCACTTGCTTTCCAGAAAGTGGTGTATGAAGAAGCACTGATTTCTGTTTTCCGGTTGCTTTGTTTTTCTTGACAAGCAGTGCAAAAGGTCATTTTTACGTCGCTCAGTACGCGAATGGAGTAATTTTTTTCGTACATCCACCTTTTATTTCATATGGGGAGTGGGACGATGGCTCATCAGTACAGTTATGAGAACCGACGTTAACACCTTCAGCCGTGTCTTTATATTTCTTTGTTCAATTGCGACCGATTTCGGTGACACACTGCACCGTCATCTGACCATCAAATGGCAAAAACTGGATCAATTGTAAGTAGCCTGTTTGTATGCTGGCAGCGCTATAGACTGTGTTAATATCGCTGACAGCGCTCTGTGCCCTCGGCAAGAGATTCTGTGGTTGGACGGACTAGCGGTTAGCGAGTGGATAGGAAAGTGTATGGACATGATATGCTTAGTGGAGCCTCTGTGTTGGTAGGACATGCATTGTAAAAGTGAGATAAAATGATGTGTTTATAAGAAAATACACAAGGTAATTTATGATGATGGATGTTTGGTTCGCCGGCCGAAGTGGCCGAGCGGTTCTAGGCGCTACAGTCTGGAACCGCGCGACCGCGACGGTCGCAGGTTCGAATCCTGCCTCGGGCATGGATGTGTGTGTTATCCTTAGGTTAGTTAGGTTTAAGTAGTTCCAAGTTCTAGGGGACTGATGACCTCCGATGTTAAGTCCCATAGTGCTCAGAGCCATTTTGATGTTTGGTTCATAATGTTTGGGCAGTGGAATTATTGACAACTATATAATTTTTGGAACAGGATGTCACATGAATAAGGTAAAATTTTCTAAATACATTGTTTGCTCTTCAACAAAATCTTTCTTTCGCTAATCATACGCCTCCTAGTACTTAGAGTCTATAGTAGTTAGAATCTTTTTCTTTAACTGGGTGTAGTTGTTACTTGCTGTAATTGCTGTAGTTCGTGTTATGAAGATTTTCTCTGGAGTATGTGACTTATGAAAAAGAATGGGGTTTGCATTGGTGGGATTCGTGATTGAAATGGGTTTAGGCAATTAACAGAGTTGGCGGTAGCTCCATATTTCTTTAATTTCATGTTTTTTGGATTTGTATTATTGTTAGGGTTTCTTGCAATTCAGGGCCATTCTTTTGTTTTAATTATTGGAAGTCATGTTGTCAATGTATAGGAGTCAGACTGCGTTGGGCTTGTATATTTGTGCGTAATAAATGAATAGGTTAAGTTCGAGTTCTCTTTGTCAGAGAAAAATTCTGTAAGTCAGTGTTTACTAAAAAAAAATAATAATTAAAGAGGTAATTTCACAATAGCCAACTCTCCATACTGTCGTAACAGGGGATAAACTCCTTGTCCGCAGATCTTATCTTGCATGAAGAGTTCGCTAACCATATCAGTTTTTTTTAATCCGCCTTATTCAAAATCTTATTTCTTTCTTTTCCACGCACACATGTTTCTACGGCTATGTGTCATGTTCTGTCAATAAAACTTATTTCTATAAAATATAATACAAATTTTATAGTCGTATACGTGTTGTAGGCCTAAAAATTATTACGTGCGAATTTTGTTTGATTTATTTCGATTGCTCACCTGAAAATCACGTTGCTAGCGAAAACGGATTTTTAGACATCTGTTTTTTTATCCTTTTTTCTCGTTTTAACAGAATGTTATCAGCAAAGTAGTCATGTAGAAAAGTATCCATTTTTTGTCCTGCTCTCTCCCCATGCTATTATCACGCCTTCAGTCCCTTAAAAAGAATCCGTGAAGGATCGGACGAGTATGTTCAGCAGGCAGGAACAGACTTCTTCTCGCTGCAGGACAGGGCGTTCTGCCAGATGGGAATCTTCAACGTGCTGCGTCGATGGGACGATTCCTTAATTGCTCACTGCAATTTTGCGTGATTGGCATACCGATTGTGGACTGTATGGCCTTCGAACGGAAACTTTGATCGGCCCTTATATTTTACACAAGCAAAGTTCAGCCACAAAAGATGACACGTAGGCTACGAAATGAAACGATATAAGTAATGTTTTGCTTAATTCGGTTTTAAAAAAAAAAAGTTTGATGTGCGTAGTGAGCCCTTCATGGTTGCTTGATTTGGGGGAGGGGACCAAACAGCGAGGTAATCGATTCCGTCGGATTAGGAAAGGACAGGGAAGGAAGTCGGCCTTGCCCTTTGAAAGGACCTGTCCTGGCATTTGCCTGAAGCGATTTAGGGAAACCCCGGAAAACCTAAATCAGGATGGCCGGACGTGGGTTTCAACCGTCGTCCTACCGAATGCGAGTCCAGTGTGCTAACTATTGAACCACGTCTCTCGGTAACCCTTCATGCATGACCTGGGAACGCCGATTTCAATTTTTAGCCCCATTATTGCAGTATGAAAAGCTGGTTATAGTTCCAAATTTAGCTACATACTGCCTAATGACGGTGCAGTGTGTAACCATTTGAATAAAAACCATATGCAACCCTGGCTCGAGAAAAGATCCCTAGCCCGCATCTCGTGGTCTTGCGGTAGCGTTCTTGCTTCCCACGCCCGGGTTCCCGGGTTCGATTCCCGGCGGGGTCAGGGATTTTCTCTGCCTCGTGATGGCTGGGTGTTGTGTGCTGTCCTTAGGTTAGTTAGGCTTAAGTAGTTCTAAGTTCTAGGGGATTGATGACCATAGATGTTAAGTCCCATAGTGCTCAGAGCCATTTGAACCATTTTTGAAAAGATCCCTACCCAAACACTGGAAAGTACTACAGGTCACAGCAATATTCAAGAAAGGTAGTAGGAGTAATCCACTAAATTACAGGCTCATATCATTAACGTCGACATGCAGCAGGATTCTGGAAAATTTAGTGTGTTCGACAACAGAATTACCTCTAAGAGAGCGGTCTATTGAGACACAGTCAACACGGATTTGGAAAACATTGTACCTGTGGAACACAACTAGCTCTTTACTCAAATGAAGTGTTGAGTGCTATTGACAAGGGATTTCAAATTGATTCAGTACTTCTAGATTTCCAGAAAGCTTTTGATACTGTATCACACAAGCGGGTTGTAGTGAAATTGTGTGCTTATGGAATATCGCCTCAGATATGTAGCTGGATTCGTGATTTTCTGTCAGAGAGATGACAGCTCGTAGTAATTGATGGAAAGTCATCCAGTAAAACAGAAGTGATTTCCGGCGTTCCCCAAGATAGTGTTAAAGGCCCTCTGCTTTTCCTTATCTATATAAACGTTTTAGGAGAGATTCTGAGCAACCGTCTTAGGTTGTTTTCAGATGATGCTGTCCTTTATCGAATAATAAAGTCATCAGAAGATCAAAGAAATTGAAAAACTGTTTAGGAAAGATAACTGTAGGGTGCAAAAATTAGCGGTTGACCCTAAATAACAAAAAGTGTGAGGTCATGCACATGGCTACTAAAAGGAATCCGTTAAACTTCGGTTACACGATAAATCAATCAAAATTAAAGGCCGTAAATTCAACTAAATAGCTAGGAATTACAATGACGAACAACTTTAATTGGAAGGAACACACAGAAAATGTTGTGGGGAAGGCTAACCAAAAACTGCGTTTTATTGGCTAGATCAGTTAAAAAGGTTGCCTACACTACGCTTGCCCGCCACCTTTTAGAATACTGCTGCGCGGTGTGGTATCCTTGGCAGATATGACTGACGGAGTACATCGAGAAAGTTCAAAGAAGGGTAGCAAGTTTTGTATTATCGCGAAATAGGGGAGAGCGTGCCACCGAAATGAGGTGATTTGAGGTGAACATCATCAAAACAAAGACGTTTTTCGTTGCGGCAGGATGTTCTCATGAAATCCCAATCACCAACTTTCTCCTCCGAATGCGAAAATATTTTGTTGATCCCGACCTACAAAGGGAGAAACAATCTCCAGGATAAAATAAGGGAAATCAGAGCTCGTAGGAAAGATATAGGTGTTCGTTCTTTGCCGACCGCTGTGGCCGAGCGCTTCTAGGCGCTTCAGTCCGGAACCGCTCTGCTGGTACGGTCGCAGGTTCGAATCCTGCCTCGGGCGTGGATGTGTGTGATGTCCTTAGGTTAGTTAGGTTTAAGTAGTTCTAAGTCTAGGGGACTGATGACCTCAGATGTTAAGTCCCATAGTGCTTGGAGCCATTTTTTTTTTTTTTTTTTGTTCGTTCTTTCCGCGCGCTATACGAGATTGGAATAAAAGAGAGTTGTGAAGGTGGTTCGAGGAACCCTCTGATCCGCACGTAAATGTGATTTGCGGAGTATTCATGTAGATGTAAGTGTAAATGAAGACACGGTCTGAGATGATACCATAAGTCTGCATAAGAGTGGAATAAGTAAGAAAATCGACAGCGTTGATACGAGGTGCCCTCCGCCTTGCTCTGTTCAGTGGCTGCGGAGTATTTACGTAGATGTAGATGTGGAAGTTTCTAGGAACTGATCTCGTTCCGCTCTCAGCCCCACAGGCCGTTACCATCTGAAACGCGGCACCAGTTAAGTTGTGCGGCCACTTTGCTGCCAGCGAGCCGGCCCCCGGTCTGCGGCAGGAGGCGGCGCGTGGCGCCTGCCGGCTGTGGGCGTCGCAGCCGCGGCGTGCGTGAGCGGCGCGGCCGTGACTCACCGCGGGGACACGGCAGGCCCACGCGGCCCGCGACCGCCACGCGCCGCGCGCCCGCCTGCCCCCTGCCTACCTGTTCCAGAGCTCCAGCCCCGGCCGCCTCTCAGCTCCAGCTCCGGCGGGCACGCCCGGCCGCCCCGCCGCGGCGACACCTGCCACCGCCCATTGTCACGAGGCTGCCGGCCTGTTATCCCGCCGATAAATGACGGCGGCTTTCTTGCACACTCACCGCCGCCCGCTCCGACAATGCAGCATTACACGCGGCCAAGGCGACAGCGAGTACACTCACATCCCCTGGCTGACAAGCAAATGGACATTTTCTGATATTACCCTCTGAGCCGTAGTAAAGTTAGCTTTGAAAAGCGCGCCGCAGCGCGTAGCGTGAAGCAGTCGCTCTCCGTTTTCTGGCGGTGACACCGTTGTCGCAATTGAAGGCTTCAGTGTCTCTCTTTAGCGGGAAAGGGGAAAAGTGGGCGGATCGCGTGGGTTTAACAAGTGGCTGTATGGGTTCTCGAGGAGAGTTGGCAGTCGGAGCATCAAGAAGCGACTTCTCTGCCGTCGCTAGAGGGACAGCACGCAGACCGCGGCATCAGTTTAATCGACGCGAGCAGCGGCTCCGTCGCGAAAGGAATCTTCCTGAGCGTGGGTCCGCAAGGGGCCTAATCTGCAGTTCGGCCGTATGCTGTGGACCGGCGAGGAGGTTCTGAAAATCGGCGCGCCTTTCTGCGTCCGTTGAAACGGCTGGCAGTGGGCGGCGCGGCAGAGCATTTGGAGGTGCTGCATTGGTTCAGTCCTGGGAGTCGTAACCCACCAGAAGTTGAGTATTGATTGTTAACAGATTTTATGAAATTTAACTGAATTCAATTTACTTATTCTTGTTAATTATACCAGCCGTATTTTTCGTGGGTTTCCCGCAATTTATTCTCGTCTTCCCATCCGCGGGAAGGTGGTAATATTAAAAAGGGTGGTCCGTTTGTCCCCTTTTGAGGTCGAGAGGGGGGCGGAGGGGGGGGGGGGGTCACAGTAAATCTGTGATTCGGATTGCCTCTTTCCCCTCCCAGCTTATCTTCGGGTTTATTCGACTGTTAGCCTCTGCCATGTCTGTGAAAGCCTAAGGCACCCATGACTGTACTGTTTAAAATGCAAGGCACTAAGACCTGAACCATCCTCTCGCCTGCCATTACTAGTAATACTAGACTCACGTGTAAAAGGTACTCTAAGAAAGAACAAAAATTCCTTCCGCCTCGTGGTAAGAAATAGTTGATTGCATAACGAATTCCTGCTCATCTGGAAGCTGTAACATACGTAAAATTGGGTTTATGTATATTTGGCTATAATCAAGCAAGGTTAATGTACGCCGAAGTGGATTTTTTATATTGTTTCTAGGCAGCAAAAGCTGTTGTGTGTTTTTCCATTTCAGTGCCGTTTAAGGCTTTTACTCAACGTGCTTATGTGTTTTATACAGGTAGTTGGTTATTAGTGTGTTTTCTTGCCATGCAAAAGTTTGCCATTTCAATACGGGTAGAAATAGTTGCCTTGAAAGGAGAATGTTGTAAAAGTTCGCAAGCCCTACCTGGCGAACGTGTGTGTTTGCCGTAACTTAACTGGTAGGAATTTGTAACATTTGGTTTTTTATATATTTTGGAAATGTTAATGTTATTAACTGTGATTGTCCCCCCCGTGTGCATGGCTCATGCGTTTTGGTTTTTCTGTTTTGAGAACTTCTGTAAACAGGATTGTCTTTGTATGTTGCAGACAATTTAGATTCTGCGCCATTTAATGAATGGAGTGAAATTCACCTGTAATTTAGCTGAGCTTGAAATATTATACAGCGTCGCGTTGTACAGGGTGAAAAGTATTTAAACTGACAAACTCTGGGAGGTTGTAGGGGATATCAAAACAAATATTTTTCCCTAACGTCATTTTTTCGTATGAGGAGTATTTAAACCTGTAGAGGAACTGTGCTCTGGGTTGATAATCAACTGGTTCCAGGTTGTGGACACACTGTAAGTGAAATGGACGTAACAATTGCTCTCGAAGGACTGTTCTTACATTCGTCTGATTCGCCCCATGTTACGTGCAGTTGCACGAGTGCTGATTGAAAGATCCCGCTCCACATGCTACAAGACAGCTTCCTCAAATTGTAGCGTTCTTACCGTGCGACGGTGTCCTTCTCCAGATAATCTGCTAAATGACCCGGATTCAAGCAGACGTCGTATGATCCGGGATACGGCGATTAGTATATTGTTGTTGATAAACCCGCTGTGCAGCTCGTCCGTTGTGGTTCACTACGCAGTACGCACCAACCATATCAGTGTACTCAAATGGTTCAAATGGCTCTGAGCACTATGGGATTTAACATCTGAGGTCATCAGTCCCCTAGAACTTAGAACTACTTAAACCTAACTAACCTTAGGACATCACACACATCCATGCCCGAGGTAGGATTCGAACCTGCGACCGTAGCAGCCGCGCTGTTCCGGACTGAAGCGCGTAGAGCCGCTCGGCCACCGCGGCCGGCTCAATGTACTCACTCCACGTGTATTGCTCCATTAGTAAACAGAGACAATGCACTACTACATTGGTGGACAGCAGTTGCTTACAACTGAAGAGCGTAATTCGCCCTCTAACAACTGAAGATCGTAATACGGCCTCTAACAACTGAAGAGCGTAATACGCCCTCCACCGGTTTAAATAATCTTCATAGGAAAAAATGACATTAGGGAAAAATATTTGTTTTCATGTCCCCTGCAACCTCCCAGAGTTTGTCGGTTTAAATACTTTTTACCCTGTATACGTTAAATTGTTTGCCTGTACTTGCCTATTACTGGCGTGAAATTTTTTATAATAATTTAATAATTTTAAAGTCCTTTCCTATCGTAAGTTGTGACTTATTTGTTAAATGATTGTTTTTTTTTAAATTGCACCAAATTTGAATAAAGAGTGTTACTGAAAATTGTAATTTCACCAGTTATTCCTTGGCACCTACTTCCACTTTACATTTTGTGCACTGATTGAGATTAATTACATTTGAGCCGGCCGGAGTGGCCGTGCGGTTCTGGGCGCTACAGCCTGGAGCCGAAGCGACCGCTACGGTCGCAGGTTCGAATCCTGCCTCGGGCATGGATGTGTGTGATCTCCTTAGGTTAGGTAGGTTTAATTAGTTCTAAGTTCTAGGCGACTCATGACCTCAGAAGTTAAGTCGCATAGTGCTCAGAGCCATTTGAATCATTTTAATAACCTTTGGTGAACCAGTAGTAATTTTACGTTCACCTTCTTTCGAGAGAATTATTAAGCAATAAAGACAAACGCTTATAAGAACTACATTTGTGCTACTTAAGCGTGAGTTGCTGACAGGTGTGAAAATTACAGAACTATCAGTTTAATAAGTCATGGTTGTGAATACTAACACGAATTCCTTACAGACGATGGGAGAACTTATAGAAGCCGACCACGGGAAAGATGAGTTTGGATTCAGTAGAAATGTGGGAACACGCGAGGCAATACTGACACTACGACTTATCTTAGGAGATAGGTTAAGGGAAGGCAAACCTATGTTTATAGGATTTGTAGACTTAGAGAAGGCTTTTGACAATGTTGACTCTCTCTTTCAAATTCTGGAGATGGCAGAGGTAAAATACAGGGAGCGAAGCTGTGTTTATAATTTGTACAGAAACCAGATGGCAGTTGTAAGAGTCGAGGGGCACGAAAGGGAAGCAGTGGTTGAGAGTGGTTGAGAAGGGAGTGAGACAGGGTTGTAGCCTATCGCCGATGTTACCCAATCTGTACAGTGAGCAAGCAGTAAAGGAGACAAAAGAAAAACCTTGAGTAAGAATTAAAGTCCAGGGGGAAGAAATAAAAGCCTTGGTGTTCGCCGATGACATTATAGTTGTGTCAGAGACAGCAAAGGACTTGGAAGAGCAGTTGAACGGAATGGAAACAGGATACAAGATGAACATCAACAAGAGCAAAACAAGGATAATGGAATGCATTCGAACTAAATCAGGTGATGCTTAGGTAATTAGATTTGGAAATTAGACACTTAAAGTAGTAGATGAGTTTTGCTATTTGTGGAGCAAAATAACTGATGATGGTCGAAGTAGAGAGGATATAAAATGTAGACTGGCGCTGGCAAGGAAAGCCTTTCTGGAGAAGAGAAATTTCTTAACATCGAGTGTAGAATTAAGTGTCAGGAAGTCTTTTCTGAAAGTATTGGTATGGAGGGTAGCCATGTATAGAAGTGAAACGTGGACGATAAACTGTTTGGACAAGAAGAGAATAGAAGCTTTCGGAATGTGGTGCTACAGAAGAATGCTGAAGATTATATGGGTAGGTCACGTAACTAATGAGGAGATACTGAATGGAATTGGGGAGATGAGGAATTTGTGTCACAACTTTACCAGAAGAGGGGATTGGTTGGTAAGATACGTTCTGAGGTATCAAGGCATTGCAAATTTAGTATTGGAGAGGAGCGTGGAGGGTAATAGCCGTAGAGGGAGACCAAGAGATGAATACACTGAGCATATTCAGAAGGATGTAGGTTGCAGTAGTTACTCGGAGATGAAGAAGCTTGCACCGGATAGAGTAGCATGGAGAGCTGCATCAAACCAGTCTCTGGACTGAAGACCACAACAACAACAACGACAACAAAAAGAATCATAATCCACATACACTCTAGCGCACAAAAGAAATAAGCACAACTAAGGCGTTATACAAATTGGTCACAAATTCATATACGCACAGTTACCGACGCAAAATGCAAAATTGTAAATTTTGTTGGCCGATGGATTAATGTGTGACGCTGCAGCACAATTTTACCGCGCCGCTGCCAAAGATAGCTAACGAGGAACATGTCGGTACAAGAGCATAAATTCTTTGCGAATTTAGAAAATGCATTTTAACCATCAGCTGTTTTATTTAACCTATATATCATCTACCTGTTTCGGTCCTACACATCACCACTTGGTGTAAGGTAAAACAGATCAGTTAGAAACGTTTCCCATTTTCCTTTTAAGCTGATACAACATCGAGGACGTGACAGTGAAATCATACAAAGAACTTTGCTGTTGTACCAGTTTAAAAGGAAAATGGGATATGTTTTTAATTGATCTGTTTTCCCTTACCTCCAGAGATGATGGGCTATGACCGAAAATGGTAGCTGATATATAGGTTAAATAAAACAGCTGATGGTTAAAATGCATTTTCTGAAGTACTTAATGGCTGTTGCTTCTCGCCAGATGAAAACATTAAATGCTTTGCGAACTTCATACCGTGCACCCAGTTGGACAATAACTATGCCTCGCACAATCGTGTACACAATACGAAGATGTCAGAATTTGAGAAAGGACGTGTGTTTGTACTCAAAGAAGCTGACTGGAGTAATCGGCGAATCGCTCCACGTTTGAATAGGAGCGATGCCACAATTCAACGATGTTGAATGTGCGACCTACGGTCGAACACAGGGTCAAGAAGAAAGCGGTCGACCTAGATGGATGACAGAATGTGAGGATCGAGCAATCGTCAGAGAGGCACTCGGAGCCCGAGATTCAGCATTATCATCGATCCGTCGTTCAACTGGTGTTTCAATCACCACAAGGACCATTAACAGGGGCTGAGTTCACGGCGACTACGATAAACCTTAAATGGTTATTAATGGGTTAATGATTATCTCGGAAGTGATCTGCAAACAGAAACTGGGGGAAGTTAGCCGACGTGGAACTCTGCAGTCTACTGTATGTTTCGTGTGCCACAAAATTTCGCTGTGGCGCCACCCAATTTAATTAAAATTGGGAAAATTTAATATAAGAACTGAATTAATCACTGAAGTGTTAAGCATAACTAAACTAAGCTTAACTCCGTCCGAACAGGCCTTGGAAAGCCCCAGGCATAGACCGGCCGCCGTGTCATCCTCATCCCACAGGCGTCACTGGATGCGGATATGGAGGAGCATGTGGTCAGCACACCGCTCTCCCGGCCGTGTGTTAGTTGACGAGACCAAAGCCGTTACGTCTCAACCAAGTAGCTCCTCAGTTTGCCTCGCAAGGACTGAGTGCGCCCCGCCTGCCAACAGCGCTCGGCAGACCGGATGGTCATCCATCCAAGTGCGAGCCCAGCCCGACAGCGCTTAACTTCAGTGATCTAACGGGGAACGGTTAAGCGTAACTAACGTGTTAATATTAATAATAAGATCAAAGTGAATAAATGGAAAGAGCGTTTGGGAACAATTTAAGTACAGACGTTAAATCAAATAATTCAGCGCAAGCAGGAGCTTAAGCTCCAATAAAGAGAACAGGATAATCAGACAAATTCTACAAATGTAGGCCTGCCTTGCTTCAGAAACGCCAGGTAGAATGTATTATAAATATTCTTACTAAACAGTCATCATACTTTAACATAGTTTATCAAAATAAAACATCATATTAAAAATTCACAAAGTAATGATCTCTCCCTGCCTGTAGTTTACTTAATAAACTAACTTATATTATTACTATATTGAGTGCTATGGTACATTGCGGTGATAAATGAGAAGGAAATCTTCGGCGCGCACGGGAAAAGTTCACACAAACATACACGATTCACAGGCGGCAAAACAGATATAAAGAATTTTGCCCATCGTAGTAAGTCAGAGGCTCAGAGATTCATCCCTATCGCTGTGATTGAATTACTGTAGAATAAGAATACTGTGGAACACTTTCCGCCAGACAAATGTATCTGCATCACTTTCACATCAAAGTAGGCTACGCTGGCATGAAACACTCGCAAATGAGGTGAATATTCCTCAACAAAGCTAAATTGTTAAGACTCGAGAATGCTTTAAGAATACAAATGCAGATCGTATAGACACAAATAGCAATGAAATACCACGCGGAATTAAGAATAAGATGGTACTGAAATCACACACGGTGAAATTACCACCACGTGGTATGGAAAAAGCTACACAATTTTAAAAATGAAACTAAATGAAAAGTCTCTCTTCCTTGGATCATCAGTCTTCTGACTGGTTTGATGCGGCCCGCCACGAATTCCTTTCCTGTGCTAATCTCTTCATCTCAGAGTAGCATTTGCAGCCTACGTAGAAGAAGTGAAACACGTACACAAGAGAAAAGATTACACATACATTCCACTTAAAAGAGAAGTCAGACAACTGAATTATAAACCTGTGCTTTAGTAACGAACTTCCTACACCACGTTTTCTGCTTTCACAAAGTGGACCGCAAAAACTTACTATATACAGAAAAATATACTCTCAAAAAGATAAATTGCAGTTGTTTCAAAGAAATTGCCTGTTTTGCATGCTGCACATCGAAATTTTTATTTTTATTTATGCACCCAGACGCATTTCGCCTTTTTTACAAGGCATCTTCAGTGGGTGTCCTGAAATATTACATGATTTGTCCATTTTTACACATAGGTTATGGTTTCACATCTAGGTTATAGATTTAAAAACATTTCCTTATCGTTTTTTTTAGTGAAATGGAAAGGTGCTTACAGGTAACTTCTAATTCATTGCATCTAAGCAAACTGCTTTTTCTCATCTGGCAACCAGTGGACATCTTACAGTTCACTTTCAATTCACTGTTTACGTTACGCATCACTGTAACTGCCACTTGTTTTTCTAAGTGTTACTGAATCTCAGTTTTCTGCATTCAGCTGTTTTGTGTATGTGTGTGTGTGTGTGTGTGTGTGTGTGTGTGTGTGTGTGTATTGGAGAGGGAGAGAGATTTCTGTTTTTTTAATAAAATAAAAATTATTTATTTTATTTTTATTACTATTTTCATCCATTTATTTATTCTTAAAAATAATAAAAATTATTATATTTTCCTGTATATAGTTACGAGATGAATCAAATGTGTAATCATTTGTTGGGATTTCTGTCTATTATATGATTAATTATTGTAATCAGTGAGTTGTTAGCCATATTTATTTTGTCATTTAGTGTTTTCAGCCTTTGTTTTGTATATATGTTAATTTTCCTATAATTTTAGATGTCATTCATTTTTTGTTCTAATTATTTTGATATCACTTTCTCTTATAGTAGGTTTGTGGTTATTTTCTCTCAAATGTTCTGCAAAAGTTGAGTGGCTCGTTCCATATTTCCATGCTCTGATATGTTCTTTGTACTGGGTGTCAAATATTCTGCTGGTTTGTCCTGTACAGGGTGGAAATTAAGCGTTTCCGGACACATGTTCACATAACATCTTTTCTTTATTTGTGTGTGAGGAATGTTTCCTGAAAGTTTGGCCGTACCTTTTTGTAACACCCTGTATACCTTCCATCACATGTGTTGCACTGTAGTTGGTATATTCCTGCTTTTTGATAGATGCCTGTGTTTTTTGTTATTTTTGGAAAGTTCCTTTGGTTTGAATTGTCTGTTTTCAATGCTATGTTTATCCCTTGTCTTTTGAAAATGTTTGTTATTTTATGTGTGAGATTGTGCTTGTATGTTATTGTGTAGCATCTTGTTTTCCTGTATAACATCTTTTCTTTATTTGTGTGTAAGGAATGTTTCCTGAAAGTTTGGCCGTACCTTTTTGTAACACCCTGTATACCTTCCATCACATGTGTTGCACTGTAGTTGGTATATTCCTGCTTTTTGATAGATGCCTGTGTTTTTTGTTATTTTTGGAAAGTTCCTTTGGTTTGAATTGTCTGTTTTCAATGCTATGTTTATCCCTTGTCTTTTGAAAATGTTTGTTATTTTATGTGTGAGATTGTGCTTGTATGTTATTGTGTAGCATCTTGTTTTCCTGTATAACATCTTTTCTTTATTTGTGTGTGAGGAATGTTTCCTGAAAGTTTGGCCGTACCTTTTTGTAACACCCTGTATACCTTCCATCACATGTGTTGCACTGTAGTTGGTATATTCCTGCTTTTTGATAGATGCCTGTGTTTTTTGTTATTTTTGGAAAGTTCCTTTGGTTTGAATTGTCTGTTTTCAATGCTATGTTTATCCCTTGTCTTTTGAAAATGTTTGTTATTTTATGTGTGAGATTGTGCTTGTATGTTATTGTGTAGCATCTTGTTTTCCTGTATAACATCTTTTCTTTATTTGTGTGTGAGGAATGTTTCCTGAAAGTTTGGCCGTACCTTTTTGTAACACCCTGTATGCCTTCCATCTCATGTGTTGCACTGTAGTTGGTATATTCCTGCTTTTTGATAGATGCCTGTGTTTTTTGTTATTTTTGGAAAGTTCCTTTGGTTTGAATTGTCTGTTTTCAATGCTATGTTTATCCCTTGTCTTTTGAAAATGTTTGTTATTTTATGTGTGAGATTGTGCTTGTATGTTATTGTGTAGCATCTGGTTTTCCTGTATGCTTTGTGTCGTTAGTGTTCTGTTTGTGTAGTGTATTGTTGTACTGTTGTTTGTGGGTGTTTATGTACTGTGTTCACTTAATGTATGAATTCGACTACAGAACTTAAACAGAACTGGCAGATCAGATCTTGGAATAGCTACGCGCCATCACACATTAACACAACGACCAGCGCCAAGTGGCTCTTAAGAGTACCGTCTTCACTCACGAAAGTATCGAGAGCACGCTCTACCTGCAAAGAACTTCTCCCAGGGAGCCGGAAGAGACCAGAGAGGTCCTTTCCGCCACCAATTTAACTACCGTCGAATGACTACCGAAAGGGTACAAGTCTCTTTGCCCTGAGTGAGAAAACTACGTTCGCTACACTGTTGCTACCACAGCAGACTGCCAGATGCTATACTGCTACCACATATAAGACAAAATCAACAAACATACTCATTCAGTCACTCATACAGATGATAAAGAGCGAAAGGAAATTTTGGAGTACAAAATGTAGGTACTGTAAATAGGATTAGATGCTTACTGGAAAAACTGATATTTAAATGGGGACAAAAACGAAGTGCAAAACTTAATTACAAATAATTGAGTGTGACAGCACGAAATACAAGCTAAATAGTTTGAAACAAATCTAACAGAAACGTTTCAGCCTCTGTAAACCAACAAGCCTGTTTGCAATGGTGTCGGGCACATTCGGCCTGAAATCTCGTTGACTGAAGTGAAAATGTCTTCAGGGATGAGTCCCGCTTCGACCTCGGTCGTGATGACCAGCGATGAGATGTCTGGAGACGCTTCGGACATTGCTGCCAGACTGTCGACCGCCGTTCGTCCCAACCTCGAGTGATGGTCTGGGCTGCCATTCCATTTCACAGCAGCACTGCTTTGGTCGTCATGAGCAGCACCCTTACAGCATAGCCATATATCGAAGGTATTCTACGCCCCATTTTGTTGCCCTTCACAGCAAGCCGTGTTGGGGTTAACATTTCACCAAGATAATTCCCAGACGCACACGGCGAAAGTTTTGTACTGCTTGTCTTCTTGTTTGTCAGACCCTACCTTGGCCAGCAAGGTCGCCGGACCTATTCCCTGTTGAGAATATCTGGAGCATTATGGGCGGGACCCTCCAACCAGCTCGGGATTTTGACGATCTAATGCGCCAACTCGACAAAATTTGGCACGATATTCCACAGGAGGACATCCAACAGCTCAGTCACTCAATGCCAAGCTGAATAACTGCTTGTATAGGGGCCAGACGTGGACCAACGCGTTATTTTGCTCAATTTGTGAAGCTCTTTCTCTTGAATAAATCTAAGTTTTCTGAAATTCTAATCATTTGTTTTTCCATATATGTACACCACGTCTACATATTTCCGTCCCATTCGGATAACTCCGTCGGGATGTGATTTTTTTTTTCTTAGGGTGTATTTTGATATAAAAATACAATCTCATGTTTATATAATTCACTTTCTCGTCTTGCATAACTATTATCTGACAAATGTGTCTGGTCGCATATTAGTGGACATTGCTGTGGGGAGTCTACAGCTTTCTCCTTTATGACAGCTGCAAGTCTGCTGAAAACACTTTCAGCGAAAAGTTTTCGTTAGTATTGAGCCACGGCCATTTAATATTTTTTGAAAGAGTAAACCGCCAATTGACTGTGTATTTGAACAGTTAAGTTTCGGCAGACATACACGCTGCCATCTTCAGAAGGTTCCTGACGAATGCTGTGCTGTTCCTCTCGGCGCCTTATATATACTAGCCGGTACCATCTCCACCGTTCCTCTCCTGGTGTCTTCGGTGCGGCCGGCGCGGCGGCTACTGGAGGTGGTGGGTGAAGTGGCGCCTGGGTCTGAATTGGGGTCTGCAGTCACCTTGCTGCCGCCGTCAGGGGCAGTACTCTATCTCTGGGACCGCATCTTTCTCTCCAGGCTGAGTGCAGGGTTCCAAGCCTGACTAAGTTGAAGGCCGCTGTCTTTATTAATTAGACTGCAGGATGGAGTTTCTGCCTCCATTCATAGATACAACAAGCCAATGTTCATCTACATCTACATATATAATCCACTAGCCACCACGCGGTGTGTGGCGGAGGGCACTATTCGCGCCAAAGTCATATTTCCACCCCCCCCCCCCCTGATCCACTCGCGGATCGCGCGAGGGAAAAACGAGAAACGACTGTCTGAACGCGTCAGTACGAGCTCTAATTTGCCTTAGCTTTGAAGGTGATCATTGCTCGATTTGAAAGTTGGTGGTAATAATATATACAGCGCATATATTATTACCACCAACTGTTCTACATCCTCGGCGAAGATCGGATTTTGGCATTTAGTAGTGAGCAGCCCCTTCCGTTTCGCGCTTCGTCTATCTGCAAGTGTGTCCCACTTCAAACTTTCTATGAAATTTGTAACGCTCTCGCGATGGCTAAATGTACCAGTCACGAATCTTGCCGCTCTTCTTTGGACCTTCTCAATCTCTTGAATCAAACCCAACAGGTAAGGGTCCCATACAAACTAACAATATTCTAAGACTGAACGAATTAAAGTATTGTAAGCAATCGCAGGATTGCATCGCTTCAGGATTCTACCAATAAAGCGCAACCTAGAGTTCGCCTTACCCGTTACTTGTGTAATCTGATTGTTCCATTTGAGATCATTTCGAATAGTCACACCCAAATACTTGACGGATGTTACCGTTTCCAAAGACCGGGCATTTATTTTGTACTCGTACATTAATGGGCATTTTCGCCTTGTTATACGCAGTAGGCTACACTTACTAATATTGAGAGATAACTACTAGTCAGCGCACTACGCGTTTATTTTCTGCAAATCCTCATTGATTTGTTCACAGCTTTCGTGTGATACTACTTTCCTGTAGACTACAGCATCGTCGGCAAACTGTCTATTCCGCTGTCAATACCATCAATCAGATCGTTTATGTAAATCATAAAAAGCAGCAGACCTATTACGGTGCCCTGGGCACATCTGAAGTTGCGCTTGTTTCTGTTGAAGTCGCCCCATTCAGGACGACATACTGCTCTCTGTCTGTTAGAAAAGTTTATATTCAACCGCATATGTTATCGGATAGACCGCAAGCGCGCAGTTTTTGGAGCAAGCGACAGTGCGGAACTGAGTCGAATGCCTTTCGGAAGTCGAGGAACATGGCATCAACCTGGGCATCTAGAGCCTGTGGTATATCATGCACAAAGAGGGCCAGCTGTGTCTCGCATGACCGCTGTTTCCTAAAACCGTGCTGGTTTCTGCAGATGAGCTTCTCAGAATCTAGAAAGGTCATCATGTCTGAGCACAAAATATGTTCCATGATTCTACAACAAATCGATGTCAGTGAAATTGGTCGGTAATTATGTGCATCCGATTTTCTACTCTTCTTATGGATTGCTATGACCTGGGCCTTCTTCCAGTCCCGTGGAGCTTTCCGCTGTTCCAATGATCTCTGATAGATGATGGATAAGAATGGTGCTATATTTGTAGATAGTCAACATAAAATCTTACGGGGATACCGTCTGGGCCAGATGCCTTCCTGCTGTCTAAGGATCTTAACTATTTTACAACTATTTTACAATCCCAGATACACTAAACACCATGTCAGCGATCCTTGCGTTTGTTCGATATCGCCGGCCGCGGTGGTCTCGCGGTTCTAGGCGCGCAGTCTGGAACCGTGCGACTGCTACGGTCGCAGGTTCGAATCCTGCCTCGGGCATGGATGTGTGTGATATCCTTAGGTTAGTTAGGTTTAAGTAGTTCTAAGTTCTAGGGGACTGATAACCACAGCTGTTAAGTCCCATAGTGCTCAGAGCCATTTGAACCATTTTTGTTCGATATTTGAAAGAGGGAATGGTGCTGCACTTCTCTACCGTAAAAGAGTTTTTGAAAGCTAGGTTTAGAATTTCGGCCTTCTGTTTATCATCATCCGTTACATTCCCCGTACTGTCAGCAAGAGAAGGTATTGAATTATCTCTATCGTTCATAGATTTTACGTACGACTAAAATTTTTTGGGGTTATTTTTAGAATTTGCAGATGAAATATTGCTTTCAAATTCGTTTAAAGACTCTCTCATTGACCTTTTGACAGCTGCTTTCGTTTCGCATAATTTCTGTTTGTTGGCGGGGCAGTGACTACGTTTAAAACGACTGTGCAAAATTCTCTGCTCTCTCAGCAACTTCCTAATATGTTTGTTGAACCACGATTTATCCTTTCCCTCCCCTATAATTTTGCTGGGCACATGTTTCCCTAGCACGTGGTGGACAATACCTTTAAATTCCGACCAAAGATGCTCAGTGTCTTGGTGTCCCGCGGTGAATGCTTGGAGATGGCTATGAAGATATTCATTAATGACACCTTTATTCGCTTTCCCAAACAATAAAACTCTACGCTGTTGCTTTGGAACTTTTTTTTTATTTTTTTTATTTTATTTTTTTTTTTTATTTTTATTTATTTTTTTTTTTTTTGCAACTTCCACTGACATAGAAGACACAACGCCTTTATGGTCGTTAATACCTTCTTCTAGATTAACTTCCTCAAAAAGATCAGGTCTGTTTGTCGCCAAGATATCTAATATGTTCCAATTTCAAGTTGGTTATCTGACCAATTGCTCAAGGCTTTATGTTGAGAGCACTTCTAGAATGACTTCACACGAGATTATGCTTCTGTCCCCTGTGATAAATGTGTAATTTTTCCAGTCAATGGACGCCAGATTTAAGTCTCCAACTATAACTAATGGATAACTTGGATATTTATTTCCTATGTACTCAAGACTTTTCCTGAAACGTTCTGCGACGTTTGCTGCGGGTGATGGTGGTCTATAAAAACATCCTGAAACAATGGTCACTCCTTGTCTAATTGACAGCTTTATCCAGACTATTTCACAGTCCGACCCGGTATCGATCTCAACTGCGTTTAAACATCTTTTAACTGCAATGAACACACCACCTCCCATAGCATTACCCCTATCCTTCCTAAACATTGTCCAATCCGAGTTCAAAATTTCACTGTTATTTATGTCTGGTTTCAACCATCTTTAGGTACCCAATACAAAATTGGGATTACTGCTATTTATTTCGGAGAGTAACTCGGGGATCTTGCTACAGACACTTCGACACTTTACTAACTTGAGATTTAGCTATTTAAATCCTTTAGAATGGTCTGTTTGGGCGAACTAACAATTTTTACAGTTGGCACACCCACATCAGTGTCATGAACTGGCAATTTTTCAGGCCAACGGTTTGTTACCTGTGGGGAGGAACCTAATCACCATTAACCTGCCGAACAACTTGGCCGTGAAAGCTGCAGAAAAAGTCCACACATTGCTCAAAACGTTTTGGATAATGTTTGCGACAACAATTTTTAGCCCAAGTATACCTCAGGAATACGTATGTTATATGATATTTTTTAAAAGTTCACGAAATATTATTTCGGTGTTCAGCTGTACAAAACTCCAGAGATGCAAGTGCTCAAATACTTCAATAAACTGTCAGTACCGCGGTTGCTTCCGCACTTGTAGTCTGAAGCGGCATGGTTGTGCGTCGTGTGGCAACCGTGAGTAAATGCTGCTCGTTATACACATATAACACTGTATTATACAACTAGACGGATAAAATTTACTTTGCTGACTCTTGTTGATCCCAGACGAGACCAATACATGCGAGTGGTCGGATAAATAATTAATGAATAAGAGTGGAGAAGCTAAACTTGTTGCTTCCACAAAATAATTTTCCAGTCCCCAAAGGGCAACTGCACGATTGACAAACTGTAAATAAGAAAATCGCTGTTTATAGTGCCTCCGAAATCCGTCGTTTGACTTTTAGGTGGTAAGTACAATACAGTCTAGAAGCCAATCAACGCGTCCGTGATATTAACCCTAAAAAAATTCAGTCACAAGTTCAGATAAATGCAGGCGGAAATTTGCGGTGAAAATAACGTTCACTGCTCTCAACATTTTAAATGTTAGCAATAATGAGCTTATTTCAAATAAAGTAACACTTAACACTTCGTAATGTAAGTCCGAAGGAGGGCTTGAAAGAAACAGAATAGTATCTCACGTACGAATAAACTTCCGAAACCGTCAGGTAAAAATGGTTGAACTTCCTTCAACGCATATCTAAAGTTAAAGTTCCAAAATTGCAAACTAACTAAATTCCGAGTGCAGATCACTCCAAAATAGCAACAGTAGCCAGCCGCTGCGGCCTAGCGGTTCTAGGCGCTTCAGTCTTGAACCGCGCCACCGCTACGGTCGCAGGTTCGAATCCTGCCTCGGGTATGGATGTGTGTGATGTCCTTAGGTTAGTTAGGTTTAAATAGTTCTAAGTTCTAGGGGACTGATGACCTCAGATGTTAAGTACCATAGTGCTCAGAGCCATTTGAACCATTTAATAACAACTTTAAATTTTTGAAGTTCTAACTAGACCGCCTGACGCGGAATATTGAGAATTCAAACGTTGAAAATATTTTAGATTGAGTATTTGACATATGAAAACATCAACAAGTCCGTGACTCAACACTCACAAATATCCCTACTCACACTGTAGTGACCAACTGCCGGACATACATCTACATCTACATCTACATCCATACTCCGCAAGCCACCTGACGGTGTGTGGCGGAGGGTACCTTGAGTACCTCTATCGGTTCTCCCTTCTATTCCAGTCTCGTATGCTCGTAGAAAGAAGGATTGTCGGTATGCTTCTGTGTGGGCTCTAATCCTTCTAATTTTATCCTCATGGTCTCTTCGCGAGATATACGTAGGAGGGAGCAATATACTGCTTGACTCTTCGGTGAAGGTATGTTCTCGAAACTTTAACAAAAGCCCGTACCGAGCTACTGAGCGTCTCTCCTGCAGAGTCTTCCACTGGAGTTTGTCTATCATCTCCGTAACGCTTTCGCGATTACTAAATGATCCTGTAACGAAGCGCGCTGCTCTCCGTTGGATCTTCTCTATCTCTTCTATTAACCCTATCTCGTACGGATCCCACACCGGTGAGCAGTATTCAAGCAGTGGGCGAATAAGCGTACTGTAACCTACTTCCTTTGTTTTCGGATTGCATTTCCTTAGGATTCTTCCAATGAATCTCAGTCTGGCATCTTATTTACCAACGATCAACTTTATATGATCATTCCATTTTAAATCACTCCTAATGCGTCATCCCAGATAATTTATGGAATTAACTGCTTCCAGTTGCTGACCTCCTATTTTGTAGCTAAATGATAAGGGATCTTTCTTTCTGTGTATTCGCAGCACATTACACTTGTCTACATTGAGATTCAATTGCCATTCCCTGCACCATGCGTCAATTCGCTGCAGATCCTCCTGCATTTCAGTACAATTTTCCATTGGTACAACCTCTCGATATACCACAGCACATCCGCAAAAAGCCTCAGTGAACTTCCGATGTCATCCACGAGGTCATTTATGTATATTGTGAATAGCAACGGTCCTACGACACTCCCCTGCGGCACACCTGAAATCACTCTTGCTTCGGAAGACTTCTCTCCATTGAGAATGACACGCTGCCTTCTGTTATCTAGGAACTCTTCAATCCAATCACACAATTGGTCTGATAGTCCATATGCTCTTACTTTGTTCATTAAACGATTCTGGGGAACCGTATCGAACGCCTTGCGGAAGTCAAGAAACACGGCATCTACCTGTGAACCCGTGTCTATGGCCCTCTGAGTCTCGTGGACGAATAGCGCGAGTTGGGTTTCACACGACCGTCTTTTTCGAAACCCATGCTGATACCTACAGAGTATTACTCGAACGTAATACGTGTTCCAAAATTCTCCAACTGATCGACGTTAGAGATATAGGTCTATAGTTCTGCACATCTGTTCGACGTCCCTTCTTGAAAGCGGGGATGACCTGTGCCCTTTTCCAATCCTTTGGAACGCTACGCTCTTCTAGAGACTTACGGTACACCGCTGCAAGAAGGGGGGCAAGTTCCTTCGCGTACTCTGTGCAAAATCGAACTGGTATCCCATCAGGTCCAGCGGCCGTTCCTCTCTTGAGCGATTTTAATTATTTCTCTACCCCTCTGTCGTCTATTTCGGTATCTACCATTTTGTCATCTGTGCGACAATTCCTGAGAAGGAACTACAGTGCAGTCTTCCTCTGTGAAACAGCTTTGGAAAAAGACATTTAGTATTTCCGCTTTTAGTCTGTCGTCCTCTGTTTCAGTACCATTTTGGTCACAGAGTGTCTGGACATTTTGTTTTGATCCACCTACCGCTTTGACATAAGACCAAAATTTCTTAGGATTTTCTGACAAGTCAGTACATAGAACTTTACTTTCGAATTCATTCAACGCCTCTCGCATAGCCCTCCTCATACTACCTATGTGCTGCCTGTTCCAGATCTCAAACCAAACTACCGAACGAAGGTCCACCAAAGAGCAAATTGCACTGCGCATAAACGGCCGCCGCTATTTAAAACCACGCACTAAATGAGTCAAGCTCACGCACTTCCAAATTATAATTACAATTACAAATATCAAGTTCAATGCGTGTATTATATTCAAATTTGCCCGTAAATTTCCTCGACTGCCTAGTTCTGTTCTTACTTTTTCTCTATCTTTAATAGTTTGTTCACAAATAATGATTTTGTCACCGCAAATGCTATTTTACGTTATTATGTTACTAATAAATATAATCAATTAAAACTAATTATACTCATAAATCCATAATTATGTCTACTTAGTAATACTGCGGCTACTTTCAATATTTCACTTCCTGTTTATGTAAAAATTCGTGATTTCATGCCCGGAATACACCTCCAACTTCTAATTCCAAGAAGTTAATATTTACCAAAAATCTACTATGATAGTCTGTTAGCGCTCAGTGGCTCCTATCCGTAGGCAGTTGGTTTTTAAATGTTGCTTAAGGTTGAAAGGTCTCTGTTGGATTCCTTTCATGTTAATTTCTTAAATCTGTTGCCATTTACGGCATAAATTCGTCTTCTAAATTTACTGTGGTGTTTCTATCTGGGAGGAGACTGAGGAGTGGAACGTGTTACTTTTACACATAAACAAGAACGATCTGTCACACTACTACACTTTAAAACATAGTTTATATGTAATTCATGTCACACAGTCTCATACGGAACCTACATCCGCTTTCTTTTATGTGCTGTATATGATAAGATACTGTCATCCCCATTCCCTTCTGTATGGAAGGATGAATGAGCACATGTATTTCTAGTTGCATGCTTGATGGTAGCAGACAAGCCTGTCTGCTAGAGAGCAGTAGGACCAATGTCGGAACAGGTAGCTACGCTTTCTAAAAGCAGAGAGGTTTCTATTCTTAGTATGGACCTGTCCGTCCCATGTCATGTTGGTATAGGAAGCTGCCTCTCTGATCACTTCCGTTTGTATCTGTTAAGCACCCTCGGTAGGGGCCCAGGCAGTCTGTCTGTGGCGAGCGTCTGAAGTGGTAAGATCTCCGGCTAAGCGCGTCTCTGCTAAGTCTGTAGGACAATGGATTTCTTAAGTTCAGCCTAACTGAAAATTTAATCACCTTTATTTCAGGTTTAGATCTAAAATATCTAATGTTATCTTAAATTGCAATGCAGTATAATTCGAGTGTGAAGTTCAGAATGTCTTCCAGTAGATACTAAAAGGTATCAAATAGATTCTATAATGGTAAAACAGAGATTTAGGAACCAGGTTTTAAATTGTAGGACATTTCCAGGGGCAGATGTGGACTCTGACCACAATCTATTGGTTATGAACTGTAGATTAAAACTGAAGAAATTGCAAAAAGGTGGGAATTTAAGGAGATGGGACCTGGATAAACTGACTAAACCAGAGGTTGTACAGAGTTTCAGGGACAGCATAAGGGAACAATTGACAGGAATGGGGGAAAGAAATACAGTAGAAGAACAATGGGTAGCTCTGAGGGATGAAGTAGTGAAGGCAGCAGAGGATCAAGTAGGTAAAAAGACGAGGGCTAGTAGAAATCCTTGGGTAACAGAAGAATTATTGAATTTAATTGATGAAAGGAGAAAATGTAAAAATGCAGTAAATGAAGCGGGCAAAAAGGAATACAAACGTCTCAAAAATGAGATCGACAGGAAGTGCAAAATGGCTAAGCAGGCATGGCTAGAGGACAAATGTAAGGATGTAGAGGCTTATCTCACTAGGGGTAAGATAGATACAGCCTACAGGAAAATTAAAGAGACCTTTGGAGAAAAGAGAGCCACTTGTATGAATATCAAGAGCTCAGATGGAAACCCAGTTCTAAGCAAAGAAGGGAAAGCAGAAAGGTGGAAGGAGTATATAGAGGGTTTATACAAGGGCGATGTACTTGAGGACAATATTATGGAAATGGAAGAGGATGTAGATGAAGATGAAATGGGAGATACGATACTGCGTGAAGAGTTTGTCAGAGCACTGAAAGACATGAGTCGAAACAAGGCCCCGGGAGTAGACAACATTCCATTAGAACTACTGACGGCCTTGCGAGAGCCAGTCCTGACAAAACTCTACCATCTGGTGAGCAAGATGTACGAGACAGGCGAAATACCATCAGACTTCGAGAAGAATATAATAATTCCAATCCCAAAGAAAGCAGGTGTTCACACATGTGAAAATTACCGAACTATCAGTTTAATAAGTCACGGCTGCAAAATACTAACGCGAATTCTTTACAGACGAATGGAAAAACTGGTAGAAACCGACCTCCGGGAAGATCAGTTTGGATTCCGTAGAAATGTTGGAATTCGTGAGGCAATACTGACCTTACGACTTATCTTAGAAGAAAGATTAAGGATAGGCAAACCTACGTTTCTAGCATTTGTAGACTTAGAGAAAGCTTTTGACAATGTTGAGTGGAATACTCTCTTTCAAATTATAAAGGTGGCAGGGGTAAAATACAGGGAGCGAAATTTACAATTTGTACAGAAACCAGATGGCAGTTATAAGAGTCGAGGGGCATGAAAGGGAAGCAGTGGTTGGGAAGGGAGTGAGACAGGGTTGTAGCCTCTCCCCGATGTTATTCAATCTGTATATTGAGCAAGCAGTAAAGGAAACAAAAGAAAAATTTGGAGTAGGTATTAAAATCCAGGGAGAAGAAATAAAAACTTTGAGGTTCGCCAATGACATTGTAATTCTGACAGAGACAGCAAAGGACTTGGAAGAGCAGTTGAACGGAATGGACAGTGTCTTTAAAGGAGGATATAAGATGAACATCAACAAAAGCAAAACGAGGGTACTGGAATGTAGTCGAATTAAGTCGGGTGATGCTGAGGGAATTAGATTAGGGAATGAGACACGTAAAGTAATAAAGGAGTTTTGCTATTTGGGGAGCAAAATAACTGATGATGGTCGAAGTAGAGAGGACATAAAATGTAGACTGGCAATGACAAGGAAAGCGTTTCTGGAGAAGAGAAATTTGTTAACATGGAGTATAGATTTAAGTGTCAGGAAGTCGTTTCTGAAAGTATTTGTATGGAGTGTAGCCATGTATGGAAGTGAAACATGGACAATAAATAGTTTGGACAAGAAGAGAATAGAAGCTTTCGAAATGTGGTGCTACAGAAGAATGTTGAAGATTAGCTGGGTAGATCACGAAACTAATGAGGAGGTATTGAATAGGATTGGGGAGAAGAGAAGTTTGTGGCACAACTTGACTAGAAGATGGGATCGGTTGGTAGGACATGTCCTGAGGCATCAAGGGATCACCAATTAAGTATTAGAGGGCAACGTGGAGGGTAAAAAACGTAGATGGAGACCAAGAGATGAATACACTAAGCAGATTCAGAAGGATGTAGGTTGCAGTAGGTATTGGGAGATGAAGAAGCTTGCACAGGATAGATTAGCATGGAAGCTGCATCAAACCAGTCTCAGGACTGAAGACCACAACAACAACAACAACAGTTGCTTTGTCACTACTTTGTGAGTAAAGTGGAACCACGTGTGGATGATCAGTAACTCTAACTAAGATCATCAATCTTAAATGCGAATGTGCGTGAGATTATAACGTCTCGTCTTGACAATATTTTTCAATATAGCAACTTTTCTTTATGTTCAACCCACGCGGGGTGTACTTTGTGAGACCAGTACCACGTGCTTATACAATTGTTTGACCCATCAGGTTAATAGTAAGACGACAGTAACCAGTTCGAGGTTTTTCTTTTGTAATTTGTGTTTCGATGTAATTTATTTTAATTGTCAAAATTATTGTGGAGTTACACTCTTTGTGTAAACCAAGTTGACCACGCGAAGCATGTAGTGTAATCATCAAAGTAGCCCACAGCTATTCTTTTCGGGAAAATTTCACAGAGAGTTAGTATGAATTTAGTATACCAGTGTGTGGTAATTTCATGGCGGACAGGATTGGGCTACGAACATAACTTCTTTGGGTGAAAATTGAATCGGTTGGTTGTGGTTAATTTCCTCTTGCATCTGTTTCAACGTTCTTCGTGTGTTATTTTATGAATGCAGTGTTGTATGCAGTCTCCAATCTTGGTTCCATATTTGATGGGTTCTCTAAGATTACAAACTCACATTTCCACAATCCTAAATAAGGCACCAGTTTAGTTATGAATCAAGTTTAATAAGCTGAAATTTTAACGGAACAATGATCAATGTCAAAATAAATGTCCAAATATAAACTGATTTATTTTTGTTTTTATTTAAATTGTATTATATATATATATATATATATATATATATATATATATATATATATATGTATGTATCACCAGTAATCGTAAGATGAGTACTAAAAGATTATAATTAATGCTAGTCTGGTTGGGAATTTGGTAAGTTAGACTGGGTACCTGGTGAAACAGTTGCTCAATAATGCAAGGTTAACTTCCTCAGAGAGCTCACAGCTTTTAACCCGCTTTTATGGTCTTGAATATCAGCACGGCTTTCAGAACAAATTAATGCAACAACATTACAAGGTGTTATAGAGATAATAATTTAAAGTTCATAATATACCTAAAATATTTAACACAAAATAGTTACGGAGTGAGATGGCACGATGGTTAGCACACTGGACTCGCATTCGGTAGGATGGCGCTTCATCTACACATCTACATCTACGTGATTACTCCGCTACCCAAAATAAAGGGCCTGGCAGAGGGTTCAATGGACCACTTTCAAGTTGTCTCTCTACCGTTCCACTCTCGAACGGCGCGCGGGAAAAAACGAGCAATTTAATTTTTTTGTGCCAGTCCTGATTTCTCTTATTTTATGGTGATGATCATTTCTCCCTATGTAGGAGAGTGCCAACAGAATGTTTTCGCAATCGGAGGAGAAAACTGGTGATTGAAATTTCATGAGAAGATCCCGTCGCAACGAAAACCTCCATTGTTTTAATGACTGCCACTCCTATTCACGTATCATATCTGTGGCACTATCTCCCTATTTCGCGATAATACAAAACGAGCTTCCCTTCTCTGAACTTTCTCCATGTTTTCCGTCTGTCCCATCTGATACGGATCCCACACCGCACAGAAGTACTCCAGAATAGGGTGGACAAGCGTGGTGTAATCAGTCCTTTTAGTAGACCTGTAGCACCTTCTAAGTGTTCAGCCAGTGAATCGCAGGCTTTAGTTTGCTCTATCCACAATATTATCTATGTGATCATTCCAATTCAGGTTATCTGTAATTGTAATCCCTAAGTATTTAGTTGAGTTTACAGCCTTCAGATTAGTGTGACTTATCACGTATAATCTGATTTGATCCAATATTAATTATTCTGAACTTACCGCGTAGTGGAAATTTAGCGGATTTCTTTTAGCACTCATGTGAATAACTTCACAATTTTCTTTATTCACTGTCAGTTGCCACTTTTCGAATCATGCAGATATCTTATCTAAATCATTGTGCAATTCGTTTTGGTCTTCTGATAACTTTACAAGACGGTAAATGCTGTTTGTCTGCAAACAATCTAAGACAGCTGCTACTCAGATTGTCTCCTATGTCGTTAATATAGACCAGGAACAACAGAGGGCCTATAACACTCCCTTAAGGAACGCCGGACATTACTTCTGTTTTACTAGATGACTTTCCGTGTATTACCACGAACTGTGACCTTTCTGACAGGAAATCATGAATCCAGTCGCACAATTGAGACGATATTCCATATGCACGTAGTTTGGTTAGAAGACGCTTGTGAGTAACGGTGTCGAAAGCATTCTGGGAATCTAAAAATATGGAATCAATTTGACATCCCCTGTCCATAGCACTCATTATTTATGAGTACAAAGAGCTAGTTGTGTTTCGCAAGAACGATATTTTCTGAATCCTTGCTGATTATGTGTCAAAAATGGTTCAAATGGCTCTGAGCACTATGGGACTTAACATCTGAGGCCATCAGTCCCCTAGAACTTAGAACTAATTAAACCTAATTAACCAAAGGACATCACACACATCCACGCCTGAGGCAGGATTCGAATCTGCGACCGTAGCGGTGTCGCGGTTCAAGACTGAAGCGCCTAGAACCGCTCGGCCACACCGGCCGGCGACTGTGTGTCAATAAGTCGTTTTCTTCGAGACATGTTCGAAAGCAGTATATGTTCCAAAACGCTACTGCAAATCGACGTTAGTGATATGGGCCTCTAATTCAGCGAATTACTCCTATTTGGGTATTGGTGTGACTTGAGCAATTTTCCAGTCTTTAGGTACGGATCTTTCTGTGAGCCAGCGGTTGTATATAGTTGCTAAATATGGAGCTATTGTATCAGCATACTCTGAGAGGAACCTGACAGGTATACAATGTGTACTGGAGGATTTTTCTTTATTGATTTAAGCTGATTTGCTACACTGAGAATATCTACTTCTGTCTTTCCCATCTTGGAAGTTGTTGTTGAATGGAATTTAGGACTATTTACTTCGTCTTCATTAGTGAAGGAGTTACCGAAAACTGTGTTATATAACTTTGCTTTAGTGGGACTGTCATCAGTGACTTCACTGTTGTTATCGCGCACTGAAGGTATTTATTGTGTCTTGCCATTTGTGTGCTTTCTGTATGACCAGGATCTCTTTTCGTTTTCTGCCAGATCCCGAAACAGTGTTTTGTTGTGGAAATTATTGAAAGCATCTCGGTTTGAAGTAAGCGCAATATTTAGACTTCTGCAAAACTTTCCTAATCTTGAGGATTTTGCCTTCTTTTATATTTGGCATGCTTCTTTCGTTGCTTCTGCAACAGCGATCTGACCCGTTTTGTGTACCATGGGGAATCAGTACCATCACTTCTCTCAATTGTCGTCGATACCATCTCTTTGAAATGATTCCACATCTTTTCTATGCTTACGTGATCAGGTCGGTAGGAGTGGACACTGTCCCTTAAAAAAGCGTTAAGAGCATTTTTATCAGCTTTTTTAAATAGAAGCACTTCGCGTTATGGGTGTTACGGTATTCAGCCTAACAGCAATTGCCTTGTGGTCGCTAATCCGTGTATCCGTCAGCATACTCCCTATTTGTCCAGGGTTGTTTGTAGCTAAGAGGTCAAGTATGCTTTCGCAACCATTTACGCTTCAAGTAGCTCATGAAATAATTGTTCAAAACAATTTTCTGAGAAGGCATTCAGTAAAATTTCCGATGACGTTTTATGTTTGCCGCCGGTTTAAACGTATAATTTTTCCAGCATATTGAGGGTAGATTGAAGTCACCACTGACTATAACTGTAATAATGGGAAACCTATTTGAAATGAGACTCAAGTTTTCTCTGAACTGTTCAGCAACTATATCCTCTGAGCCGGGGTGTCGGTAAAACGATACAGTTAATAGTTTAGTCCGATTGTCAAGGGTAACCTCTTCTCATACTATTTCACGGGAACTATCTACTTCAATTTCACTACAATATAAACTACTTCTGACAGCAATAAATAGCCCACTACCAACTGCATTTAATCTATCATTTTTAAACACTGTTAGGTAGTGTGAAAAAAATTTGGCTGAATTTATTTCTGGGTTTAGCCGCCTTTCCGTGCCTATAACTATTTGAGCTTCAGTGCTTTCTATTAGGGCTTGGAGCTCTGGTTCTTTCCCAACACAGCTACGACAATTTACACTTACAATACCGATCCTTTCTACAACTACCTTACTGTGTTTTACCTGCCTGCTTTTAGACAGACGCCCTTTCTGTGGTTTTCTGGGACCCTCTACCCTAAAACACCGCCCAGTCCCTTCCACACAGCTCCCGCTACCCGTGTAGCCGCTTCCTGTGTGTAGTGGACTCATGATCTATTAAACAGAACCCGGAAACCCACCGCCCGCAGGGGCAAGTCAAGGAATCTGCAGCCTACAAGGTCACAGAACCGCCTGAGCCTCTGATTCAGACGCTCCACTCGGCTCTGCACCAAAGGGCCACAGTCGGTTCTGTCAACGATGCTGCAAATGGTGAGCTCCACCTTAATCTCGGGAGCAAGACGGTCAGTCTTTACCATTTCCGCTAGCTGTCCGAAACCAGAGAGAATCTCCTGTGATCCAAAGCGACACACGTCATTGGTACGGACATGAGCCACCACCTGCAGTTGGCTGTGCCCTGTTCATTCGGAAGCACCTTTTCCACATCTGGAATGACTCCTCCCGGTATACAGACGGAGTGTCTAACATTCTGCGTGGTGTCCGTTTGTTCTATATCGTGTCTCCCTACCACTTTCGCGCAACGACGCTCTGAGCATGTTTTTTAGGGAATTAACTAGTTTGAACCTGGGACCTGTTGCTGGTAAGGAGACGCCAGACCACACATGACATGTAGAGTTCAGAAGAGTTCAGTGAGACTAGCGATGATATAACCAAATACTTAATGATTTCAGCGTCAACTCCACTGCACTCCCTGTAAAAGAATCTTAATACTAACTAAATTTAGTGGAAGGGATTCAAGGCTTTCCTATTTTTAGTTAGCTGGTAAAATAACGTCGCAAAAGCAGTTAAGTTTACCATTGGAAATTTTATTCTATTCACAAAAATTTAGTGGAAGGGGTTCAAGGGTTCAAGGCTTTCCTGTTTTTAGTTAGCTGGTAAAATAACGTCGCAAAAGCAGTTAAGTTTACCATTGGAAATTTTATTCTATTCACAAAACATTGTTTATAAATTGCACTATTGATAAAAGGAAATGTTTTAATACAGGATGGTAAAAACCAACTGCGTTCAACAAAAATGTGAACGAATATTCCCTGAATGGGTTTCCAAGTTCAACACTGGATTGAAGGATGACCTATGCCATATCACATCTATAATCAAGGTTTAAATTAAGTTTCACAAAAGAGAAAACTATCAAAATGGTCTACAGTGATTCTCAATTATCTTTAATTTTTTATCTAACTTATCGTAAATTACAGTGGCTGATGTGGCTTCTCAATAACTATATAACAGAAAAATCATCGCGTTTCAGATTTTTACTTCAAGTGGCAAATGTGAACACCATGAGCTTTAATTGACGATCGACACTAGTATTACGCAAAAAGGGGGTGTAACAGATGAGACTTCTGCAGTTCTGAGTGAAGCTTTATGCGCTGTTATGCGGCATCGTGTGCGTTCATTACCTTGTCGGTGTTCGCGAGGGGGCGGCGGGCAGCACAGCTCCGCTCACCTCGCCGTCTCGGAAGCAACTCTCTCCTAACTTCTCCTTATTACAATTTACCGAAGTTGGTTTAAAAAACTATCTGGCTGTGTTTTCATTTGACCATTCAGGGCCACAATGTTAACCTTAAGCTCTGCCTACAAAAATTCTGTCTATCCAATGACAAACATTATACTTTTCGTGGTGGGGCAATGTTTTTAAAGTTTGCAACGTAACAGAGACGCGAAAAAGTCTCACGCTAAAACTTGCAGCTGGTGTGGTCCTTTTAGTGTTATCGTAAGATCTATACGGTTCTTTTGGAGGGCTCTATCTTTTAACATGGGCTGGAGGGTGGTCCTGACGTAACAGAGACGCGAAAAAGTCTCACACTAAAACTTGCAGCTGGGGTGGCCCTTTTCGTGTTATCGTAAGATCTGTACTGTTCTTCTGGAGGGCTCTAGCTTTTAACATGGGCTGGGGAGTGGTCCTAGCGGTTAGCCGGCGACGTGGGTGTCCGTCCCTTATCGTAGGGCCTTCAGCTTAACACAGTTCTGCTCTCGGCTTCTGTTCTCGTTTCTCCCCTCGGAACTGCGTCTGTCTCCCGGTGGGAAGATATGACATGCATTTAGGCATTCTTGTGTTAGTCTGTGGTATTCCATTTGCTCACTCGTTACTCGTATTACTTTGGTTAATTTAATGTCACGATTTATTCGGAGCTATGTGACGTACTACTGGATTTGCTTATCATGTCAGGGTTTTCATGGAAGTGTTGGATTTGCCTGACACCTTACATATCACCACCCTTCGAACTTAATTTTTGCACTGAAGTTAGGCAATGATTGAATCGTTGTCTAAGTCAGTCAAAAATTATTCCGTTATCTAAATTTTGTTGCCTACCGTACAGCCATGTTATTCTGGTTCTATGCTAGTTTGTATTACTAATTTATATTTTTATATTCTTCCACATTATTATCAAAAATATGTTTATATTTACAAGGGAAGAATATTTTTATTCTATTATAATTATTATTTTATAATTATTTTCTTTCTTTATTTAATTGTGAAGTTTGTTTTTTAAGAAGTTTGTTATCGAAAGTGAGGAGTCATTCACATCGATTTTCTTAGCAATATTGTTTTTATAAATGTAGTAATTAAGTAAAATCTATTCCTAACACATTTTATAAATATCATGTACAAGTAAAATGTTTTTGTTTCTAGACACTCATTTCAACATTGTTACTCTAACAAATAAGAATTATTTCCAAGAATTGCTTTGACAAAGAAATATACATACACAAGTATTGAGATATTATCCTAACAAATGGTACAAATGTTAAAAAAAAAGGGAAAACATCCAACAAGATAATTTTTTATTCTTTGTTTTTATAAGGAGAAAGTAAGTAAAATATAGTTACTCTTTTATTTTTATGAGGAGAAAATAAGTGGAATATAGTCTTAGTGTTTATTATGCCTTACTTTTGTTCTTTATATACTGTCCATTTCAGAACTAATGACTTATTTTTGTCGATAGTCTATTTTTTACGTAAGTCCATAGTCAATGACTGTTATTTTGTAGTTTATTAGCTGTCTGGCGTGCTTAGCTTACTTAGTTTTTCACACGTTTCTTTTGCACAATACCTACAACACATAATTTGATTTCACATATTCACACAATCCTATGAATGTTTAAGCATGAGGTTGGCGAATGTTTTTTGCACTAAGGTGATGGACTTGAGTGAGATGGATGTGGGCAAGTATTTGATGTACAGCTTCGTTCGTCGTTCCTTGTTGGCTTTGCAAGTGTGTGTTGCTCTTGTGGAGGTCCCATAATGGAATGGAGCTGTGAGTGCACAATCTCGTGGTTTACTGGCTTTGTATACGTGAAAGTCATCATTATGTGTCGCTGAAAGCGGTCGTTTTTTGTAGTAATACTTCGCTGGGACAAGATCGACAGCATCACTCACGGGAGCATGCAGAACGAACTCGAGCGCTGCACCGAGCGGCAGAAGAAAAAGTTTGAAAGATGCCGGAAGCAGACCGACAAGGCGATTCCCGACATGTCACACACAGTGGTCAACCTCACTGAACGACAATTGACTGAAGAGGAAGTGTCTGTTCCACAAAAAGGAGGAAATTTCGCTATCGTCTCGAGAACTATACCTATGGAGGACATCATTGCCAACACCGAGGCAGCCATTCGGACCCTTCCTTGTGAAAGGGCAGAGGAAATACGCACTGAAACAGCCAGGATACTGCGCCGAGCAAAATCACCAGCTTGCAACCTGAAGAAAGAAGAGGTACAAGCCATTAAGAATCTCAACGCCGACGAGAGTATATTGGTACTGCCTGCCGATAAGGGGAATGCGACCGTCGTAATGAAGACCGAAGATTATGAGCAAAAGACCCGAGACCTATTAGATCCGACGACGTACCGAAAACTAAGTGCAGATCCGACGCAGCGTATTACTCGGAATACGAATCGATTAATCAAGGCGTCTTCTCTGCCGGCGGACATACAGAGAAACCTGCGCAACACAGAAGCCCTACCACCTCGGCTGTATGGATTACCCAAGATTCATAAGAACAACGTTCCACTGAGACCGATCGTTAGCGCTCCTGGCTCACCAACGTATAAACTGGCAAAACACTTGGCCTCTCTGCTCCAGCCACACGTGGGGAAGACCGACACATACATTAAGGACTCAGGACATTTCATTGAGAAGCTGAAGAAACTGGAACTTGCACCAAACGACATACTGGTCAGCTTTGATGTTGTTTCGTTATTTACGAAAGTGTTACTCAGTGACGCTCTGGAGCATATCGGTTCCATATTCCCGCAAGACATCAAAAAGCTCTTCCATGCATGTCTCACCACGAGCTATTTCACGTGGAATGGCGATTTCTACGAATAGCTGGAAGGTGTCGCCATGGGTAGTCCTCTCAGTCCAGTGGTGGCCAACTTCTTCATGGGACAATGCGAAGCACAGCCACTGGACTCGGCGACTTGCAAACCTAAGGTGTGGTACAGGTACGTCGATGATACTTTCGTGGTGTGGAGCCATGGTGAAGAACAGCTCGGCACTTGAACAGCCTCCATGCCAACATAACAAAATGGTTCAAATGGCTCTGAGCACTATGGGACTCAACTGCTGAGGCCATTAGTCCCCTAGAACTTAGAACTAGTTAAACCTAACTAACCTAAGGACATCACACACATCCATGCCCGAGGCAGGATTCGAACCTGCGACCGTAGCAGTCGCACGGTTCCGGACTGCGTGGCAACATAACATTTACCATGGAAGTAGAAAAAGACAAGAAACTGCCATTTCTATATGTGCTGGTCACAAGGGACGCCGAAAACCTGGGACGCCGAAAACCTGGGACACAGCGTGTATCGAAAACCGACACACACGGACCGATACCTGCACAAACAGTCAAACCACCACCCGAGCCAGAAATGAGGCATGACTAGTACGCTCGTAACGAGAGCAGGACGAATATGTGAGCCGCAACACCTCAAACGAGAAATGCAACACCTGGAAACTGTTCTGAGGAGCAATGGGTACTCCACAAATTACATTAGAAGTGTAACAGAGCCAAACACTCGGCGAAGTAAGGAACCAGAAAAAGAAATGTCGGGTACGGCCTTTCTGCCATACATTCCCAGAGTGACGGACAGAATCGACCGTACATTGCGCAAACATGGCGTAAAGACGATTTTCAAACCGACAAGGAAGATCAAAGAGTGTCTTAGATCGGCGAAGGAGAAAAGAGACCCACTTGCAATGTCGGGAATATACCGTATACCATGCACAAGCGGAAAAGTTTATGTCGGAATGACTGGACGATCAATTAACACCAGGATCAAAGAGCATAAGCGATATTGCAGGTTGGGGCAGGTGGAGAAATCTGCCGTGGCAGAGCACGCACTGAATGAGACCGACCACGTAATAAAATTCGCCGACACGGAAGTTCTGGCTGTAGAGAAGCACTATCACACGCGCTTGTTTAGAGAAGCTGTAGAAATACAAAAACACGTGAACAGTTTCAACAAGAAAGAGGAAAGCCTTAAGGTAAACGGATCCTGGCTTCCCGTACTGCAGCGAACGACCGTCGCAGGTAGCAAGAGGAGAACCGCACCGGAAATGACCGCGGAGAAGCCCTCGGACGTTGGCGCGCCAGGTACATATACTCTGCGGCCGCGAGCTCGGCTCCAGTTCACCACCGGTAATGGAGGGTGAAGCTTTGACAATGCCAGCCACTCGTGCTGGCGAAACGTCAGAAAAATCATTAGATGAACGTCGGCCGAAGAACCCGAGACAGAAGCCAATAGGCAGTTTGTCAACAAGTGGCCACGAAAGCCTTAACAATTTTGTACTACTAATGATTGCTGGTATTTCAATGGTAGCTTCATCGCGCATAATTTTATCTACTCTCCGTCACTATATGGTACATCTAAGCAGTGATTTTTCTTTGCCATTAATTCGAAAAATTTCACGGGACTCTTCTCTCCTAAATTTTCAAAATATGGGTTCTGTAATAATTCGTACTTCACTCTGTTCTGTGCTTCGCTGGACCAATATCGTGAGAGAAACTTCTCTCAGAAATCTTCGTACGATCGGCATGTCGCTGCAACATTCTGCATGGTTTCTGCGACTGTTCCTGATATGTGTGCACATATAAAGTCCAATTTGTGTGCTAGCGCCCAGTGTTCTGGTAATCCTACTCGGAATTGATCAATAAAAGTTCGTGGATGTAATGAGTTTCCTTCTCGAAAGTGCTGTAATTATCTGACTGTGAGGAAATGATCGTTGTCGTACTTCGTCATAGTTCCAAATGAAATTCGCGATTCTTCGCCACTTTTGTTTCTGATCATTACTCCCGTCGTTATTTCCGGTTGTGGTAGATCCATTGGATATTGTCCACTGTAACTTTCGCCTACCCTTGCGTAGTATCGTTGGAGTGGTACGCAATAATTTTCTTCCATCGGTTGTGAACGTGTAGCTGAATGCATTGCACTGTACTCTTCGCGACCTGGCTTTCCATTGTCAGGTATTGGTTCGGTATCTTGTCTGGCTAATCTTGCTGCTTCATTGCACGATCCAAACTGTCTTGAAACATACATTTGTGGTACCGCATGTGTTTGTGATGACGTTTGTTCATCAAGAATTTCGAAACGTGTTTGTTGCTGTGCAGGCTGTCTGATTTCACGTATGTTACTTTCCGCCTGTGATTGGAATCGCAAATGCGTGATATCTTCGTTAATTGCTTGTTTTTCCGGTGCTGTTACAGATACGGATGTGGTTGCAGACTCAGTGCTTGTTCGATCCTGTTCACTACGCTCTTCAATGGTTTGCAACAACTCTGTTTGCAATTTCTGAAATTATTGCTTCGTTTGCGCCTCTATTTTGACTATGCGATTATTATATCTTTTCAGCGCTGCTTTTGTGATACGTTTGTGTAAAACACTGTTTTCAACAATTTCACGCGCTGTACCTGCTGCTTGTCTAGTAATTTCGTTTATGTGTTTCTCTAGTTTCTTGACTTCTCCCTGGGTGTTGTTACGTAATGTTTTGATCTCGTCCTGAGTGTCATTACGCAATGTTTGTACGTCCGCTTGTACCTTGTCAATGTCTCTTCTCAATTGATTTTGACCTGTTATTAATTTTCCTATCACTTCTCGAGATTCTTTTGCCTCGTCTTCAATATGACTTAGGTATAAGTGAATTTTTTTGTTTTGTTCTTTAATCTCACGCATTTGTCCCGTGGTTTCTGCATTCTGAATTTGAATTTGGTTTGCTATGTCTTTAATTTGCCTTGTCATGGTTTCCGTAATTTCTTGTATTCTGCCAGATTGGTGGGTCCTATTGCGATTTCTTCCGACGTCCTACGCTCTGTGTTTTCGTCCAAGTGTTGGTTCGCAACCGATTGCATTGAACTGTGCTGTGACACGTTTCTGCTCGCATTCCTTGTACTCTGTGGTGAGGGAGCTCTGATTACTTTTACTATGGGTTCTACGTATTCAAGACGCAAGTTAGAATCCTCATCGACTGTCTCTCTACTTTCCTGCTCCTCTGTCGTATGCTGACTTACGTTTTCTATGCCTTGACGTACATTATCCTCGTTATGGTGCGTTATATGTCCTATTTCTCGAGATACTGCGTCGTCTGTTGTACTGTCGTTTATTCTCTGTCCATTCTCATGCTGGGTCTCTACCTCAATTCGGTCAAGGTCTCGATCTGCCATTGCTAATCTTTCCGAATCCCTTATTTTCTGTTTTAAAAGCAATTCACGCGCCCTACTTCGAGTCAACATGCGCTCATACGATCTCACGCGTTCCATAAACTTTTTGCACACACGACTTGACAATCAATTCACTTACTTGTTGGGTCAGAACCAACTTGTCAACGATGTATCCGCCACCTGTGCGCTTGCATTGAGGAGAAAACTTAATACTAACAATTTTTGAAATTCATAACTTAATTATGCTATCGTCTCTGCTAGAATGTCTCACTATCTATCGCTGCAGCTACTGTTTTCAACTATTTATGCCTCTCAAAAAAAAATTTTTTTATTACGAAAATTTTTTAACAGGATATTTTTCTGACCTAGTTAGGCATGTGGTCGACCTTCAATCATGGTATTTTACCATCCTGGCAGGGTCGCCATTTTCTAACATTCTGCATGGTGTCCGTTTGTTCTATATCGTGTCTCCCTACCACTTTCGCGCAACGAAGCTCTGAGTGTGTTTTTTAGGGAATTGACTAGTTTGAACCTGGGACCTGTTGCTGGTAAGGAGACGCCAGACCATACATGACATGTAGAGTTCAGAAGAGTTCAGTGAGACTGGCGATGATATAACCAAATACTTAATGATTTCAGCGTCAGCTCCACTGCACTCCCTGTAAAAGAATCTTAATACTAACTAAATTTAGTGGAAGGGATTCAAGGCGTTCCTATTTTTAGTTAGCTGGTAAAATAACGTCATAAAAGCAGTTAAGTTTACCATTGGAAATTTTATTCTACTCACAAAACATTGTTTATAAATTGCACTATTGATAAAAGGAAACGTTTTAATACAGGATGGTAAAAACCAACTGCATTCAACAAAAATGTGAACGAATATTCCCTGAATGGGTTTCCAAGTTCTACACTGGATTGAAGGATGACCTATGCCATATCACATCTATAATCTAGGTTTAAATTAAGTTTCACAAAAGAGAAAACTATCAAAATGGTCTACAATGACCCTCAATTATCTTTAATTACTTATCTAACTTGTCGTAAATTACAGTGGCTGATGTGGCTTCTCAATAACTATATAACAGAAAAATCATCACGTTTCAGATTTTTACTTCAAGTGGGAAATGTGAACACCATGAGCTATAATTGACGATCGACACTAGTATTACGCAAAAAAGGGGGTGTAACAGATGAGACTTCTGCAGTTCTGAGTGAAGCTTTATGCGCTGTTATGCGGTATCGCGTGCATTCATTACGTAGTCGGTGTTCGTCAGGGGGCGGCGAGCAGCACAGCTCCGCTCACCTCGCCATCTCGGAAGCAACTCTCCCCTAACTTCTCCTTATTACAATTTACCGAAGTTGGTTTAAAAAAACTATATGGCTGTGTTTTCATTTGACCAATCAGGGCCACAATGTTAATGCAAAAATTCTGCCTATCCAATGAGAAACGTTATACTTTTCGTGGTGGGGCAATGTTTTTAAAGTTTGCAACGTAACAGAGACGCGAAAAAGTCTCACACTAAAATTTGCAGCTGGGGTGGCCCTTTTGTGTTATCGTAAGATCTGTACTGCTCTTCTGGAGGGCTCTAGCGTTTAACGTGGGCTGGGGAGTGGTCCTAGCGGTTAGCTGGCGACGTGTGTGTCCGTCCCTTATCGTAGGGCCTTCAGCTTAACACAGTTCTGCTCTCGGCTTCTGTTCTCGTTTCTCCCCTCGGAACTGCGTCTGTCTCATGGTGGGAAGATTTGACATGCATTTAGGCATTCTTGTGTTAGTCTGTGGTATTCCATTTGCTCACTCGTTACTCGTATTACTTTGGTTAATTTAATGTCACGATTTATTCGGAGCTATGTGACATACTACTGGATTTGCTTATCATGTCAGGGTTTTCATGGAAGGTGTTGGATTTGCTTGACACCTTACAAGTGCACACTGGCTTCCATCCCTTCCTTGGCAGCCATGTTCCTAAGGGGCCCCATTACGCGCCTAATGCTGCAGCTCCCAACTACCAGCAAAGCCACCCTATATGAATGACCAGACCTTGCTTGCCGAGAAGCTTCCTCTGGAACAGGGTAGACGACTGCATATGGCTTACAGACTTCGTCAGACACAGATAATGCCCGAAACCTGTTCTTCAAACGAACCGGGGAGGCCCTACGATCGTCCCCTCGGAAAGCCTTTCGCTGCCTGCCACACTTTGGAATGATCTCCCACTCGACCACGGGTGAGGGGTCAACCTCAGTGCAGGCAGTACCCGGGGCGGCCACAGCAGTGGGCCGATCGGGGGATCCGTGAGACGTGCTCGACATCCCTCGCACCCCCGCGCCCGACCCCCCACAGTGATGCCCCTTGGCAGCAGCCTCGAGCTGTGTGACAGAAGCCAACACCACCTGGATCTTTGAGCAAACGGTCACCAACTCAGCTCGCATCTGTACACAGCAATCACAGTTCCTATCCATTGCTAAAGTCGCTCCTGTTTGAAGCTCGTAAAAATACGAAACAAACGAACAACGCACTCGGCTTATTAGCAGCAGGAACTCGAGGTGCCCTCTCACTGACGGTCTAACCAACACTGAGCTACACAACCAAAACAAACAAAAGCTTGTATAATATGAGGGTAAAAACAAGCGTCGATAACAACAGCGGTACTGTATAGTATACTGTTATTAAAATAAAAGGTTGTGCCAAATAAGCACTCAGACAAGCAAGAAATTACAAAAATAAAATAGTAACTGCACAGATAACTGAAAATAAGTCACGCCTGTTTGAAGCTCGTAAAATAAATATAACAAACGAACGATGTACCCTCCTTATTAGCAGCAGGAACGCGAAGTGCTCTCTCACTGACGTCCAAACCTTCCTCCTCCTTGATTCCCCTAACGCGCTTCAGGCAAATAGTTTCTTCGAAAGGGCACGGCCGATTTATTTCCCAAAACTTCCCTCATCTGATGGGAGTGATGACTTTGCTGTTTTCTCCTCCTCCAAATTAACCATCCAACCAACGAAGTAGCTTAAATCTACACCTCGTATAGCAGACGCGTTTCCACCAACGCAGTCAATTTTGTCTGTGTAACGACGTCGCTGGCATCTCTGTCCCTGGTTGGGTTTTGTTTTTGTTACATTTGGTTTAATTCGCGATTTGATCTGGTCAGCTAATTCGGCCTTGGTGGCTACGCTTCCACGTTTCACGCCAACGTACGGGTTTTCCCGACCACACAACTAGAGCCTCCGTTTACCTGACCTGCTTTTTAACCTTTCCGTACTCGGAGCGTCTCCAACCACTGTGCCCTCAAAGGGTGCCGCCATTTACTGACGACATCGCAAAGCTCATGAAGAAACTGGGTCCTTTCTGGGCGCACACGGCCGCGCCAAGTTTTTAGCGTTTCTCATCACCTTTACTGGGATGTATCGTCTTAATATGAAGCGTTACAAATTTATTGAGCTCGTCCATATAAGGATCCCAGTATGACAATGCGTGCGTCTTTCTGTCGCGAAGCTTCTTATATTCCAAAAATATTCTCAGGGTTACCGTCAATCAGTATTTGAATTTATATTTTTTGCTGAATTATTCAATTAATATTTTTCTCCTTAATTCACTTCACTTCTTGCTCCCGCCGATATTTATCTCACATTTATTACTTACTACTCTTCAACATAACTTAGTTTAATTTCATCCTGTCTTTAATCCCTTGCGACACGGACTGCTATCTTTGTCTGTTCCAAACAACAATAAGTGAACTGAATCAGTGCGCAACGACTGGAAGCCTTACAAAGATTTTGGCCCCCGATAAATATATCTACACTTACATGTTACTGACCCCTCACCCTATAATTACTGATTGAAATTGATTAATTAAATTCTGTCTTTACAGATTTTCAGGACATACACGTCGTCCTTCGCAACAGCACACTGAGAAAACGGGAAGGGAAGTTCAGAAATGTTGATTGATCAAAATAATTGTTACTTATCTGGTGCAATTCTTCTTTGTTGTTTCTCGTGGCACACGTCCAAGAGTCTTCTTTCTCGTTGACAAAATATTTGAGTTTGCAAGAATTCATGGATTTGATCTTGTTGTATCAATTCTAATCAAAACAATGAAAGTGTTTCAATTTTCACTTTGTTAACATATTCTTGAAATCATTTCACAAATTTTAAATAACACTTGTCCTTTGTGGTTCACTGTTATAAAAAGATACTTTTGAGCATTGTTATTAGGCATAATGGACAACACTCGCCCTACTTTGACCACGTGCGGCCATAAACAACTTCTCTTGGCAACCTACTCCACAGTACCTAAGTTACTCTTCCTACTGATAGTCCATAGTTCGTTAAATACAAAGATAACCACACATTGATCAAAGATTATTAAATTTCTCCGTTCTTATGTATTTCTATGACATTCACAGTCATCAAAATAATCAAGAGAATTTTTAAAAAATATTTACGGAATTTATGACAATTAAAAAAGGTAATCGCAAAACGCACTATGAAACATCTTGTATCGTAAATTACACTTGGTACATAGAGCACGGTGTAGTCAGACGAGTTTCATTTCAAGCACAAGAGCACGTGTCTCTCAGGAACCAAAAGTGAGAAACTATTTTTCACACTATCGACCAGTGAAAAATTCATGAGTGTATTACGTTAGATTTTGTACAATTTGGTACCTAATCTTTCATAAAGAGACACGGATTTTCTGCATTGTAAAGCCGGTTATTATCGGGATGCACTCAGACGTTAAATGAAGCGTCAGCGCTAAAGCTGAACTCGTCTTGATCTCTGAGTTAAACACTTTGAGTAAACAAAGCAACTGCCGCCTGTGTTTTTAACCAGCTGTGAAGACAACAGAACGCGTCTCGGTTTACCTTCTCATTCTGAGGTTTCGGTCCGTGTTCATTTCATTTCATTAGCTCAGCTTTTGGGTTCATTTAACAAGCCGGCGCTAATAATCTCGTTGGACATGACCGTGGCGAGGGCTCCATTAGCACCGCCTGTAAGAACTGAGACGCCTCCGGGGGAGGAGCACTTGTAGAGTAGGGTATGTCTGATCGCCTGCGTAATGAGACATCTACCTTATTGGCTTGACACGTATCACTAAGTTTATAATGCAGAGAACATTTTATGCTAAATAAGTTGGTTCCACTTTCCAGAAATTTCAAAACTGGTTGTCGTTTTTCGACGAAAAATGAGAAGGCGTTGACAACGAGACATTGTTTGTCTGACTGCCTATGGATGACTGGCTACTGGAACGCACTAGTTGGGCCGTAATCCCCAGTCGCAATGCGTGATGTCTAGATTGAGGCAGTTAGGGGCGCTAACAGCATCTGAGAAGCTGTAAGTAATTTCCGCCCCACACAGCCATATTTTTTCAAGATTGATCATTAATTTTGAAATGTGACACTAGAACACAACATAGTTACGAAAACAATAGATACGAAAACTTGTCCAGAAATACGTAAAAATTTAGACGAAATTCATAGCCTGTCGAAGGAAAATTTTTCTGACAGATGTAACGATACACACTAAAAAGTTTGGTCCCACTGTAAGTAGGCTGTTAGGTTTTGTTATTGGTAACGCCACGTAGCGCTCTATATGAAAATCACTGACTGTGCTGTGTGCAGTCTGAGGCTGGTCGGCATTGTTGCAATAGTCGCTATTGTAGTGTTGGGCAGTTGGCTGTTAACAGCGCGTAGCGTTGCGCAGTTGGAGGCGAGCCGCCAGCAGTGGTGGATGTGGGGAGTGAGATGGCGGAGTTTTGAGAACGGATGATCTGGACAGAGACAGTAAATTTGTAAGACTGGATGTCATGAACTGCTATATATTATGACTTTTGAACACAATTAAGGTAGATGCATTGCTTGTTCTCTATCAAAATCTTTCATTTGCTAACTATGCCTATCAGTAGTTAGTGCCTTCAGTAGTCAGTATCTTTTATTTAGCTGGCAGTAGTGGCGCTCGCTCTATTGCAGTAGTTCGAGTAACGAAGATTTTTGTGAGGTAAGGGATTTGTGAAACGTATAGGTTAATGTTAGTCAGGGCCATTCTTTTGTAGGGATTTTTGAAAGTCAGATTGCGTTGCGCTAAAAATATTGTGTGTCAGTTTAGTGTTGATCAGAATAGGTAAAGAGCGAAATGTCTGAGTACGTTCAGTTCTGCTCACCTGTTTGAAAATCAAATAATGTAAGAGGTTTATCAGCACATTAATTTTTCTAAGGGGACGTTTCACCGCGTTAAGTCGGAAAAAGAGTCAAAATCATCTCTGCACTCGGCTATTGATCCCGCTGATGTCAGAACAGAAAATGAAAGTAAGAAGACCGAATATCCGTATTTGGTCTTACTTAACTAGTTCACTAAAGCGATTTATAGTCGAACGACTGTTCAGCCGTAAAAATATAACTCATTTTTTTTCAATACAAGTGCACTTGCTACTAAACAATCGCAGCGATCAAAAAGTACCAACATGTCCAATTCTCGCTGCGGCGCGACTCTTGCGGTGCCGAAAGGATCACATGAGGTGGCACGGACATGGGCCAACTTGCGAGAATGTAGGCGTAGTTCTGAAGTCGGTTTGTGCTGTTTTGTTCGTCTTGTTTCCTTATTTTTTTCGCTCCTGTTGCTTGTTCTGGAAATGTCTGACAACTAATCTACTGGATGTGATCAACATACGAGGGTTATTTGGAAAGTAATGACCGATAGGGCGCGAAATGGAAACCACACTGAAAATCAAATGAGGATTTGCACATATGTGTTGGACAGTGTCTCCACTACGCCCGTCGATCGCGTCATGTCGCTCTTTTCACTTCTGAGCGCACAGTGAGCACGTGAAGGTGCCTAGAAGAAAGTGTCTCCCGCCAAGTATGGGGGCCTGGTGACAGATTTCGCCTATTGTCATGCAGCCCACGTAACATAGCTGTCGTGTATGTCCTTCTTCATGAAAATTCTCTGCCGCATTCTGCAGGGCAATTAAGCTACTCCAGCAGCGTTTTCGATGGAAAGTGATCACCTACAATACAGCCTGTAATTAGCTTCCCCTGAGTTTCATCTCTGCTCACACGAACCGCTGGCTATGAAGACAACATTTTGGCACAGACAACCAACTGTATACCAGCGTAGAGAATTGGCGGAAAGAACAGGCGGCTGCCTTCTATGATGAGGATGCGGGAAAGTTGGCACTACGCTACGACAGTTCAAAGCTGGAGTAGAGAAGAAGCTGGAAGGTGTAGCTAACTATTGCAAATAAAACGTTTTTGATTTTCACTGTGGTTAACATTTCGCTACCAGTGGGTTCTTTCTTTCCGAATAGCCCTCGTACATTAACAGTGATTGTTACGGAGTTACTTATTGAAGAAATTGATAATTTTCGTCAAACAATTCAAGGAATATAGTGATCGTAATTTCAAGGAAGAACTCTGCGGTGAAGTTTGTACACAAGGGATTCAAAACTGGAATTAACTGGCAGCAAAATACAAGAAAAGTAAGTATGTGTGACGTCCCATACTCCGAGGAGCGTAGGGAACGATGCGGGAGACCCGCAGCGCTGTACTAGGCAAGGTCCTAGCGGAGGTGCTTTGCCATTGCCTTCCTCCGACCGTAATGGGGATGAATGATGATGAAGACGACACAACAACACCCAGTCATCTCGAGGCAGAAAAAAATCCCTGACCCCACCGGGAATCGAGAAGCCTACCGCAAGACCACGAGCTGCGGACAAGAAAAGTAAAGGTAAGTTTAAATAAATAAACAAGTTTGTTATCATAAAAAATTATTGCAACCCAAAATAAAGAAAACATATATAGTTCCAATAATTTGTACGTTGCTATTAAAAATACTGTCATTTTACGTTTGTTACTTCATTAATGAAATCTTGTACCAACCACTGGTTAGATACTGTCGTTTTTCCAAAGCAATGAGCCTTGAGGTGAAATGAAGTAATTTGCAGTTTGTCCTTAGGCAAAACTGTTTTGCAATCTCCTTCGAATCCTCTTCGGTTTTGGCAACTTAAGAAGTGGTCACAGACGTGTCCAAAGTTGTTCACAAGTATTTTTAAAATGCTTCCTATAGTACTGGCACCCAAAATATAGTAAAAGTGTAGTGCATTAAAACAGTTTTTTGTGGTAAGGTACCTGAAAATGATGCTTCACATCAACTTACAAAATCAACTAGTTTATATACTAATGAAGTTTATTTGTTTCATATAGCCAGTTCATTATAACTGATCTTTTGTTATTGTTTCAGGGGCAGATGTTCAATAAAAGCGAAAAAATTTAAAGGACTGTTTTTAGAGGTCTACGGAAAAAGTATCAGAGGAAGAAGCAAAAAACGAAAAAAGTGTATTCATTTTTATGAACTGTTATTTTTGGTGCCCTATGTAAAGGTTAGGGCAAGAAGTAGCGACGTTTCCCGCAGTGAAAATAATGAAGAGCAAGAGCGTACACATGGTAAATCCACCCATCGTGATAAATCTGCCTATGCCACTTCTGTTGGTGAACAGGCTACGCTATTAATGACCAGTAAAAAAAAAAAAAAAAAAAAAAATAAGAAACGTATTAATGTAACGTCGTATGAAGCATCATATATTAAAAGTGAAACAGAGCGATGAATCCGATGGAGATAAAAATTTTATATTTATGTTGGTTCCAATGTTAGGAAAATGAAGAACAAAAACATTACGTTAAAGCTGAGATTTTAAAAGTAATGCGGAATTCTTCTCAACCACTACCAGCTTCTCCAGAATCGTCTCGGCACGATGAGTTAGTTCCTGGTCAATATTACTATACGCATCGTCAGCCAGACATTTAGAATATATATATAAGAACTGAACCCAGTCAAATTTGTATCCAACCCAGAAATCTGTTAAATTTGCACCCAGTTTACCTGGAAACTACCTGCTCACTACGTCACAGCCTACCTGCTCGCTCGACCGGTCCCTCCGGCCGCACAGGACTGCTGTGCGGTCGTGTCACAGCTGCGTCGACGCCGCCATGCACAAAATATCCTACTGCCGAAAACAGAGCAGGAGAGACACCAGTTATCTACATGGTGCACCAAGATATTCCCCCTTACAAACGCATATAACACTGGTTCTACTTCTTTAAACGTTATATCTGCTTTTCATTCTTTTATGATGCATGTCTACATCTACGTGACAAGCTCTGCACTTCACAATTAAGTGCCTAGCAGAGGATTCATCGAACCGCTTTCACACTATTGCTCTACCGTTCCACTCTTATTTTAAATAGCTCGCGGGAAAGGCGAACATCTAGGTCTTTCTATAGTGGGCGAGCTCTGATACCTCCTTATTTTATTATGGTGAACATTTATTCCTGCAGAGGGGGCGTCAACAAAACATTTTGGCAATTCAGTGGAAAATAGGAGAAGGAAATTTTGTTAAAAGATCTCGCTGCAGCGAAGAACGTCTTTGTTTTAACGACTACCACCGCATATCTCGTATGACATCTGCGAAGCTCTTTCCACTGTTTCTCGGTGATAAAAACGAGCTGCCCTTTGACTTTTTCCACGTCATCCGTCAATCCTATGCGGCTTTTTTTTTAATCGACTCATCGGACTTCTGACTGGTTTGATGAGGCTCATCATGAATTCCTCTCCTACGCCCAACACTTCATCTCAGAGTAGCACTTGTAACCTACGTCCTCAATTATTTGCTGAATGTATTCCAATCTCTGTCTTGCTCTACAGTTTTTGCCCTCTACAGTTCCCTCTAGTACCATGGAAGTCATTCCCTGATGTCATAACTGATGTCCTACCATCCTGTCCCATCTCCATGTTATTGTTTTCCACGTACTCATTTCCTCTCCGATTCTACGCAGAACTTTCTCATTCTTTACTCTATCAGTCCACCTAATTTTTAACATTCGCTTCAGTCTCTGACTTCCACTAGAATTTTTCCCGCTATGGCCCCTAGGAATCTATTCCGTGTTGTTTTCACAATATATCCCGTCATCCTGTATATACTTCTAGTTACTGTCTTCAGAATATCACAGTCTTCAAACTTCTGCAGCCGGTCGATGTGGCCGAGTGGTTCTAGGCACTTCAGCCCGGAACAACGCTGCTGCTACGGTCGCTGGTTCGAATCCTGCCTCGGGCATGGATGTATGTGATGTCCTTAGGTTAGTTAGGTTCAAGTAATTCTAAGTCTAGGGGACTGATGATCTCAGATGTTAAATCCCATAGTGCTTGGAGCCATTTTTTTTTAAGCTTCTAGGAAGAACCTCCTCACTTTGTATCTTACCAATTCATTTAATTTTCGAGCTCCACATCTAAAAGCCTTCGTTTCTGTTCTTTGCTAGTCATAGAGAAAATAACAAATGTAAACCTTTCCACCAAGGTTTTAATATTCCATGCCTTAAACACATCACTTTTCTGCGTCACTCCAGACTGTGCGGGCTTCCGGCTTGCGCCTGGTTGCCGTTTCGTTTCATAATGCGACAGCCAGAGGGCAGCAGATGACTTCAAACTTCGACGAGAAGACAGATCAATGCGTCCGCTACGTGAATACAACGTATTTTCTTCCATTTCATGTATTTTAGGCAATCCTACATTATCTCCTACTGTGAGTGTCTCACTTAACGTATATAAAGTATCTAAAAAAAATGGTTCAAATGGCTCTGAGCACTATGCGACTTAACTTCTGAGGTCATCAGTCGCCTAGAACTTAGAACTACTTAAACCTAACTAACCTAAGGACATCACACACATCCATGCACGAGGCAGGATTCGAACCTGCGACCGTAGCAGTCGCTCAGTTCCAGACTGTAGCGCCTAGAACCGCACGGCCACTTCGGCCGGCTGTAAAGTGTCTAAACAAGTGCATGAAGTGCCAACTGGATTTTATAAATTTTTATGTTTGGAGTAGCTCGATCATGCTTTTCAGGTGTTAATGATGCCATGATTTGACGCTAACCTACCTTTCACAAGCAGACAGTACGGCAAATATTCGCACTAAGATCAGTGAGCAAATAGTACTGCTTTCGTGTTATATACGAATAAAATTCTTTTGTCATTTAGGGTTAACAGATGAAGAAATAATACAACTTATTTTGGAGGCTTCCGATTTAAGTGACCTTTCCAGTGACGACAATGAAAGGAAAATAAACAAAAGCACTTCTTAAACAGCACAATACATATTATTTGGACTGGTATAAAACCTAACTAGCGCGATCGTGCTAGTGACGTCCTGAGAATTTTTTCATCATTTTTACCTGATTCCACCGTCCATATGCGTGGGAATTAGCGTATTTCAAATAAAGGTTTAGGTGGAAGGGGACAAAATAACACATGGGTAGCACGGTCTTCTCTGCCGTGCACTATATACCAGAACTAGCTCCGCAGCTGAATGATACGGCCAGAGGGAAGTTTTGTCATGGACTGGCGTGCTCACAGCGCGGCCTGCAGATTGTCAGCGTACGCTTGTAAAAAGTGCCTGTGTGAGCAGGCGGCCTAAAATTTACTGCGCAGGCACGAAAGCTGCCGGTCGCAGTGCGAAAGCGACACAGCGGAGACTTCGTGATCGTCTAGTCAGCCGTGGAGCACAGCGGCCGGTCTGTTCTGGCGGCGTGCTGGCGCCTTTGTGCTCGGACACTTTGACGTCGTGTGTGTGTTCTGTTTAAGCGGAAGGTGTGAAATGCCAGCGCCTGTTTGCACAGGCTGTCGCCTTCGCCATGGCTTCTGCATAGTAAACGCCTCACTCTGTTCTCCCCCTCTCTACTCGGCAAAGTAGCGGAGGCTTCTCCGCTGTTACTCTTGGAATTGTCGCTGTGCAGCGACGTGGTTAACACGGCGCCAATGGCATCGGCCAGCGGTCATTGCTGCTACTTCTTTGATGTACTACAGAAAAAACTTCGAGCCCCCGAGATGAAGTCTGGTAAGTGTTTCGTTGAAAGTAAACTTGTGATAAGCAACAACGACACTTGAGATGGAATATACCAGAAGTGCTGCACTATTAATTTTATAGTGAAGCTATGCATTGCAAACACCTGTTTGACACATGCATCGAACTCTATTCTTGAGATGACAATGTTTGATGGGGCTCACAACCAAACCTCCAGATGTCAGCCACTAAGATCGGAACCAAACGCTGTATGTCGGTAGATTATCAACCAAAACTCCGATTTAGTTCGTCCAGCATTAAACGTAAATTGAAAGTAACAGCAGAACTACGGAGCACAGGAAAAGCGTAACTGTGAATAACTAATACGTGTAGCTTTGTGCGGAAGTTGGTAGAGCGTTAGACCGTCGTAGCAAGTTGGGTTCAAACCCCAATGATTATTTTTTTTGATTTTTTTTTACTGTATTATGCGTACAAGTGTTATATGGAGCTATTAATACTCCCCTACGTGTGATGCAATTGTTTCTTTATTGTACTGTTCCGAATGTTTACGTTTACTCTGAAACTACAAATGCACAAGTTGCTTCATCACGAGCGGTGTCTGTTCTGCCGCTCACGTCCGCCAGAACAACACACCTGTCTACACAAATGCACTCAATAGGTCTGCTACTTCCAACTAATAAAGCGAAAGCAGACTGCCGAAAGAACATGGCTATAAACTCCGAAAAGTCCTTTTACATATCAGGAAAATGTTCTACCACATTACAGTTTCACGCCTAATTGGTTAAAACAAATCGTCAGAGGGGATTGAACGTGAGACATTTGGTACGAGAATCTCACACTCTAACTCACCCACGCGAGATGTAGGAAACTGTAACGCGCCGATACGCTTTCCTTGTGCTCCGTAGTTCTGGTATTACATTTAATTACTGTTTACGCATGCTCTACTGGCCGTAGCACGAGCTAAATTGCTAATTTGATTGATACTCTATCGACATACAATGTTTGGTACCGATGTGACAGTCTGACATGTGGAGGTATGGGTGTCAGAATAAGCCCTTCAAGCGATTTTGAATGTATTCAACGAGGCATGCACGAGCATCGACCTAGATGTTAACATCAGGAAACCTCAACCTTCATTAAATACCAGCTATACAGATCCAGTCGTGACACTCAGATCTGAAATGGTTCAGTGTGTTAAATACTCTTATTTTGTCAGTCATCTCTCAACTAATGCAAGTATTGACGCTGGAATGCAGTGTCGCATAAGGTGTGCTAGCTCAGCTTTTTTCCATTTGCGGGATAGGATCTTTGACAACCCTGACCTCAGCATTCTAACCAAGTCCTTCGTCTATCAGATCATCACTACATAAGGTCTCAATTATGGGTGCGAGACTTGGATTACGTACAGAAGTCGCCTGAATGTCTTCTAGAAATACCATCAGCGTTGCCTCGGGAGAACTCTGAACGTGAAATGGCGAAACTACTGTATACTGGAGGAAACAACAACAGCCCGCAAAGAGGCCATCATCACCAAACACCAACTTCGATGGGTTAATCACAGTACCTGCGTGACCGGAAGACGACAACGAAAACAAATATCACATTCTCAACTCAAACACTGACATCGAGGAGCACAACTGGGACGGGACAGTATCGTTCTGAAGTCACACTTTAAGAAATGCCAAATCGACAACAGCAATTGCCAGTCCACTACATCCTATCGTTCGACATGGCGTATGAATGTTTAGGATGGCTCAAAATACTTCGAACAATAATGGCGAGGATGAACATCGTACAAATGGAACCGTAGGGATACATAAAATGAACTCGCAATTGCGAATAAGGACAACCATCAGCTGTAGAATGGAATGACAACAATGAAAATCTGTGCTGGACCGGTACATGAACCCGAATTTCCCGCTTGTCGCGAGAGGTCGCCTTACCATTTGACTATCCGTGCAGGACTCACGCCAAGGCCCAAACTTCCCTATGTCGTCAACCATGCGTCTACGACTTGGGCTCGTAACCTATTACGTATATTCCCGTACAAGTCAGACGTTTTAACTGAAAGTCGGTTTCCCGGTATCTGCAGAGAAATGCATGGTTGGCGACATATGGAACTTTGGGTCCGGCCCTGAGTCGTCCACAGGTAGCCAAATCGTAAGGCGACCGCTCGCAATAAACGAGAAATCCAGGTTAGGAATCCTGGTCTGGCATAGATTTTCACTGTCGTCATTCCATTCTACAGCTTATGGTTGTCCTTATTCGCAATTGCGATCTCATTTAATGAATTTCATATCGACTGCAGTCGCCGCAGTGCCTGGTCCTTTGGACACCCATGTGTGTCCAAAGAAACTTTGCATCGTAATCAGACTAAGACAGCCACTGCAATATCGCAAACCGTAGGAAAGTGCGAGAAAACCTGGTGGCAAAAATCCCGCAGCGATCCGTCGTTGACATGGACAGCACGTGCACTAGCTGGTGTAGAGAATATGCTGCCATTATTGGACTGAGCCCACTGCGAAATCATAAATGACAACAATTCTCGTGGTAGACAAAAAATACTTGTTAGCGAGAACGCCTGAAGGAGCCTGATTTCTCAGCGCTGAACTGCGCTGAAAAAAGTGATGAGCACGTGCAAAATTCCGAATCCGAATTACATGAGGATATACAGCAACTAAGCACTTTTTATATAGCTTTACTGTATGCCAAGAGGCGCTTCGGACTTTCACCATCTTTAACATGCGTAGTATAGTCGTATCTTCTTCAGTATAAGGCTTTTCTTGACTGCAGTTTGAATCGTGTTGCTGTCTTTTGTTCTGTAATTTGTGTGTAGCAAGAACAGAATTTTTAAAAATGAGGACGGATGCTATGCTGTGATATCATGGCAAAGACTTGACCAGAGGCCGGCCGGAGTGGCCGAGCGGTTCTAGGCGCTACAGTCTGGAGTCGCGCGGCCGCTACAGTCGCAGGTTCGAATCCTGCCTCGGGCATGGATGTGTGTGATGTCCTTAGGTTAGTTAGTTTTAAGTAGTTCTAAGTTATAGGGGACTTATGACCTCAGAAGTTAAGTCCCACAGTGCTCAGAGCCATTTGAACCATTTTGAACTTGACCAGAAACAAGGCTGCAGTTTCCAGAATGAGATTTGCACTCTGCAGCGGAGTGTGCGCTGATATGAACTTCCTGGCAGATCAAAACTGTGTGCCGGATCGAGACCCGAACTCGGGACCTTTACCTTTCGCGGGCAAGTGCTCTACCAGCTGAGCAACCCAAGCACGACTCAAGCCCCGTCCTCACACCACTTGCCCGCGAAAGGCAAAGGTCCCTAGTTCGAGTCTCTGTTCGACACACAGTTTTAATCTGCCAGAAAGTTTCAAGGCTGCAGTTATTAAAGTCGAAAGATGTGGAAGCGAAGCAGTGGCTGACGAGTAAGTGAGACAGGTCTGTAGCCCCTCCAAAATATTATTCAACCTGTTCAGTGAGCAAGAAATACAGAAGCTAAGTAAAAATTTGAAAATGGGCTTAAACTTGAGAAAAAAGAAATGAAAGCCTTAAGGTTCGTCGGTGAACGACACTGAAATACTATCAGAGGTGGCAAATTTTTTGGGATATCAGCTGAATGGAATGGGTAGTGTCTGTAATGGTTTATAAGATCAACATCAACAAAACTAAAACAAGGTTAATGAAATGAAATGAGCCAACGAGTTCTCCTTTTTGGACAGCAGAATAACTGACAATGGCCAAACTAGAAAGGACGTAAAATGTGGAATGACAATAGCAAGAAGGGCATTTGTGGCAGTGAGGAATTGCTTAATGTCAAATAAAAATTTAAATCTCAGGAAGTCTTCTCTGAAGGTATTTACCTGCAGTGCGGGCTCGTGTGGAAGTGAAATGTTGACGATAAGCAGTTCAGACAAGAAGAGAATAGAAGCTTTTGAAATGTGGTGTTACAGAAAAACGCTTAAGATTAGATGGTTAGATCGAATAACTAACAAGGAGGTACTGAATTCAATTGAAGAAGAAAGGAATTCATGGCACAATGTTGTTAAAAGAAGGAATCTGGTGATAGGAAAAATACTGAGGTATGAAGGAAACGGCAGTTTCGTAATGGAAGAAAATGTGAGGAGTGAAACAGTAGAGGAATGAATGAAGTAATCGTGTTCAAGTAGATGTTGGTTGCAGAAGTTATTTGTGAATGAAGAGGCTTGCACAGGATAGACTAGCATGGAGAGCTCCATCAAATAAGTCTTAGGACTGAAGACCACCACAACAACATGTAGTAAATAACAGCATTAACGATTCATGATTATGGAATCAATAATCCGTTGATTTGGTCGGGTGACAGACAGGTATTTAGCGCCCACATTAAAATTTTAGGAGACAGTGTGGACGCACGCGATAAACAAGAAAAATTCAGTGTTAAAACAGTACAGCAGCTATTTGTGGGTGGCTGATAGCTGTAGTAAAAATTACACACGAAAACCGCCAGCCTAAAAGTTTCGGTTGGAGTCCAGACACCCCACAAAATTTAAAAAGCTTTATCACACTAGCCCCGTCGTCAGTTGAAACAGAGGTTAGATCCCTACTTAAATTTGCTTCTGAGCTTCCGTTACAATTTACAGTGCAGTCAGACAAAATGTGGATTTCGGTACAGTATGAAGTCAAATGTTAGAGGACACTCTCAGAAAAGACATGGATCCTCGGTCACAACCGTGTAAACAAAACAAAATCCGTAAGTGGAGCGCAGTCGGAGAACCCATTACATATTCTGCGTAAGTAAATGCAATTCACGGAAACTCTCAGTCATATTACAGAGAAGTGACTATAAGGATCTGCAGCATATTAACTGCAAAGAGGTCTATAACCAAATGATTGAGGACACCACAGTGACAGGATATAGATAGTGTGAACGATGGACAAGTTTTTAGATTTAATTTAGGTCTTTCGCCCACAGAAATAGTTATCTTCAACCTGAATCGGGTCACTTGAAAGTATTCTGGACGAGGGGGAATGTATGTGTAATGAGAAGTGTCTAACTGACTGGAGTAACAGATGTTGCAGGGTATACAGTGCGGACGAGTCATTGACCCTAACGGCAGCGAGAATTTTTTCATATCTGGTAGCTCACTGGTAGGTAGATTGGACGCGAGCTCTGCGGTTCAGAAAAGTTCGAGGAAGGATGTACTATTCCCCTACATGAATTCTACAACTTGCCCTTCCAGTAGGAGAGCATAATCGTATCCTTGTCATTGGGCAGACGACTTCTTTTCATTTGAGGGAAAGACAAATCCGTGAGCGAGCTTTAATTCTCATTGCCTTTTTATTAATCGAATCACTCAAATATTTGTGTTTTTGTAAGTTTAGAACAGTACAGGCAGACTATTATAGTCAGATAAATAGTGTCCGGCCTGGTCACGTGACAAAAACCGACCAACAAAGACAAGTATTCATCGAATACATAATTTCCCAATGGTAAAATGGTGAAATAAGACAGTTCTCAGTCTTTTAAATGTTTTTCACACAAAACGTATAATTAGCTTAAAAATATCTTCTGAATAAAATCACCTTCACCTGAAGCTCGTGTTGTATTCTTCGTTTTCTATAAATACTTCTGCTTCAGTTACAGTATTTAAGATAATAATTTACTTCTTTCAACATTTTGCAATTACAATGATATATCTGCAGCATTTAAAAATACTTTGAGTGCAAATTTTTGTCTTTTACTTTTTGATAAATTTCGATCCAGATTATCATCATCAGATATATCTCTCTTCTGGAAATAGTATGTAAAAAATAAAAGAACTTGCAACCAAGATATACACGGCCAAAGTAAGTTAATAAGTAGTATGCTTGATGGTGTGTGTCTCAGATACAAGATTTTTATCTCTTGTACACTATCAGGAAGACAGACATATATTGTAATGATAATCTAGAATGAAACTGGTTATAAAATACGAGTAAAAGATAAAATTTTGGGATCAGAGACTATTTTAAAGACTACAAATTTCACTTTGGTTTTATCACATTTCAAAAATGTAATAGCTATAAGTGCGACAATAAAACAACATGATTTACTGGCTATGGGGTGTGAGCATGACAAAAATCAAAGGGTTCCTTATAATTGTGGAGTACTGGCGGCAAGGTGAGTTTTGGACAAGTCGTGTTGAGCACGTGGCGCAGAGGTTTTTCGTCTCAAACACTTTGTACAAAGAAAACGCTGAAGGATGCTTTCAGAGTGGAAAGAGGTGAAAGGGAAGCAGTGGTCCAGAAAGGATAGGGACAGGGTTGTAATCTATCCCTGACATTATTCTGCTTCGGGCATGGATGTGTGTGATGTCCTTAGGTTGGTTAGGTTTAACTAGTTCTAAGTTCTAGGGGACTAATGACCTCAGCAGTTGAGTCCCATAGTGCTCAGAGCCATTTGAACCATTTTTGAACCCTGACATTATTCGATCATTGAGTAAGCAGTAAAAGGAACCGAGGAGAAATTTGAGATTTTAAGTTGAAAGAGAAGATATAAAAATTTGAGGTTTGTTGATAACATTGTAATATTGTCATAGACAGCAAAGAACTTGGAAGATAGGCTGAAAGGAATGAATGATGTCTTCGAAAGAGGTTATAAGGTGAACACCAACAAAGATAAAACAACGGTAATGGAATGTCGTATAATTAAATCTGACGATGATGAGGGAATCAGCTTAGCAAATAAGACTATATATCCTGTAGATGAGTTTTGCTATTTGGGCAGTAAAAGGACAGATGATGACTGAAGTACAGAGGCTATAAAATGCAGAGTGGCGGTAGTATGTGAAATGTGGTGCTACGGAAGATTTGTTGTGGATTACATGTGCACAAAAGTGGAAAGCTGAGTTTTCCTCAAGAAAGCACCAGTGGCCACACAAGTAGTGTGGTAAGGAGGTTACAAGTGCCAATTTTTACAACAAATTTATATGCAAATTAATTAAATCGATCAACTACTTGCCCCTCTCACGGAATCTCACCACCAGATGACATCATATGTTTTCCTCAGCCGAAAAATGGGTCCCCGCCCCTCCCCCTCCCCCACCTGCCCTATTGGTGGGAATTTCGAATTTTGGTGGGCAACTCAAAAATGGCGGAATTTCTTTCTCCCAGAGATGTACTGATATCCCACCTTACCTTCACCTGGAAAGTGGAGGGAAATTCAAAATGGTGGGGCATTTTCTGAGGCTCGAACCCCAGCCCTGGACAGAAACCCAAACTGCACCTCTCAACACATGTAAACGGTCCAGGTGCAGGACAGGAAGGTTACGTTAATGTACTTTATTTGTATCGGTTGGGAAACTGAAATAAAGATCGGTCCTATGCTTAGAGCTACACAGCAACTGGTGTTATCCTGCTGGGAGAAAAAAACTAGCAATACCACTCTAAACTAGTGGCGGACGTACTCATATTTTCATAGGATGATCCCTTCACCCACAAGCTAGTGGGAAATAGGCTGGATTGGAAGGCACTACCTTTATTTTTGGCGGGAAATATGCTCAACTGACGAGATGCTGGTGTTGGACAGAGAGGTGTTTAATAAGTGTTTCATCCACATGATTACAGGTGAGGAATGTGTCTGTCGTTTTATGACGTCAAAGTTATCTACAGACGCTTCCTCCTGCGTTGCTTGACAGTCGCCGTGCAGCCCAGGTAATCGAAATTCAGGAAAAAAAACATCCTACTACAACTGATAGAAAAGTATCACTATTCTAATTACATGTCGAAACTGTCGAAAAAAACCAGCACTCATAATCAATGGGTCATAATTTAACATGTTCTGGGAATTGGGGAAAATCGTCTTCCCAAAATACTGCATTAGAAGAGAGGGGTGGCAGCTGCACATGCATTCTGTTCGATGTGCAGTCATGAAATAACCAACTTAGAGCCACTCTCACTTCAACCCCCCCCCCCCCCCCCCCCCACGCACCACTCCTACCACCACTTGTCCCTCTCTCTCCCCACCACAAGTAAAGAGGCAGGGCTGTTTTATCTTGTTGCTGATGGTCCACAAAGAGATCCATCTGATGGCACTGATATACAGTCTCCGGCCTGCAGTTAGACACTTCCTGCAATCTGTTTAATGTATTACTCGCAAAGAGTGGAACAACAATAAAATTTGGAGAACTGTTCAGACTGTTTTTCAAATGGACAGCTGCTATCACTTCTCTGCACTAACTAAGCTGACTGCAGCCCCCTGCCGTATCTGGGAGCAGGGTCTTCAGTCCAATGCATCCCAGGTGGACCATACGTCGACATGATGGCAGCCCAGAGAAAAAATCGAAATAAATGATGGCTACCCTGAGTGTGACTTGTTTGTCTAAAATGAAGCTGCACCATACTGTCCCCCACACTGTCCCCAGACGCGCCCACCATTCTGCGAAAGAATACATTTCACTATAACAGTTGTAATTGACGTCAACACACCTCTTATACGCGAGAATTTGTTAAAAACAGAAGACACAGTCCTGACGATGTTAAATGTCCTGTTTCTACTAAAAGAAGCGCACTTCATTTTATTTTATTTTATGAGCAAAATCGGTGTAGTTGTTACGTTCAACTGCAGGATACAATTCGTGTCTCTCTCTCCCCCTGCTTCCCATTATTTTACAACATGCAACAATGTGAAAACAAAACTACAGCACTTTGGTTGACCTAGACTGAGATGGAGAGAGTCTCAGCAGCACACTGGACATCTATTACGTGTTGCTGTGGAGCATGGGATTAAATGTACAGATCATCACCTTCAGACAGTTGTTTGTATTCGTCTCTCAATGCTGCACTCTCATCCTACTTCCATATGCTGTGATGCCCTCGACATCTTTTTCACCAAGAAGATAACAGTACCTCTTTTAATTTCTACTGCCTCACACTAGGTATGAACACCACCTTCCGAAGTTGGTCGACACCAGAACAGTTATCATGTACATGACTGTAAAATGAGGAACCAATGTTCTTCAAAATGGGACACCAAGACGTCTGCTATCCTGTCACTGTGGAAGATGAGATTCACTGTATACGTCATCACCTTTGGGCTCCAGAATGCTGCATACTCTTCCAGTTCCCATATGTTGCGATATCTTCCACATTTTGTCAATAAAAAACATCACCCCTGTGTTTTATTTGTACCTTAATGTGTGTTGTGAGAGCAGCATAGTTTACACCACATGGTGTCCAGCTTTCTGTGAGAGCTATTGGGTCAAAACGTGTTAATGTCGGTTTAGCTCCTCAAAGTCATGGAAGAAAATCATAATGTATGGCAGTGTACAAAGCTATAGTCATACATTCCTTGGATGTGTTACAGTTGAAGAAGAATGAATTAAACTGCATATTAAAGAACAACATAGGAATCCTTTCGTGTGATTGATAGTCTGTAGGCTATGGTCTTGCTCCAGGACAGGCAACAAAACTTTACGTAGGTCTGTGCAAGCGACTTCGATCACTGGCCGCCTGCTCCAGTGGAGCAATATGTGTATTTGTAATATGCTCCATGTCAACTCACTGACAGTATTTGTTTTTCCATATGTCGGAAGAGAGAGGCGTGGTAAAATCTTATACGAGGTTCTATTACAGAGAGTGATAGGACTGGTTAAAGTTTAGATGCAGATAGTTCATAGTTTTCTCCTTACTCTGGATGTTACAAAATAATGATGAGGATTGCTCTCGAACACACTAAATCACTGTATAGATGCTGATTTGTGTCGGTATGCCATACGTCTCAAATGAATGTAATGCCATCATGTGTGACAATTTGCAATTTGAACATGCAAAATGGTCTCAAACCACACTCATGCTCATAAATTAAGGATAATTGCAGAATGTGGTGCCACACAACGTGGCACTACACAAAACTGGCGCCAATGGCATAGGCATATAGGGAAGACATACGATACAAATCTGTAAGTCCACAGCTTTGGTGAGAAATCCGTCCTGAAACACATGTGCTAAAAAACGCCTCTGTTTCCTGCGCTTGTACCCCGACATCAATATGGGATATGATCACCATGCACACTTACACAGGCTGCACAACGGATTGGCTTACTCTGGATCAGGTGGTCAAGCAGCTGCTGGGGTATAGCCTCCCATTCTTGCACCAGTGCCTGTCGGAGCTCCTGAAGTGTCGTAGGGATTTGAAGACGTGCAGCGATACATCGACCGAGGACATCCCAGACGTGCTCTATGGGGTTTAGGTCTGGAGAACAGGCAGGCCACTCCATTCACCTGGTATCTTCTCTTTCAAGGTACTCCTCCACGATGGCAGCTCAGTGGGGCCATGAGTTATCGTCCATTAGGAGGAAGGTTGGACCCACTGCACTCCTGAAAAGGTGCAAAATGACGTCCCAATACACCTGACCTGTTACAATTCCTCTGTCAAAGACATGCAGGGCTGTATGTGCGCCAATCATAATCCTACCCCACACCATCAAACCACGACCTCCGTAAGGTCCCCTTTCGAAGACATTAAGGGGTTGGTATCTGGTACCTGGTTCACGCCAGATGAAAACCCGGAAAGAATCACTGTTCAGATTATACCTGGACTCGTCCGTGAACGTAACCTGAGACCACTGTTCCAATGACCATGTACTGTGTTCTTCACACCAAGCTTTACGGGCTCTCCTTTGACCAGGGGTCAGTGGAATGCAGCTTGCAGGTCTCCGGGTGAATAAACGATGTCTGTTCAGTCGCCTGTAGACTGTGTGTCTGGAGACAACTGTTCCAGTGGCTGCGGTAAGGTCCCTAGCAAGGCTACCTGCAGTACTCTGTGGCCGTCTGCGGGCACTGATGGTGAGATATCGGTCTTCTTGTGGTGTTGTACACTGCGGACGTCCCGTACTGTAGCGCCAGGTCACGTTTCCTGTCTGCTGGAATTGTTGCCATAATCTTGAGATCGCACTTCGTGGTACACAGAGGGCCCGTGTTTCGACCTGCTGTGTTCGACCAGCCTCCAGTCGCCCTAGTATTCTACCCCTCATAACGTCATCAATATGTGTTCTTTGAGCCATTTTCAATACACAGTCTCCATTAGCATGTCTGAAAACGTCTGCACACTTACTCGCTGCACCGTACTCTGACATGCACCAACACACCTCAGCGTATGTGGACTGCTGCCAGAGCCACCGTGCGGCGACCTCAGGTCAAATGCACCGCATGGTCATACCCCGAGGTGATTTACACCCGCAGACCGCCCACCAGAGCGTTGTTTCATCATGTACCAGCATTATCCTTAATTTATGAGCATGAGTGTACTTCGATTTTGCTTATAAAACTAACAGAAATCGAGTGTGTCTATTCTAGTGGAATCGTGACTGATTTTATTTTTATTGTCACGATTGCATGTTTAAAAGTATTTGCTACCGCAAGTCCAGTGTTATTTCATACTTCGTCGCCACTATTATAAAGTAGACACCACTTGATTGGTAGCTCGTTGTGGAACATAGGAATGATAGCATCTTTCCCTACGTGTGAGCAGATTGCATGAAAGTGACTGTCTGTGATGATCAAATTTCTTACCAAACTACAACGTAAGAATCTGCTGCTATTGCAAATGATAGTCTCCTGGATTTGGACTACTTCTTCGTGTACGAGTGACTGAAATTTTACATGCAGGTCGGTAGAGGGAAGTTATGAAGCAAAAGTATCAGATGTCAGCACGCAATTATCGATGTATTGGAGGAATCATAAAGGGTTCTCTACTACGTGACATTAGGAGGTTCTATTAGAAGACATGTCCTCACAATTTTTTGTGTGTGTTTCATAAGCGCCAGTGCGATACAGCATCACTTTGGTAAAACTGGGTCTGCCATAGTGCACTAAACAACAACGTCCTCATGAATTACTGCTTCTTGTTGTCGAACATAAAATGTATGTGTTTTTTCCGACATGTAGGCAAATGGCATGAAAGGCTGTAGTCTGCAATGTTATTTTTCACGTCTGAAATGTTTTAATACACACATGCATGACTGCTCATTTATAGACACTGATTAGAACACGAGGGAAGCTCTAAAACCATGTAATTTTGCTGAATAAATCATTTAACATAGATGTGTTTTCTACAGAGTTTAAATTCTCACTTTTTCTTTACTCTGCTGACAGTTGCAAAATAACAAGGATATTATGCAGTGATTGGTAGTTTTTGTGGCAAAATAGTGGAAGCTTTTTTTTCGATTTTACGCAGGATGGACATGTATAGGAATTGTGAATAAGTTAATACATCTGTCACATGCAAAGCACCGACCTCTTTCCTTTGGTCATCTGCAATCGGCGGCAGTGCTGTAATTGTTTTCTTTTTGACTTCGTTGGATGTCGCAAAATAATGGGCGTTGTTTTACATTCACATTGTAAATTATTTTTTAAATAAGGTTAGATGTTGAACACGTCTAAATTTCTTATCATTGTTTTTAATATGCAAATGTGAGTTAGTAATTCCTGCCCATCACATTCTACATATTACAGGAATAGAAATTCTTCTACAGGATAGAGGGAGTGGTCAAAGACTAACTTTTCCAGTTCGTTTTCAAATTTAACTTCGCTGGATGTCAGACATTTTATATCACAGGGTAAATGATCAAAAATGTTTGTTGCAGAATTGTGTACCCAATTTTGTGCTAAAGACAACCATAATGTGGAATAATGAATGTAATTTTTCCTTCTGATATTGTAATTGTGTACATCAACGTTCCTTTTGAACTGTAGTGGATTATTTATAGCTTCATAAGGGAATATATATACTGTGAACCATCAGTCAGAATGCTCATCTGCTTAAACAGATGTCTACAAGATGATTGCTGGTGAGCATCACATGTTAATCTTACAGCACGTTTTTGAGTGATAAAGACTTTCTTTCTTAAAGATGAGTTACCCTAGAACATTATTCTATATGACGTTATAGAATGAAAATATGCAAAATACGTCAGTTTACTGTTTTGTCCTTCCCAAAGGTTTGCACTGATTCTAAGTGCAGATGTGACTGAACTAAGTTGTTTCAGGAGTTCAAAATGTGCTGTTTACAGTTTAAATTCTCATCAATATGGATGCCTAAGAATACTAAAGTTTTCATCCTACTTATTATTTCCACACCATGTGCTACCCTTATTATTGGTGTAGTAACCCTTGTTAGATTAATACTTGCCACTAGGAGAGATACTTCCGAACAGTAACAGAGAAACATACCGTAAAGTTGTATAATCGACGTATTAAAAAGAAAATAGTACAAATTAACAACGAACCGTTGCTGAGTTTCTGGGTTTAGGGCACCTGAAAACAGCAGGATGATTAACAACAGAAATAAAGAGAAAAGTAAAAATTCCTTAGGGCTGTTTTCACACAATGAACAAACTGAAAAACTAAGTTTCAGATGACTGTCAAGACTTTTTATTTGTGGCAGTGAGGTATGGAATTTTAAACCAAAAAATGTTCGAAATCCTGTAGTTGCTCAGGCAGCAACAGAGAATTACTAGGAGTGGTGGTAAAACAAACAAGTAGACCAGGAAAGCGATAAGGAAGGGAAGGCCTAATTAGGACCGTAATAGAAATGAAATGGAGAGGACTCGACAAAAAGCCATGCGAATTAATGGATGCAGGAAGTACTTTTCTGAATTTCGAGAGAAACAAACTAATGTAATAGGCATTACAAAAAACCCACGAGCAAGAGGGGTGTTTATGGTTGAAATACATAACTCAAGGATAGTTTTTCATTTGTGTTCCGCCAGCAGGCGGCGGGCTGGCAGCAGCTCATTGCTACTCTTCAGCCTTTGAATAAAAATATAAAAATACTCTTCTACTACAATTATTTTTAGTTATTGATCTCGTATGTAAATAATTATGATTACTGGTTTTGATGTTAGTCATCTTCCGATGTGTTAAAGTGAATGTAAAAGAAAAACTACAACAAACAATTGCGTTACAAGAAACATAATTATCTATAATTCACATGTGTATAGCCTTGACGATTAATACAGCTATGATGTGCGAACATAACAGTGCTTAATATAAGTGGCGATCAAAAAATTTCCGTTCGAATGCTGCACTAACCCCTTGCCGAAATGTCGGTGCTCATATATTAGTCGAGTACAATATTGTTGCACCTAGGAATGAGGGCATTTTGATCAGCTTGTCGTGAGTTTTTATCGTGACATTTCACAAGGACATTCTGAACCACTCGATATTATAGACACAGCTGTCCTGAATGCATTGAAAGTGCGTTGCATTTTCCTTGGTCATCACTGTACTTGTTTATGGCAACGTCACCACGTGTTTCCGATAACAGCCACAGGTGTCAGAATGCAACAATACCGTGGTGGGATAGTACCCGCACCAGAGTCTCACTGGGCTGCTTATAGCTGCAGTAACTCCCTGAAATGGAAACTTTTATTGCCTCTCATACAAGCTTCCTTAATCGTCATCGTCATCATCATCATCATCATCATCATCATCATCATCACCATCAAGGATTGGGTGTTGTAATCACCTTCTCCAGTTTCAAGCTGACTATGGTTCTAAAACAGGTAAGTTGCGTCGTCTGTAGTGTGGTGCCAGTCGGCAAACGACGCGTGGCACCTCGAGATCTCCTTCCAGCTTCCAGTAATCTGTATGCGACGCTTCGTGGTGACAGGCTGCCTGTACCTCTTTCCATGTATGTGTCGGATCCAGCCAAGTAATCCGACGTTCTCACGACGCAGTCCTCCGGAATGGATCCGTCCCTTCTCTTTTTGGTGTCACACTGCTGACCCGTGTCCACCTCGTCACCAGTCTTTCTACAATCATTACACAATGACTGTCGGTACGACTTCCCCACGTCTCTCCGGCCAATGAATCGATCTTCCTGGAAGTCCAAAAAGTGGCGATAAATCTGCACATGCGTGTCCTGTGAGCATGCTGTTCCGCGACTTCCATCTGGGAAGTTCCAGTAACATTAGGCACGCTCACTAGGCGTCATGTACTTACACAACTCTTCATCTGTACAAATGGTTTATTTCTGTACTGAAATATATTGAAAAAAGCTTGCATAAGGAGGACTGCAGTATCAGTTTGGTGGACTGCGCAGGGTGGCCCAGTGGTTACCGCACTGGACAGGGATTCGGGACGTCGACGGTTCAGACCTGTGTCCGGCCATCGTGATTTAGTTTTCCGTGATTTTCCTAAATCGCTTAAATGCCGGGATGGTTCCTTCGAAAGGGCACGGCCGCTTTCCTTCTCCATCCTTCTCTAATCTGAGCTTGTGCTTCGTCTCTAATGTCCTCACTGACGACGGTGCATTAAACTCTAGTCTCCTCCTCCTCCTCCTGGCTGGATACTTTGAAGTTGCTGTTGTGCCCCCGCCCACCCTCCACCCCCACTTCCCGCAATTTATGGGAATTAGGTGATTCAAATGGCTCTGTGCACTATGGGACTTAACATCTGAGGTCATCAGTCCCCTAGAACTTAGAACTACTTAAACCTAACTAACCTAAGGACATCACACACATCCATGCCCGAGGCAGGATTCGAACCTGCGACCGTAGCGGTCGCGCGGTTCCCGACTGAAGCGCCTAGAACCGCTCGGCCACACCGGCCGGCGGAATTAGGTGACTTTCATGTGCAGATCTGGTGACGACTCTCTCCAACGACTTACGTAGGCCTCATTGCTTCCATGCCACGACATGGCACCTCTGTTATCGGTGCCAAACGTGGACGTGGCGACTATTTGGTAGGTGGTCATAATGTTCTGGCCGATCAATGTATATACATAATTAAGTTTGTATAGAACCCTTAGGGCGCTGCATCTGTTAGCACTTGTCCGTCTTGTTTTTCCATTTGTCTCGTTTCCATTTGACCGTCCCTTATATGCCATATTGTTATGACTGACTATGAATCGCCATTAGGATACAGTGAGACGCACGAGCCTGTTGTTCCGTTGACGATGCAGAACGCTGACAGGTGGTGCTGACCGCTTTAAGAAGCCGTCGCTGCCTCTTGGCAGCAGCGCGCCCTGTCTACCCGTCGTCTGTCTGCGGCAGCGCCTGGCCGGCTCAACGCCCCGCCGACGGATTGGCTCACGAAAACATGCAGCGGCCTTGGGCAGGTAGCCGTGGCTCTCCAGAACGCACGCCTAGCACAACTCGCTTCGACCTTCCTCACAACGAGAGCGGCAGGACGGTGACTGACAGGAGCAGGGTTATCGTCTTAACCGTTCCATCACGTGCTGATGCCTTGGAATATACATGATGTGTAAACATTATGACCACATCCCACCGCAAAAGTGTATGCCGCCTTGTGGTGTTACGGGCAAGTGGTGCGGTGTCGTAAATATAAAAGTGGAACAGAGAGGAGAGTGGAATCACTCTAGCGACACTAATGGCCACAAACGGGATATTCCAGCGATATAAAGGTGATGAAAGGCAAACTGTTATACCCTGCGCCACCTAGGATCAACCCTCTGGGAAACAGATGTTCGCGTGCTACTGTCGTGGCTGAAGGACGCTGGCGACAAGGTGTTGGACATCCACCATTCATCACTGAACGTGGACGTCGGAGCCTTACCCGCTCCGTAAAGCAGGACAGGCGGCGGTCTGTGGCAGATCTGACGTCAGAGTACAGTGTTGGTGCCAGCATAAACGTTTCGGAGAACACCGTTCACCACACATTTTTGAATACGGGGCTATAAACAGGGGACCAGACGACCCCAACTTGCTGTCATTTTGACCCGACCATGTCATCAGTTACGATCGCAGTTGGCACAGCAGCATGGAGACTGGACTGTGGATCAGTGGAGACTTGTCGCCTGTTTGGATGAATCGTGTTTCTTGTTATACCGGGTCAAGGGGTGTCAAAATACGGCATCACCCACGCGGACGAATGCTCGGAACATGCACTACGTCGCGGGCGCATGCCAATGGGGTCAGTATTTTGCTGTTAGGGTTATACATCTGGCTTGCTATGAGACCCATGGTGGTAATCCAAGGCACTGTGACAGCTATGAGTTGCGTGAACATTTTTTCGGACCACTTCGTGCTTGATGCTTTCCCCGGAGGCGATGATATCTTTCTGTCCGCATCATGCCTCCCGGATCGTGCTACAGTGGTTTGCGGAGTGTGATAGTGAACTCGCGTCTTGAGCACTAAGTTTGCTTCATCTGAACCCTATGGAACACGCCCACGACGCCATTGGCCGCCAGCTCCACGCTCCAGCCCCTGGAAATGAGCGTATGGCATCGTTGGCCGGGAGGCCCCATCCGGGCAAGTTCGGCCGCCAAGTGCGAGTCTTACTTCAGTCGACGCCACAATGGGCGACTTGCGCGCTGGTGATGAGAATGAAATGGAGATGAGGACAAAACACCCTGTCCACGAGAGGAGAAAATATACAACCTGGCCGGGAATCGAACCCGGGTCTGCTCCACGGGAAGCAAGCACGTTACGGCCCAGCTAAGCAGGCGGACGCTCCAGCCCCTAATTGACGGTAAGTGCCTGATCTGTGCTGAGACGTATAGTCCCACATGCTTCCGGACATTTACCAAGGACATGGCACGGAAAATCGTTGCTGTATTGCATTCCAGAAGTGGAGCAACACGCTGTTACCTCATGAGTTCATCTCAAAGTAATAACAGCCCGAACTAAGACAGCTAACTACTAGTATAATTTAATCTCTAGCTTTATCTACTGCATACTTTGCATACATGTTGTAATAATCAAATTTACCAGAATAATCGATGGCGGATACCTTGTTGAACTGTAATCTGCAACGAGTATAATGTGTATACATTTATTTTGTTATTGTACCACATTTTTTATCGATTTGTGTTCCATTACTCTGCTTGACGCACTTGAGTGTAACAACATAAAGTGCCAGTGCATACTGCGCCACAATCGTACATAGCAAGATTGATTATCCGTAGATATGCTTTGCAGCATCTTTTGCTGCACGATAACACCAATGCATGGCAGCTTTCTCTATGTGTATTACCAATAGAAGTAATCTAGTGCGCTGCTATCTTGTGCTACACAGGCATATGAAAACGATTCTTGCTGTTACATATGTAATGGCTATTTAGTCAAACAGTATGTGAAACCTAATGCTTGTGATAAATAACTTTGTCTATGAAGTATACACGTACAAGAGATCTTTCATGTGGACAGACAAAGTATAGATCAACATCACTATCTTTGTGGATGTATTACAGGTGTTTGAAAATGACTGACGATCGAATGCAGCTAATAGCACAGACAATAAATAGATTAGAGCCTACCTGGACTGGATTTTCGTTCTTAAAACGTACTGAGGATGTGGACCTCCACAAGAACAGAGTTCTAATAATTGGCTACTAAGACTGTTGAAGTGACATATTTATCAAAACAAAAGGCATACTGTATTATTCTTCCCTTTCCTCGAAGCTGGAACCATATATTCAAAATCAGTTTTGTAAACGGTATCTCAGATTACTCTCTCTGTGGTCCACAGTGGGATGTATTGTAAAATAATCGCAAATATGGTGTACTTTAATAATATTCTGCAGCTGTTGCCACTAATCTTTTTACGTGTTGACTGCAAACGCCACACTCAGGTGGATATGTTTAATTAATGATTGCAATTAATATAATTTCGCTCTTCTAGCTAAATAGTGTCATTAATCCATCAGTACATAAATTATATTCCAATGCAGGTCTTTCTAACTGCTCAGTACGTGGAAAGAGCAACGCAGATTTCCCTAGTAACTAAAATCATCTTCACGAATTTCATAGGATAGCATTTGGGCAAGTGAAATTTGCAACACTGGAAATAATAACTACAGATGTGATCTAGCAACGAGAAGTCTGAGATGATGGCAATCAAAGAGGCCCTGTAGGGCCGTGTCTTGTGTTACTGGAATAGTGTGTGATACATGAAGCTCAGTCAGTACAGAGCCGTTGCGAGCTAACATCACAAAGATGTTCAGGCTCACATGCCGTCCCTCTTCGTCGAAATGTCTTGGCTCACACTCGTATAGGGGTTGAACCGCACATGTCGCATTCCACGCCCTAAATTAGACACTTTTGATCCTTTGGTTAAATGTCTGGCTGATTGCAAGTTTGCGAAATTGGATGAAACGTACAATGTTAATATAAACACACAACGACAGTAATAATAATATCGAGAGCTAAATTAACAATCTATAAGTGATGTAGGCCACACAGTTGCGATTTCGTTAAAATAATGTTTATTCAAAAAGCAAACTAATAGCGAAAGTGGTCGTATTTAGAATTTACACTCGACCGCAGTTCCATTTGACACAGTTCAATCATTCATAATCTCATCGCGAATTACAAGCCCAATAGTGCACCTCACTAACTACGCAAAAAGTTAGAGTTCACAGCAGCTACGCAGCTTCTCACCGCTCAGAGACGAAGTCCCGCGATACCACACAACCCGAAATTTTCTAAGTCGTTTCACTTACTAGCTACCTAAAAACCGACTGTCCACTTTCGCGTCTGCATCAGCACTGCCCCTCTGCCCATCCCCTGCCGCGCTTCCCACGCACCGAACATTCTCGCTCAACTGACTAGAGTAGTTCCCTTCCCTGAAGCCGTCCATCTGATTGGCTACAGCTCATTCTACATTATTTTACATTTTTATTTAAATAATCAAAGCTTGATCACTTTCACGTTCTAAATAAAGTAACAATAATATCCATTCTTTGACAAAAAACCAATACAATTTCCTTCTTAACTTTGAATGTCCCGGCCAGAACCTTGCGTCAATGTGCTTTCTGATAAATAAATAAAAAACAAAAGTAATTATTGATTGGCGACTCCATGTTGTCTTGTGCACTACGACCAGGTAACAGGTATACTTGAAAAAAGAGACAGCATTGGTCGTATATTTTTTACTATCGCAAAATCGATTTTCTGTCACTGAGTGACCATCTTCAGTGCTAAGCTTAGTGACAACAGTGCATCCCAATTTAAGTTATACGATATAGCACTGAAGATGGTCACTCAGTGACAGAAAATCGATTTTGCAATAGTAAAAAATATACGACCAATGCTGTCTCTTTTTTTCAAGTATAAAAGTAATTATTATGCGCTAAACTTTACAACAAATATTCTATTACCTCCAGAATAAATTTTTCACTCTGCAGAGGAATGTGCGCTGATATGAAACTTCCTAGCAGGTTAAAACTGTGTGACGGAACGTGAGGGCGGGTCGTGAGTGGTCCTTGGGTAGCTCAGATGGTAGAGCACTTGCCCGCGAAAGGCAAAGATCTCGAGTTCGAGTTTTAATCTGCCAGGAAGTTTCATATCAGCGCACATTCCGCTGCAGAGTGAAAACTCATTCTGTTAACATCCCCCCAGGCTATGGTTAAGCCATGTCTCCGCAATATGCTTTCTTCCTGGAGCGCTAGTTCTGGAAGTTTCGCAGAAGAGCTTCTGTGAAGTTTGGAAGGTAGGAGACGAGGTACTGGCAGAACTGAAGCTGTGAGGACGGGTCGACAGACATGCCTGGGTATCTCAGATGGTAGAGCACTTGCCCACAAAGGCACACAGTTTTAATATGCCAGGAAGTTTCATTCTATTACCTAATGATTCAATAAGGTGCCATGCTGTCATCGTTCAGTGTGTTTTGTGTGGAGGAAATGATGATCTGATGCTTAACTGAAAATACTGATAATTTAAATTTACTATGAAATGATAATTAAATCAAGACCCCACGCTGCCGACAAGCACTGATATACATTAAAGGGGACAGTTGAAAATGTGTGCCCCTACCGGGACTCGAACCCCGGATCTCGTGCTTACATGGCAGACGCTCTATCCATCTGAGCAAACGAGGGAAAAGAAGATGGTGCGACTGCAGGGACGTATCGCTTGCACGCTCCCCGTGAGACTCACAATCCCAACTTAATGTCCACACACTATATTCGTAGTTGGTTGGTTCAAATGGCTCTGAGCACTATGGGACTTAACATCTATGGTCATCAGTCCCCTAGAACTTAGAACTACTTAAACCTAACTAACCTAAGGACAGCACACAACACCCAGCCATCACGAGGCAGAGAAAATCCCTGACCCCGCCGGGAATCGAACCCGGGAACCCGGGCGCGGGAAGCGAGAACGCTACCGCACGACCACGAGATGCGGGCTATATTCGTAGTGCCCCTGCCCATTACACTCATTACTCGCGGCAGACAATCTTACCGAGTCCCGTAAGAGTTCAGGCAACACGTGTGCATCTGCACAGAAGAAGAAGGTCAAAGGCCGGTTAGCCTTAACTATATGAAGATGCGGCCATGCCCGAAAGAACAGATACCATCTTCATATAAATTTACTATATCTTCTAAAAAAATAAACATTTGTCATTTTAATGATGCGCTCCTAATGAAATGTCGATTGTTAAGCTCGATCATAGCGTTCAGATTTTAGCATTCAGGTCTTTGTTACAAAACTTGTTACTTCATTTTAACAGTAAATCCTAAACTATTATAGATACGATCAATATTCAAGTTTTATTGGGATCACCATGAAAAATTATGAAGGATGGTAGATTAAAATTACTGTGGTCTCATTCCCTGAATTACTACAGAATTAAATAATTTTTATAAATGTTTCCCTTTATGGTCGATCTTAGGTCCGCCATATTTAACACTGCTACGTCTCCCTGGCCACAAACAGCTTCTACGGTGTTTCCCTATGACGTTGGTTCTCGTTTGTCTCACTCGCACACTACAGCGCTTAGGCCTCATTCAGCACAATAGACGCCTGTGAGTTTCCCCATCTCGTGGCGAATCTGCGGCCTTTCTGGCACACGGTCCTGGACGATACGGTTCGTTTCACAATTTCTGAAGGATGTCCCTTTCAGCCATATACTTAAATGAGAGCGAAATTCTCGTTAACTTACACCGTCAAACAGTGTCAAACGAGGAAGAAAGTTCTGGTGTACCTCTTCGACGTCAGAGCACTTGAGTGAATTCAAGCAGGGTAGATTTATCAAGCTGTGGAAAATCAGTCAGTCATATCGTGGCATTTCATCTCAGCAGGGGAATGACGTCGACAGTGACGAGTGTATGGAAGCTGTCGGGATGATTTATTGTGATCGCAGCGTTGGATGGTTGTCGGTCTGTCCACATGGCCCTAATGGATTATGAACCTTTCGCCACCTTCATATTTCGACGCTAGATCACTGCAAGGCACTTACGTCTACATCTACATACGTCCACGAAAGCTTCTGTAAGCTTTGGAAGGTAGGAGACGAGGTACTGGCGGAAGTACAGCTGTGAGGACGGGCCGGTAGTCATCCTTTGGTAGCTCATTCGGTAGAGCACTTGCCTGCGAAAGGCAAAGGCTCGGAGATCTAGTCTCGGTCCGGTACACAGTTTTATTCTGCTGGGAAGTTTCGTCTCCATACGTATTACGCAAACCACGGTGAAGAGCATGCTTCAGCATAGTTCCCATTGCACCACATTCCATTTACTTGTGGAGTACAGGAACGATTCATGCTTAAACGCCTCTGAGCGTACTGTAATTTGTGTAATCTTGTTTTCCTCTGCAACTTCCTAAGTTTCGAGGATAGATGACACAGCCGATTGATAACGTGGGGATGGCCAGCTCCATTTTATTTTTACTCCTCTAATGGCTTCCAACGGTACTGTGGAGCGGGCCCATCTATATGTATCAAGAGCAGAAATGACAATCCGTCTTCAGGCCACGAGTGGCCTACCGGGACCATTCGACTGCCGTGTCATCCTCAGTGGAGGATGCGGATAGGAGGGGCGTGGGATAGGCACAGCGCTCTCCCGGTCGTTATGATGGTATTCTTGACCAAAGCCGCTACTATTCGGTCGAGTAGCTCCTCAATTGGCATCACGAGGCTGAGTACGCTCCGAAAAATGGCAACAGCGCATGGCGGCCTGGATGGTCACCCATCCAAGTGCTGACCATGCCGACAGTGCTTAACTTCGATGATCTCACGGGAACCGGTGTATCCACTGCGGCAAGGCCGTTGCTAAGAGCAGAAATACGTAGGAGTAAACAAACGGGACATTTATTACCTAACATTTTTTGGGTGATTTGTGATGACAGTTCATATAATACACGGTCCAGTCACATTAATGTGACCACCACCTGCGGGTGGAAGGGGGGGGGGCGGTGCGCGGAAAACAGCGCATTAGTGTCATAGTATGGAAACGCAGCAGTTTATCTGACGTCGAAAATGGCATGATAATTGGCTTTCGGACCAAGGGTGGAAGCATTTCCAGACAGGCTAACCTTTATCCGTGTCTCCATGGTTAATGTCTGCTGTGCATGGCCAAATGGTGCTATCCAAAACAGGCGCCTATGCAACTGTGGTGCACAACGGGCGGTAGATGACAGGTGTGAACGGCGACTGCGGAGACGTGTAGGGGCGAACAAGGTTGCAACTGTTGAGCACCTGACCGCCTGGGTGAACCAACAACCGTTCAGCGATCGTTGCTGCGTACGGGCCTCCGAGCCTCCGAGCAGGTCCTCGGCTGGCTATCATATATAACAATTGCGCGGCAGCCGCCAACGAAAACATATGATGGAACGTGCTTCGTAAGTTCTATGTGCACTTGTCGTACCCCGTTAAAGGCAGGGTACATTTCGAATGTATTCCATTTCTCCCCTGTGTGGCTCAGAACTGTGCCACATGGCCACAGCGCATCAACGACAAGGTTGGCGGGAACCTACGAACGATAATTCAAAGATTCTCACGTTATGCACCCCCAGACCAGCATGGTCAACTGTTACCACGCTCACATTACCGTCTGCGTGCCAGAAGCGAAAGCCGTTTGGAAATCGCTGGAGGAGTCTGTCGCAGGCTGCTTCGTCAATCAGTTTGAGGTACACTGCGCTGGATACAATAAACAAGTGAATGCCTTTCAGTTCTTGCGGTTCTATGTGCATGATGTATCGAAGAAACATTTCAATTTCATGGGCCTTCGGTGTCGTGTACTATGCATTGAACGTTAGTTTGATTGCAGCTTGTCGATACGAGAAAGCCATGGCGGGTCGGTAGCGGTACTGGTTCAAATGGCTCTGAGCACTATGGGACTCAACTGCTGAGGTCATTAGTCCCCTAGAACTTAGAACTAGTTAAACCTAACTAACCTAAGGACATCACAAACATCCATGCCCGAGGCAGGATTCGAACCTGCGACCGTAGCGGTCTCGCGGTTCCAGACTGCAGCGCCTTTAACCGCACGGCCACTTCGGCCGGCAGGTAGCGGTACTATAAGCCAATACAACGACGCAACCGCGCGCTAGCGGGTAAACAAACAACGCCTGCGGAGCGCTGCTCGGCGCGCCGAGCCCGTGCGCACGGTATCACGGCTGAAAGCCGACTGGCCGTGGGTAGAATGAGGGTGAATTTTTATGCCAGTAGACTTCAGATGCCAGTGTTGATTATTAATCAAAATTTAAGCAGCGCTGGGATTCGAAACCGGGACCGGAAACTTTTTGATTATGAATGAAAGACGCTACCCCTTTTTTATCTCATTTTGATCTATATTCTTCGTTGAATTTGCTCGGGGCGGACGTCCGATGACATTCGTTTTAGGTTCTACGTTGATCCATTCACTGTTTTTTGTTACAGAGGGTAGCTAACCCTCTCACCGAACACGCTGAGCTACCATGCCGGCATGTTGTACTGGTTCAAATGGGACTTAACATCCGAGGTCGTCAGTCCTCTAGACTTAGAACTACTTAAACCCAACCAACCTAAGGGCATTACACACAGCCATGCTCGAGGCAGCATTCGAACCTGCGACCGCAGCAACAGCGCGGTTACGGACTGAAGCGCCTAGAGCCGCTCGGCCACAGCAGCTGGCTACCCCTAGGCCACGGGTGCAACAGACCAGCAACAGAGGTACATAGCTCGTCTGACCACGGCACTGGAGTCGGCGTGGCTCCACATCCCTGTTGGTACCTTCCAGAACGTCACCGACTGTCCTCCTGCACGCCGTGCAGCTGTCCGAGCTGCAAAAGGTGGCCAATCAGCCTTTTGACAGGTGGTCACGTTGCTGCGACTAGTCAGCGCACTCGTATATTCACGATTTTGTAGATAACATGTTTACCTCCGAAACGTACGAAATAATAAGTGAAACGAATATTGATATTGAAGAGTACAAGTAAGAAACCATACTCCCTCTGAAGAATTATGAACATAGCTTAGTTCTTTCCGGGAGGGTTACAGTATTAAGTCAGAATTTCTTTGTAGAAAGAATCTACTTTTTCTATTACGTAAATCTTTTATTTAAACCAGCTGTGTACAAATGTCCACCCCCGTAGCGTAAATGGTTCGAACGGCTCTGAGCACTATGGGACTTAACTTCTGAGGTCATCAGTCCCCTAGAACTTAGAACTACTTAAACCTAACTAACCTAAGGATATCACACACATCCATGCCCGAGGCTCGAACCTGCGACCGTAGCGGTCACGCGGTTCCAGACTGTAGCGCTTAGAACCGTAGCGTAAATACCAGACTCTCTGCAATAATATTGGTTTTTATTTATTTTGACAATGAGAGTATCCTTGTAGACTGAAAGTTCCTCGTCATAAAAAAATGCAAATGAAGAAAAGCTGAATAGTCAGTGAAGAGAGCTGCCATGCGCAGGACCTGTGTTCGATTCTTGGTAATGCCGAAGCATCTCGCTTGGTGGGGTAACTGCTACGGGGTGCAATGAGCCTCGTGATGCCAACTGAGGAGCTGCTCGACCAGGTAGAAGCGGCTCCAAGACCTGGAAAGTCGGCTAAACGGCCGGTAGTGCTGTGTGCTGACCACATGGCCGCTCTGTACCGCATCCACACAATGCTGCAAGACGGAGGATGACACGGCGGCCGGTTGACATCCCTTGCGCCATCCCGGCCCAGCCAAGGCGCTGGGTTTCAACTGTGAACAAGTCTATATAAATCGAATTAACACCAGTTTTAGTTAGAGAGCTACAAAGTTTCAATTTTGAGGGACGGACGCAACATCCTGTATAACAGTTGGCGCTGTTCAGCTGATGTTCTGGTGGCGGAACGTTCGTTTAAGTGATGCGTTCGAACGAGTGCCCGTTTTCCCGAATTCACAAGTCAGTGCGCTTTCTAAGCGAGCTGCAGATGACATGTAAATTGCTGGTGTCGTGGAGGGACAAGTTTCCTCGATGCGCTGTCCCAGGTCATGTTCAGTTAGATTGTAGAATTATCCTTGCACTGCCGTATACAAGGTAGCACGAATTGCCGGCCGGTGTGGCCGAGCGGTTCTAGGCGTTTCAGTCTCGAACCACGCGACCGCTACGGTCGCAGGTTCGCTTGCCATTCTCTCACATAATACACTGCGAACTATGGATGAGGGTCAACAGGTGGATTGCATATTTCTAGATTCCCGAAAAGGATTTGAAACAATAGCCCGCTGTAGACTGTTAAGAAAGGTTCGACCATACGGAAGAGGTTATCAGATAATTGAATGACGAGTATTCATCAGACACAAGGGTGTTGCCAGGAATGCCCCAGCGAAGTGTGATAGAACCTCCATTATTTTCTTTGTACTATACATAAATGATATGGGGGAAGGGGTGGGCAGCAATCTGTAGTTGTTTGCTGACGATGCCATGGTGTACGGGGAAGTGTCGTCGTTGATTGACTGTAGGAGAATACAAGGTGACTTATACAAAATTTGTAGTTGATGAGATGAGTCGCAGCTAGCTCTAGATGTAGAAAAATGTAAGTTAATGCGGATGAGTAGTAAAAACAAAACCGTAACGTTCGGATACAGCATTAGTAGTACCCTGCTTGACACAGTCACGTCGTTTAAATTTCTGAGAGAACGCTGCAAAGCGTGAAATGGAACAAGCATGTGAGGTTTGTGGTAGGGAAGGCGAATCGTCGACTTCAGTTTATTGGGAGAATCGTAGGAAAGTCTGGTTCATCCGTAAAAAACGATCGCATTTAGGACGCTGGTGCGACCTATTCTTGAGTACTGCTCGAATTTTTGTGATTCTCACAAGGACAGAGTTGTGCACTCAGGAAAACAGGCACTCATTTTAACACCTCAGTTAATTGCTAATGCACCATCGGAACATCCTTCGGAAAGCAGACAAGTATGATCAGTACGCTGAATCCATACTGAAAATTTTAAAAATTTCTAACCTCAAAAGTTGATAGAAATTTGATTTCAGTCGATTTCTACAGAGTTGGTTTAAATACAACGGCCCATGAAAGAAAACATAATGTTCCATTTCAGGTAATTATAAAATTTGTTGTAACTATCTGGAGAATCCGAACAGAAGCAAAATCCCCAAGATTGGCGATCTTTTATAGAAGCTCAAAATTTAGCACGGACTACAATGGGAGATGCTTATAATAGTTTCCAAAACGAAACTTTGTCTCGAAACCTGACAGAAAATCCAAAGACACTCTGCTCGTATGTGAAGTATATTTATTAGCGGCAAGAAACAATCAATGCTTTCTCTGCGCGATAGCAATGGAAATACTATCGAAGACAGTGCTGCCAAAGCAGTGTTACTAAACACAGCCTTCCGAAATGCCTTCAGAAAAGAAGACGAACTAAATATTCCAGAATTCGAATCAAGAGCAGCTGCCAACATGAGTAAAGTAGAAGTAAATATCCTCGGAGTAGAGGATCCATACTTAAAGACTGGAAAGTTGCACAGGCTACACCAGTATTCAGGAAAGGTAGTAGGAGTAATCCACTAAATTACAGGCCCATATCATCAACGTCGATATGCAGCAGGATTTTGGAACATATATTGTGTTCGAACATTATCAATAACCTGGAAGAAAGCGGTCTACTGACACAGAGTCAGCATGGATTTAGAAAACATCGCTCTTGCGAAACACAACTAGCTCTTTATTCACATGAAAGGTTGAATGCTATTGACAAGGGATTTCAGATCGACTCTGTATTTCTGGATTTCCGGAAGGCTTTTGACGCTGTACCACACAAGCAGCTCGTAGTGAAATTGCGTGCTTATGGAATATCGTGTCAGTTATGTGACTAGATTTATGATTTCCTGTCAGAGAGATCACAGTTCGTAGTAATTGACGGAAAGTTATCGAGTAAAACAGAAGTGATTTCTGGCGTTCCCCAAGGTAGTTTTGTAGGGCCTTTACTGTTCCTTATCTATAACGATTTCGGAGACGATATGAGCAGCCGTCTTAGGTTGTTTGCAGATGACGCTGTCGTTTATCGATTAATAAAGTCATCAGAAAATCAAAGCAAATTGCAAAACGATTTAGAAAAGATATTTGAATGGTGCGAAAATTAGCAGTTGGCCCTAAATAACGAAAATTGTTAGGTCTCCACATGAGCGCTAAAAGGAATCCGTTAAACTTCGGTTACACGATAAATCTGTCAAATCTAAAGGCCGTAAATGCAACTAAACACCTAGAAATTACAATTACGAACAACTTAAATTGGTAGGAACACATAGAAAAGGTTGTGGGGGAGCCTGCATCTCGTGGTCGTGCGGTAGCGTTCTCGCTTCCCACGCCCGGGTTCCCGGGTTCGATTCCCGGTGGAGTCAGGGATTTTCTCTGCCTCGTAATGGCTGGGTGTTGTGTGATGTCCTTAGGTTAGTTAGGTTTAAGTAGTTCTAAGTTCTAGGGGACTGATGACCATAGATGTTAAGTCCCATAGTGCTCAGAGCCATTTTTTGTTGTGGGGGAAGGCTAACCAAAGACTGCGTTTTATTGGTAGGACACTTAGAACATGTAACAGATCTACTAAGGAGACTGCCTACAATACGCTTGTCCGTCCCCTTTTAGAATGCTGCTGCGTGGTATGGAGCCCTTACCACATAGTATTGACGGAGTACATCGCAAAAGTTCAAAGAAGGGCAGCACATTTTCTATTATTGCGAAATATGGGAGAGAGTGTCACTGAAATGATACAGGATATGGGCTAGACATCATTAAAACAAAGGCGTTTTTCCTTGCGACGGAATCTTCCACGAAATTCCAGTCACCAACTTTCTCCTCCGAATGCAAAAATATTCTGCTGACGCCGACCTACACAGGGAGAAACGATCCTCATAATACAATAAGGGAAACCAGAGTTCCCACGGAAAGATACAGGTGTTCGTTCTTTCCGCGCATAATACGATATTGGAATAATAGAGAATTGTGAAGGTGGTTCGATGAACCAACTGCCAGGAACTTAAATGTGATTTGCAGAGTATCCATGTAGATGTAGATGTAGATAATAAAAAAATGAGTGTACGTATGCGTGCATGTTCCACATCTTCTCCTGAACCACCGGACCGATTTCAGCCAACATATATATATGCCTTACTGTCAAGAAACAATCGTTGGGGGGAGGGGGGGGGGGAGGGGAGAGAGAGAAGATGGCTCTGAGCACTATGGGACTTAACATCTGAGGTCATCAGTCCCCTAGAACTTAGAACTATTTAAACCTAACTAACCTAAGGACGTCACTCACATCCATGCCCGAGGCAGGATTCGAACCTGCGACCGTAGCAGTCGCGCGGTTCCGGACTGAAGCGCCTAGATCCGCTCGGCCACCGTGGCCGGCGGGAGAGAGAGAAGAACCAACTACTTATTACAGTTCAGGAGATATGACGTCATATATAAAGCGATACCTGAAAAACTTCCGCACGTTACACGACGTTCAAATCTATTACTTCTTTGCTACGAACTCTATTCGCAACATATTTCGCAGAGAGTATCCACATATACCGCTGAATCTATTTACACAAGTATATCATTATATGACACACATTTCAAGAGGTATGACGTCATAAGTGACAGTTTCTACTCCAACCGATCTATGTAAGCGTAGACAAGCTGTTGTTTGAATTCAAAGAAATAGTACCGCCAGCAGTTGAGAGATATATGCCACATAGACACAAAACGGGTCACAGCACTGTTCCAAAAGCAACAAAAGAGCATGCCAAATTTAAAAAAGCACAAAATCCTCATATTGGTGAATTTGGTAGAAGCTAGAAATTTAGCGCGAACCTCAATGAGAAACGATTTTAATAATTTCCACAGCAAAACTCTGTCTCGGAATCTGTCAGGAAACCGAAAGAGATTCTGATCATACATAAAGCACACTAGTGGCAAGACACAATCAATACCTTTACTGCTCGATAACAACGGTGAAGTCACTGATGGGAGTGCCACTAAGGCAGAGTTATTAAACACAGTTGTCCGAAACTTCTTCACCAAAGAAGACGAAGTAAATATTCCTGAATTCCAACTAAGAGCAACTGGCAAGATGAGAAACATAGAAATACGAGGATATCCTCGGTGTAGCAAACCAACTTAATTCACTTAATAAAGGCAAGGCCTCTGGTCCAGGTTTTATACCAGCCAGGTGAGAGTATGCTGATACAGTAGTTCCATATTTAGCAGTCATTTACAGCCTCTTGCTATTCGGATGATCCATTCCTAAAGGCTGGAAAGTTACACAAGTCACACCGATATCCAAGAAAGGAAATAGGGGAAATCCACTGAATGGCAGACCCACATCACTAACGTCGATTTGGTTGGCTCTGAGCACTATGGGACTTAACTGCTGAGGTCATCAGTCCCCTAGAACTTAGAACTACTTAAACCTAACCAACCTAAGGACATCACACACATCCATGCCCGAGGCAGGATTCGAACCTGCGACCGTAGCGGTCGATTGGTTCCAGACTGAGGCGCCTAGAACCGCACGGCCACACCAGCCGGGTTAACGTCGATTTACAGTGTACATTTCGAACATATACTGCGTTCGAACATTATGAATTCCCTCGAAGTAAACAGTCAGCATGGATTCAGAAAATGTTGTTCCTGTGGAACACAATTAGCTTTTTATTCTCACGAAGTAATGAGTGCTATCAACAGAGAACGTAAATTGATTCCATGTTTTTAGATTTCCAGATGGTTTCCGACGACACAGTTCTTCTCAAGCGTCTTCTAATCAAATTGCGTGCCTATGGAGTATCGTCAGAGTTGTGTGACTTGATTCGTGATTTTCTCGGGCGGAAAGACATCGAGTAGAGTTGAAGTAATATCTAGCATTTTCTAAGAAAGTGTTATAGGTCCTCTGCTGCGCCTGATCGACATGACCAACATAGGAGACATTCTGGGCACCCCTCTTAGATGGTTTGTAGACGATGCTGTCCTTTACCGTCTTGTAAATTCTGAGTCGATATTGACTCTAAGTAACGAAACCTGTGAAGTCATTCACACGAGTACTGAAAGGAATCCGCTAAATTTCGGTTACACGATAAATCACACAAATCCAAAGGCTCTAAATTCAACTAAATACTTAGGGATTACAATTAAGAATAACTTAAATTGGCTGTATGAAAAAGATAATGATGTGGATAAAGCAAACCAGAGACTGCGATTTACTGGCAGAACGCTTAGAAAGTGGAACAGTTCTACTAAAGAGACTGCTTACACCACGCTTGTCCGCCCTATTGTGGAGTATTGCTGGGCGGTGTGGGATCCGCATCAGGTGGGACCGGGGCAAGACATCGAAAAAGTTCACAGAAAGGGAGCTCGTTTTGTATTATCGCGAAATATGAGAGATAGTGCCACAGATATGTTGAGATGGCAATCTTTAAAATAAGAGCGCTTTTCGTTACGACAGGATCTTCTCGTGAAATTTCGATTACCAACTTTCTCCACGATTGCGACAATACTGTTGACGTCCATCTACATGGGGACAAATAATCATTATGATAAAATAAGAGAAATCACAGCTCGCACAGAAAGACTTAGAGAAATAGCTTGAAGATGGTCCGATAAACCCTCTGCCAGGCACTTAATTATGATCTGAAGAGGAATCAAATAGACTTACATGCAGACACACTGAGACGCGTGAAAAAATAGCGTATAATGCATGCAGTTTTAATTCATATATTCTTTACTACTAAGATGCTCCTACAATCGAGTCAACTAAGGGAATTCCTCATACCTGGGAGCGCTTTTGAGAGCTTTCAACTGCGAAGCGGGAAAGGCTGTAGCCGAAAGCAATTGACGTCTATAGATCTACGGAGAAACGTTCCGTAGAGACGTCTACAAAATCGCGTTGTAGACGCAGGAAAGAGCTGCGCCCATCGTATTCAGGGTGTTTCCGTAAGAGCGTGCAAAAATGTAACGCGGTGTAGATAATGCTCTACTGAACAATTTGAGATAGGGAACCTGGGGTCAGAGAAGCCAGCTTAAGGAGATACGGAAGTAAACTTGTCTACCACTTTGTCTAGAATTACTGTTTTCCATCTTATTTACAACTAACATGCGTACAAGTTTACACGCACAATGCTGTTTATTTATGTACATTCTGTATCTCCCGCAAGGAAACAAAGAGAACGAGCCTGATTACTAGGAAGTCTGATGCAGGTTTTGTTCACTTTACTTGTTCGTATGTGGCTCTGTTGTATCATATTTACATTGTCCCATGACAGAACGTGCTATGAATCAACGACAGGCCCAATCACTACTCAGTGCTACTCAGAGACGTACAGTACGAATAGTACGTTCATTGTGTCAGTGATGGTATTTGCAGTTAACTGTAAATGATGTCAATAAAAAAAGTACACAGGAATGTGATTTTATTCCTATTATCTTCTTCAGCTGGCTTCTTCGACACCACGTTCCATACGACATATTGTTCAGTGGAACATCATCTATGTCCTGTTAAATTTTTGCACGCTAATACGAAAACACCCTATAGAAACTTTTTAATGAATTCAAAAGTGTTTTCACGAGTACACTGAAATGAAATTTTGTTGATAATATACATACTGTTGTAACAGGACAATGTAATTAATATACCCAATAAGGTACGTTGCTGCTGGAATACTTAACTTTAATCCATAATTGGTGTGCATCGCTCTTGACGGTACATGTTTTACAATCTCAATATTAACTGGTAATGGCGCCTTGCTAGGTCGTAGCAAATGACGTAGCTGAAGGCTATGCTATCGTCTCGGCAAATGAGAGCGTACTTGTCAGTGTAGCATCGCTAGCAAAGTCGTCTGTACAGCTGGGGCGAGTGCTAGGAAGTGTCTTTAGACCTGCCGTGTGGTGGCGCTCGGTCTGCAATCACTGACAGTGGCGACACGCGGGTCCGACGTATACTAATGGACCGCGGCCGATTTAAAGGCTACCACCTAGCAAGTTGGTGTCTGGCTGTGACACCACACATATAGTTCATTTTTTCTTCTCGTTTCTTATAGAAAACTGTCAGAATGAATACCATGGCAGTTCCAAGTTTGTTAGCTAGTATTTGTTAAGCTATGCTCACAACACCACAGAGAGAGTTAGATGTCTTTGTTTATCTGCCAAAGTAAATAATCGCTTCACTTATTATTTTATACGAGTAAATTACAGAGAATAGTGTCCACCGCTTTAGCTGAGTGGTCAGCGCGTATGACTGCCATGCATTGGGTCCGGATTCGATTGTAGGCCGCGTCAGAGATTTTCTCCCGTCGCGAAATGGTGTTGTCTTCATCATCATTTCATCATTCTCGACACGCAAGCCACCCAATGTGGCGTCAACAGAAAAAAAACTTACAACTCGGTGGCCGAACATCCCGAAGGGAGAACTCCTGGCCATCAGTACCGTACGATCATTTCATTTCACTGAGAATAGCGCCTTACCTGAAAAACACCCTTTTTTTTTTTTTTGTCGTCTGACTAGTTTGATGCACCCGCCACGAATTCCTTTCCTATGCAGACTTCTTCATCTCAGAGTAGCCGTTGCAACCTACGTTCTCAATTATCTGCTGTATGTATTCCAATCTCTGCCTTCCTCTACAGATGTTGCCCTCTACAGTTTCCCCTACTACCATGGAAGTCATCCCCTGATGTCTTAACACATGCCCCATCATCCTGTCCCTTCTCCTTGTGTTTTCCATGTATTCGTTTCCTCTCCGAGTCTGCGCAGAACCTCCTCATTCCTTACCTTATCAGCCCACCTAATTTTCAACATTCGTCCCTAGCACCAAATCACAAATGCTTCCATTCTCTTCTGTTCCGGTTTCCCACAGTCCATGTTTCACATCCATACAATGCTGTACTGCAAACGTACATTCCCAGAAATTTATTCCTCAAACTAAGACCTGTGTTTGACTATTCTTGGCCAATAATGCCCTTTTTGCCAAGGATAGTCGGCTTTTGATGTCCCCCTTCCTCTGTCCGTCATTAGTTATTCCTGAACTTCATCTGCTTCGTGACCATCAGTCCTGATGTTAAGTTTCTCGCGTTTCTCATTCCTGCTACTTCTCATTATTTTAGTCTTTCTTCGATTTGCTATCAATCCATATTCTGTACTCATTAAACGGTTCATTCCATTCACCAGATCATGTGATTCTTCTTCACTTTCACTCAGAACATCAGTTTTACCGCAGTGAATGGGAGTTCCGTTCGCCTTAACACAGAAAATGTGCAGCACGACTTTGTTGACAAACGCAGCAGCAGGACAGGCTAACAAGCGCACGCGCCGACTGTTCCCCATTATTAGGGTCTGCTGTGAGCGGAGCAGGTGGTCACAGAGAGATATCGGAGCCAGATAGATATCGGGCCACGTGCCTGCGTGGCTGGGCTGGGCTGGTCTTGTCTCTTCTGGGCAGCCGACGCGGCTGTCACTGGGGCAGCCGTCTGCGTTCCGCCCGAGCGCTGACGCGTCCGTACAGACGCCGCCGGGCGCCCCCTGGACCGTGAGGAGAGCCGCAGCTAAGCCGGGGGTGGCGGAAGGGGCGGGCGCGATGGCCGCCCGAGATGTGCGCCGTAGGCTGGGGCCATCCATCAGGCCGGCTCCTCCCTGCTCCGGAATGCTGTCACCTCCAGTCACTCCAGCGTGCACGCTCCGGGCCGACGCGGGGTGGCGATAGGGGTTACCTGCTCACGAGGTGCCTTGTCGGTGGCCGAAGCAACCCACTCCAGATAACTATCTGCCGATACTCTGGAGTGCGGCTGGTCTGAAAGTAAAACAAAACTCAGAGCAGGTACCGTAGCGCTGCGCTTTTGTTGCATACAGGGCGTTCGAATCTCTTCGTCATAACTACAAGGGGCAGTCGTAAATATTACCAGATAATTATACTGCTTCCATTGTTGACATAGTGAAGAAAGACCCAAACACAAGGTGCACCACAGAAGAAAAAGATAAAAACAAACATATATTTAGCATCCCACACATTGACAATGTATCACAGAAGATCGCAAATATGTTCAAAAATCACAAATTAAAAGATGGATTTTCTACATCAAATAAACTACAACAAATCTAGTACGCAATATAAACAGTAATCATGATCCATAATCAGCGTCTGGAATATACAGATCAACATGCCATGGATGCTCCATGTTCTACAAACAGACCGAAATTTCAAAACCAGGTACACAGAGCACATTAAAGTCTACACAAACAGTATCACCAATAGCTACACATACAATACGGGACGCCCATTTGGAAAAGTGGAGCAAAATGTCGAAGTACTCCACCGAGTACATAAGGGGCATAAAATGGACTTGGTAGAAGAACTGAAGAAATATTCACATTACAGAAAATATGAAGCCAAAATGTTAAATGAGAAACTTGAGAATGAATCAGTGAACTTCTTGAGATGTTTCGATAATATGCTTGAGTATAAGTAGTAACAAGTAGGAATAAGCACCATTGTAAAATAGATGTAAGCAAATTATAACCCATATTGCTAAGATAAATACCTTCTGTACAAAAGAATATCTGTGGAAGATATGTAACATTACCTCTGTCAACTAAATCTAGAAACATCTTTGTAACTGTTCGTTTATGCAAGTTATTCTCGATGTGCACTGTGCACTGAAAGTTGTGTGTGATGTTTAACATGGTTGAGACTCTGCACAAATGGACCATAACAAAATTGTAAGTACAAGTTCCTCCAAATTTCGGCACACAGCACATCTAAAATCGACAACTAATTAAAATTTACGCGTTTTTGTTTGTTGTAGTTAAGTCAAAAAAACAAAGCAGAATCTCATACATTGAAAACTTCACGTAAAATGACATAGTACAAAGAGAAAACACACATGAACATGGTAATCATTTCCGAAACGCATCCTGTAAAATATGAGTAAATAAAACTGTGACTGGTAGCAGAAAAGTTGTTTATAAACAAACCCATTTTTTCACAGTCACAGGCTATTGAAAAAAGCATTTATAATGGAAAAAATCAGATCACAAAGCATTAAATATGTTCTTAGCGGCACAGAAATTGAAACCGGGATAGCAATGGTGAAAGAGGATTTTCTTAAAGCAAAGAAACATTTTCGGTAGCGATATGGACAAAGACTTACGGAAAACGCTAACGAAATGTTTCGTGTGGAGTGTTCTCCTGTATGGTGCTGGGACGTGTACAGCGTGGGAGAAAGATAGAGCAAGGCTGGAAGCTTTCGAGAAATGTACTTGGCGGCGGATGGAAAGAATGAGTTGGATGCATCGAGTGAAAAGTCAAGAGATACTGAGAAGATTGGAGGTGCAAAGACAGTTACTGAATGTAACAGAAAGGAAAAAAAAGAAACTGGTTCGGATGTTCGGAGCGGAAATTTCCGTTACGAACTTCTAGGACTTTTAAAGTGGAGTGAGTAGATAATATTTTGAACTGGAACCCATGTCCGGAAAACTACCGTTCCTGTGCTACAACCACTTGTAAACATGTTGCTAACGCTACCGCTTTTACAAGTAGTTGATCAGGCGTGAATCAGCCCTTCACTTGTTTCACAATTCCACTCATCCGTAGGCAAAGGGAAAAGGGGGGGGGGGGTGTGCTCTTCAACGTGACACAATACGGCCTCTTACCAATTCCAGATTGTTGACTCCATTAAATCTTCTCTAAACATCGGCCATTCTATGCGATATTTTTTTCCCAACGATAGATTACTTGGCTGAAATTTCGGTTGAGTAGGGCTCCACATTTTGGCAATGGTAGCTAAGGAAACCTTTCACCTCGAAAATTACCTCGGGTCACTCTGGAAATACCTGCTACGCAATGATTTCTTCATCCATGGACATAGGCAGAAGTCGCTGAGTGACATATCAGGAAAAATCAAGGTATGTGGGGGCAGGGGGGGAGGGGGCAAAACTTGATATTTCAAACAATTACGAGCAGCATTTGTCGACAGAGAAGTATAGCCTTTGCCAGTCGTGTTTTATCTAAATATGGAACAAATTATTCCGTCACTGAGTTGGAAGCATTAAATCATTTTTGATACTTCATATTTGGGACACATACTAATATTTACACTTATCATCGCGCACTCCAATTTTTAATGTCATCTATACAAAATCATGATCTACTGAAACGATGGGCTTTGTATTTACAAGAGATTAACTTCACAATTGTTCGCATTTCTGGTACTCAAATTGTTGTAGCCGATACTTTATTGCGTGCTCCTATTGGTTTCACCAAAAGAACTTTAGCTTGAGGTATATACCTGCGATAGCCTTTAAAAACTTTATTTCTTTTTCTTTGCGAGACATTTCTCAGGAACAAGACAGATACCCTATCTCGAAAGACGTGAAACTCAAATATCATGACAAAACAAACACAACAGTAAGACAATTTTGCTTGGTACGTACTATAACACCTATACTGTACGTCAGTCAGTACCTAAATACGACACTAACACACAATAAGTGTTACCCTCTGAGAGAAATTTTTAAATGATTGACCATGAGTTAACCTAATGGACAGAGGGTATTGAAGATGAATTTAGTGACTATGACAATTAATAGAAAGCTGAAAGACTTTACCTTAGGAAATCATGAAAGTAGTGAAAGTCTTTCTTGAATGAAATAATAAACGGTAGCCAGCCTAATTAGGTACAATAATTTGGAACATTAATTTCAAAGAATTTAAATATAATTTAGCACAAGGGGTTTTTATTCTTTCTCTCTTGGTAAAGTGCAATGAACACACACAAATACCAGACGAATTGACTAGTGGTAAGCAGTAGTTATCATTTGCATAAATTGGCAATCACAGAAAGATAGTTAGCACTTTACTCCTATTGATAATAATCACCACCTCAACCATTAACCAATTCAGCACCAAACATTTATCAGAGAACTCACGAGATTAATTAAAGCATGACAAGAGTCCTGGTTTAACTAACATACACACTACAAACGCAGGTAAATAACACTGTACAAACACTTTTTTTACCCTTTCTCATTTATGGAAATACTTCAGATTTCTTTAGCAAAACAATCTTTAGTTTAACTTTCTCATAATAGAAAAGAATATACTGGGGGCTCATAAACTGTCAGTTACTCTACTGGCAAATTCTGTAACTATTTCAGAGACAAATTACATTACACTATTGTAGATTTCTAACCCCACTTAAATTTGTTTATGTTTTAATGCTTTAAAACAAGTTATTCAAATATTAATCTCAATCAGTTTCAGAAAATAGTTCAAGACACTAACCAACGCCATTTACTTTTTATAATAGTCGAATATAGGTGCCGTTCTCACTACCTGTGAAGCAGGTAGCTTTGACAACAACGTTTAAACATTTTAGCACTGAATTTTAGCACCTTTAGTGCAACAACAAACCATTATATTTTCAGAAACAGGATGCTCACTTATCTGTACATTAAGGACAGGGCCCTGCACTGGTTTGTGACTAGGATAGTTTTTAAGATGCAAACACAGTTTAATGTCACAGGAATTATTATTGGAAAACACTCACATCAATATACTGGTCCATATCGTGATACATATCTGAACTCCTGCAGTTGGTGGAGCAGTGGCGCAATAGTGGTGGCAAGCACGTGGTGGCTAAGTGGTCCCATGCTCTTGAAGTTGAATGCTCTTTATAAATTCTTCTTGGCGACGTATTTCCTTCATTTCAGAGCCATTCCATGATAACAAGAGCAGCATACGACAGCCAAAACCACATCCGAGGCAATTTCAACATAAATTGGCTCCCAAATGCCTCCCTTGGCACCTGAGTTATTTACAGCACAACGTCTAGCCACTCTCTTTCCGCCCAGATTGACCGCCAGATCCACCTTTTCCCACGCCCTATGCCCCTTCCATAGCGGAGGGGGTTCCCTACGTCTTTTCCTTCTTTAAAATACAATTCCCTAAGTATGAGCCAGTTTTCTACATACAATTGCTCTTTGATAAACAGGCATATTTTATAAAGTTTCATTATTTAAACACACTGTTAATTTTTTTCAAAATATCCATCACAAATTTCCACTTCCCTCTCGCAATTCAAAGACATTAATCAGTAAGGCAAAACATTTCATAGTTACATACATAAAATTATTTATAATCTATCTTGGTGTTACAGTACCAACATTCTTTTTAAAAGATGTACATCCAGTAACTCTCTTTGGTTTGCGTGCATAGCTGATAAATTTGTAAATAAGCTTACTAGGTACACGCATCTTAATTATGATCACTTAGGTTTGAGGAAATGCTTTCGTACACCTTGTTACTTCAATAACATGGAGAAGAGAATACAAAAAACTTTAGCAAAATGAAAATTGCATCAGAAAACCAAGCGAACAACCATTCCACATTGTGCATCGTTATTTTCTACAATCTCTTCTAAACTAAAAGCTAGCTGCAGTAGAGTTGTTAGGACTGCTTGTCAGATCACACATTCAATTCTGATGCATTTTATTGCTGTTGAATTAACTTCGAATTAGCCACAGCAACAACAGTATCCAAAGCTTCCGTGAATAATTATCCACGAGAAGTTGGCCACATTGATAATTTCTGATAATTGGCTACAATTTCCTCACATCCACTGACTGAAAAAATTCTCAATACCACAAATATATAATACAGACTAATGAAATTCCAGGAATACATTTGTCTATGTAACAGTGCAAGATCACAAGTTAATGTTAGAACAAGAAAAGCCATTGCAAATGTGAAATGCTGGTACATTAGTAACTGGTGTAACAGGCACAGTGTTGAATGCAAGTGCAAACGTGAACGTGTTGTATAGATGCTGGATGCCAGTTTGTGGGATGGAGTTTCAGGCTTGCTGCACTTGATCAGTCAATAAAGGGACTGTTAATGCTGTTTGTGGATGACGCTAAAGTTGTCGTCCGATGACATCCTGTATTTGCTCGACTGGAGACAGATAGGTGATAGAGCAGGACAATGCAATATCTCGGCACTCTGTAGTGTATGTTGGGCTACAAAAGAATTGCAGACTAAACACGAGAAACTATTGGGATACGTAAAAGTAAAGGAGTTCATCATATTATGCATATTAGACGATATGGAGAATAATTTTATTTACTAATGTTTCGTCCTGATAAAAAACATATTTCCAGTTTACTTGTATGGTACAAATTTTTAGGATAATTTGTATTTGCAACATTTTTGTAGTCGTTTTTAATACTAATATTTACTTAGGATTCGACGATGCATTAATTTGTAGCAAACTATACGTGTTTTACAACTAACTGTACTTTCTTTGTGTTCAGATCAGAATTTTAAACATCTGAGAAAACTTTAAACATTTTACTACTCATGTATATAGCCAAAGAATTATTGAACACTCACATGCATATCTGGCACACTACTGAAAGAAGTGTTACATACAGTGAAGACCATTAAGATATGGAATCACCAAAACAAAATGAGAAGTAACTACATTTTTATCATTACTTATCTAGTAAGACACTGTATTTATAGACATTCGCCTGTAGAGGAAGTTTAACAAACAAATACTTTACTAATGATGATTTTTTGCTTTTGTACTTTATTCTTTTGGCATGGAATAATATAAGATTCTTTTGCATACATTTTCTCCTACCATGTGTGACACTGCATTTGATTGTTTCCTTGTGTTTACTGTTGATTTAACATAATTTCTTTAGCTGCAAGAATTTTCAGGTTGAATTTGTCTTATGGACTTGCATCATTTCTAGGGTGTCTTTGTGGTGTATATTCTGTGTATAAATTGTTACTGTAGGATGCAGCACTATTAGTCTAGTAATTATGTTAAGTGCAAGACTCTAGTGTGCTCTAACAAGTCATGAAATGTGTGTAAGGAGGAATCAAAACGAAAGAGGTGAGAAGGAGGTTAAAGAAAATGTTGGTGCACTAAAGAGAAAAGGTTTTAAAGAGTATAATGTATAATGAAGTTTGTGAGGGGGGTTTTGTTTGAAAGTATAGGAAGTAACATGTTATTAAGGGAAAGTTGAGAAAGATTGAATGGCAATAAGAAGTTAAGAAGAGGTATGTTAAAGATATAGAACGTGAGAAAAGGTAAATACGAAGTGCAAGTTCTGAGAAAGAGCAGTATGAGAATCGAGGAAGGGAAGTAATGAAAATACTAATCAGTTTTTGTTCAAAGTTTAGCATTAGGATATTCCTGGCAAATGGAAGACTTTGACAGTGTTCTTTACAGAGTGTACTCAGTTCTCATGATGTGAAGCGTGGTTACTCCCTAATCCTAGTTTTTCTAACTATATGTTTGTATTCTACTCATCTGAGTGTGTTTATTGTTCTTATATGTTTACTTCTGCCTTACTCCCTGTATTTTGGTACTATCATTTACTTATTGAAAAGGTACATATATACTTGGATAGATTTAGAGTTTTTATCAGGTTATTCTGTACACACACAACAACTGTCTCTCATCCTTAGTACTGTATATTGTTTCACATGTTGTACTCTTATTAATTTTCTGCAGCTTATTATTGCACCCATGTTATGTTCAGACCAAGATAGCAATTTTCTCATTTAGAGACATAGGACCGCAAAATCTTATTATTATTATTCTCTTAGTTTCTAGATACACGAGTGCACAACTTTTACTACTTATCCCATCTGTGTGATTATTGAATTGTTCATGTACACTAATGATATAAAATGTTACCACTATGTCAATTTCTTGTCTTTCTTTGCACAACAAAATTTTTTAACTGGAGAGTCAGGGACATGTGACGAAAGCACACGACTATCTGTAAAATTTTGATTTCCACATTGAGCTGGTAAGAATGAAACGTCGACTCTTTTCATTCATTCTGTGACTTCGAAAGAATATACTGATTCCATTTTGAGACTAGTGGGTCATCAGTGAAGGATCACTCTCCTGAGTCTGGTCTTAGTACTGTGGTAGATACACTCTATAATTTCCTTCGCAGTTATTACTAATGGGTGGCCAGCCGAAGTGGCCGAGCGGTTCTAGGCGCTACAGTCTGGAACCGCGCGACCGCTAGGGTCGCAGGTTCGAATCCTGCCTTGGGCATGGATGAGTGTGATGTCCTTAGGTTAGTTAGGTTTAAGTAGTTCTAAGTTATAGGGGACTGATGACCTCAGAAGTTAAGTCCCATAGTGCTCAGAGCCATTTGAACCAACTAATGGGTGTCAGCTAAGCATAGACATTTCTAACTGAATCACTCATTATCTACGTCTTTATGTGACACATCAGATGATAAGTCCTTCGTATTCAGTGAAACCTGTAATTTGTTAGCAATGAAACCAGACATTGAGAAACACTGTGAATACAATTCTGTGCTGTGTTCTTACAAAAACAAATATGTTTTCTAGCCTGTACAAGCGAATTAATCTACTCATGAAAGTACTGTAAATAATTTATTCTATACTATGTTCATCTGTATAACACTTCCTAAGTAACTGAGAACATTGGAAACTATTTACTTTTGCTCACGATTGTAACTGAAGAAATATGTATTCTCTGTCAACATATGTTTGTTATTAAATGAATTCTTTCTACAAAGTCTCATTCTTTTAATATTTTTGAGCATCTATTTACTTAGCACTACTCTAATTTTACACTCAGTCCTTTATCATTTGTAAAAAATTCGTGTAGAATTCTGGTTGTAGAACGGGCAGGATACGTGGGACATGCATATTATTTTGGTCACTCTGTAAATTCCGTTTCTTGCATACATATCGACAAGCAAGCTCACACAGAGAAAAATCATGCAGTGCAGCTGACTGATCTTTGACTTTTGCTACAATATCTTTGAGTTGTTGCAATGCCTGTACCCGAGAGAGCTAGCAGAGTTACACGCATTCCAAGTTGAGCAGTGTTGAGTACCAGACGTATTTTGGAGAATGGTCAGGAAATTTTCTTTATAAATGTGATACGCGTTAGATGGAACTGAAGTATGAATGTTTTGGAAGCCATTATGGAGAGAGAAGCTAAGGAGATTATTTGTGAGTTTTTCTGGAATGTTGACAGATTGAGATAAGCAGGCAAGTGCATTATTTTGCCTTACTGAGAGCGTAGTTACGAACCTCATATGGCAGGACTGTTATATGGATTGCTCTGAAAGGAGGATGAGATTCCCCTTGCTTAATGTTTTTTTTTCTTAGTCACATCATGTAATTATTACAGTGAACATTCAGTTGATATTTAAAGCATTACTTTTAAATATAGAGTTTCATTTGAACTTTATCAGAAGTCATCTCTTACCAGTTAAAATTCCCACTCTGCATATGCACATTGCACTTTGTGGTACGGAATTTTCAGTCATAGTTTTTATGTTGCTTCGTTGCTGTATGCTGGCGCTGATTTCGAGAAAGCTGCAAAAATCTTAGTCAATACATGAGGTAAATTAAAGTATTGTTTAGAGCCAGGAATTTCTTTGTAAGTTCAGCAGCTCATTTAATGCAGAAGTCAGGTCACATTCAGGGAAGCGCTGACCTTTTGTAGAAACAATTAGCTTCAGTTTGTAGGCAGTGTTGTATAATTCAGAATAGTAAGAGTTTTGTACAATACATGAGTTTGAGTTAGTAATTAGTTTGTTTTCAATCTTTCTTGAGACGCTTTTGTAGACAATTTTCGGGGTATTCATTCGGGTAGAGAGAAGCAGACAAGCAGTTGAGTTACACATTTATAAGCGCTTTTTTGCTGAAATTCATTTACATAAAATTGATTACAATTGATTAGAAAGTATTGTATTTAGTTAGATAGTTAGTTACTTTCATGTTCCATGGATCATTTTGCGCGATTAATCGTCATGATGTGGAATGTGTCATTTTACATTCATATTGCAAATTATTTGTACATTTACTTATACTCTCAACATCACCATATAATAATTTTTTTCTTTTTTTCCCCCGAAATGAAAACAAGATATACAGATCGAGTTAGCAGTTCCTACCCACCACCTTTTACACATTACAAACATAGAAATTCTTCTACGGAATGGGAGTTGTCAAGGAGAAACTTTTTCACTTTATTTTCAAATTTTACCTTGCTGTCTGTTAGACTTTTATATCACTGGGTAAGTGGTAAAAATTTTTTGTTGCAGCGTTGTCCACACCTTTTCTGTGCTAAATACAACCTTAATGTTGAGTAATGAACGCCATTTTTTCTTCTGGTATTTGTATAAGTACACGACGAAAGGCCCCCAGGATGCCGTAAAATTAAGATTTATTAAAAAACAAAAAAATCGAAACACCGAGTAACTTGAGGGTTGGCAAAGATGTTAATTATGAATGCGCGGTAAGTCTCAGACAAATGAACGAAGAAACAGTCAACTATTGTAAAGTTTTTATTTTCTTCACTCTTACAGACTCTCTCGAGTGTAGAAGGACGATGAAGATGTACGACTTTAGATATGAAGTACTGCGAGCTTTATGTATCACATGTGTGCTTGAATAATATTATATGGAAAAAGATTATCAAGCATTTTTTTATTTATTGAAGTAAGTGAAGAAGAAAATTACAGGAAGAGGATTTTCGTGATTTCCTGCAAGCGCCGGTGTTCCCGGAGTCTCCCCCCGCCTGCAGCTTCAACTAGAACGCCAGCGAAGTCCGATTCCCCAAGAAAAATTAAGATAAGCCCAAACATTTTAACAACGCAATCATATTCAGTTATATTTATTTATATTATTTTTTTATGTTACAACTGGTGACCTGTGTGCCAGGACTTCTGGGCACCAGTCGTGAGTAGTGTCCATTAACTATTGTTATAGTGAGAAATTTCTATGAAATTGTTTGAATTATAAAAACTAATTGCCTGTATTTTCGTTTGCATGAGTCACGACGGGGAGCAAGTAACGCAAAAAGTCAAAATTGAGGAGAAAATTTTTGAAAGGTATAAGAATTGGACCCAAATCACGTAAAATTTTCTATAGTAAGCTGTTTTGTTCAGCGCAGCAAAGATAGGACGGCTACCCAAGTTTCTTGCATGGTTATACTTGATACGGTCTCTTTTGATGTAGATAGAAACCCTTTCCTCATTATTCCCTTCCTTGAATTTTATTTGCGAAAAAATTACAGGAATTTTTCAGTGTGATGGGCATAGTCAGTAAAACATAAATAGTTGTGACTCAATAGTTTGGACGTTATAATAGATGTAAACCAGGCTTTGACATTATGTAATTTACATTTATCAAGTGTAATAATTAGTGTATGAAATTTTTAACATTTTTGTGAAATTTATATTATTTGAAAATTCATATGACATGGCAGAAAAATATATGTCCATTGTTGATGGCAATAGCGAAACCGCAATAAGCCAGGATTGCGTAGAATTGCGTGATTGAACAATTGAAGTTCAGTCACCATGCATGCCTACAGCAGAAAGTTTAAGTAGGTCAGAGATGAGTGTCGCAGGAGTGACAAATGATAGCGACGCTCCACAACATAAAAACCTTGATGACACAATGTTTACAATTATTGACGTGAAAATGTCATACATCTCCCAGAGCGACATACCACTAATGAATGAATCCTTGGAGAGTGATCCCAACATGAATTTTGACAATACGTTACAAATAACACTAGGTAACAACACAAGCATTAACTTGGGAAGTACAGCTGACAGAAACCACAGTAGCTCAACTGAAGCACTGCTATGGCAGCTACTATTTAACATAAATGTGAAATTTGATGATATGAAACACAATATGAATTCCAATTTCAATAATTTGACACAAGATATGAACATGGTAAAACAGTAACAAAACGCTGTTACACAATATCTAAATGCAATGAAGCAAAAACAAAAACAAGTATTCAAGGATTTGCAAGACACAGTCTCACAGAAATTCGATGACTTAGCCAAAAATTTTCGCACTGAAATCGACAAAAAACTGAATGATATGAAAACACAAGTAAAGCATGAAGTACTTTCTGAAGTTAACAGTAACATTACGGAGGCAAAACAAAGGTAGATTTTTTTAATGACCATCGCGATCGAGTAGAGCAAAAGACAAGGAAAATCACAGATGCAAACACAAACATTGAGGCCACACAAAACCAGTTGTGTTCGCCAGTAAAAAAGGTAACCACTGTCGTTAACAAAATAAATAGAAACTATGAAGGTGTACCTCTAGCTGTAGAAGAGCTTACGTTAAGGGTAGCAAAATTAGAAGTTGAATCAGCATGTGCTTAGAAGGAGAGAGAGAAGATTAATGAAAATCTGAGTGATGTCATTAGTCAAGCTGTAGCAGGTACGCTAGATAAGGGTAACACAATTGCAGAGAAGTTAGTAACTGATTGTAAGTTGTGCACAGATGTAGTAGAAAAGGCTATTCAGAAAAAAGAAAATGAAATCGTGAACAAGGTAACATTAAACTACAAGCGGCGGAAAATGGGATCCACAACCTTTTACAAGAAAATGTTACCAGATCTCTAAATGTGTATGTAAATAATACACAGGCTACAGTGAACAAACCACAACCTGTTGGTATCTATTCACAAATTGTCACGAGTCCCACAGAAGGTAACAGTGACAGTTGTAGATTGCAAAATGCGAACATATCCACAACCTCAATACCTGAACAATTAGCAGCCGGAATTACAGGTAACTACAATAACCACCTAAATACGACCGAAAATGCCATGTGTCTATCAACCACTTTTGCAGACGAAGGTTTGGTGAGACATAGACAGTTTCCTACATTCACTTCCGAAGGTAAAATAATGAATCCCGTAGTATTTATCAGAGCTTTTCGTCATCTATTTCCACGCTACTGGACGGAAGCACAGAAAATCAGATTTGTCGTGGAATATACGCAAGGTGATGTGCTCTTATGGGAAACTGAAGTGGCCGAATACTGTAGCACTTATACGCAATTCGAACAAGCTTTCCTCGGCAAGTACTGGTCTGAGGCAGTGCAAGAAAGACTCAGATGCGAGGTTTTCAACCCTGCACCATTCAATGCCAAATACGGTAGTCTACGTGAATACTTTGAAAAATACTGGAACAAGACGTGCTACTGGACGAACCCAATATCATAGGTAGAAGTTTTAAAAAATTTTGGAAGTCGTTTACCATCGCACATTAAAGAAAAATTAGTCACAACGCCCGAGCACGACACTCAATATTTTTTGTTAGTACTTGATTCTATCGACTTAATCTATGCGGAAAGACCTGTACCCAATAGGGCAATAGAAAATCAGTCACAACAACAACATAATTACGTAAATGAGTCAGTAATATGTGATTTACAGCAAGGTTGATACACACAACAGCAAAATTACATACCCAGTGGTAACGAGTGCGGTAAAAAAAGGAAAAAACAAGCGATTTAAAAGAAATTTTTAAAACAGCAGGAGTAATTTCAACACACGAGCGAATTACAATTCACCATCACAAGGCCCTATGCCAAACATGAACAGAAACAGTCAGCCGCAGCAGTGGTAGACGCGCGTCAACAGTGCCATGCCTTACGTTGTACCGCAGCCGACCTTTGGGCAGCAAAATAACTGCACAGCAGCTAACGACACAAATTTGCGAAGTACACACACAGTGCAACTCACTGAAATTTCCCCAGGTAACGATCTAAGTCACACCATGCCGTCGGAAAACACCACCCGGTCATAGCTTCAGGCTATTGACCTCTCAGGGAGTGAGGGGCAAGGCAGAACTATAAACAAGTTTCATAAGATTTGACAAACAAGTTAACATCAAGGATGATTTGTATCAGGATGAGTTAGATATAGTAGATAAAGTCAAGGAAGAACAAGTACAAGCAATCATTACGGTAAAAATATTTAACGTTGACACACAGTTAATTTTAGATACAGGTTCAACTACCAACCTAATGTCAAATGCATTTTTTTCTCAATTGAAGAAGAGAGGAAAATTCCCTCCATTTCCTATAATAATTTCAAGGTGCAATCTGCTACAGGCAGTAAGACCGAATTGGTTACGCATCAGGCACTTATTCTAGTACAAACTGAACATTTTACAGTGAAATGCAACTTTCTTAAAATTGACAAACTTATAGTTAATTGTCTTACTCGCATGGACACGTGTAGAATGTACAAAACATAGATTGACATAGGTAATGGTAAATGCCAATTTTATGTAAAGGATCAGATCTGCAACGAATTGACGCATGGTGCAGGGAATGGCAATTGAATCTCAATGTAGACAAGTGTAATGTGCTGCGAATACATAGAAAGAAAGATCCTTCATCATTTACCTTCAATATAGCAAGTCAGCAACGGGAAGCAGTTAATTCCATGAATTATCTGGGAGGAGGCATTAGAAGTGATTTACAATAGAATGACCTTATAAAATTAACCGTCGGTAAGGCAGATGCCAGACTGAGATTCATTGGAAGAGTCCTAAGGAAATGCAATCCGAAAACAAAGGAAGTAGGTTACAGTACACTTGTTCGCCCACTGCTTGAATACTGTTCACCGGTGTGGGATCCGTACCAGATAGGGTTGACAGAGAAGATCCAACGGAGAGCAGCGCGCTTCGTTACGGGATCATTTAGTAATCTCGAAAGCGTTACGGAGATGATAGACAAACTCCAGTGGAAGACTCTGCAAGAGAGACGCTCAGTAGCTCGGTACTGGCTTTTGTTGAAGTTTCGAGAACGTACCTTCACCGAGGAGTCAAGCAGCATATTGCTCCCTCCTACGTATATCTCGCGAAGAGACCATGAGAATAAAATCAGAGAGATTAGAGCCCACAAAGAGGCATACCGACAATCTTTCTTTCCACGAACAATACGAGATTGGAATAGAAGGGAGAACCGATAGTGGTACTCAACGTACCTTCCACCACACACCGTCAGGTGGCTTGCGGAGTATGGATGTAGATGTAGATAGATGTAGGTACTGATTTAGTCAAAACACTTGATGAAAGTAACAAAAACAAACCAGAGTCAAATGTAGTAGTACAATATTCCTTTCCAGCTGTGTATTTCACAAACAAATTTGATAGTGAACAAAAAGCGAACACTGAGGTTAGTTACGGAATGGCAGAGCAGAAACTAAGTGAATCACAGGTAATAAATGATATGCAACGACAAGAACTTTCTAACTTGTTATTTAAGTATGCCAATGTTTTCAGTAAGAGCCAGGGGTAATTAAAGGCTATGAATATAAATCTGAAGCCTATCCACATGAGACATATTGTGTAATGTCATATCCTATTTCATGGGCAAAACGAGAGGCAGTAAGGGAAGAGCTCAATCATAAGATTAAATGGGGAATTATACAACCTTCATTTTCACCCAGTTATAGTTCAGTATTAGCAGTAAGTAAACCAGATGGTTCAGTAAGATTAGTTCTCGATGTTAGACGTATCAATAAGATTATAGTACCAGTATCCATAAGACCAGACAACTTGGACGAACAGCTTCTAAAGATTTACAATACAAAATATTTCAGTGTACTCAATCTCAAGATGTCCTACTGGGAAATAAAACCCCACGAACAAAGTCAAAAATATCCTGCATTTTTTGTGCGGGCAGAAGTTACGAATTCGTGTTCTACCTTTTGGACTGAACATTAGCGCAGGAGTGATTATATCTGCACTGGACAAGGTTTTAGGACGAGAATTGCTTAACAAAGTCACCGTCTATGTAGACACGTGCTAATAGCCACACCCACTTGGTTAGAATATACCAGGCTCATTGAACAGGTGCTTCAATGATTTGCAGATTACGGAGAAACAGCCAATTTAAAAAAAGTCTAGTTTTGGTAAGGAGCAATCACATTTTTAGGACATGTTGTGTCAGAACAAGGTATATTACCTGATCCGAAAAAATCTGATGTCATACGCAACTGTTTAGCTCCAAGGAATAAAAAAAAACTAAAAGCCTTTTTAGGACTAGCTGCGTTTCTTCGTAAATTCGTACCACAACAACTGATGGACACTGATGCATTGCTCAACTTGAAAAGAAAAAATAGGCTTTGTTGTGGGATTATATAAGTCTCAAGAGGACTTTAATAACATTAAGCAGGCATTAGTCAACGCAAACATTCCTAGCCACCCTGATATGTCCAAGGATTTTTGTCTATGCACAGATGCTGGGGGCATGCTTATTCCAGCTGCGAGAGGAAGAAGGTAAGGGAGTACCCAAGGTCCTCAGTTTTGCTAGTCGCACATGATCAGAAGCAGAAAGATCTTACACTGTGTCAGAGTTAGAAAGCTTAGCGGTAATATCGGAATTTAAAAAGTTTGAATATTTTTTGTGGGGCAAGAATACCAAAGTTTACTGTGACCATCAGTCACTGCCATTTCTTTTTAACATGTAAATTATTGTACTGTAGATTAGCTAGGTGGTGTCTATATTTACAAGATTTCAGTTTCGAGATCATTTATATTAAAGGAACTCAGAATGTTATTGCGGATGTTAGAGGTATTTGGCGAATTAACAGAGCAGAATGCAGAAATCAGAACGTTATTAATGCAAGGTTCAGAAAAACAGTCTGGTTACAATAAGTTTTGTAAGGAAATGAAAATTATACAACAGGAAGATGGAGCAAGGTCATGCAAAACCTTAAGCAAGATGAAGGTGGAAAGGTAAGGAAATGGAATCAGGAGTGCAAGGGCGTTTTGTTTCATAGGCAACATAAAAAATCTGATCAGTGGTGTGTGTGAATTCCTGAAGATTATATCGACGAATTTATAAGACACACAAGTGAAGTAAGGGGACATTATTGAGTAGGCAAATGCACTGCAAAAATTGCAACACTTTGTAATTTCCAAATTTGAGAAGGCGAGTCCTACAGTTATTAAGAAATTGTGCAATATGCGAAAAGTCAAAACAGTTCATTGGTCAAAATATACTGAGCTACAACCAATACCCACAAAAAAAACCTCTAGATATAGTATCCCTGGACAGCTGGTCCATACCTAAGAAGTACAGGAGGGATAAGATACGAAGTAGCACTATACAATATTTTGTCGAGACACATACCATTAAAAGTGCAACAGCCACAAATATCAGAAAAAGAATTGAGGGAGATTATTTGAGAAGGCTAGGTAAACCAAAGGTACTACTAACTGATAATGCTTCATATTTCATTGGGCAAAAGTCGAAACAAATTATGACCTCACTGGGCATAAAGCACATATTAGTAAGCCTTTTCACCCAGAATCAAGCCCAGTTGAACGAGTCTTTAAAGAATTTAACCGGTTTATTAGGACATACACCCTTCACAAGCGCACGCGATGGGTAGAGTACGTAACTCCTCTCACGCAAGTTGTCAGTAACCTTCCACATTCTTCAACAGGTTTCACAGCTAATGAACTGATGTTCTGGACGAAACAAACGAATGAGTGGGAGTCGCCCATACCAAAGGTACCCACTACAGAAATGACACTACAAGACAAAATCAAACAAGCCATGACTACATTAGAAAACAGGGCCGAGTATAGAAAGAAAATTTATAACAAGAAGCTGAAACGTCTTACAAAATTTTCTGAAGGGCAACGAGTCCTCTTACGGACGCATCCTAAATCGACAAAAATTGGCAAACTAAATAAGAAGTGGCAATGACTCTATTCAGGACCATATGTAATTTCCAAAATACCATACCCTTGGTCGTACAGATTAGCCTATAAGAAAACAAGGAGAGATAAGGGTCTCCACCCTCGCAAAAGATATAAAAGCCTTTATAGAATAACGAAGCGTGGTAACATTTTCTTTTTATCACAAGATAATTGTGCATAGTGTACATAATTCTAAGTGTAACTTTTCTTCTGGAGTGCATTTTAAGATAAAGTAATGTGTATAGGCATAAGTAATTCTTTTGATTTGTGCAAATAAGTAGGCATAAAATTAACAGCAATGAGAAGTAACACACTGCCTCATGAGAAGCAAAAGTATGAACGAAATTAGTTTATGGCTCAGCTGTCACGCGCTCAACAATACGCGCTGACGTCAGTAGCAGGAGAGGAGACACTGACCAGTGCGCATGAGCGACAGACTGGCAGAAGGTGCAACCAAAATACGAATGCAAGGTGTAGTTAACCTAAATACAAAGTAAACAGAAATACTACGCAAATACATCTACTGTCTAAGAACTAAGGAAACCATTGATATATATGTACACAGAGATTTAATTAAATACTAAGCTATATACAACATATTTACAACCAAAAGGAAGCATTATGAAAAACTATACTAGATTTGTGAGCTAAGGGCTAACGACAAAATATCGCGGGAGATGTCAAATAATTTTCTTTGCAGAATGAATGATCATAATGGGTAACAGAATAAAAGAAAGTCTAAGAATTTAAACAAAGCACTCCGTCTTCAGGCCACAAGTGGCCCATCGGGACCATCTGACCGCCGTGTCATCCTCAGATGAGGATGCGGATAGGAGGGGCGTGTGGTCAGCACACCGCTCTCCCGGTCGTTATGATGGTTTTCTTTGACCGGAGCCGCTACTATTCGGTCGAGTAGCTCCTCAGTTGGCATCACGAGGCTGAGTGCACCCCGAAAAATGGCAACAGCTCATGGCGGCCCGGATGGTCAACCATCCAAGTGCCGGCCACGCCCTATAGCGCTTAACTTCGGTGATCTGACGGGAACCGGTGTATCCACTGCGGCAAGGCCGTTGCCAAGAATTTAAACAAACTATGGAAGTATCTGAGGACGTATGCAATGACTAACTGTATCAGTGGCCACCGAGCTACGCAATGCAATTAGTTTTAAGTTTTTTATTTCAGCGACCAGTGCATCGTCACGGCGCAGAAGAAGAGAATTAACCGAGAGTAGCAGGTATCAAATGAAGAAACGGGCCACACTTCGAGTAAACAATTTATTTGTAAGGATATTTAAAATAAAGGTCATAAGGCAAATGAAATATGCATCATCGCAGTGTGTCTCCGTGACAATTATCAGTACCTATTCGCTGCAGAGTACACATATACATTTAAGCATGAGATTTTACAAAAACCAGTTAATATATTTTTTATCATGTCACATGAAAACTTCAATAATGATATTTCCAGGTATTTGAGAAAGATAAGTCTACCATAGTTAAAACGTCATGTTACACACTAAGCTACAAGTGAATTGAATTAAACAGTACTAGCACATGCAGAAACAACATGACACTTCGTCAATGATTAGTCGGTACACACGATTTCAGTGAACCAAAGTTCCTTGGCAACTAGTGCATGATTGTACGAGCAACATTTCCTCATAAATCCTTGAACCAATAGATGAGTATTTCCCTTCTTCCCTCCCAAATATAGGAGGCGGCACCAAGCGTAGTTAGGCCAGCAATGCGCAATATTTTAGTCCTATTTCGAATGTTTTTCTCCCTCCTCTGTCTAAGATAGAAATGAGCTCCCATAAGTGATGAAAGCCTATCTATAAAATGAAGCAAAAGTGTATCATATGCTTTTATTGTGTCATAAAATATGATATGTAATTAATTTGTACATATGATGCGAACGAAGATAAGTTTATGCTAACAAACAAACTGTAGTAACAGAACCCAGTTAATGAAAATTTCATAACGTTCTAAAATTTAAAGAATTTATGTTCGTAATATGAGCAATGGATGGAATGTCAACCATAGATATAAGCTGTCATGTTACGTATATTGTTGTAACTCAATACTTGTATGAATTTTCATTGGAATCAAAACTCTATATGAAGAAATGAACTTCAAAGACAAGCGATTTATACAATGTTTTGGATGGCTGTATGTGTCTTTCAACAATTGGATGGTCAAGTGGGGTGACATGAACATGCGTGTGGAACGAAATAACTTCTGAGTATCGTGGCTCACAGCGCTTTATACATTGACAAGTGAACTGTAGCTGTTCGAGCAGGTAATCACCTCATCGACGGATGCTGTTTGTCAGGGCTCTCTCCTCTGAAAATGCGGGTACGAGGGGTAGTAATGACGTCCGGGCCGTAAAAATGGAGATCTTCTGCCACAGCGTCGGATTTTCAACAATAAGCACACACCCACTGTACCCAGAATGAAGACAATCGCCACAGAAATTCTTCGATACGTGCCACTCAGGTGAAAGTATGACACTCAATGTGACATCAACACCAAGAAAACGAGTGCACTTCAAGTGCAACAGTAGCATATTGCATGTTGACCGTTGGCAACTAGTTATTGCCGCCAAATCAGCCAGTGAACCAGAGTGATACACGACAGCGAGAATGAAGCGAACTGGACATTATTGTTAGCGCAATAAATTTAAGTATGTAATACACTCAAATATTATGTATATAATACTTTAATTTCTTGTATAACTGTAACATACATAGGATAAGCTGACGTATCCATTACATCAAATAAAAAAGAAGCCGACAATAAAGGACATCGACCCCTATCAATAAATGTAAGTAAAAAACACTGTACGTCTCCATAACATGACAACGTACAGTGTGAGGGCAATTGTATAAGTACATGTTGAAAGGCCCCCAGGATGCCGTAAAATTAAGATTTATTAAAAAACAAAAAACTGAAACACCTAGTAACTTGAGGGTTGGCAAAGACGTTAATTATGAATGCGCGGTAAGGCGCAGACAAATGAACGAAAAAACAGTCAACTATTGTACAGTTTTTGTTTTCTTCACTCTTATAGAATCTCTCGAATGTAGAAGGACGATGAATATGTCCTATTTTAGATGTGAAGTACTGCGAGCTTTATGTATCACATGTGTTCTTGAATAATATTATGTGGAAAAAGATTATCAAGTATTTTTTTTATTTAGTGAAGTAAATGAAGAGGAAAATTACACGAAGAGGATTTTCGTGATTACGACAAGCGCCGGTGTTCCCGGTGTCCTGCGCCGCCTGCAGCTTCAACTAGGTCAGCGAAGTACGATTCCCCAAGAAAAATTAAGATAAGCACAAACATTTTAACAACGCTGAAAGGCCCGCTAAACCCGCCGGGCAGAACAGGTGATTAGGATTGTGGAAAGGGAACGAAGAGGATTTTCGTGATTACGACAAGCGCCGGTGTTCCCGGTGTCCTGCGCCGCCTGCAGCTTCAACTAGGTCAGCGAAGTACGATTCCCCAAGAAAAATTAAGATAAGCACAAACATTTTAACAACGCTGAAAGGCCCGCTAAACCCGCCGGGCAGAACAGGTGATTAGGATTGTGGAAAGGGCCAAATAAGGTGGCGGCCAGTTTATCTTCAAAATTGTAATTTATTGTAATTTAATAACTAAGACATGTAATCCTAAACGGCACATAGCCGAACCTATACAACTACGAGTTTCAAAATCCAACTTTTTCACGGCTGAAGGCCTCCAAACAAGACAAGATAAATTTCAAGTCACTGAAGACAAGCAGTTAAAACTGCAAATAAAATAATTATATATATAATTGTATATTATAAAACAATTTTATATATATCACAGCTAGGCTGAAAGCCTCAGGGCAAAGGTGACAGAACAAACATATACAAGGTACAATACAAACGGCTGAAGGCCACAGTTAAATTTCAAAATTTTAAAATACATTACCATAATCTTTTCAGGCAGAAGGCCGCAATGTTTTCGCTTAAGGGGAAATTTTGAGAATAAGGCTTTAAGCGGATGTAGGCTCACAGTTGATTTTCCAAAAATTCAAAAAATACCTTAGCCTTTAAGTTTTAAATCGCCGGAAGCACACTAAATGAAAAAGCAACGCAACGACAATAACTAAATTTAAGAATAAGGTTTTAAGCGGCTGAAGGCCCACAATTGATTTTCCAAAAATTCAAAATACCTTAAACCTTTAAATTTTAAGTGGCTGACAGCGCACTAAATGAAAAGATAGCACAATACCAGTAACTTTCAGCAAAATATCCACTTGCCAGAATTCAAACTTACTTATACAGGCTGAAGGCCCTTGATTTACATAAAACACAGTATAAAATTTTTGCTTTTAAAGCATTGGCTATAATAGATTACCAACAGACCATTAAACGCCCATGAAAAGAACAGTATAGACAACGGAACTCAGACGCCTCCAGGAGGGGGGGAGGCGGGGGGATGCCCTCGAAATATTAACGTTCACTTAGATGAGACAGGTGGTGGGCCCAACTACACTTGATCCGTCGTTATCCCAACCAAGAGACAGTCACGGACCGACCGACCAAGCGACTTGTTAGCCACCAATCGGTACATGAACTCAAGAACCAAACTGTTACGGACGTGATTATCCATAATTAAATATGTATTAAGGTGTGAAAATTACACACTGTGACGGACAGGGACAACAGGTGAGGAAAGGACGTTGACTGAAATTACGTTAGTGACCAGGGTAGGTAACCGGAACACTAACGGCCACAGGGTAGAAAATTCCGGTGGTACACTTGAATTTGAAATAAGATAATATAGTTAACTCCACCAAAAAAGAACACTGCCTGAATTTACGTCAGTGGCCAGGGCAGATAACCAGAACACTAACGGCCACAAGGCAGAAAATTCCTGTGGTGCGCTTGAATTGTAGAGAACCAATATAGTTAATTCCACCGCACGGCGACTCGATTTCACCACTACAAACACTCGGTGTTGCTCACAGGAAAGGCTCCCCAACAGCGAACCACCGAAACGAACGACACAACATGAGCGGACAAATAGACAGCCAAGTTCAAGGAAATGCAAAGTTCTGAGTGAGTATGGCTCAAACACAATCATATTCAACTATATTTAATTATATTATTTTTTATGTTACATATTGTAATTATGTACCTCATTGTTCCTATTGAACTGTAGTGGATTATTTACAACAAACTTCATAAGGAAATAAATATACTGTGAAGCAGTAGTCAGAATGCCCAACTCCTTAAACAGATGCCTACAAGATGATCGCAGGTGAGCACCACATGTTATTCTTACAGCATGTTTTTTGTCAATGAAGAGCTTCGAGCCTTGGATAGGTGCTGTTTTGTTATTTAACACTTGTAATATCTGGTGCGTGAACATGTAAATGGCATTCTCAGTAGAGCAAGCCCTCTGAAACCCAGACTGTGATTTGTTGAGAATATTTTTGTTGCCAAGGTGAGATACTATTCCAGAATATATCATCTTCTCAAAAATTTTGGAAAATTATGTCAGCAATGAAATATGTCGGAGTTACTGAAGTCTCTCTTATCGTCTTTCTTAAAGAGGGGTTTAACTGGAAAAATGCCTTGACTTAGTGATGCATTACATATTTCGGACGATACCGGACTTATTGTATGGGAACAAATCTTTAGTATTCTATTGGAAACACCATCAAAACCAGAAAAGCTTTTATTCTTGAGAGAAAGTATGACCCTCCTAATTTCAGAAGTAGAAGTTGGTGAGGTAATTTTATGAGAGTTACTTCTTCAACATATTGCTGTGTTCTTTCTCTTGAACTGTTGTCCCTATGCTTTCTACTATGTGCAAGAAATGATTATTAAATACGTTTGCTACCTGTTACTTGTCGTTTATAACCTTCCACTCAATGTTATCCTCTTCTGTAGTTGGTTATACTGTCTCTTCCTTCACTATATTCCATACTGCCTTACCTATGTTGTTAGACATACTGCTTTCTGACATTATGTGCATGTTTCTTGACTTTTTAATAATCTTTCTTAGTAGTTTTGAGTAGTTTTTGTAGTGCACAACTACTGCAAGGTCTCTACTTGTTCTTACCAAAAGATACATTTCCCTTTTCCTTTCCGAAGATACTTTAATCACCATAGTGATCCATGATTTTCACATGGCTGTTTAACGTCCCTTCTGATTAGCTTATGTGGAAAGCTACTTTCAAATATTGATGTGAATTTATCATGGAATATATTAAATTTTATATTGACATTCGGTTCTTTATAATTTCATCCCAGGTTGCTTCTTGTAAACTACTCTTAAAAGCATTTGCCCTATAGTCATTAATGATTCTAACTGACTTCCACTAAGGTTTATCCACAACGTAAGGCACTATGTCATTTATCTTGACTAACTGTGCATCATGATCAGAGAGAGTATTTGTTACTGGTAAACAGCTATTTTCTTGCTTTGTGACTCATCAAAGAAAACATTATCAATTAGGGACCTACTATCTTTATCCACCCATGTTGGAAAGCTAATAACTGAGATCAAATTGTACGATCTAAACAAGGCTTCCAGACCATTTTCCCTATCAGGATCCATTAAAAAATCGACATTGAAGTCAGAACAGACTACTAACTGCTTGCTGATGTCTGATGGACAGCACAGTAAGGAATCCAGATTCCTCATAAATAATTCAAAATTTCCCAGTGGGGATGGATATATATACTGTTACAATTAAAACTGAACTGCTTGTCAGCATTAATTCACAAACACATACTTCTGTGTGCTGATCACTACAAAATCTACTTGTGTTAGTGCTTTTGAACTTGTGTTCTGTCTTAATATATGCAGCAACTCCTACTTTTCCCATATTAGTTCTGCATGAATAAGCTGCTAGACTCTAATCTTTTACATGTGGCTTATTTTATCCCTTGGTTATGTGGTGCTCAAACAGACACAGGATGTCTATAGTTTACTCTAAACTTACCAAGCGGGCAAGAAGCTCTTCCACTTTATTTCACAATCCTCTAATATTTTGATGGAATAAGCTAACCTTACTTTTCTGTGAATTCTTGATGGGCTCTTCAGTTATAGTGACTTCTTTCAAAACAGGGCGCCTGAAACTTAATTATAACCTAGAAAAGGTGACCCTCTGACACCAGTAACCGCAGTCCTCTAGCATTACGTGGTGGTGGCCCCCAGTACATTTCCTGCAAGAAGTTCAGTCAACCTATCTTTCCCTTTCCTATTCAGGAGAAAGTCATTTCTAGTACAACCCCATCTCCCAATTGTTGTAACTGGCACTGCACACATATGAGAATTCATTTCAGTCAGCAGTAACCTGCTCAACTCAGAGTTATCACGGCTTGCAGCATTATTAAGCCAGGACTGCTCATGGCGCTACAAGACCTCCATGAATTTCACATTTGTGTGTCTAGTTGATACTCCTATTTTATCCTGGCCACCTCTAACGTTGTAATTATTGTTCTTAGCTAGACTATTTCCTGCTCCACCTACTATAACAACCTGATCCTCTTTGCCAAAACCTTTGCACAATGTTCCTATGTCCTCTGTCACTTGGCTAAGGCTTTTCAATACTTGTGATGCGGCACCCTGCTCCTAACTTTACCTGCACCATCTGGCCTACACCCCTCCCATGGCTACAACCTAGTAGCAAGACTCTTTTCTTCCTACTCTCTTTTTGTACCGACGTACACCGAGTTTCTTGGCTAGAAGCCTGATGAACGCTGTATGAGGCTCTTCCCCTCCTACTTCAGATAACAAGCCAAATTTATTCAATATTGATGGCTCAAATGTAGGAGAAGTTGATGAGCTGTCCCCCACTGCTTGTTATCTTTACCCAGTTCCCACACCCTTTTTCCCCCTTCAGTCTATCTAGTTCCAGTATCGCGTGGTCTAATTCAGCCTGAAGGGCAGAAATCTTTGCCATTTGTTCAGCGATTCTCTTGTCTTTTTTGCAGAGCCTACAGTTCCATGGGAGAGCTTCATTGATAACCCCATTCAGATCCCCGCTACACTCACCACAGTGAAATTTTATTCTACAGTCTACTCATACCACTCCCTCTTTGACTATCATACGGCAACCTCCACATTTATCACGAACTGCAAGTGAGATTACGCGCTTAAAAACAGAATTAAATCACTTAACACGCTTCAAACTTCATGAATGTTCGTAATTTATGAGCAACAAAAATTGAGCCTACCGTTTAGCGCTTCAGGTGTTTTAAAAAAGGTAAAAAGTTGTTTATTTTCCCTTACAACACGAACTTAGCACTCACTTAAATTCAGTATGTTAAATAACGTAATCACAACTGAATGGGTTTTACTGTAGCACACTGTATGTAAACAAAAGACTGGCTCGAAAGTTTCTAAACAAAAGAACTTTGCACTGTTTACGTGACGAGACAAACGAAAACAAAGAACTGCGTCTACACTATATGAACTTTTCACTTGTTTCTGAGCTGGACTAACAACACAAACTATATTTTACTGAAACAGTCCGGTAACTGACAGTATACGACACTGCATTTTCAGTTGAAAATTTTTTTAAATTGTTTTCTCTCTATAATCTCCGCCAAACAACTGAAGTCTCTCGACAGACTACTACTTTACAAACATATGCTGGAAGTTTTTGCACCAAGACCGAGAAAATGAATGATTTAGTGAGTGACCTAATTTTGTAATTTACAGACTTTTAGCATTCACGCTTTGCTTCTTTCTAAAATATCCTTTCGTATATTATAATTACAAAGTTTACTTTATATTTTTCCAGTATGATTTTTGTGTAGTGTTAAACTGACCTCAACCTTCATCTTGAACAAATATGTCTACAAATTTACGAAAGATGAAAATTGCTGTCCAAATCACGTCTAAACGATGGTCACATTTTAGAAACACAAAAAACAGACACACATGGTTTTTTCACAAATGTGCACAATTTTTATATGTTTAATACCGAAAATTATATGACAAAATTATATCCGAGTTACAATACATCATCCATTTGCGATCCATGTGATACCTCACGTGGCGACAACATTCAACGAACTATGCAATCATTCTAAAAGCACTCGGTTTGAGGTGGCAATATTTCAGCCATAAGTAGGATCTCTTCTTCAGTGGTGCTCTCCTGAAACTTTTTTCCAATTGCCTTTCCAGTGGGTATTGGTTTAAATTGAGCCTTATATGTGTTGCACAAGAGTATGGAGGATTTGCCTGAACAGATGTTCATCTATGGATAATGAACTACCCAAGGACATAAAATAAGTAACTGAAACACATTTATTTAAGAAGGATGTCAAAACATATGTGTTAAATAATGTATACTACACAATCACAGAATACTTGGAGAACACAGATAGGAATTAATTTACAGATGATAACTACAACACTCCTGGAATTACATGTTTGCTATGTACACTGTGCAAAAAAGTAATAGGTCCTTTTCTTTGAAACCCCGGTATTTTCCCTCAGTGCGAAGCAGAATTTCGAAATTTTACTGAAAGGTGCCTACAATCTTCCTCTGTAATAGTGCAAAAGCGTTGTGCCCTGCTACATCACCGACAGGCTCGATGACACTTAAAACAGCAAGGTGTCAACACTTAAAAAAAGATGATTTAACTATGTCACCTTGGCAATAAATTTAACACAAATCTGCCCAGCGCCACCGCTGCCGTGTGGCCATGTCACACCATTGGAAGGTCGTCATACCCTTCCTTATCCATCTATCAGTTCTTCTCTTGGCTAAATGAAGCTCCGAACCTCGATGCCCACTGTTGACATCAAGTAGTTCTCTTACGAGTGGCTGAGGAGACAGACACACACCTGCTCAGAATCGACACGAAAAATCCTCAGGAGGTGTCTTAAAGAGAGTGAATGAAACTACTCTGGGGCGTTTTTTTTTCACACATTTTGCTGCCCAAAACGACAGTTTGCAGTGCGGTGTGCAACAGGGCGATGTTATTGACAAATACTGACACTGCTGACAGTCCCGGACGACTAAACCATTCTGTAAGGACATCATGGAGCTGCAATCCCATTTAACTCGATCTTACCCCTTTGGACTGCAGCGTGAACGCAATTTTTGCTTTGGTATTCCAGTGTGGTTATAATTAAACTTTTCCTATTTAACACGTTATAACACGGAAACTAATCACCGTACGAGTACCAAACTTGGTTGCATTAATGCCCGGAGTAAGCGGTGCATGATTTCCTTGGGTCACAGCACCACCGCCCAGTTCCAACTATGGCCACCATGTGCCGTGATCAGTCATCGTGATTCATAGAGTCATACGTATAACCAGTCACAGTGCACTTGTTGACGTGTCAACACGAGCGTGGCCAAAAGGAGCAGGGAATTACTGGTGAAGCTCTATCATCAAAACAACAGCAATGCTGCAGTTGCACTTCGATAATAACACCGATTGAAGCGATTACGGAAGTGTCCTTTTTCTCCACCTGCCGTGCGAAGCTCGATGAAGAAGTTCGAACCAACTGGAGAACTGGGCGTCGCTCCGGGAAGAGGCCAATGGCCGCCTGCACCACAGGTGGTTGATGAAATCGCTGTTGCTACGGCAGACAACACTGCGCGTAGTTCACGAACGTCAGGGGGTGCATGTGCTGTGCCACCATGCCACCACAGTTGAACATCCCGTGGTCCATTGTACGCAAAGTACTTCGAACCATTCTCAAACAGTACCCGTACAAGATCCATATCGTACAGCAGTTTGCACCACAGGACGCACCACGACGTGTTGACTTCGCTCTCCACTTTCTCGAAAGGACTGTAGTTGACGAGGGCTGGCCCTGGACCACAGTGTGGAGAGATGAAGCTCATTTTTCTCTGTCGGGTGAGGTGAACCCACAGAATTGCCGAGTGTGGGGATCTTCACCTCCAGTCACTGTGCATGACGTTCCTCTCTATGGTGAACGTGTCACTGTATGGTGTGGCTTCACGGCTACGTTCATCAGGTTGGCGCTCAATGACCAAAAATGTGCAGTCTCACTGGTCAGCGTTACTGCGATATGCTTCGCCAGCATGTCATACCCGAACTCAATAGTTTTCATGCAAGATGGGGCTCCACCGCACATCGCTCGTGAAGTTCACCTGCTTTCCGAAACACGTATGGAAACGATCGAATAATCAGTCGATCGTTTCCAAATTCTAGGCCGGCACGATCGGCTGATCCCACACCCTGTGATTTCTGGTGTGGTGCTACCTGGACGACAGGGTTTACCAGGGCAACATTCACACATGTGCTGAGCTGGAGCGAAGCATATCAAGAGAGACAACCAGCATACCTTCGGAAATGCTTCGTTCTCCTGTGCAGAATGCAATCCTGCGCTTTCAGACTCTTCTGGACACTGTTGGGAGCCATATCGAGCCCCTTTTAGTGACAGTAACAGTACCGATATGTAATGACATGATGTACCGTAGCAGCACCTTAAAAGTGTTTCAGTTGAACTGATTCTGCATTATTTCTCTTCCCCATGTCCATGACACTAATGGTATCGACTTTGGTCCTCGTTCGGTAATTACACTCATGCTCATAAATTAAGGACAATAGCAGAACGTGGTGCCACACAACGTGAAACTACACTAAACTGGCGCTAACAGCACAGGCGCATAGGGAACACACACGACACAGATCTGTAAGTCCACGGTATTGGTGATAAGTTGCGAAAACCGTCCCAAAACACATGTGCTACAAAACGCTACTGTTTCTTGTGCATGTACCCCGACATCAGTATGGGATATGACCACCATGCACACGTATACAGGCGGCACAACGGATTGGCATACTCTGCATCAGATGGTCGAGCAGCTGCTGGGATATAACCTCACATTCTTGCACCAGTGCCTGTCGGAGCTCCTGAAATGTCGTAGGGGTCTGAAGACGTGCAGCGATACGTCGACCAAGAGCATCCCAGACGTGCTCGACGGGGTTTAGGTCTGAAGAACAGGCAGGCCTCTCCATTCGCCTGATATCTTCTGTTTCAAGGTACTCCTCCACGATGGCAGCTAGGTGGGGCCGTGCGTTATCATCCATCAAAAGGAAGGTGGGACACACTGCACCCCTGAAAAGGCGGACATACTGGTGCAAAATGACGGCACGATACACCTGACCTATTACAGTTCCTCTGTCAAAGACATGCAGGGGTGTACGTGCACCAATCATAATCTCACCCCACACCATCAAACCACGACCTCCTTACAGGTTCCTTTCAAGGACATTAAGGGGTTGGTATCTGGTTCCTGGTTCACGCCAGATGAAAGCCCGGCGAGAGTCACTGTTCAGACTATACCTCGTCCGTGAACATAACCTGGGACCACTTTTCCAATGACCATGTACTGTGTTCTTCACACCAGGCTTTACGGGCTCTCTTGTGAGCAGGGGTCAGTGGAATGCACCTTGAAGGTCTCCAGACGAATAAACCATGTCTGTTCAGTCGTCTGTGGACTATGTGTCTGGAGACAACTGAACCAGTGGCTGCGGTAAGGTCCTGAGCAAGGATACCTGCAGCACTCCGTGGCAGTCTGCGGGCACTGATAGTGAGATATAGGTCTTCTTGTGGTGTTGTACACTGTAGACTACCCGTACTGTAGCGCATGGACACGTTTCCTGTTTGCTGGAATCGTTGCCATAATATTGAGATCACACTTAGTGCACATGGAGGGCCCGTGCTACGACATACTGTGTTTGACCAGTCTCCAGTCGCCCTAGTATTCTAGTCCTCATAGCGTCATCAATATGTGTTCTTTGAACCATTTTCAACACACAGTCACCATTAGCACGTCTGAAAACGTCTGCAAAGTATGGTTCAAATGGCTCTGAGCACTATGGGACTTAACATCTGAGGTCATCAGTCCCCTAGAACTTAGAACTACTTAAACCTAACTAACCTAAGGACATCACACACATCCATGCCCGAGGCAGGATTCGAACCTGCGACCGTAGCGGTCGCTCGGTTCCAGACTGTAGCGCCTAGAACCGCACGGCCACTCCGGCCGGCAAACGTCTGCACACTTACTCGCTGCACCGTACTCTGACATGCACCAACGCACCTCTGCATATGTGGACTGCTGCCAGCGCCACCGTGTGACAACCGCAGGTCAAATGCACCGCAGGGTCATACCCCGAGGTGATTTAAACCTGCAAACCGCCCACCAGAAAGTTGTTTCACCATGTATCAGTAGTATCGTCAATTTATGAGCATGAGTGTAGTTTCCTTGTTATGACGTGTTAAACAGGGAAAGTTTTATTACAACCTCCCGGTATGTGTTGGAATCATTATGGACCGTTCAAAACCATTCGACGAAATCTGAATGTGGTCCGAAGCAGAAAAGGCTGTTTATGACTTTTCGTCCCTCCTTCTTTGCGGCCTCATGTGGGTTGTGCACAGACAGTGAAAGGTTTGGGGTGCAATATTGACATTCCCGTGTATTAAATTGTGACTAGGAATTCTTCTCAAGCCCACACTTCGGCAACTCCCCAACTACGCACCTTTGTTGGGCATTTTAAAAACGTCTCCTTACAGAGTCGCCGGCGAGATAGGCGACCTCATATTCTGAGTGCGGAGACCGGGAGCTGGTGTATAGAGGGTTGCCTGTCGCCCCGGCGTGTAGGGGGCCAGTGGGTGGGTGCTCAGTAATGGTGAGCAGGTGGCACGAAGTGTGTTGTCAAACTGGGAATCTTCTTCCATTTAAATACGCTCAGTAATGACACCCTTACAGATATTAGTATGGGTCTTCAAGTGGTCCGACCACTTGAAGATCATTGGTTGCCCACTCGAAACTAGTTATGTATTGTAAATAAATAACAACGAAAATAAATTAATGGTTGTAGTATAATTTAAATAGCAAAAATTGTATCCCATATTCATGGAGCTGTGTATGAGGCCGTAACAGAACTAGGTAACATTTTAACATTTATTTACAGCTCAATGGTAGTAAAACTTTTAATTAAAAAATTATCCATTAATTGTAACTTAGACCCACATTGATTGTGATGGCACCATGTTTTAATAACGTTAAAATGAAACACGTGTGCAGTAGGTCCCATTCATCTTCGGGTGCGTAAGACATAGAGCTGGTACATTAATTTAAAAGTACAGCTCATTCTACTTAATGTTTTTATATGACAAAACAATGCTTGCGGAGATTGGCGCAATTCTGCGTTTGTAGAAGTTCCTATCGTTCTTCCTGGCTTCCTCAATGCAATCTTATCACCTTGTAACTATGGCAGTGAGAATTTGTAGACCGGTTTCGGAACTTCATCGTTCTGTTTTCAATAGAAACAATGCGTTTGCGGTGATACAAGTAGTGTAAGTACGCTTGAAGAGTGCATTGGTCAATAGACAAACATCAAGGGAGCATAAGCGATCATGCGCTCTCTTGACGAGGGAAACTACTTGTAGAGTTCCAAATGCATCGTAAACATTGAAGATAAGGTTATAATGTTCCGAGACTGGTCGTCAAAGTAAGTATACATAGCGGCTGCATGGTGAAATTTCTTACTTATTTATTTTAGTTTATACGGTGCTTCTGGGGCTGTAGTCCCTGCGCCCTCTAACACGATGTGGAGATGCCTCACGCGGAGGTTTCAGTGTAATTTAAATGTGTATGTTGAATGACTTTACTAAAACACTAAATAGTATTATTTACACTTGTTTGATGGTTGGTCCAACTTTACTTTTCGTCACCATTTCTTAGCCTTAACAGTGTTCAGGAACAATGTTATGACAGAAAATGGTAGGTATGACCAACGATCAAACAAGTGTCATTAACGACGTCAACTGCCTTTGTAAGTATTTCACCTGAGCATCCCCCTGTGTCATTCATCTCGGACTGGATACCTGATCTCCTGTTAGAGAGGGCACAGTTCGTGGTAATTGATGGAAAGTCATAGAATAAAACAGAAGTGATTTCCGGCGTTCCCCAAGGTAGTGTTATAAGCCCTCTGCTGTTCCTTATCTGTATAAACGGTTTAGGACACAATCTGAGCACTTGTCTTAGGTTCTTTGGAGATGATCCTGTCGTTTATCGTCTAGTAAAGTCATCAGAAGGTCAAAACAAATTTAAAAACGATTTAGAAAATATATCTATATATCTGTATGGTGCGAAAATTGGCAACTGACCATAAATAATGAAAAATGTGAGATCACATGAGCACTAAAAAGGAATCCGTTAAATTTCGTTTACGCGTCAAATCAGTGAAATCTAAAGGCCGTAAATACAACTAAATACCCAGAAATTACAGTTAAGAGCAACTTAAATTGGAAATAACACATAGAAAATCTTGTGAGGTAGGTAAACAAAAGACTGAGTTTTATTGGAAGAACACTTTGAAAATGTAACAGATCTACTAAAGAGACTACCTACACTACGCTTGTCCGTCTTCTTTTGGAGCACTGCGGCGCGGTATGGGGTCCTTATCAGATAGGATTAACGGAGTACATCGAGAAATTTCGAAGGAGGACATCACGTTTTATATTGTCGCGAAATAGGGGAAAGAGTTTCACTGACGTGATACAGGATTTGGGGTGGATATCATTAAAACAAAGGCGTTTTTCGTTACGGTGGAATCTTCTCACGAATTTTCAGTCATCAACTTTCTCCCCCGAACGCGAAAATATTTTGCCGACGCTGACCTACACAGGGAGAAACGATCATCATAATACAATAAGGGAAACCAGAGTTCGCACGTAAAGATATAGGTGTTCGTTTTTTTCTGCGCGCTGTTCGAGATTGATATAATAGAGGCTTATTCTGAAGGTGGTTTTATTAACCCTCTGCCAGGCATTTAAGCGTCATTTACAGAGTATCCATGCATATGTAGATGTAGATTAGCAGCCGCATCCATAACCCTCAGTTATTTGTTGTACATATTACAATCTCTGCCTACGACTGCATTTTTCCCCTTCACAGCTTCCCCTAATTCCATAGGGCCTACTTCAGGATGTCTTACTGACGGTCTATCATCCCGTAACTCTGGTCAGGGATTTTTCACAAATTCCTTTCCTCATAGTTTCTGCGGGAACCTTTTCATTCTTTAACCCATCAATACGCTTAACATCCAACAGCCTTCTCTAAACACCACATCCTAAACGCTTCGACTCTCTTCTCTTGCGGTTTCCTCACTGTCCACGATCACTTGCACACGTCGTTGTGCTCCAGAGAGGCATTCACAGAACTCTCTCCCTCAAATTAAAGCTTACACTGGCCAAGAATTCGGCTGTGCTCGTCTGCTTCTTATGTCCTTCTTCCTTCGTCCACGATCGATTATTCTACTAGCAACTTCGTCTACTTGGTGCTCTCCAATTTTGATGTCAATTTTATTGCTAATCTTACTTGTACTACTCTTCAATGCATTCGTCTTTCTCTGCTTTACTCTCAGTGCATTTCCTGTTCTCACCAGACTGTTTACCCATTTAACAGGTCGTGTAAGTGTAGGCCGGTTTCACAGAGGATGGCAACGTCATCAGCCAATCTTCTTTTTGATGTCCTTCCACCTGAAATCCAATTTTCGTACCCTTCTTTTCTTTTCTTGATTGGTTCTTTGATGTACAAGAGGAGACTGATGCACCTTAGAATACGCAATACAAATAGAAAAATATAAAGGGTATTCTTTTTTCACAAAGCAATTGTCTTTTTGTGGTCCGTCATTTATCTATATATATGAAGGGCTTATGTCAATAGTAGTACAAGTCCATTACCTCCACTTTTCTGCCTATAATCCTTCTGAAATTAATGATCCAAACAAACAGAAAGAAAGGTTCATCTCTAGCAAGAAGCCATATGCTTGAATATTTCTGGTATCTCAACTGCAGATTTTTCAGCGCTCATTTAACTTTAGGACTTTGTATCTCAATATGAACAAAAATGGACTTGTACCACTACTGAGATAAGCCATTCATATATACTAATGACTACTCTCCAATTCAGATTTAAGTGCTTGGCAGTGAGTTCACCGAATCACCACCAGACTATTTCTCTACGGTTCCACTCGCCAACAGCAAGCGAGACAATCGAACAGTTAAATCTGACTTCTCTTACTTTATTATGATGATCATTCCTCCCTGTGTAGATGGACGTCAAGAAAACATCTTCGTATTAGGAGGAGAAAGCTGGTGATTGAAATTTCGTGAAAAGATTTCACCCCAACTCACATATCATATCCTTGACGCTCCATATTTCACAATAACACTAAACGAGTTGCCCTTTTTTGATTTTTTCTATGTTCTCTGTGAATCTTATCTGGTAAAGACCTCATATCATGCGAACATATTCCAGAAGAGGACTAACAAGCGAACTATAGGCAGTCTCTTTTGTGGATCGGGGCATCTGCTAAGTGTTCTACTAATAGATCTGTTGCAACTTCTAACTGTTCTGCTAATAACGCGCCATCCTTGCTTCGCCTTGTTCACAACATTTTTTATGTGACCGTTCCAATTTAAATTGTTCGTAATTGTAATTTCCGGGTATTTAATTGAATTTACAGCCTCTAACCTAGTGTGGTTTCTAGTGTAACCGAAATGTAACGGATTTCTTTTAGCACTCACGTCGATGATGTCACACTTTTTATTATATAGAGTCATTTGTCACTTTTTGCACCATAAAGATATCTGATGCAAATTAACTTGCAATTGGTTTTGATCTACGGATGAGTTTACAAGCCGGTAATCGGAAGAAAGATTGCTCAGATTGTCTCCTAAATCGTTTATACTGGATTTCCCAGGAGGAATGGTCAGTACTCAGAGATTTGACAGGAATGATCACCCGAAGCAAAAAAAAAAAAAAAAAAAAAAAAAATCTATTAAACGCTGGCTTCAAAATTATTCAAGAGCTATGAACACTTCTTCATCTTCGACAGTATGAAACAAATCTCTTCCGCTGGAAGCTCCTTACTTTCCATATTCCGGGAGGCGGTAGGTAAGAGCCCAAACAAGAAAAAATGGGTTAAAATCGGTTGTAAACTCTTTATACATTAGAAGAGAAGCAATCTGCAGTAACGATTATGAACAACTGCTCATAACTCTTACGGTATGCGCTTTGAAGCTAATGTTTACTAGATATACACTCCTGGAAATTGAAATAAGAACACCGTGAATTCATTGTCCCAGGAAGGGGAAACTTTATTGACACATTCCTGGGGTCAGATACATCACATGATCACACTGACAGAACCACAGGCACATAGACACAGGCAACAGAGCATGCACAATGTCGGCACTAGTACAGTGTATATCCACCTTTCGCAGCAATGCAGGCTGCTATTCTCCCATGGAGACGATCGTAGAGATGCTGGATGTAGTCCTGTGGAACGGCTTGCCATGCCATTTCCACCTGGCGCCTCAGTTGGACCAGCGTTCGTGCTGGACGTGCAGACCGCGTGAGACGACGCTTCATCCAGTCCCAAACTTGCTCAATGGGGGACAGATCCGGAGATCTTGCTGGCCAGGGTAGTTGACTTACACCTTCTAGAGCACGTTGGGTGGCACGGGATACATGCGGACGTGCATTGTCCTGTTGGAACAGCAAGTTCCCTTGCCGGTCTAGGAATGGTAGAACGATGGGTTCGATGACGGTTTGGATGTACCGTGCACTATTCAGTGTAACCTCGACGATCACCAGTGGTGTACGGCCAGTGTAGGAGATCGCTCCCCACAGCATGATGCCGGGTGTTGGCCCTGTGTGCCTCGGTCGTATGCAGTCCTGATTGTGGCGCTCACCTGCACGGCGCCAAACACGCATACGACCATCATTGGCACCAAGGCAGAAGCGACTCTCATCGCTGAAGACGACACGTCTCCATTCGTCCCTCCATTCACGCCTGTCGCGACACCACTGGAGGCGGGCTGCACGATGATGGGGCGTGAGCGGAAGACGGCCTAACGGTGTGCGGGACCGTAGCCCAGCTTCATGGAGACGGTTGCGAATGGTCCTCGCCGATACCCCAGGAGCAACTGTGTCCCTAATTTGCTGGGAAGTGGCGGTGCGGTCCCCTACGGCACTGCGTAGGATCCTACGGTCTTGGCGTGCATCCGTGCGTCGCTGCAGTCCGATCCCAGGTCGACGGGCACGTGCACCTTCCGCCGACCACTGGCGACAACATCGATGTACTGTGGAGACCTCACGCCCCACATGTTGAGCAATTCGGCGGTACGTCCACCCGGCCTCCCGCATGCCCACTATACGCCCTCGCTCAAAGTCCGTCAACTGCACATACGGTTCACGTCCACGCTGTCGCGGCATGCTACCAGTGTTAAAGACTGCGATGGAGCTCCGTATGCCACGGCAAACTGGCTAACACTGATGGCGGCGGTGCACAAATGCTGCGCAGCTAGCGCCATTCGACGGCCAACACCGCGGTTTCTGGTGTGTCCGCTGTGCCGTGCGTGCGATCATTGCTTGTGCAGCCCTCTCGCAGTGTCCAGAGCAAGTATGGTGGGTCTGACACACCGGTGTCAATGTGTTCTTTTTCCCATTTCCAGGAGTGTATTTTTCTTGTTTTGGTCCGTAACTATACAGCAGCGAATTTTGATCATTCCTCCTGGGACACTCTGTACAGATTAGGAGCAATTGAGGGCCTATAACGCTTCGTTGATGAAACTGTATCATAGGTTTACAATTTCAGTAGAAGCCCCTTGTGAGGAATGGTGTCAGTAGTCTTCTGGAAATCTAGATATATGGGATCAATTTTAGATCCCCTTTCAATAGTACTCACTATTTCGTGTGAATAAAGAGCGCTCTGTGTGTCATAAGAACGATTTTTTCTGACTCCGTGCTGATTATGTGTCAGTAGGTCATTGATCGCAGTTTCTCGACAAAGTCTTGAAAGGGGCAGTATAATGATGGGGCACGTGCTGTAGCCACAGACTCAGAAAGTGGGATATTTTCCCATTCCCACAACCGCCGGTGTCACATACGCGAATCCGGCAGCGAGCACACTGCAACCAGCCAAGACATACGCATATTCGCCAAGTGGTTGTGATCCCGTGGCCTCTAGAGCAGGATAAAGCTGCCCACACAGTGACAACAAACTAGGGTTGTATTTAGACTATGTGCTTGCTCCATATGTTTTCGCTACGCTGTTTTGGATTTCTCGTTTCAGTACGATCTCCTAGGGCTTCATCGAACTTGTTGTACAGCAAAATAATATCCCTAGTTAAGAGTTCTGACTCTATTTTAGCTTACGTTAAAACTGAAACTTGAAACTTCCTGGAAGATTAAAACTGTGGGCCAGACCGAGACTCGGACTCGGGACCTTTGCCTTTCACGGGAAAGTGCTCTACCGACTTATTTTTTTCATTTTCTTCGGTATTGTTAGTTGCGTTTGATCTGGGTGGACGTCACATGACATCTATTCAATTTGACCGTTGATCCCTTTACTCAGTTTTTTATTAAAAAGGAACACCAGCGCTCTGACCGAACACGCTGAGCTACCGTGCAGGTGTCCGACGAGCCACCCAAACACGACTCACAACCCGTCCTCACTGCTTCAGTTCTGTCAGTGCCTCGTTCCTACCTTCCAAACTTCGTCTACGTTAAAATTGTTTATTAATTATTGACCTTTCTTGCTCCAGCACTTGAACTTTGATGCTAACTGCTTTAGAACAGCAAGTTTATGACCTTCTGAAGTGATCTCTGTTCACGCCAGCAAACGTTTGAGTAATTGCTGAAAAAATACAGTACGGTATATACCCATAAAAGAGACAGTTCTTTATTCGATACGACGAAGATTGAAATGAAGTATACATCAGTTAGTTACAATAATTGGCATTTACATACTTGAAAGTTTCATCACGCCCCATCAGATTTCTCTGGTTTGTCTTCCTTCCACTTTTCTGTCCGCTGATATTTGCTAAGGAATTGTGTGCATTTTATGAATAATTGTGTGGAAAAAACTCTTTAAGTCTCTAGGTAGTTTATATATTTATACAAATATTTGTTTTACAGATGTTAGGAAAAAGAAAAGACATTTCTTCGTGGAAGCAGGGGATGATTTTGGGACTCAATGCTGAAGGATTCTCGCATACGGAAGTTGCAAGGAAATTATCTATTGACAAAACTGTGGGAAATATACTGAAGAAACAAGCTGAAACTGAAACGTCGAAGCTGAGGTTCAAATGTGGTCAGAAGAAAATCTGCAGTCTCAGATTGTGCAGGGGAATCAAAATGATAGCAAAGCAAGACTGAAGACTAAGTTCAAGGCAGGTTGCTTTTAAGTTTGAGTAGAATTTTGAGATCTCAACATCGTGTCAAACAGTGTTAAGACACCTTTTTGATCTCAAGCTTACGAAGAAAATATCTGCAAAGGAAGCCCACCTAACAGCAAGCATGCTTGAGAAAAAGATTTGTCGATCTGTATGAGCAATGGACTTCCGAGGACTCGAAGAGTGGAATTTTTTGCAGATGAGGAGAACTTTAATATGTATCCCAATGATCGTGGTTTGAAACTGTGGATGGAGCCAGGAGGGGAATTGGAGAGAGACTATGTTATGGAGATGAAGAAGTTATGTGTGATTGCAATGGGAAGAATTAAGAACTGTGGTGCAACAGTTAGGAGAGGTGGGCTATAGAGTGGTGTGGAAACTGTTCTCGGAGCAAAGCTGGACAGGAGCAGGAATGATTAGCGAACAACTTAACACAGCAAACAGGAGATTCACTTCACTTGTATTTCTCCAGCCATACGATGACTCATTACAAATAATGGAACAGGAAATAGAGACCAGCTACAACGATGTCTTCAAGGATTCAGACAGTGAAGAGGCACGAAGTCCGACTGGCCGTTCAGCTGTCGCCGACCTCCTTGTATTGCAGCAGCAGAGGGCACTCGTGGTACAGAGTTGCCGGTGGCGCAGCCCCGTGGGTGCGCTCTATTGGATCCACCGGATCCCACATGATTGCTGTCGGCATCTGATGGAAACTACAATTACGTTGTCAACTTTGACGCCCATGGGGTAGTATCGGTAAGTGACACCACAAACCTTATTGAGAATTTGTGAAAAATTATGTCTGAAAAAAATAAGTAAATACTGTTTCACGAGTACAACAGAGTTCATTGAGGATATTGTTCACCGTTGGTGCATTGAAACTAAACGTAGTATGTATGAGAAATTTGTCGAGACCATGACAGCTCGAGTTCAAACCCTTGAAAAGGCAAGAGATGATATTTTGATGTACTATGTTCTGTACTTAACTTCATTTTAAACAATAAAATTCAGTATACCAATGAAATAGTTGTATAGCCTCTTTCTTGTTTTGACATATGATGGGCATCCAATAAGCAATGCAACAATTTCTTTTCTCGGCAAGTCTCGGTGGAAAAATCGAGACTTTGGTGTGGGACATTGTGGAATATTCCAACTTATGCCCCTGTAGTTTCATGAAGTTCCGATAGATACCGCCGCTATGTATAACCTTCAGAAAGGCGTCTGTAACGGAGGTGCGTTCGAAGCAGAAAGCTGTCTCTCTTTTGGCGGAAAACCAGAGCACCGCAGATATTCCTCGGTGCTTGCAGAATGTCTACGGACACCTGGGAGTCAACAAGAGCACGGTGAGTACTTGGCTGAGGCGTTTGTCATCGTCGCAGCAAGGTCGTGCCAGCCTGTCTGATCTCCCGCGTGCCGGCCAGCCACGCACAGCTATTATTCGTGCAGTGTTGGAACGTGCGGACACTCTCATCCGTTGTGGTCCACAGATCACAATCAAACACCTCGCTGCTCGAGTGGACGTCTCTTTTGTTAATGCTGACAGAATCGTTCACCAGTATGCCAATTGTGTTTCTCACCACCTAACTAAAGACAAAGAGTAACGACGCTGATCGTGACAAATTTTTGAACCACAGCTTCATCAGTTCGAACAGGAAACAAAACGACAATCCATGAAGTGCCGCCACAACACTTCTCCGAAGAGAAAGTCCTGCTTGATAATGATCATTTACCGAAACTAGTCGCGAACTGTGCAAAATAAATGACAGCTGAAGGTTTCACCATGAATTTTAACAGTTATTTGGTGGCTGAATATGCCCAACTGCAAACATACATCAAGTTAAAAGCCTCACCCTTAGCAGGTAAAATCATGGTGACGGTCTTCCGACACTCTGAAGGGGTTATTCCGTTTGCAGACAAGACTGCGGACCAGAGAGGAGCTCACAAAACGTCATTGGTTTGTTCTTCGTGACCCACTTCACACCCCAGACTTCCATCTGCTTTCCACAGTGTAGGATGCAATACACGAGAAGCAGTTCGTAAATGATCGCGAGGTTATTGATGCAGTAATACTTTGGCAACGACGTCCACCATTAGACTGCTACCACGCGGGCATATGCAGGGTGATTCACGAAGATATACAAATATTTTAATATGTTATTCTACAAGTAAAACTAAAGAAGAAGGTTCATCTAAACATAGGTCCGCAAATGTTTAGTTACGGAGTTACAGTTAATAAAAGAAAACATGTCCCTGATGTGTATCTGCGGTAGTTTTCCAGAACATCCAGAAAAGCAAAGATTATTGTACAAGTAAATTTTTTCACTTTCCAATAAGGATGTAGAAACGCATATGTCATTGTTCTGGAAACTACTGCAGATGTAAGTCTGGGACATGTTATCTTAGATTCACCAGATCAATAACAACAAAATAATTGGAAATCGTACTTTACTTTAACCTCGTGCAGTTTTTCGATGGCTTCATATTAGCGAAGTTGCTAAATTTCAGCCTAAATCTTTTATTAGCCGTAACTCCGTAACTAAACGCTTGCGGACCTATGTTCATATGAACTTTTTTCTTTAGTTTTACATGTAGAGTAACATATTGAAATATTTGCATATCTTCGTGAATCACCCTGTAGACTGTGGATATACAGACCCTGCAAGGCGGTAGCATTGAAAGGCGATTACGTTGAAAACAGGGTTTAGTAGCCTAGTGAGTGAGGAATAACCTGGTTTATTGGAATCCTGAATAAAACATACTGCTTTCAGAAAAAAAAGTGTTGCTTTACTTATTGAACTCATCTCGTACATAAGTAAAATTTGTAGTTGGGAACAATAATTTGGATCGTACTGTACTTCTCGGTGTTCATTCCTTACGTAACTGCACCAAACCAATAGTTAGGGTTGGGTGTCAGATTTTCTACCTGTACCGAACTTCTAGCCAGTGTTTTTGTTCAAACAAAGGGAATGGAAGCACTGCTCCAACGATATGTTCAGAACTTTGAGTGTCCTTGCAGCTCTCTTGAGTGTGAATGAACAGTAGATGGGCGAGATAAGAGAGCAGTGCGTCAGGAAGCGGGCCTTATCGCAGCCGCCAGATGCGCCCAGTGGCTCTCTGACGTAACGGCAGACGCAGACGCAGACGCAGCCGCGCTAAGCCCCTCCGCAAACGCGCCTCAGCCACCCAGCAAACACAAACACAAACACAGCCGCCTGAGCCGAGCTCAGCCGAGCTGAGCTGAACGCGTCACACTGCCCCAGCTGACGTCACTGCGTGGGCGGGCCCGTCTACGTCACACAGTGTTTGTCACTAGGAGCCGCCCAGTTGACGGCACGACACGTGGGCCTGGTATTCTGTGGTAGACACACCGGTAAAGTGCTGTTAACTTTGCTGACGGAATGAGGACATACAGGTCGAAATTACCCTAGAACCTCAAAAGCCAGTAGATTCCTCTATTTCTAACTATCAGACGTGGCCCCGTGTTCTGAAACACGAAGACGTTCCCTAACCATGTTCAGAAATATACACTATCATCAGGAGAGATTTCATCAATACCAAAACAAATAGCCGCGTTATCATTCAACTCCACTCAGAATGAACGCATCTTTTGGAGGAAATGCATCCATAACACCCCTCACAAACCCTCCGCGAAAACAACACAGTCTCCACCTCGACATCCAAAGTTCACAACAGAAATTAAAGGGGATTATTTATAACCCACCGACGAAGGATTCGAAAGCGAATTGAATTTGCTACCGGACCTTAATGTATGCAAGGCACTACACATCGCAAATGATAATGGATGTCGCTACTTAACTCACCCGTCCTCACTGCAAGCGATATCAAATTCAGGAAAACAATCTCCGATCTTGAAATCCCCAGCTACTTGCAACACGAACGACCAGGCTCATCCTATCTACTACCAAAAGTGCAAATCCAAACACCCTTGCCGAAAACCAGAACTTACTGTCCCCTTACGAACTTTAATCTGAAATCATCTAATAAGGTTTAAAAGTCATAACAATTGTCTTCCAATGTGATTTTTTTAAAGAATATGTACTGTCACCTATCTTTTATATATTTTAAAACATATGAGTAATCTTTCGTTTAAGATAGGTTTTATCCGCTGCCAGTATGTCCCTTGCTGTGAGATACGAGGGTAATTCAGTTATTATCCGCAAAGTAGTTATAACATTTTATTGTAATCAAATAGGAAACTTACAAGAACATCAGTTTTCGTCATAGTTTCCTTGCGTTTCAACGCACATGGTCCATCGTTGTACAAGGCACCGCTTCTTTCACTGTTTCATCCGAGGCAAATCGACGGCCCCTTAATGCCTGTTTGAGTGGACCAAACAAGTGATAGTCAGAAGGGGTAAGATCAAGATTATATGGATGTTGATCCAGTACTTCAAATTTGAGTTTCTGGAACGCTTCAGCAGCATGGGCAGCAGTATGCGGACGGGCATTGTCGTGCAACAACACAATACCTTTTGACAGCAATCCTCGGCGTTTGCTTCGAATTGCCGGCTTTAGCCTGACAGTAAGCATCTCACTGCACCGTACACTGTTTATTATTATGCCTCTTTCCCCATAATGTTCCAGTACCGGACCTTGTGCGTCCCAAAAAACCCGTAAGAATCAGTTTTCCTGCGGATGGTTGGGTCTTGAACTTCTTCTTGCATGGCAAATTTGGATGTTTCCATTCCGTACTCTGCCGTTTACTCACCGGCTCGTAATGATGGATCCATGTTTCGTCACCAGTAATGATCCTGTCTAAGAAGTTGCCCCCTTCGTTACCATAGCGCTCCAAATGGTTTATTTTTATTTTTATTTTTATTTTATTTTATTTTTTTTATTTTTATTTTTATTTTTTTTTATTTATTTATTTTTTTTTTTTTTTGATGATGTCCAAGCGCGTTTGTTTATGCAACTGTGTGAGTTGTTTTGGGACCCATGTTGCCCAAATTTTATGAAACCCAAGTCTGTTGTGGATGATTTCGTAGGCAGAACCGTGACTAATTTGCAGACGATGTGCCACTTCCTCAATAGTTAATCGTCTGTCTAACAGAATCATTTCACCTGAACGCTCAATGGTTTCTTCATTTGAGGGGGTAAACGGTCGTCCATCTCCTTCATCGTGCGTAACACTTGTGTGACCATTTCGGAATTTTTCAACCCATTCCTAGACACTCCGTTGTGGCAAAACACTGTTCCCGTACTGTACCCAAAGTCTTCGATGTATTTCTGCCCCTGATACTCCTTCCGACCACAAAAATGGATCACTGAACGTTACTTTTCTTTGGTGCAAATAGACAGCGGAGCAGCAATGATTAACAGCACGGCAGCGATAACGAAACTAACCTACCAGGTTGAAAATTGCAAAGACATAACAACAAATAAACAAAGCATACTTCATCAACGTAAAACGACAGTACTACCAAAATAAACAAATATATAACTACATTGCGGATAATAATTTCCTTACCCTGGTAGAAACAACAATAAAAGGAAAAAAAGGTTTGCCGTCAGACTTTCTGCTTTGCTCTGAAAACGTCTGAACGGTTTACAGTCGATATATTAGTAGTACCAGACAAGGTTCGGATACGGCTGAATTCCCGTAGTTTTTCAGAAAAAGGCAGTTTGTTTGGTAGCCACAAGTATTTTGCTTTTAATACTTTCGTTGCGACTTCAGTGCCCTCTGATACGCACTTCAGTTCTGGCTGTATGCGTATAACATGAAACTAGTCTGCATTAGTAACCGGTCTGACCTCTGAAATAAAAGCGTGTGATTGCTACCCACTCACCACCACAATTAACAGCGTTAAATACTAAGCAATATTCCACTTCAGATTGTATATTACGTAACATTCCACAAGAGAAACGCCAGCACATTGAAACAACAGCAGTGTGTTGCTGCTTGTATCGGTAAATAAATTTCACCCAATCACGGGAAAAGTTGTAGGAAGTAGGTTTCAACAAAGCAGATCGATTTCACAGTTACCAAATCTTTACTGAAGTTTAAACAAATACAGGTGGCATCTTATTGGCATGTTACTGTTGGAGAAAAAAAGCAGAAAACTAAAATCAAGCGTGAAGATATTAATGAGGTGCTTCGATTGACATCGTTAGGTAGGCTGAAAGAAAAACAAAATCAGGGTTCCTCAACTGCGCAACTTGTCTTTTCAAATTAGCAGTTGAAATCACGCAATGAATTCCACATCCAAGATACACAAGTAGCCAGATGAAAGCGAGCTCCTCAGAGCACAGACCCTGAAATATGAAACTAACACTTTAACCTATTATCAATAAACGACACTTAACATCTTCGAACCACGCAGTCAGCTCTTGGCGACAACCAGAAAGTAAATAATCAGAACAGAAAGTTCTCTGTTCTTCCACCCAAATTCCGTTGGAGGGACAACAGTAAGCTTGTAGCCAGAGTGAATGTTCCTGGAAGCTTGTAAAGAGAAGCAACGCTGCAGAAATTTCCCTGATACGGAGTACAAATATTCATAAACAGTTTACCAGGATGGTAGCGAGTCTGAACAGTGTTTTACTATTGGTTGGTGCAGGACACTCGGTGTCTAGTAGGGAAGGCAACACACTGGACTGGACAGACAGAAATTCTATTAAGTTGGTAAGAAATCTCTCACTTTTCATGAGAAGCGAAAAAGGTGGGATACTTGTTGTCATTCGTGCTAAATAGATACATAGGACATCTCAAGCAGACGCTAAGGAGTAGCACCTCTGAAGCTGCACGTCAGGGATTAGCAAGCGGAAGCTGCTACTTCACAGTAGGGTGAGTGGAACATGGGAATCTCCCAGATTGCCACCCAAGTCTTGTGTAAATACGTTTTGTTACGGAATCTGCTTCCTTATGTGACAACCTTTCAGTCACCTCCCTATTGTTTATACACCTCGCTTTATTTTACGAAGTAAATCTAACTGTAATGATACAGAATCGTGAAGTGATCTGTACGTCAAGTTACAAATAGACTAAAAGTAATTTCATGATCAGGTCCAGATGACCATCGTTCGATACTACCGGCCGCTGTCATCTTGTGTCATTATCGCTTCCCGGTCATCACATAAGTGCTCCCCATATCAGTCATCCCACCAGTATCACTGGCAGTACCGTGAAAGCTGCGTTGTCCGTATAGCAAAAATTGGTTCAAATGGCTCTGAGCACTATGGGACTTAACATCTGAGGTCATCAGTCCCCTAGAACTTAGAACTACTTAAACCTAACTAACCTAAGGACATCACACACATCCATGCCCGACGTAGGATTCGAACCTGCGACCGTAGCAGTCGCGCGGTTCCGGACTACAGCGCGTCCGTATAGCAGACACACACGCTGACACTGATGTAAACAGAAGTCAATTCGTAATCCATCGTCAGTATCTCGTAGGTTATTCAGCGATATTTTCTGAATATTTTGGTACACTGTTATTTATCTATGTGTCTGTATTGCACTGGAAATAACGGTGCAACAGTGCAAATGTAGAAGGTTTCAAAAGAAACCTGTTCCAGTCACTCATGGTACCTGCTGCTGACAACCGTAACGGTCAAGTATTCTTCGTGCTCCAGCTTGGATCAGAACTGCTCGGTTTTGTCTCGCCTTCAAATTTCAGGCAATAAACAGTGGCATATGGCGGTATAGGTAGGTCCACTGCTGAAGCGTTTGCCTATACGCACAGCGTGTATGAATTTACTTACTGCAAAGGCATCGATACCATGCTGACCTGTTTCTTCAGTGCAGACAATAATAGTATCATAGGTTTTCGTCTGTATGTCAGAGTCAAATTTTCCCATGTTAGACTGAATAATGCTTTTGTGAGTTACGGCAAAACGCCTCAGTGGAAGAGAATGTGTTACATGAAGAGTTGCACTCTATCAAAACAGCGGTTCAGTAGTTTTGGTACATTACATAAATGATGTAGTAAATGGTAGTAGTAGTGGTTAGTGTTTAATGTCCCGTCGACAACGAGGTCATTAGAGACGGAGCGCAAGCTCGGGTTAGGGAAGGATTGGGAAGTAAATCGGCCGTGCCCTTTCAAAGGAACCATCCCGGCATTTGCCTGAAACGATTTAGGGAAATCACGGAAAACCTAAATCAGGATGGCCGGAGACGGGATTGAACCGTCGTCCTCCCGAATGCGAGTCCAGTGTGCTAACCACTGCGCCACCTCGCTCGGTTGTAGTAAATGGTATGACTATCGGTAGTATTGGTAGAATTGGTAGGGGAAGAAACATAAATGAATGTCTTTGCTTTCTTGTTTCTTTGGTTATCGTTTGCACATAATTAGGACCGCACACCATTCAATGTTAGTCCATTCCTTACAGAATGCTAAGAGAATATAATAAAAATTAGTTGATCGTGTAACTTCAGCGCTTTTATGTAACCAAAGAGATTGCTTGTAAAGTGTCAGAATAAATATAAGGTCAATTTCGCACCTTACATAAGAGTTTTATACGTCGTAACGGGAAAGTGAATATGACACCCAACTTACTTCAGCAGTAATGAGCATATTTGCCTATAAGTATGTAATGCAAAAGACGTGACATTCAACCGACGACATTAACACACCTCTCCTATGTAATGCATGCAATGAGCAGAAGGTGAAACAAGCAGCGAGAGGAAACGTTTTGTGTGGAAGCCAGCACGGGCAGAAGCAGAGGCCGCACCACGGGAGGCACCGCGAAAACCTCTTAGGGGGCATCCGACAGTGGGAGTCAGCGACCGGACAGGTGGTGCATACGGGAGTGCAACTAACGGGCCACCAGAAGTGGGACAAAAAGAAGCTTTAGAAAACTGCATTTGGGGATTCCAAATGGATACGAACAAAACCAGTGACGCAGTTGATCACGTGAACAGCGAGTGGTAGACATGTGATGTACAGATGTAACTTTTAAGCGTCTGGAGCGGGCACGAAACGTCCAATTGGCGGAAACGAACTAGGAAGGAGTAAAGTGCCGAGATTTTGACACAGTTTAATGGTAGGGCCCTTGCGATTGGCAGAGAGAGCTCCCACAAAATAAGAGGAACGCTCCTATTGGTAAAAAAAAGCCATGACGTGGAAAACGAAAGAACCCTTGTGGGAAGACAGTTCAGCTACGAGAAAGACAAGAACGAAATTTTCGGGGACTCTTCTTTGAACTGGCGTCAAGTGCAGAATGGGGTGCATAACGCTCTGTATGACGCAGGGGAGGCGTTTGTGTGAACACTGCATTCACTGTAGCTGACATTTAGGTAGATATTAGCTGTAGCGAAGTTGAGCTCGCACTGTGGAGAAACGAACCAGCCAGTTAGTTAATTGTTCTTCGGTGTATAAAGTGAACAGTAGGGTGCAGAGTGCATCCCAATATTGTAACCTTTCTAATAGGGCCACATCGTTTTTGATCATCCATTATTACTGTTCCGACTTAGTTACTGTATACATTGTGAATTACCCGTATTTCCCTATAACTTAGTCACACTTTCTTTTTCAGTATTTCTATCGTCTTGCTCCGTTTTACACTGTCGAATGCATTTCCTAGTGTCCAAATCGTATGAATGTGTTTTGAATTTTCCTGAAGTCTTGCAACGGCAGAACTGTGTGTCTCCTGCCCTTACCTTTCCCAAAACCAAACTAAAGGTCGTCGAACAGATCCTCATTTCTCTTAAACTTAATGGATATTAAATGTAAAAAGCGCGTATGAACAAGGTGTGACTCCAAAATACCGAGCCGTTGGGATTGTCTCAGACAACCAGGCAGACGAGAGTGGGCGCGCTGGAGCGAACTGGAGGCGGCAGCCCGCTGTCCAGCCAGGGCGGACAGCAGCTTCTGCTTCCAGGAACAGAACGGAACAGGAGACAGCGGCGCCTTGTTGACGCGGACGCTGGCCGCCAGCTCTCTGCGCGAACCTCACTCCCGCCTCTCTCTGCCCCACTACATGCCAGCGCGCGCTCACGCATGGTCGCGTGCGACTCTGTGTGTGAGTGTGTGTGTGTGTCCGCAGCGCAACGCACGTGCGTGGCTGCGTGGGCGCGCATTATCTGCGAGCCGCACGCGCGCAGTCGGCCCGCCGCAGAGATACGAGATGCAGCCGGCGCCACAGCGCACGGAGCGCCAGCTGCTCGCGGATAACTCTGCTATCGCCCGCTGGCCTCTCTCTCTCTCTCTCTCTCTCTGCGACACTCCGTTTGTTTATAACTTTTTTATTCAAAGAACTTTCTTCAGACTGTCGTCACTGGTTCACCTGTGGAGGACTGACAAGTGCCCAGTCGCAGTATGGTCCAGTGTGTTAAAAGGTGACCGGCTACAAACCTGAAGCTTCTTTTAATATTCAGTTCACAGGTATAATTTTAACAGGGTACAGCGAGGCTATTCCACTCTTTTCAACTGTAAGCCCTATATCCGAGGGTCGTTCAATAAGTAATGCTCCACATTTTTTAAATACATTAATATACATCGACAAACGTCTTTGTTGGTGTTTCACATTTGATGTTCCTTCTGTCCGTCGGTGAAGTTTCGAACTGTTCTGGCAGATGGCAGAGTCGTAGTACAGCGTCAATGTGTCGTCTGCATACGACTCACGTTACAAGCAGCGTGCTGTTATTAAATTCATCTGTGAAGAAAAAGAAACCGTGGTGAACATCCACAAACGTTTGGTGCAGTGTATGGCGATGCTACAGTTGATAGAAGTACAGTTTGGTGATGGGTAAGGAAAGTTACAGCATCACTAAATGCAGAAACAGAGCTCCATGATCAGCTCTGGGAAGTCCACTGTTCCAGACATGCTGAAACGTGCGGACCGGCGCATCACAACTCGAAAATTGGCCCTATAGTTCTCAATCATCGGAAGTGCGTTTGCAATTATCGAGACTCTCGGATATTCAAAGAGGTGCTCACGATGGGTTCCACGAATGCTCACAGCAGACCACAAGATCCAAAGAAAGGCCATTCCATCTGAATTGCTGGGGCGTTTTGAGACAGACGGAGAGGCGCTTCTGTCACGGATCGTTACGCGGGACGAAAGCTGGATCCACCACTTGGCGCCGGAAACATAAAGGCAGTCCGTGGAGTGGCATCATTCTCATTCACCACAAAAGAAGAAATTCAAGACGACCCCCTCTGCCGGGAAAGTCATAAAGTCATGGTGACAGTCTTCTGGGATTGCGATGGCATCATTCTCGTGGATGTCATGCCAAGAGGGTAACCATCAATTCAGAGACATACGTGAAAACTCTGAATAATCTCAAGAACCGTTTCCGACGTGTTCCATCGGACAAGAATCCGGCAGAAATCTTGCTCCAACATGATAATGCACGCCCACATACAAGTCTGAGAACCCGGGGACACATCGCCAATTTGCGCTGGACATCATTGCCTCACTTTGCGGTCCAGATCTGGCACCCTCGGACTTTCATCTCTTTGCGTCGCTTAATGATTCTCTACGGAGAACACACTTTGAAGATGACGAGAGTGTCAATCATGCGGTGAAGATATGGCTACGCTTACAGGACAAGAAGTTTTACCAGCGGGGAATACATGCTCTTCCACATCGTTAGCGTGCGACCATAGAACGGGATAGAGACTACGTAGAAAAATAGGACATGAACAAGACATGCTGATGTATATTGACACCAAATTCTGACTCTTAACAATAAATATGTTCTGAGAAAAAAAATGTGGGGCACTACTTATTGAGCCGGCCGGAGTGGCCGTGCGGTTCTAGGCGCTACAGTCTGGAACCGCGTGACCGCTACGGTCGCAGGTTCGAATCCTGTCTCGGGCATTGATGTGTGTGATGTCCTTATGTTAGTTAGGTTTAAGTAGTTCTAAGTTCTAGGGGACTGATGACCAAAGCAGTCAAGTCCCATAGTGCTCAGAGCCATTTGAACCATTTTGAACCACTACTTACTGAACGACCCTCGAAATACAGCATGAAACTTTTTAAAAATCAATGTATTTTCATTGCGGATACATTCCAGTGCATGAAAGGTCGAAATTCCTTTGCAGGTACAAGGTATTAAACAAACGTGAAGAAGGAAAATACACTCCTGGAAATTGAAATAAGAACACCGTGAATTCATTGTCCCAGGAAGGGGAAACTTTATTGACACATTCCTGGGGTCAGATACATCACATGATCACACTGACAGAACCACAGGCGCATAGACACAGGCAACAGAGCATGCACAATGTCGGCACTAGTACAGTGTATATCCACCTTTCGCAGCAATGCAGGCTGCTATTCTTCCATGGAGACGATCGTAGAGATGCTGGATGTAGTCCTGTGGAACGGCTTGCCATGCCATTTCCACCTGGCGCCTCAGTTGGACCAGCGTTCGTGCTGGACGTGCAGACCGCGTGAGACGACGCTTCATCCAGTCCCAAACATGCTCAATGGGGGACAGATCCGGAGATCTTGCTGGCCAGGGTAGTTGACTTACACCTTCTAGAGCACGTTGGGTGGCACGGGATACATGCGGACGTGCATTGTCCTGTTGGAACAGCAAGTTCCCTTGCCGGTCTAGGAATGGTAGAACGATGGGTTCGATGACGGTTTGGATGTACCGTGCACTATTCAGTGTCCCCTCGACGATCACCAGTGGTGTACGGCCAGTGTAGGAGATCGCTCCCCACACCATGATGCCGGGTGTTGGCCCTGTGTGCCTCGGTCGTATGCAGTCCTGATTGTGGCGCTCACCTGCACGGCGCCAAACACGCATACGACCATCATTGGCACCAAGGCAGAAGCGACTCTCATCGCTGAAGACGACACGTCTCCATTCGTCCCTCCATTCACGCCTGTCGCGACACCACTGGAGGCGGGCTGCACGATGTTGGGGCGTGAGCGGAAGACGGCCTAACGGTGTGCGGGACCGTAGCCCAGCTTCATGGAGACGGTTGCGAATGGTCCTCGCCGATACCCCAGGAGCAACAGTGTCCCTAATTTGCTGGGAAGTGGCGGTGCGGTCCCCTACGGCACTGCGTAGGATCCTACGGTCTTGGCGTACATCCGTGCGTCGCTGCGGTCCGGTCCCAGGTCGACGGGCACGTGCACCTTCCGCCGACCACTGGCGACAACATCGATGTACTGTGGATACCTCACGCCCCACGTGTTGAGCAATTCGGCGGTACGTCCACCCGGCCTCCCGCATGCCCACTATACGCCCTCGCTCAAAGTCCGTCAACTGCACATACGGTTCACGTCCACGCTGTCGCGGCATGCTACCAGTGTTAAAGACTGCGATGGAGCTCCGTATGCCACGGCAAACTGGCTGACACTGACGGCGGCGGTGCACAAATGCTGCGCAGCTAGCGCCATTCGACGGCCAACACCGCGGTTCCTGGTGTGTCCGCTGTGCCGTGCGTGCGATCATTGCTTGTACAGCCCTCTCGCAGTGTCCGGAGCAAGTATGGTGGGTCTGACACACCGGTGTCAATGTGTTCTTTTTTCCATTTCCAGGAGTGTATCACAGTACATAAAAATGGTGGGGCTGTTCCACTCAGTCAAGAGACTATACCGTCCAATGTGTTTCAGTGTCCAAATCACAAAAATTTACCACAAGTAAACATTTTCCGTGCTTTTGCACCCACACACACACTTCGTGAAAACATGTAGCACACTACTAGCACTTTGGCCATAGGAGATGTCTATAACACTTGTTGCTGCTTGTTTCATATCTTCCTTTGACCATGAAGCACTTGGTTCCTTTCCTTTTGTATGTACGGATCATCTCAAGAGAAACCAAGAAAACGTGTTCTCTAGAATTTCGCAGTAAAGCATCAATTACACTAATAGCTTGACTGAGCGGAAATAGCCCCACGTGTACGGGACGAAATAGCCCCATGTGCAGACGTTTGCAAAGACGTGGAAAATCAGACGTCTATGGAAAAAGTAAGTAGTATTTGTTGATACACACACTGCATAACCTGTATTCTTATACAGATAACAATAACAGTTTAAAATTTCACTTTATTGTGCATGGTACACCTTAAGTTTTAAGGTTCTTTTCTCTAACTATTACTATATACCTCTAGAGTTTGTTCTTCTGTTCTGTCAATAATGTAACAGAAACACCCACATGCGGCGACACAGAGGTACTGGTACATACTGAAAGCAAAACGACCTTGACTTTGTGACGAACTAGTGCACAGTTGGAAAAAATTCTTATTTCAGGCGGAATAGCCCTGCTGTACCCAAATGAACATTTTTTGAAGACGAATTCGAAGAACAGTAACGTACAGTAGTGAGCAAAACTTAGGGACGAAAGTAGCTCCTTCATGATGCGTGACTGCCAAGTAACATAGCTCGATGAAACCTGAACCATGGATAGAAAGAACTACTACAGTACAGTACCGAGCGAGGTGGCGCAGTGGTTAGCACACTGGACTCGCATTCGGGAGGACGACGGTTCAATCCCGCGTCCGGCCATCCTGATTTAGGTTTTCCGTGATTTCTCTAAATCGCTCCAGGCAAATGCCGGGATGGTTCCTTTGAAAGGGCACGGCCGACTTCCTTCCCCGTCCTTCCCTAATCCGATGAGACCGATGAACTCGCTGTTTGGTCTCTTCCCCCAAACAACCCCCAACTACAGTACAGTACAGAAGATACATGAAAGACATACACAATGAGACAAAAAAATAGACTCTTTTATGCGAAAGCGATTGGTAAACTGAAGCCACGGCGATTCGATAATGTTCCCGGGTGCATTAAGTTATCCCACCAGTCGCTATATGACAGTACGTCGACCATCACCGAACATAGCGTTTTGGTGGTCCAGGTGTTAGGGTGGGGGAGGCCCAATTTACGTGGGCGTACAGACCTCCAAACCTTTAAACACGGTACATTCAGCGGTGAACGTTACTGTGTCAGTACAGCTCCAAATGTGAGATTTTCCGGAGTGCATTTGGCCCCGATTTCATTTTTATGGACGACAAAGCGCGACCGCATAGACCATCGCAGGTGGAGGAGCTATTGGAACGAGAGGATGTTCGACGAATGGACTGCCCTTACCGTTACCATCGATTTAAATTCCATCCGTCGCCTGTGAGATGCGGTGGGAGACGTTCCACATACACGAACGACCATCCGGCAGTTGTTAGCTTGGTCGAGGAATGGAAAGTCAATCCTCGATAATTCATTACCAATCTCGAGGCCAGCATAGGAGCACACTGCAGATCGTTCACTGCCGTCCTTGTTGATCACAAACACACACGCACGCACTATTAAGAATTACGTCCCGCGTGTAATGTCTAGGGGACCATCATGAATACCAGTGACTTCTGTGTACTTACTGCGATTGAATAAAATTGTCATTACTGTTAGGCTCATTGCGCATTTCCTTCAGTCATCTTCTGCTTTACACTGTAGCACTTCCTTCTATTGTGGTACAAGTTTTATCAAGCTTCGTCATTTGGCAATAAAACGCCATGCGAAAGCTACTTTCGCCCTAATGTGTTCCGCCCATCAGTGTAATTTTTGAAATGCATGACACATAACTCTATTAATAACCTTTTATTACAAGCAGGTATACTACTGTATCGTCTTCTCTGTACCTGCACAGCCAAATAAAACAAAGAAATATCTGAAAATTAATCATTTCTATGTAGGCAGTTATATAACGTAATATCAGCGAAAACCTGGTTTTCTGAATCGGTAAATGATGTGACATGTGATTGATTACAGCATTCGTTAGCACTGTGTTGTATACCTCCTACATATAAATTACTAATTCTCGTATATTTCTTTTCTTTGTTTGGTTCATACAGATACCAAGAACATGGTACAACACCGAAATCGGTTGTAATAAATGGGTCCTATTACAGTTGTGTGTCAAGCATTCAAGAAAATACATTTTAATCATCTTATTTTTACACTCATGTAGCTATCTATAGCAAGCCTCCGGTTATCCGACTTAATGTGGACTCCTAGACTGGATGGATAATTGAATAACACGAATAATCCAAAATGCATGTCTTCCTACCCAAATCTGTTACTGTATTTACAAAGCACGCTATATATTACGTTTAAAACAATACTCCGGTGCATACCACTTTGCCGGCCGGAGTGGCCGTGCGGTTCTAGGCGCTACAGTCTGGAACCGAGCGACCGCTACGGTCGCAGTTTCGAATCCTGCCTCGGGCATGGATGTGTGTGATGTCTTTAGGTTAGTTAGGTTTAATTAGTTCTAAGCTCTAGGCGACTGATGACCTCAGAAGTTAAGTCGCATAGTGCTCTGAGCCATTTGCATACCACTTTCTCGCCAGAAGCTGACGACTTATTTACAGAACACACTGCATTTCGCATCACTTGCTTTTAGTTCACTTACGTGGTATATTGGTGCAATTGTTTCTGCTTGCTTTCTCCTTCACTTATTTCCAGAAGATGGTTTTCACTTTCTGGTAGTCAGAATCGGTATAGACAAACGACTTTATCCTGCAAGCTCAATAACAGATTAAAGTATTTCATTGCCTTGGTGCGCGTGATAACGGATTCTCCGATCGCCTTATCCTCGCTCTCTTTCTCCAGCCAGCAAGAAGTGTTCACTACATGTGCGCCAAATCTCTGTTCGTTATCATCACTATTTAACCATACGCGTAAGTTTTCGTTATCTTCGTCTTCAAAACCAGAAATTCTTTTAACCACCGAAGTATCCACAGATAAATCTTAAACCGAATAACAGGAAACATGCTGTGCGCTTATTTACTCACTCAGTTCAATACTCGTACTCAATCATCATTCCCTTCAGAAATTCGCATGGGCAGTTTGTCAGAAAGTTCTTGGACAACAATACTCCCTTTCATAATATATCGTGCGAAAGTGATAACTCATCCACATCATAAAAACATCTAATACTTACATAAGCAATGATTGATTTTAGCGGGGATAGACTACAGGATACGAAAGATTATTCGCAAATTGTTCAGAAACTAATCGAAAGGCAAGAAAAGGAACAAAAGTTCAGAAGAAACTTATCTCTCTTGTTATTCAACTTGTGTGCTGAACGAACTTTGAAGCAAGAAAAAAGAATTCAGGGGAACATTAGCAAAAGCAAATCAAGGGTAATGCAAAGTGATCAAATTAAATAAGTTGATGATGAGGGAATTAAGATAGGATATGAGATACTAAAGAAAGTAGAGGTGTTTTGTTTTTTTCGGGCAACAAACCACCACATGGTCGAAGTAGACAGGATATAAAATACAATTTGGGAGCGGCAAGAACAGCATTTCTGAAAAAGAGTTATTTGTTACCATCGAAAATAAAATTTAATGTTAGCAAGTCATTTTTGAAGAGTTTTGTCTGGAGTACAGGCTTCTACGAAAGTGAAACGTGGACAAAAAAACATTCATGCACGAAGAGAGTAGAAGCTTTTCAAATGTGGATTAGTGGAAGGATGTTTAGGATTCGATACATAGCTCGAGTCACTAATAATGAGGGAAGAAAATTCTGATGCATCGAGGAGCGAGGATCCCATACCTTGTCACGTCATATATTTGTCATCCATTGTGAAGTTCTGTCGTAAACTTATAGATTTCCTAAATCACAGAATGTAAATTTCGCTAATGCAAATATCGCTTATTTAGCCGAGTCCAGCATTCCAGAGTAATGGCTGTCCGTTGACGATGCTTTCAGCAGTATTAATTTTTATTGCATGGCATAAGTGCTTACACTATATGATCAAAAGTATCCGGAGACCCCCAAAACCAAACATTTTTCATATTAGGTGCATTGTGCTGCCACCTGCTGCCACATAGTCCATATCAGCGACCTCAGTAATCATTACACATCGTGAGAGAGTAGAACGATGCGCTCCGCAGAACTCACGGACTTCGAACGTAGTCAGGAAATTGGGTGTCACTTGTGTCATAAATCTGTACGAGAGATTTCCACACTCCTAAACATCCCTAGGTCCACTATTTCCGATACGATAGTGAAGTGGAAACGCGAAGGGACACGTACAGCACAAAAACGTACAGGCCGACCTCGTCTGCCGGCCGCGGTGGTCTAGCGGTTCTAGGCGCTCAGTCCGGGTCCGCGCGACTGCTACGGTCGCAGGTTCGAATCCTGCCTCGGACATGGATGTGTGTGATGTCCTTAGGTTAGTTAGGTTTAAGTTGTTCTAAGTTCTAGGGGACTGATGACCACATATGTTAAGTCCCATAGTGCTCAGAGCCATTTGAACCATTTTTTGAGCCGACCTCGTCTGTTGACTGACAGAGACCGCCGACTGTTGAAGAGGGCTGTAATGTATAACAGGCAGACATCTAGCCAGACCATCACACAGGAACTTCGAACTGTATCAGGATCCACTGCAACTACTGTGGCAGTTAGGCGGGAAGTGAGAAAACTTGAATTTCATGGTCGAGTGGCTGCTCATAAGCCACACAACACTCCGGTAAATGCCAAACGACGCCTCGCTTGGTGTAAGCGGAGTAAACACTGGACGAATGAACAGTGGAAAAACGTTGTGCAGAGTGACGAATCACGGTACATAATGTGGCGATCTGGTGGCAGGGTATGGGTATGGCGAATGCCCGGTGAGCGTCATCTGCCAGCGTGTGTAGTGCCAACAGTAAAATTCGTAGGCGATGGTGTTATGGTGCGGCCGTTTTTTTCTTGGAGGGGTCTTGCACCCCTTGTTCTTTTGAGTGGCACTGTCACAGCACAGGCCTACATTGATGTTTTAAGCACCTTCTTGCTTCCCACTGTAGGAGAGCAATTCGGAGATGGTGATTGAATCTTTCAACACGATCGAGTACCTGTTCATAATGCACGGCCGGTGGCGGAGTGGTTACACGACGATAACATCCCTGTAATGGAATGGCCCACACAGAGTCCTCACCTCCATCCTACAGAACACCTCGGGATGTTTTGGAACGCCGACTTCGTGCCAGGCCTCACCGATTGACATCGATACCTCTCCTCAGTGCAGCACTCCGTGAAGAATGGACTACCATTCCCCAAGAAACCCTCCAGCACCTGACTGAACCTATGCCTGCGAGAGTGGAGGCTGTCATGAAGGCTAATGGCGGTCCGACACTATATTGAATTCCAGCATCACCGATGGAGAGCGCCACGAACTTGTCAGTCATTTCAGCCAAGTGTCCGGATACTTTTGATCACTTAGTGTATCATGGCGGTGGAGTCAGTCTACGACAGTGGAATTCGGGTGACGTGCGTGCTGACATTGCTTGGACGTACTTGCTGATTTTCTTTGGTATAATTATTCGCACCATGTACTGTTCGCTTTGAGATTCCAGTGTGAAAGACCAGTGTCGTATGGGGGCTTGCGGAATATTGTTAAAACCGAGCGTATTTAAATGTTTAATGTGACTAATGATTTCGGTAAAAAACCGTACAGTTTCTGATTCGCTATTAATAACGGTTCTCAGTTGAACCCGTTATCATGAGCTTCCTCAGACTGTCAGTAAATGAAGTAAATTACAATTAACCTGTTGGAAAGGAGAGTGGCAGCATCGTCGTAATAAAGCATATCTAGTGAAACGTGGTTCTTACTGGAATTAAAGAAAACGTGGAAGGGAGGACCCACTAATATAACTTTCTTTTCACACAACCTGTTTGTTTAACAATATATAAACTGTGTTTTACGGATAATCGAAGCATTTAACCACTAAATTTTCCTTAACAAATTGTACAACTTTGCAGAATTCTTTTGACCTTAAACCTCAAGTTGAATAAGATTTTAATCTTTGCAAGAGAAATCTGATGTGCTGTATTGCAAAACAGTAATCAATATGATAATAATTACAAGACGGGCGGACCTCCAGCCCGTCCGTCATCGGGTGGAGTGAAACAGCGGTGTTTACTACCGCGCTAGACACAGTCTCTCTTATTAAATGCCCTTCTGCAACATACGAAAATTATACAAGCACCATTGATGACAAGAGTGATTCAATTACTCAAAACAGATGACGTAACTTTTAATTTGAAAGCTGTATGTCGAAAGGTGAGCGGTTAAGATGCGCACCTGTGCTTAAAGGTTAAACAGATTAGCAAACAATATGACAATGATAAGGTTTACTTCAAGGCAACCAACCTCGTAATTTCAATCGGCAACCAAGGTGCGACTGGATCCCATCCCGTCCCTTCTGATAATTTTATTTTCACTAAAGCCCTGGTAAAAGTTGGCTGTTAATATTTTCAAAGTCAAACTGATTGTCAGTTATTAAGACCTCTCTGAAGGAACTTCTTATAACATTTTTTGTGAGCACTCACTACAAGAGAACTCGCTCGGCGGAACCACAAGATCCAGCTAGAATGCACCAATAATGACCCGGTCTTTCAAGCACAGAAAAGAACAGCTTAGTACAACAGGGTGTTCAGATTATAACTAATGACTGAGAAATGCAATTACAGTCAATGAATTGAACCTGTTAACAGCTAAATCTAACCACAAAGTCCTCTTTTGTTTAACTGGGACCTGTGCCTTAGTAATATTGTTCTGGCTGTATTTACGACCAAGAGCTTATTTATTAGAACAATAATGATCGGGTAGAAACCAGAGAGGAAAGGCAAAATAATATCGGGACAAATTTTCAAACGGCAACTAGTGTATTAGTACAATACTACTGCCTATATTTACGACCAAACAGCCCCCTGAGTAAAACTCTAAGTATCGGGTACAATCCAGAAAATAATGAGGAGTGCAGGTAGACCAAGAAGCAAATCACCACGAGGATTACAGAATGTTACTCCCCTTTATCAGCAAGCAGTTCCACGGATCCAACGGTGCGTCGCAGCGGTTACTGACAAGGGAACCTCCCCATCGCACCCCCCTCAGATTTAGTTGTAAGTTGGCACAGTGGATAGGCTCTGAAAAACTGAACACAGATCAATCGAGAAAACAGGAAGAAGTTGTGTAGAACTATGAAAAAAAAAAATCAAAATATACAAACTGAGTAGTCCATGCGCAAAATAGGCAACATCAAGGAGAGTCTGAGCTCCAGAGCGCCGTGGTCCCGTGGTTAGCGTGGGCATCTGTGGAACGAGAGGTTCTTGGTTCAAGTCTTCCCTCGCTTAAAAAGTTTAATTTTTTATTTTCCGACAATTATCAAAGATCAGGCAATCACACATAATTAACTTCGCTCTCCAAAATTCCAGGACATGTTCAGATTTGCTTGGACATATACAGGATTTGACGGTCTACACACGGAAAAATATGAAAACGTTAAAAACATATGTTTTGACAGAGCACAGGGAAAACTGTGCGACTGTGAAACTGTTGCATTCATTTGTTGCAGTTTATGTGACAAACTCTTATGTTTTCATCACTTTTTTGGGAGTGATTATCACATCCACAAGAAAACCTAAATCGGGCAAGGTAGAAGAATCTTTTTACTCATTCGCCAAGTGTACAAGTTAGGTGGGTCGACAACATATTCCTGTCATGGGACGCACATGCCGTCACCTGTGTCGTATAGAAAATACCAGACGGATTTTCCTGTGAAGAAATCGGTTGACGTACGACCTTGCGACAAATGTTTTCGGTTCCCATTGGAGAGGCACGTCCTTTCGTCTACTAATAGCACGGTTTTGCGGTGCGGTCGCAAAAAACAGACACTAAACTTATTACAGTGAACAGAGACGTCAATGAACGAACGGACAGATCATAACTTTGCGAAAAAAAAAAAATTTTTCACTTGAGGGAATACTTGAACCACGGACCTCTCGTTCCGCAGTTGCTCACGCAAACCAGGGGACCATGGCGCCCCTCACCTCATTTCGTTCTTGATGTTGCCTATCTTGCGCGTGGACTACTCAGTTTGTATATTTTGCTTATTTTTTTCATAGTTCCACACAACTTCTTCCTGTTTTCTCGATTGATCTGTGTTCAGTTTTTCACGGCCTATCCACTGTGCTAATTTATAACTAAATCTGAGGGGGGTGCGATGGGGAGGTTCCCTTGTGAGTGGTGCCAATGACAGCCAGGTAGAAGACGGCAACCAGGCCACAAGCGGTCGTCTGACACGAATGTCGCCAACCAACCGATTGGATGTTGGCCTGCTGCTTGTAGTCGACGCTGACCGCGGTGAAGTACGAATGCCGGACATTTGCCACATCGGACATTTGCCACACTTGCCCCTTCGCCAGGTAGCTTGAGTAGCGATCCCTCAGGTAAGGGACGCCCTTCCCCGCACTACCTCTGTCCGCTTTCAAACCGCCGTCTCCACATCTTACTCGACACAACCAGTACGTAAGGAACCTTCTTCTTCGACATCTTGGCCAAATACAGTGCTTCTTTTCCGAAATCGAAATATTTATAACTTTTGGGAAACGAAAGCAATACCGACGATTATGTCAGTATGTAATTAGTTCTGACAAATATAAATATAGATTCCTCTGTCTGTACGGTAGCTTCCTTTCACGCTTACTGATTGCGATAGAAACAGTCCATCGGCATGAGAGCAACAAGAAAGGAACGATGAAACGAGAATGCGAATGTACACTAATCATTTCTTTTTGATCACTGCATTTGTGCCTACTTTAATTACTACAACTGCATGCCCAAAAGACAATAGGGAAAGAATAAATGGGTTTGTGAATGTTTGAAAAGAAGAACGACATACTCCATATTAATTTACTCTCTAAAAACACTAGTTAATAAAGTGTAGTGGGACAATGTTCAAAACATAACTGAAAACACGTTCACTAAATAGAGATAAGAACATCTATGATTGACATGTGGAAGAAGTACAACCGATTTTGAATGCTCACAATAATAGATTAATTTCAATAGAAATTAGACAAAAGGAACAGGATAGAGAACAGGAAGAAAGAGATCGCGTGATAGTACAAAAATTTTCAGAGTTACATTTACAATGTGCACACGATAAGGAAGAAATATTTGAAAGAATCGAGGAATCAGTACCAATTGACAGAATAAATAACCTAACGCAACAGTATGAACAGTTAACTACTAAATGTGTCAATACTGAAACCCGAGTCGCGACACTTACGGAAGACGTAAATAAACAGAAAGAAAAAATAGGTGACTTATCGGAAAGAGTTGAGGAGATTTCAGATAAATTGACAAATCTTAGTTTACATGGGGACAGAGATTCAGATGATACAGCTCCATTGCCATTTGCAGAAACAGAAGAGTACCAGAGCATAAATAAACATGTTGAAAATCAGGGAAAATTTAATGAACGCGTTAAAAGGGAATTTGAGGCATTACGAAAGCAAGTCAAACAAATTGAAGGCGAAATCGTAGGAAAAGACAGCAGAAGAAATATAGAATCACAGATAGCAGAGGGCTTTGAAGAAAATAATTTATTTCATTTACGAGATGCAAGAAGAGAACGCCAGGCGCACGAACTTGACAATAATCGACATTCGGACTGGGACAGACGCGGTAGGTCTTTGTCGCCACGAGGCGAAAACTTTGACTATAAACACTTTTTAACTATTCGGAAATTTAAGATCTTTCGCAATTCTAAGAATGACATACATCCATGTTCATGGTTAGATCAATATATGTACGCACTTCCACCAAATTGGCCACTAAGTCACAAACTGGAATTTATCTGTGGATATTTAGAAAACGAGCCGGCGACGCGGATACGCGCACTTATTAGAGATTGTAATAATTTAAATGATTTTTATCATGCATTTCTATCGGCATATTGGTCCGAAAATACGCGAGACAGAGTCAAACATAGTCTTATTATGCAGCGTAATTTTAAACAGTCTGAGTTCCGCACGCCAGCAGAATACTTTGAAGACATGATTCGAAAGAATCAGTTCCTTTCCAGCCCTTATAGCCCGACTGAATTAATTCGCATTTGTTTAACTAAGCTGCCACAATCCTTAAGACAAATTGCTTTAGCCGGAAGATGTAAAGACGACATTGATACTTTGCTACAAGAACTTGAGTATGACAACGACGACGGGACTTCTTGTAATTATTTCAGTAACGGTAATCACAATAGATTTTCAGAGAGAAGGGATAATGATCGGAACGGACGTTATATGGGTAATTTTGAGAATGACAGGCGAAACAGACAGGACAATAGATACCAGCCTTATGACAATAACAGACGTTCTAACAGAAATTACACAGACAATTATAATAACGGAAATTCCTACCGGAATGATCAATCATACGGAAACAGTAATCGGTATCATCAAGACAGAAATTTTTCATACAATAATAGAAATTCTTACTACAGAAATAAGCAGCGTAGTAGATATAACAATAATTTCAGAAGTGACAGTCGAAATTACAAAAGAAGCAGTCATGCAGGCAGACAGGAAAATAGAAATTTTAATAACAGAACAACCAAGAATTTGCATCTAACAGACAGGAGGGACCTAATTGGCGTCCTAATGACAGAACTTCAGAGAGACAAGTGCAAATCGTAGAAATTGATCCGCGAAATGACGCGAATAATCAAAGACGTGGTGCAAACAATCGACAATGACTTGTAGCTTCGGCTTCTGGCAGCAATATAGACGGTTCAGAAAGTAATGACACTACGACTTTACACTACGTACGCCTGGAAGACATGAGAGACGTTTTGCTAGACGAAAAGGAAAATAATGTAGACGCATTTTTACATCCTGTTATTGAAGTATGTGTGGGTAAGAATAAGTTCACTGCGGTTTTAGATTCTGGGAGCCCGTTGAACGTTAGTAGTGAATCAGTTTTTCGTATATGTGTAAGAACTAATGCTTGTCCAGTGTTACCTGTTTCTAGAACTACAAATCGAGGAGCTATTTCTGGAAAAAGTGTGGAAGTCAAACAACAGACCAACCTAAATTTCATTTGTCAAGGATACGAATTTTCTGCTAATTTTATTATTGTTCCATTACTCAATACACAAATTATATTAAGTATGGAGTTTCTTAACACACATAAGGCAATTTTAAACTTTAAAGAAGGAAGTGTGAACTTGACTGTTGCCGGAATGCCGAGATGTTTGAAATTTTTCGAGTGTTTAACAAAATCTGAATCAGGCACAAAATGTTTAAGGTTTCTTACTTCTGATGTTTTCGCTGAGTATTATGATGACAATGTGTTCATTCATGACAACGACAATAGATGACGATTGATATGCGCGCAAGATTTTGGCAAATAGAACTCCACCCTGATTGTAGAAAATACACTGCCTTTTTAGCCTTTGGTAACTGTTATCAGTTTCGGAAATTACCGTTTGGACTTACTGTATCTTCAGCAGCATTCATTCGTAGTTTTAACGAAATTTTACCTGTTTATCTTCGTGACAATATTACTTCACATGTTGACGATATTCTTATTGCTAAACGTTCTTGGAGTGAGCATAACAAAATTTTGGATTCATTATTACGTATTTTTGCAAGAGTTGGCATTACAGTGAACTTGGAAAAATCTGAATTTGGTCGTTCTCAGGTGAAATTTCTTGGTCATATTATTTCTACAGAAGGTAGTCTTCCTGATCCAGAGAAACTAGACGCAATTCGTAATTATGCTGTTCCTACTACAAAACGTGATGTTCGTAGTTTCCTTGGTGTCTGTAATTTTCTTAGACGCTTTGTTAGATTGGACGATTTGGCCACACCTCGTTTATGTGAACTATCTGGAAAGAATTCTAATTGGTGTTGGGATGAGGAAGCTCAATCAGAATTCGAACAACTTCGTAATGCTTTAGTTGCTGCTCCACTTCTTTCACATCCGGATTTATCTAAAGATTTTTGTTTGGCGACGGACTCATCATACAAAGGCCTAGTAGTACAGAAAACTATTGCATTTGGAAGTCGTGTTCTCTCTATATCAGAAAAGAATTATTCGATTACGGAACTTGAAGCCTTGGCTGTTGTATAGGCTTTCACAAAATTTCGGACATTTTTGTATGGCAGACATACTAAGGTTTACACCGATCATCGAGCTCTGGAATTTCTTATGTCAACAAAATTAACACATGGAAGATTGTCACGGTGGGCGCTGTATCTACAGGAATTTGATTTTAGTATTGTTTACATACAGGGTTCTTCAAATATTATTACTGATGCTTTATCACGTGCACCTATGGGTTTGAAACAAAGTGCTGAAGAGGACTGCAAAGAAAACAATTATTGTTTGATGTATATTCAAGGTGTTGCGTTTGAAAATTTTATTTCGCCTTCGCTCCAGGAAATCGCTAAGGAGCAAAACAAGGATCCAATCTGGAAGGACATTAAGGAGAAGTGGAGGAGAAAGGAAAGCTTAGCCTTTAGACAGTATTATTTAGTGCGCAATGATATTCTTTTTAAACGAAAATCGGTCGACAACTCTGTTTGGTTGGTTTGTATTCCCGATGAGTGGGTTAATAAATTGATTTGGTATACACATTTCAGTTATGCACACTTTGGTCCCAGAAAATGCTTTCATAAATTACGAGAAAATTGTTACTTCAGTAATATGGAAAAACGTATTCGATCTGTTCTTGCCAAATGCAAATCATGTCAAAAGGCTAAGCCGTCAACTATTTCTCACAGAGCACCGTTGTTTCTTATCATTCCAGCGAAATTAAAGGACATGGCTGCAGTCGATTTGTTCGGTCCAGTGGTTCGTTCTACTAATGGTTTTGCGTACATTTTGGTAGCAGTGGAATTGACATCAAAATATGTGTGTTTTACACCTTTATGCAAAGCAACAGCTCGTTCAGTATCTAATGCTTTCATCAAACATTTTCTTAAAGAAGTGGGTCATGTTGATAAAGTTATATCAGATAATGGATCACAGTTTCGCTCTAAAATTTGGCTTCGTACTCTATGGTGTCGTAAAATTAAACCAATTTTCATTTTACTTTTTCACCCTCAGTCTAACGCTTCAGAGAGATGGATGAAGGAAATCAATAAATTGTGTCGTCTTTATTGTCATCAGAATCACAGAACTTGGGATCAGTATCTTCATATTTTTCAAAACATTCTGAATGAACTCCCTAATGATTCAACTTCTTTACCACCTATATTGATATTAAAAAATAAAGCACCGACAAATCGCATTTCTGAAATCGTTCCTTTTCCGCCTTCACGGAAACTGCTGCATTCTGAAGTTGTCAACCTAGCTCTACAAAATATTGCGTCTGCGGCTGCTAGAAGAGAGAAATCAGCTAAGCGTCCTGGTCGTTTAAAACCTTGTCAGTTGGTCAAAAGGTGTTAATTAAGTCTCACCGTTTGTCTCACAAAGGAAAAGGCTTGTGTCGCAAATTTTTTCTGCTTTATAACGGTCCATATAGAGTTCGCAAAATTATTCATGATAGCACTGTCGAAGTAGAAACTCTTAAATCCCGGCGCTCTAAGGGAATACATCATATATCGAACGTTAAAATTTTTGTGGAATGACATACTTTAGAGAAACTAACAGTTATACGTAACCACACGGAGAGTACAAGGATATCGCGCCGTGTTCCGGCGGCGGCACATACTCAAAGCAACAGTCAAGTCTGCGCGGCGCACAAGGCAGTCGTTGACCGCAAACAATTACTTCCTACGTCACGCGTACCTACAGCTGATCGAGCGCTCAGTGCGAATGCACTGACAGCCGTAAACAAATACACAGTCTAATTTCTCTGATTAAATTCAGTATAAAGCTATAGTGACTTGATAAATTATGTTATTAACGTTCAGTATTTTTCAGGATACGGTTGTATAAAATATTTAAGGACTTCAGGTAAATTCTGTGTGTGTCCGATGTTGAAAGGACTTGCTATCGAGAAATTTTCAGGAAGAATTTAATTTCGAAGAAGAAATTAATAAACTAAAAAGGTAACTATTAATTGAGTTTATTTTTCAGGTAACATATTTCCACTTAGGTACGTACTTTAGACGTAATTTGCTAATCGCGATTACGTGATTTATACTTTGTGCTAAATTTCATGTTCTATGAATTTACTTGTGAAGCGACGTGCTTGCGTACATTAACTGATTTTGACAATGATTGATTAATGAACAGGGTTGTTACTTGTGTATATTATGCATCGCTTGGCTGCACTGCTTTTTCACTGATGTCATATTTCTTTTTTATTATGTGCCTGCTGTGCTTATTTATTTAAATTATAATTGTCACCTGATTAATTGTGCTGATGTGGTTATGTATGTAAGTTATACTTTGTGATTTATCTGCTTGCGCCTTCATGTTTACTTATTAAGATGACATGTGAACATTTATTTGCTTATGCTGATATGATGCTAATGACCTGTTTATTATGTAAGATACATATTTGATGCTTTGCGTATGGATTGCATATTTATACATTTCTGTTTGTTGTCATAACTACTCTTTAATTTGGTATATAGAAATGCTGATATGCGGTGTACGAACATGGAGTTTAGGTCACACTATGGTATTAATTATAGATTGTTCGCTTGGCAGAGCCTCGTTGTAGGAATTGTGCTGCATCCACTTGTTGACATTCTGTTCCCCACTGGTATATTTACTGGCTATTGCATGTTTTGCTTACGCTCAGTGCCTTATATTTTTAAGATAAGAAAATGAACTGCTATAATTCGACGAACGACATTAGTACAACAAAATTCATAGTAGTCACATGAGCTGGAGATTTTACGGAAGCTGTATAAATTTATGCTAATAGGAAGGAAGCTAACGACATGACATACCAACACTAGGTTTAGACCATTGACAGTTATTACACTGCATTCTTCGTGAGCAATTGAAATAGCAAGTGACACTTGACACAAGAAATACTCCACATGTTTGCTTCTGTTTTGCCATGATTCTTAAAGTGGTGTACACACTGTGAATTATTACTATCATTCACACTCTGTACTCGTACTTACTTACTGAAAGTTATTCAAACTAAAGGCTGTTAGAGGTCATGTAGGCATTTCTTTTATTTAATGATGGACAAGGTAACCAAAATATATTTTATGATTGATAATGAGTAGAAGATTTGGGTCAGATGGATTACACAGAGGTTGTGTGTGGACATTGTGTCTTCGGATTGTATGGGATGATGAATTGAAGTTTGCACTAGGATTTTATCTGTACTTGTTCGAGGAGACTGACTACAGGAAAGAGTTGTTATGGAGGTGAAATGATTCAAATGGCTCTGAGCACTATGGGACTTAACTGCTGTGGTCATCAGTCCCCTAGAACTTAGAACTACTTAAACCTAACTAACCTAAGGACATCACACACATCCATGCCCGAGGCAGGATTCGAACCTGCGACCGTAGCGGTCACGCGGTTCCGGACTGTAGCGCCTTTAACCGCACGGCCACTCCGGGCGGCGAGGTGAAATGATATTGGTGATAAGGTTTATATGTATCGACGTATTGAGGAGGTATTATTGAGGTATTGAGATTGTGTGAAGTTGATGATTATTGGAGTTTTGGTGGACAAGAGGTAAGGTAACTGATATTGATGATAAGGTTTATATGTATCGACGTAAGAGGTATTATTGAAGTATTAAGATTATGTGATGCTGATGATTATTGGAGTTTTGGTGGATAAGAGGTAAAGTAAGTGAGGAGCATATTTTTTTGTTGGTTTATATGGAACAAGGAGGATGAAGATGGCAGACTAGAACACTCAAGTGGAAGGAAGATTGTCTACACACACACTTAGTTAAATCACTAAACAGTATATACTTTTTTTTGGAGAGAGGAAGCATTTGCATATCTTGGCACATTGACAGTTGTTCAGCAACCGTACATTTGATTTGGCTTGGCAAACATTGGTCTTGAAATGATGACTATGACGTTGACTAATTATTATTGACAGTTATACATTGCTGCCACTACTTCTTGATACACATGTCGAACATCGAATCTTTGACAGAATTGCATTTACACAGTTAACACTATTCAATTACACAGTAGTACTTAATGTGGATGAAAGATGAGTGAGTGTGTTTTGTGTGTTTTCCTTTCCTAATCCCAAATAATTGGTACCGACCTATCTCCTAAATATTATTTTACTTGTTTGTTGTGGCTTGCACTGATACCCATAAATATTATAGGTTTACTGATATTTGTGTATTTGTAATATTTAATATGACAATTATCTGATATCACTTGTGTGTTTATTATAATTTGTATGTTTAGTGTAAGAGCATTGATAATAATTTTGTAAAAGCAATTGTGTGTGCATTCAAACTGTTGTTCGTGCTTGCACCTGTTTAACATTGGTGGGTGCCACTTGAAAATGTTTAATTTCTTCTAATGAACTCTGATGAACTGTCTGATTAGTGATAGTGAATATTATGGACTGTTACCTGCACTTGTTCAGTATGATGGGTGCCACTAGGAGATGTTTAATTTCTGCTGAGGAACCCTGATGAACTGTCTATTTAGTGATAGTGAATATTATTGACTGTCACCTGCACCTGCTCAACATTAGTGGGTGTCACTAATTGAACTGCTTCTACTGACATAATGTCACTTATTGGTGTCTGCACCTGTTCAATATTGCTGAGTGCCACTGATGGAACTGCTTCTACTGAAATAATGTCACTTGTTGGTGTCTGCACCTGTTCAACATTGCTGGGTGCCACTGATGGAACTGCTTCTACTGAAATAATGTCACTTGTTGCTGTCTGCACCTGTTCAACATTTCTGAGTGTCACTGATGGAACTGCTTCTACTGAAATGATGTCACTTGTTGCTGTCTGCACCTGTTCAACATTGCTGTGTGCCACTGATGGAACTGTTTCTACTGAAATAATGTCACTTGTTGCTGTCTGCACCTGCTCAACATTGCTGGGTGTCACTGATGGAACTGCTTCTATTGACATAATGTCACTTGTTGGTGCCTGCACCTGTTCAACATTGCTGGGTGCCACTGATAGAACTGCTTCTACTGACATAATGTCACTTGTTACTGTCTCCACCTGCTCAACATTGCTGGGTGCCACTGATAGAACTGCTTCTATTGACATAATGTCACTTGTTGGTGTCTGCACCTGTTCAACATTGCTGGGTGCCACTGATAGAACTGCTTCTACTGACATAATGTAACTTGTTGCTGTCTCCACCTGCTCAACATTGCTGGGTGCCACTGATGGAACTGCTTCTATTGACATAATGTCACTTGTTGGTGTCTGCACCTGTTCAACATTGCTGGGTGCCACTAATGGAATTGCTTCTACTGAAATGATGCCACTTGTTCTGTCTGCACCTGTCAACATTACTGAGTGTCACTGATGGAACTGTTTCTACTGAAATGATGTCACTTGTTGGTGTCTGCACCTGTTCAACATTGCTGGGTGCCACTGATGGAACTGCTTCTACAGAAATGATGTCACTTGTTGGTGTCTGCGCCTGCTCGCCATTGCTGGATGCCACTGTTGGAGCTGTTTAATTACTGCTGATGAAATGTTATGAGACTGCTATTTGCACCTGTTGACCATTGCTGGGTGCTACTGTTGGAACTGTCAACTTCTCTGAGGAGTGCTACTTGTTTATTGAACTATTGAAAGGATTTTATGTGAATATTTGTATAAACTGATTTTTTTTGTGTATTTAATGTTTATGAAATGTTATGAAACTCTTAACTACACCTATTCGTCATTGCTGGTGCCATTGATTGAATGATACTTGTGTAAACTATTATGTAAAATCACATGTATGCAAGCATTTGTATTCCTTACTGTATTTTATATATTAGGTTATTGAAGGGTCAGTGAAAAGCCAAAATTTATCTAGTTATGTGATATTTACTTATTAATATTATTTTTTATTTTTGTCTGTATTTTTTTGACGAATTTGGTGGTATTTTCACCACCAATGCTGGCAAAAATACCATCAAATTCTAGCCCGTGGAGGAGGGGCATCTGAAAGGTGGCTACACTGAGTCACAGCGCCAGAGATTGCGCCAAAGAGTTTTATTCCGTCGCCTCCACTGGCAGTGCTTGTTCAGAAGTTGTGGTGGTTAGTGCTTTGCTGAGAGGATGTTGATACCTGTACTATTTGAAGCTATGTCGTGTGCAGTTGATTTGATGGGCTAGACAGCAGATGTTGTTCGAATGGAGATATTGTAATGATCATAGTGTATTTTTAGTCAATATATATGAAGGTAAAAAACATTTTTTTATTTTTTTTTTTTAAATTTCCTAACTAACAATGCCTCTTGGTCACAGGTTCAGTCAACAAAGCATCTGGCTTGTGTTCATGTATTAGACTGTAATTCGGGTTTCTATGTGCAATTATAGTATTTCAGTTTTATTTAATTAATTCAGTGTAAATGGTATTTAAAATATATTGTCTTATTGAGGAAGAACCGTGCCAGATGTGTACGTTGAATCACACTTCCACACACAGAACAGTTACACTTGTGCCTTGCTGTTTCGTAGCTTTCATAGTTGCTGGGGACTTAATTAATTAATTGTGGTAACGGAAATTTCGTTTCATTCTTTGTTGTTATTCTATGCAGTCAGATTGCGTACTAATACTAGTCAGGGACAACCGTTTACGAGACAGCGTAACCGAACAGACAGCTACTAAATCTAGAACTAAAAATATTTGCATTATATTTCACTAAGCCCCCATGCACATTGTCCTTTCAAAGGAGCCATCCTCTCATTTGTCTGCTTCGATTTATAGAAATCGTGGAAAACTGAAACTTGGATGGCCGGAATGCAAGTTCAGTTTTCTAACCACTGCGTGACCTCGATCGGTTCACCCACTTGGTACCGGATCCACGATGTTCCTAAAGATGCTGCAAGAAGTAAACTCAGCATACAATGCCCTAGCCGATGAAATTATATAACATACTAAAAATTTATTTCATTCACTTACTTAGAGGATGTACCATCAATAAAATAGGCAAAGGTCTTGTGCGGCGGTTTAAGAGAATGGAAACATTGTCAGTCAATAAAAGAATCAAAACCGTAAGAACCATTTAAGTAAATGATTATTGCGAGATGACCAGTTTTATTGACTGATAATCTATAATAGATCGCCGTCAGATCTCCAAACCATACTATCTAAAATTACGAAAACATTGTCCTGCGATACCGAAGATCACTGGAAACCCGAATTCTTATGTAATGACGCAAGCGTCTTGCAGCGATTAATACGACATGCTTCCCTGTCCATCAAACACCTATCTGTAGCAGACTACTCAGATATCGTGTCTACACAGCCGCAAAATGTGGACGTCGTACATAGCACGCCTTCAAATAGGACAACTCCTCCGATGACTTTCAGCATTCAGTTTATAAGAGAAAATGTTCTTGAGATCTTATATAGTTTTCGTGAGTATAAGAATGAAACACCGGGTGTTAGGGGTAGAGATCTACATCTACATCTACATCTACATGATTACTCTGCAATTCACATTTAAGTGCTTGGCAGAGGGTTCATCGAACCACAATCATACTATCTCTCTACCATTCCACTCCCGAGCAGCGCGCGGGAAAAACGAACACCTGAACTTTTCTGTTCGAGCTCTGATTTCTCTTATTGTATTTTGATGATCATTCCTACCTATGTAGGTTGGGCTCAACAATATATTTTCGCATTCGGAAGGGAAAGTCGGTGACTGAAATTTCGTAAATAGATCTCGCCGCGACGAAAAATGTCTTTGCTTTAATGACTTCGATTCCAACTCGGGTATCATATCTGCCACACTCTCTCACCTATTACGTGATAATACAAAAGGAGCTGCCCTTTTTTGCACCCTTTCGATGTCCTCCGTCAATCCCACCTGGTAAGGATCCCACACCGCGCAGCAATATTCTAACAGAGGACGAACGAGTGTAGTGTAAGCTGTCTCTTTAGTGAACATGTTGCATCTTCTACGTGTCCTGCCAATGAAACGCAACGTTTGGCTTGCCTTCCCCACAATATTATCTATGTGGTCTTCCCAACTGAAGTTGTTCGTAATTTTAACACCCAGGTACTTAGTTGAATTGACAGCCTTGAGAATTGTACTATTTATCGAGTAATCGAATTCCAACGGATTTCTTTTGGAACTCATGTGGATCACCTCACACGTGTTATTTAGCGTCAACTGCCACCTGCCACACCATACAGCAATCTTTTCTAAATCGCTTTGCAACTGATACTGGTCTTCTGATGACCTTACTAGACGCTACATTACAGCATCATCTGTGAACAACCTAAGAGAACTGCTCAGATTGCCACCCAGGTCATTTATATAGATCAGGAACAGCAGAGGTCCCAGGACGCTTCCCTGGGGAACACCTGATATCACTTCAGTTTTACTCGATGATTTGCCGTCTATTACTACTAACTGCGACCTTCCTGACAGGAAATCACGAATCCAGTCGCACAACTGAGACGATACCCCATAGGCCCGCAGCTTGATTAGAAGTCGCTTGTGAGGAACGGTGTCAAAAGCATTCCGGAAATCTAGAAATACGGAATAAACTTGAGATCCCCTGTCCATAGACAGATCCAGATACGTCAGCATCCACTTCAGTTCGGGACTAATAATTATAGCTATTAGGAGTAGTATGTTTTTATGTTGGTTAGTAGCTCCAAGTATGTGCGGCACAAGGAAGCCATTAATTATTGAAGTGTGCTCACGTGGACGCAAAGTGGGCAGTCTATACTACAGGCATAATCCTCTTCGTATTACAATGACGACCGTGCAGAAAAGTCAGGTAGGAAATTAAGTGATTTGTTTGTGGAAAGACTGTTAAATACAAAGAAAAAACTACTAACACCCGGAAGTGGGTACATACCGTTATTAAAGTATCAATTTATCACACTTCCTGTACCTAAACCCCTAATACCCTACCTATTGTGTCTTAAAAACCCAGTGATGTGTTTGTGTGAAGGACGGAGGGGTGACTGTACAAAGTGATGTGGTTTTAGTATGTCACCCACACAACTCCATACTCTCATTCCCCGCCTTTCCCACACACACACACACACACACACACACACACACATATATATATATATATATATATATATATATATATATATATATATATGTGTGTGTGTGTGTGCCTCCTGATCAGCATGACGGTAGTGACGCAGTCAATAGTCCTTTACAAGCAGCTGTACCAAGGATTAATTTTCTTCTAGTCCTCTACAAAGGGACAACATTCTCATTATAAACAACAATAACGTCTGCGAACATTTTGTCTACCTTGCCGTTTTGTACCATCTCCTAAAAGTCAGACTCTGGTGTTGGGTTGTCTCCTTGCGGCGACGGCGAATGTGTACGGCAGTAGTGCAGAGCCTGTTGCCCGGGTTGCCCACACTGCAGGCGCCTTCGAGATCGCGAAACGTAGTCTCTGGCAGTATACGTATACACGGCCCCAAATCTGGTTTTTATTCAAGCAATCTCTTAATGGTTGGTTAGTAGACTACTATCGGTACTAGAAATTCAGGTTTCGCTGCCGGTTAAACAATCAGAAGCTCTCTCAGATTGTTCGCTGAGAGAGCTGTTGCCAACAGAAAATTATCGTCGTTGGGCGATCGTAAGGAAACGCAGAAAGACTTGGACGATGTTTCTACCTGGCAGCTCACTTTCAATAGGATAAATGCAAGATAATACTCGAACAAAGATAAAGAGCTCAATAGCACTCGATCGCACGATTACTGGTGAATTTCTGCATCATCTGACGTTGTATAAGTGTTTGGAGTTAATAATAAGAAGTGATATGGAATGAGACGGCCACGTAAAATCTGTAATAGGGAATGAATATGGAACAGTTACGTTTGTTGGAAGTTTTCTGGGAAAGTGTAACACACATCTAAAGGAAACTGCATACAGGACCCAAGAGGCACCAGTTCTAGAGCATTGTTCCAGTGTTTGGAAATCACATCAAGGAGGCGTGATAAAATACTACGTAACGTGCCGCTAGATGTATCCTTTAGAAACCTGTGACAGAAATACTCGGAGAATATAAATGGAAATCCGTACACTGTGAATGTACGTTACACATTTTTCTGACATCTTCGGAAATGCAATTTTCGATTGTGTTACGTTGATCTGAAAATGTGCCTAGGCCCGAAACTAGTCCCGAATTAAAAGTAATATATTTGCAACTTGGAATAGTTTTTCGTTCTATTGATAAATGGGAATCATTGGAAGGAGGACAACGTAGGTCGTGCGAAACTCTGTTGGGTGACTTTAGAGAACATGAGTTCGACGAAGACAGTGCGTCCATTATGCTACCACCATCGCACATCGTTTTCGCAGTGGTTAGTCGGGAAAACGGACTTTATGTTACATCGGCACTGATACTGGGAAACAGCTCTTTCAGGTTCAAATGGCTCTCAGCACTACGGGACTTAACATCTATGGTCATCAGTCCCCTAGAACTTAGAACTACTTAAACCTAACTAACCTAAGGACAACACACAACACCCAGCCATCACGAGGCAGAGAAAATCCCTGACCCCGCCGGGAATCGAACCCGGGAACCCGGGCGCGGGAAGCGAGAACGCTACCGCACGACCACGAGATGCGGGCGCTCGTTCAGACTAAGACTATTTGTAGTTCGTACATATTTTTGTGTTCGATGTTCTGTTCACGTTATATACATTATTGTTTAATTGTCTTTCATTTGAATGTTTAACGCAATTCAGTAACAATTTGTTGAGTTTAAACTATAATCCTTTGGCGTTGTCAACATCATCACCTCCGCTGGATTATCCAGTCATTTCACTTATTTGTACATATTATTCGTTGACTTATCTATTTACACAAAAGAGTTAAGGATCATTTCTGTAGCAAATATATGGGCTTTTAAGCGACCGATCCGTATGGTACCATAACGAGACAGTAGAGGTCACCCATCGCCCACACCGACAGCGACAAATAAAACCATCGTCTCTTACAGTAGACAGCATCGTTTGCCCTCGCGCCGGAGCACGGAAGACATTTTATTCGGTTTTTCTTGAAGGGTCTGCCTATCTTGAAGGACACACCACCGGCATAAGGCATGGAAACCATCCTAAACGAGTTCTCAAAACCTTCTGGCTGCGCTCGAGGTTTAATGCGCGCTAGTCAAAATATTGCAAATTTGCTTATCGGAGTACTTGTTCTGGACAAATACATAGTGGACATGGCTAAGCTCTACAGACATGCTCTGCGGGTCTGACTTAGTCGAGTCCTACGCACGAATGTCCGTATTACACTGCTACGTTGGGATGCGTAATGGCAACTCGCAGCTTGTAGATGCAGTTCGCTGTTGTAGTTTAATCAAACACACAGTGATGCAAGAGGCCCTCTTCTTTTCTACGAACCATAACGTTTGCAAACAATTGATTTGGCTCTCCTGCCACGGTGAAGTAAATTATGTTACGGCAGAAGCTGAGATGCTGTAAAAATTCAGGAAGCGTCGCTGCCCCATGTGGTCATGCCACAAAAGTATTATCTACATACCTCCAAAAATATGTATGTTTCACAAGAGCCGACCTAAGTCCTTTGTCTTCTAATTTTTCAAAAAAAGATTAGCTATTATGGAAGAAAGAGGGCTACTATTACAACACCGTCAGTTTCTTCAGACACATAGAAGCTGAGCTGAAAGAGAACATTCTACATCTTTCACAAGCTGCGACTTAGTTGCGTATAAAGCATTGATTCAAAAAGTGTGAACTATGTTTATTTTATTCCAATCAGTGACCACAATTTTGTTTGTCCTCAGAGTACCTATAACGGTCAGTGATGACAATCTTCAGATCCAAATACGGTATAGCCAGCGCAGCGTAGTTGAAAAAAGTTAAAAGTACGGTGCGCCGGCAGTCACATAAACAGTGGTGCTACTGTTCATAACAAACATATGTTTACCTGGACTTACTTTTTATTCAACGATAAACGTACTGAGCAAGCTGACGACCTTGCACGAGTACATTGCTAGCGAATTTTTGTGGTACTGGTACTATAACTACTACCGCAACACTTATTCATTAATCCTTTTATTTCGTTTTTTTAGCGTATAGTTTCCATGGATTTTGTATAAGGCATCAAAATAATTTGTATAAAAGAAAATGATAAAATTTAACACTTTAGTCACAAGACTTAATCAGAACATATTATCATTCTACGAGTGTTGGAACTTAAATAGTGGAAATTACACTACTGGCCATTAAAATTGCTACACCAAGAAGAAATGCAAATGATAAACGGGTATTTATTGGGCAAATATATTATACTAGAACTGACATGGGATTACTTTTCACGCAGTTTGGGTGCATAGATCCTGAGAAATCAGTACCCAGAACAACCAACTCAGGCCGTAATAACGGCCTTGTCACGCCTGGGCATTGAGTCAAACACAGCTTGGATGGCGTGTACAGTGTACAGATACAGCTGCCCATGCAGCTTCAACACGATACCACAGTTCATCAAGAAGAGTGACTGGCGTATTGTGACGAGCCAGTTGCTTGGCCACTAGTGACCAGACGTTTTCAGTTAGTGAGACATCTGGAGAATGTGCTGGCTAGGGCAGCAGTCGAACATTTTCTGTATTCACAAAGGCTCGTACAGGACCTGCAACATGCGGCCATGCATTATCCTGCTGAAATGTAGGGTTTCGCAGGGATCGAATGAAGGGTAGAGCCACGGGTCGTAACACATCTGAAATGTAACGTCCACTGTTCAAAGTGCCGTCAATGCGAACAAGAGATGACCGAGACATGTAACCAATGGCACCCCATACCATCACGCCTGGTGATACGCCAGTATGGCGATGACGAATACACGTTTCCAATGTGCGTTCACCGTGATGTCGCCAAACACGGATGCGACCATCATGATGTTGTAAACAGAACCTGGATTCATCCGAAAAAATGACGTTTAGCCATTCGTGCACCCAGGTTCGTGGTTGAGTACACCATCGCAGGCGCTCCAGTCTGTGATGCAGCGTCAAGGCTAACCGCAGCCATGGTCTCCGAGCTGATAGTCCATGCTGCTGCAAACGTCGTCGAACTGTTCGAGCAGATGGTTGTTGTCTTGCAAACGTCCCCATCTTGACTCAGGGATCGAGACGCGGCCGCACGATCCGTTACAGCCATTGAGATAAGATGCCTGTCATATCGACTGCTAGTGATACGAGGCCGTTGGGATCCAGCACGGCGATCCGTATTACCCTCCTGAACCCACCGATTCCATATTCGGCCAACAGTCATTGGATCTCGGCCACGGCGAGCAGCAATGTCGCGATACGATAAACCGCAATCGCGATAGGCTACAATCCGACCTCTATCAAAGTCGGAAACGTGAAGGTACGCATTTCTCCTCCTTACACGAGGCATCACAACAACGTTTCACCAGGCAATGCCGGTCAACTGCTGTTTGTGTATGAGAAATCGGTTGGAAACGTTCCTCATGTCAGCCCATTGTAGGTGTCGCCACCGGCGCCAACCTTGTGTGAATGCTCTGAAAAGCTAATCATTTGCATATCACAGCATCTTCTTCCTGTCGGTTAAATTTCGCGTCTGTAGCACGTCATCTTCGTGGTGTATCAATTTTAATGGCCAGTAGTGTACTTATTCACAACCGATACAAAAGAGTTAGATGTTTGCACCTGTTGCTGTCCTTCAAAGTAGTCACCAGCGTTCTGCAGCACCTGATGCCAGCGATGAGGAAGGCGTAGTATACCGTTAGCAGAGCCTGTTCTGCTGATGGTGCGTATGGAGCGGTCTACTGCCTGTCTAATCTCTGGAACAGTTCTGGAGCGAATGCCAAGAAGTGGTTCCTTCATCTTCGAAATCAAATGAAAGTCGCATGGACTTAAGTTAGGTGAGTTTGGTGGATGGTACACTAATTCCCAGTCCCATCGACCGAACAGAGCAACCACAGCATGCTCTTTATGTGCCCGCGTACAAAATGATGGGTGGCTTGAGCAGGAAGTGTCTCCGCTTCCTTCGCATACTCCAAAAACGAACAGTAATACTGTCTGCCGTGGAGGAAGGTAATGCGTTAGGACCATCAGAGTCGTACACGAGGATCACCATCACTTTTACCATACACGACATTCGTTGGATTGGCGTTTCAGTTTTGGATTCGTGGTATTCGCTTCAGAACTGTTCCATACATTCGACAGACAGTAGAACGCTCCATTCTCACCATGAATAGAACAGGCTCTGCTAACGGTATACTAAACCTTCCACATCGCCAGGAACGGGTTCTACACAACGCTGGTGACTACTTTGAAGATTAGTAACAGGTGCAAACATGTAACTCTTTTGTATCGGTTCTGAATAAACAGCTGCCACTATTTAAGTTCCATCCCTCTTCTATATAAATTTACGTTGTAGAGTAGGGACCATTAATCCAGTCCAGCACAGAGTCTGATACTTCAAAGAAATCACATTTTTCTCCTGGAATTCGGAGACAATGTGACGAACTGTCTGACGAGGTTCTCCGCAGTCGAAGGCCGGTGACTTGGTTACTCCCCAATTGTAAAAGGAGTCACGACAGATGCTATCTGACTTTCTTATTCTGTTGAGTGTTTTACATACGTTACGAGGCAGTTCCATTCCTGGTTGTGATGAAATAAGGTTGGTACTGGGTGGAGCTTGAGCCTCTTTCAGGGCTTCCCAATGTTCTCTTCGCACTTCGTTAATTGTAAAACTGTCCCTCGTAAGTAGTTCTGCTAAAGGTAGTGGGACAGATCTATACTTTAGCCACTGTAGAGCAGCGTTATCCAGATCACTGTACAGTGGAATGTCCTGAGGCTGGTTGCATTCGCCCGCATCCCTCCCCCGAGTGGTAGCGCACAATTTATGGATTATATTGTTCCTGATGAAGAATTTTGTAGCGGTGTCTTCTAGATGCTTTTCAAAAAAAATAGTGGACGGTCCATTCTAATCCCTAAATATTTTGGGAAAGGATTATAGCGAACAAAGTTATTGTTGAAGTATACTTGGGGTTCAAATGGTTCAAATGGCTCTGAGCACTATGGGACTTATGGTCATCATCCCCTAGAACTTAGAACTACTTAAACCTAACTAACCTAAGGACAGCACACAACACCCAGTCATCACTATACTTGGGGCCTTAGACGTGTTTGCTTATTATTGAAATGAAAGCACAACAAGACCAGTTTTGGTCTTGTTTGGAATCAGTCTCCAGTCGGCAAAGCATCTGCAATGGCTGAACGTCAGGCGGGGGGCTCATGAAAGTAAATGCTACGAGACATCCTAAAACGTGAGCAAATATTCTTTTCTACACAAACTTTTTCTAAATGTACCTTCCGTATAATTTTTACTCAATCAGTAACCTGAAAAATCACGAAAATAATGGCGTTGGATGCATAGCAGTACCTCAAGTACATCCCGACATATTGCAAAGCGAAGTTGACGCTTGAAATAAAAGAAAAGCGCTGCCATTGCGCATCCCGAGATGGAAGCGTGAACCATACATTGCCTGTGATCGCGATGTGATTGACGTACTACGATACGACAAACGCTGTACTCATTGTTATTTATTGAAAACAATGCACATGTTCAGCCACACCCAATGAAAAATACGAAAAGGGTTTACTCGTTCGTGCTTTATCGATCTTTATTACAGCATTAGGATGGACATAACGGTAACGAAATACCGAATATCACCTGCCGGAGTAAACGTAATTAATGACTGACCAAGGATCTAACAGAGGGTAAATGCTAGATGGAGTTGTACATCAATTACATAATGGTACATGATTGTTACAGGACACGTCATAGAACATTTTTGACGATCACGTAAGAATTGAGCTTTTGCAGATAGTGAAACGATTATATAAACGTACAATAGCACCCACAAAACAAACATACGTCTCCTTAGAAACACACACTCTCTACCCTCGAAAGTCATTATTCCATATCTGTTGCTGTTCAAGAGATATTTGCGCTGAAGTTTTTACTTGGGTCACCCTGTATAATCGATGTATGAAGACATTATTCATAGATTACTGACATTTCCTACACGATATGGAACGGGCACTATTCAGGGATATGACAGGAACGATCATTCGACGCAAAAGAGTCTAGTAAACATGGCGATTTCTACTTTAAGATCTACGAGCACTTGTTCATCTTCGGTACTGTGAAACACATCTCCTGTAGTGGACAAGTACCCACAGTTCTTAATGTATGGCCGAGCGAGGTGGCGCAGTGGTTAGCACACTGGGTTCGCATTCGGGAGGGCGACGGTTCAAACCCGCGTTCGGTCATCCTGATTTAGGTTCTCCGTGATTTACCTAATTCCCTCCAGGAAAATGCCGGGATGATTCCTTTGAAAGGGGACGGCCGACTTCCTTCCCCGTCCTTCCCTAATCCGATGAGACCGATGACCTCGCTGTTTCGCCTCTTCATCCAAACACTCCAAAACTCTTAATGTATGCATTTTACGGCACTGACTTACTAGACTTTTTTTTCTTATTTTGTCTCATACTAACTGTTATACAGCTAGGGAAGGCCGAAATGCACGCTATAAGCTCACGCAGGATGGCGTGGGGTCTGAAACAGGATATGTAATGAATGCTATAAAGAAAAGTACGTAGCTGCTGGAATACTTAACTTTAATCCATCATTTGTATACATCGTTCTTGATGAGACATGCTTCATACGATAACTATCAATTGCTATGGCGCCTTGCTAGGTCGTAGCCATTGACTTAGCTGAAGGCTATTCTAACTATCTTCTCTGCAAATAAACGAGGCTTCGACAGTGTTGCATCGCTAGCTAAGTCGTCCGTACAACTGGGGCGAGTGCTAGCAAGTCTCTCGAGACCTGCCGTGTGGTGGCGCTCGGTCTGCGATCACTGACAGTGGCGACACGCGGGTCCGACATGTACCAATGGACCGCGGCCGATTTAAAGCTACCACCTATCAAGTGTGGTGTCTGGCGGTGACACCACACTAACTCCTCCAAAAATATAGCAAGGACAGAGCTTACTGTAGAAGAGATTTATTTCACAGTTCGAAGACGAAGAAGTTCCCAGTGCACATAGCTCTTGAGGTATGCACTTCAGAGCCACATTTACTAGACTTCTTTGCTTCGAATGGTTGTTTCTGTCATATCCATGAATACTGAACACTCCTCCTGGTATACCCTATATATCGATCTTGTGTTGCCATCTCTACTTATGTAAGCTCTTAGTGCTCAATTTTGCCTTGTCCTCCTCGCACAAGTTCAGAGATTACAGCCAGTGGAACCCGCACAATAGCTTCCGCCAGAACGCGCGGCATCCGTGTACAGATGGGAGACAGGGTTAGTGATCCTGCCCCAGGTGGCAGGACGCGGCGGGCAGTAAAGATAGCCGGGACAGAGTGTGGGGAACAGGAGGAAGAGCCGGCCGGCTGTACGCGCGCTCTCACTGTGCGGGCCCCGGACTGCGCCGCGGAAGCCGCTGTTCGGTATCGGGCGGAGCGCCAGCCGGCAACAGGAAGCAGATAGGCGGCCGGCGCTACGCACAGCTTTGCTTTGTCTGGGCCACGCACAAAGGACGCCGACACCACGCGGACGGCCTGGCTGGTAGCTTAAAACAAAATCACCTGCCGCAGAGGACTGTGCGTCCTGGGAATACGGCAAGCCCGTTTCGCTGATGCTACAACATCTCCACCTAAACTCTGCAGCGGTGTGTGGTGGACGGTACTTCTGACGCCACTACCAATTCTCTCGTACAACGTTCCACTCGGAAGAACGACTGTTAGTAAATCTGCAGGTCATCTCCTATTTCTATAATAACCACTTCACGATCACACGGAACTACCTTTTCAAGAGTGTGAAACTTTATGGGACTTAACTGCTAAGGTCATCAGTCCCTAAGCTTACACACTACTTAACCTAAATTATCCTAAGGACACACACACCCATCCCCGAGGGAGGACTCGAACCTCCGCCGGGACTAGCCGCACAGTCCATGACTGCAGCGCCTAAGACCGCTCGGCTAATCCCGCGCGGCTACCTTTTCAAGTCTCTAACATCTATAACTTATACATGCAGACTGAAGTGACGAATGATAATTTGTACCAATGCACGGATTCGAACCGCAGTCTCCTGCTCACTAGGCAGATGGTCTAACCCCTACGTCACACTGCCACAGTGGCTCTGCACACCTGGGCAATATCCTAACAGGCCTCCCTCCTCAGTCAAAATTCCCATTATTCACACCTCAGCTCACTTGATATTCCACAGAGTCTGCAATGCTGCTCGTGTTTAGGAGGAATACCAAGCAGGCTGAGGCATGAATGGGAATTTGGATTGAGGAGGGCGGCAAGCTAGCATACTCCATGCAGTTGTGCAAAGCCACTGTGCCAGAGTAGCGTAGTGGTTAAAGTGTCGGCCTTGGTACAAATGTTCATTTGTCGCTTCAGTCTACTTATAACCACCAAGGTCATTTCACGAAATGTGACCCGTCAGGGTAGCCGAGAGCGCTAATGTGCTGCTTTTTGGACTCAGATAGGCGCGCCGGCCCCGGATCGAATCCGTCCGCCTGATTAACGGCGAGGGCCGATATGCCAGCCAGCCTGGATGTAGTTTTTAGGCGGTTTTCCACATCCCGCTAGGTGAACACCGGGCTGGTCCCCAGGTTCCGCCACAGTTACACGACTCACATCCATTTGAAAACGTGCGCACTATTTCATGACTTACACTAGACGCAGACAGCTGGGGTACATTAATTCCGTCCCGGGGGGTTCGGGGTGGCGGCGGGAAGGGCATCCAGCCACCCTCTGCCATTAACACTGCACATCTGTCTTACCAAAGCCGACTCCGCGTTGGAGCGGGACACAGGCCCGAGAAAGAAAGGAAGAAAAATCATTTCACGATATGTCTGCATGTGGAAGCAATACTTGCCTCATTCTTCTTGAGACGTAAGAGTTCAGAACGTCAAGAGTAAATTTATCCTAGGCCTACAACACTCTGCTGTCCACGTGACACTGGGGACAAACTCGAGACGGATCTCCTCCGCCACTTCTATTAATGCTGCATCGTAAGGGATCGAAACTGACAAGTAACAGGAAGAATAGCCAAACTGACAATTTTGATGAAACAGAACCTCCACGAATGTTAATCTAGCTAGAAATGATCGCGTTTATTTACTAAAAGTGGAGGAGGCTTGATAAATCTCCCCTAATGTTTCACGAATGTAAATCTTAAGGTCATTGAAAGCAATAATATTTGACTTTCCCCAGGACTGACTATACATTACGTCCACACAAGCAATCGATTCTCGTAAAACTGTAATATGATGCGTATTCTCGCATCAGGCAAAATAAAAAACGTTTCCCCTAACATATTTATTCATTAAACACACTGGGTGAGTCGTGGATTGCTTACGTAATGTCAGACAATGCACAAGTGCTCAACACACAATAATCCACAGGAGAACTGGTACAAAAACGAAGGAACATGCAAATAAAAAAAGGGTGTTAGAAAAAAACACAAAGCATAAGCAATTAAAATCAAATGAAAAATGAAGAATGAATAACTTTAGCCTCACTGATCATAATAGCTGTTACCTGCAATGATGAGAACTGAGTCAGAAGAAAGGAAATTTATTCCAGCAAAGAAATTACATTTGTAAAACCAATTTATATACTGAACAAAAGTGATTTTAATCTTTATTTTGAAAACTACTGAAAAAATACAGTTCAACGTTAAGTGCAACTTCAATTATTCGAAAGACAGCGACCATGAAAATGTAACAATAACTTTCACGCCCATGGCGAATATAGCACGAATGCACGATATTTGTAGAATTATTGTAATGGGTGCATTTACGTTCAACAACGAAAGTGAGGCACGGTTCCTTCAACTAACGCGTGACGTATCCCGACATCATATTGTTTGTTACTTGTCTCTAACCACAGTCAAATTTACTGTTCTCCATTCTAACACAGCTTGGGACAGTTGACAGTACATCATAGCATTTTCCAGCATCACACAAAAGCCAGTATTTTACTCCATACTTCTCAGGTATACTCGGCATGTGCCGTATGAATGGGCGCCTGTACTTGCAAGTTAATGAACACTCCTGTTCTCGCCTGGCTTGTAGCAGGCAAAACAGTTGTCAGTAAACAGAAAATTTTCAAATGTGTGTGAATTTCTAAGGGACCAAACTGCTGTGGACATAGGTCCCTAGACTTACAAACTACTTAAAGTAGCTTATACTAGGAACAACACACACGCACCCAAGCCCGAGGGAGAACCCGAACCTCCGGCAGGATGGGCCGCGTAATAAGTGACATGATGCTCTAAACCGCGCGGCCACTTCGCGCGGCCAGTAAATAGAGTCCATATTTCTGAAGCTAGGCAAAATTTGTTGGTTTCCTTATGTTGTCTTAATGACACAGAATCAATCGTAAGATGACTGCGCATTTCTGCAAGTCTGTTCCTTGACTGGCGCGCTTGAAGAAAGGAGATTCCCACCTATTGCTCCATAAATCTTAGTATGAAGTACCCCAAGCGCCATATGCTTCCTAAGCGTAGATTAATCCAATGAAAGCACCTAGTTCTTCCAGGCTTATTATTACCAACTGTGCTGCGGGTCTTTTCTTCAGTGTACTTTTTTCGTCACTTTCAGGATCGGGTCGCTGCCATATAGCCGCAATGCAGAGAGTGGCGATTCGTCTACAACATGTCGTTTGGCTGTCCCGTCGGCCCTGTATCTGCTGCAACACGTACTGCGGCTTGCGCCAACTTGCTGTGTCGTCTGGCTCAATCCGTGTGTACTTGATGCCATTGGAGCTCTCCACTTCCTCGCCGGCGCTTCCTCTTCCTCCTCCACTATGAGCTGCTGCACCAGACACAGCACCCAGTGTACCGCGATCATGTCCACCTCTCGCCGTTCCGTCAACTGGACCGACCGCCACGCTGTCGCCGTCTTGTGAGTCGTCCACAATACCTGGATCATCGCAAATTGAATCATATGTCATAATTCCTTGTAACTGGTGAGAGGTAGGGAATCACACAAAAGACTGGCCATGACGCAATTTGACTTACGCATTTACATTTAATGATCAGTGATACTGCGTTTGAGTTTTGAACAAAGATTTATTTATCAGTGACTTGCCGATTCCATTAGGTGGCTGACCGATTTCTCCTCCTCCACGTCAACCTCATCGAAGCCCCGTCCTGCATTGCACACACGTTTGGCTCGTCTTTAAGAATGGCGATCACTCCCTCGGGTAGAATCCTTAAATCCGACACCTAAAGATTAGAAGAAAGAAAGGCTTCCAGCGGACTGCGCTCTCATTGGTTCAGAAACTTATACAGAAAGGTTCATGCTTAATTTGTACAAGGGGTAGGTCATGTCAGATGGATCAGATTCTGCATGCTGTTAATTTGATGCTCCTGAATCACTCGAGTCGGCAGTTTCCACTGGAATAAAATAGTCGTCCTGCTCCGCATTCGTCTCGCTACGGGATTCACCACTCGACTGCGTCGGTGATACCTTCTCCAGATATTAGACAATCTCGGCCTCCGTAAGGTCACGTTGTCTTACCATTGTAGCTCCAATGACGCGAACTCGAGAAAATAAACTACACGATCACGTCACAGGCGTCACGACTACCTCAGCCCGCTCTGCTCGACCACAGACAAAGATATACCGACTGGAAACTTCCACATGGACAAGCCGCTTGACGTCTGCTGACATGTAAGACAGCTATTAACAGTGTAGAAGGGGTGCGGGTGGGGGAGGGAGGGTGGGGTGCTCCCTTACTTTACCGTGTTACCCTGTGGCTTCCTGGTGTCACTTTTTAGGTCCAAAGAATATGGAAAGCCCCGCTGATATAAAATATCGCCCGACCTTCGAATTCTTCAAATTTCAAGCTGTCTATGGCCCAAAGTTTCGTAATAGTCTCTAACATCTCATGAATAGCGTCGAGGCACGCCCAGAAATTATATAGTGTCTGAAAATTGGTGTTACTGATAGCAAATTTCTTTAAAATGAAATTACTAGTAAAACAGGCAAAATTTTCATACTTCTAGATGGACTAGGGGGATCAAATTTTCGTGAGATGTACAACCCCATAAATGATGAAACGTCACGGGAGCATTTGCTCCTGTGATGATTATAGAGGGAGGTAGTTTCCTCGAAAGAACATCGTGGGTCAAAAAGACCCACATGGTACTTCTGTGTGTAGTGATCGGCACACTGTATATTTAAGATTACAGTTTTTAATATCATGGGATGACAATAAACCGTGTTACCACTGTTAGATGACCCATGGACTATCAGCCGTAGAGAGTGACAGTAGATTTGATAATATTCTTCTCGGGTATGCAGCCGGATCATAACGTCTCCATGACACAATATTTCCGCGGTCCATCTGGCCGCCATCTTCAGGTGAGAGTGCTGGTGCATTGATGTCAGATAACACCGGGTCCCAAGTCTTACTTAAAAGATAGCCCTTGTCTCTATTAAGAAGATTGTCAGATAAACGAATCTCTACGGATTCTTTTAAAACACAGTCCCAATAGCGAGATGCAGGGGCAACCATTTGTGTCTTGTCATAGAGCATTCTGTGTCCTTCGGTGAGACAGCGCTCCGCCACTGCAGACTTCTCAGGTTGAAGCAGCCGTGTGTGCCGCTGATGCTCAACACATCGGTCCTGAATGGTCCGGATTGTCTGCCCAATATAAGCCTTCCCACAGTGGCAAGGGATCTTGTACACACCGGGCTTCCTCAAACCCAAGTCATCCTTTACAGAGCCAAGGAGCGCTCTAATCTCGGCTGGCGGACGAAAAATACTTTTGATATGGTATCTTTTCAGAATTCTTCCTATCTTCGAGGAAATGCTCCCAGCAAAAGGCAGAAAGGCCACCGATTTGCAGGTATCTTCTGGTGGTTCAGGCGAAGGTCCATACTGGAAAGCACGACGGATCTGTTTATCTGTATAGCCATTCTGCTTGAACACAACCTTAAGATGGTCCAATTCTTGTGTCAAGCTTTCTCCATCTGAAATGGCATAAGCTCTTCTCGCCAACGTCCGCAGGATCCCCGTACGCTGGAATGATGGATGACAGCTAGAAGCATGCAGGTAACGGTCCGTGTGCGTAGGCTTTCGATAAACACTGTGTCCCAGTGTCCCATCATCCTTTCTGTACACCAGGACATCCAGAAACGGAAGCTTCCCATCACTTTCCACCTCCATGGTAAACTTGATGCTAGGATGCAGGGAATTAAAATGATCTAGGAGGCGGTCAAGAGCTTCTCTCCCATGAGGCCACACCATAAACGTATCGTCAACGTACCTCCAAAAACAAGTTGGTTTTAAGGACGCCGTCTTCAGCGCCATGTCCTCAAAATCTTCCATAAAAAGATTGGCGACTATTGGGGACAATGGGCTCCCCATAGCCACTCCGTCAGTCTGTTCAAAATAGTTGTCATTAAATAAAAAGTACGTCGACGTCAGCACGTGGCGACAAAGCCTGGTTGTTTCCTCATCCAGTTTCTCACCAATTAATTGCAAGGATTCTTCCAGAGGAACCCGGGTAAAAAGCGACACGACATCAAAGCTCACAAGTAAATCCGAGGGACTAAGAGACAAGGACTTCAATCTCTGAATAAACACCATAGAATTGGAAATGTGATGTTCGCATTTACCGACGTGAGGGCCAAGAACAGATGCTAAATACTTGGCTAGATTGTAGGTAGGAGCACCCAAATTACTCACGATCGGACGAAACGGGACCCCTTTCTTATGAATCTTGGGTAGACCGTATAATCTCGGTGGCACGGCAGCACCAGGACGAAGTTTTTAAGAACGTCGTCAGGTAAAGAACTCTTCTTCAGCAGTGAAAGCGTCTTCCGTTTTATCCGTTCAGTTGGGTCGTCCTGCAATGTTCTGTATGCTGAGTCTTCAAGTAAGAGATCCCTCTTTCCCAGATAGTCATCACGTGACAGAAGAACCGTTGCGTTGCCTTAGTCTGCTGGTAGAACTATCAGATCTTCGTCTTCTCTAATGGATCGGACGGCTGCCCTATCGAGAGAGGAGATGTTACTCCGTGGAGGCGGCGGCAATGTATGTGAGACCTCTTGCCTAATCTCTTCAGCTTGGTCCTCAGAAAAGATGGACACCGCTTGTTCGACTGCGCAGATGATTTCGGTGATAGGCACATTCCTCGGTGTAGGGGCAAAATCCAGGCCTTTCTCCAACACTGACAGCGTGGCGTCGTCCAGTTCTTTACTCGTGAGGTTGATCACTGTCCGTCGACGGCTGTCGTCATCAGATGTCGTGGGTTGAGAAGAAAGCCGTTGAAACTTCGAAGACTGTTTCATGACGGCGCTCCTATGCGTCCAATCTGATAGTGCCCAAGAAGAACTATCCACCCATTCCCAGGATGCGTCCGACAGCAGCGACGATAACTCCAAGTGCAAGAAAAGTAAATCCTTGGATATGAGATCCAGTTGTCTTCGAGTGAAGCGAATGCGCTCCTTGACTAAGGCGAAACTGGCACGCTTCTTGATGTTGTTGGCCGTTTTCGTATCAATAAAACGCACAAATCTAGCAAACTTAGGTATTACTCTTCCATCGCGGCATCTCAGCAAAAAGGCGACGGCACTCAGCAACTTGCCTTTCTTCTTACGAAGTTTATCAAACTTCTTCACACGTTCCACCATCTCCTCCCCGTAGAGGCTTCTGATGTGGCTACGATGGCTTTCCCGGCGTAATAATTGATAATATTCTTCCCGGGTATGCAGCCGGATCTTAACGTCTTCATGACACAATATTTCCGCGGTCCATCTGGCCGCCATCTTCAGGTGAGAGTGCTGGTGCACGAACTCGCCGGAACTGACTTCCTAGCGCAAGCTGCGGCCCCTACATAGGCCAGCAGAAGACCCACAACGCGTGCGAGAGAAGGTGCCGTAACTGCCCTCTAGCGCAGTAAACATACCGCGCTGCCAGTGGTGGGATTTCGCCTGGATCTTCTGGTGTACAGAAAGGATGATGGGACACTGGGACACAGTGTTTATCGAAAGCCTACGCACACGGATCGTTACCTGCATGCTTCTAGCTGTCATCCATCATTCCAGCGTACGGGGATCCTGCGGACGTTGGCGAGAAGAGCTTGTGCCATTTCAGATGGAGAAAGCTTGACACAAGAATTGGACCATCTTAAGGTTGTGTTCAAGCAGAATGGCTATACAGATAAACAGATCCGTCGTGCTTTCCAGTATGGACCTTCGCCTGAACCACCAGAAGATACCTGCAAATCGGTGGCCTTTCTGCCTTTTGCTGGGAGCATTTCCTCGAAGATAGGAAGAATTCTGAAAAGATACCATATCAAAAGTATTTTTCGTCCGCCAGCCGAGATTAGAGCGCTCCTTGGCTCTGTAAAGGATGACTTGGGTTTGAGGAAGCCCGGTGTGTACAAGATCCCTTGCCACTGTGGGAAGGCTTATATTGGGCAGACAATCCGGACCATTCAGGACCGATGTGTTGAGCATCAGCGGCACACACGGCTGCTTCAACCTGAGAAGTCTGCAGTGGCGGAGCACTGTCTCACCGAAGGACACAGAATGCTCTATGACAAGACACAAATGGTTGCCCCTGCATCTCGCTATTGGGACTGTGTTTTAAAAGAATCCGTAGAGATTCGTTTATCTGACAATCTTCTTAATAGAGACAAGGGCTATCTTTTAAGTAAGACTTGGGACCCGGTGTTATCTGACATCAAAAAACAACGGTCCGTGTTTCGATCGTCGGAATATTTTTTTTTATTTATTTATTTTTTTTTTATTTATTTATTTTTTTTTTTTTTTTTACAGCGATATCTCGATTTCGCCTATTTCCACGACTGGCGGCGCGGTATGTTTACCGCGCTAGAGGGCAGTTAACGGCACCTTCTCTCGCACGCGTTGTGGGTCTTCTGCTGGCCTATATAGGGGCCGCAGCTTGCGATAGGATGTCAGTTCCGGTGAGTTCGTGCACCAGCACTCTCACCTGAAGATGGCGGCCAGATGGACCGCGGAAATATTGAGTCATGGAGACGTTATGATCCGGCTGCATACCCGAAAAGAATATTATCAATTATTACGCCGGGAAAGCCTTCGTAGCCACGACAGTAGATTTGTTTAAATAACTTCTTTAGTCTGGCCCTCAGTTGTAATACATTAGTAATGACTTGATGGAGGCGTCCAATTGCCTCTCATGCAAAACTCTACACATCCAGCATTTCTGACAGTGCTAAGAGTGGGGCCGAGCATGGCAACACTGGAATGCCACGCTCAACGACGTCTGTGGCTGCGACCATAACGACAGCACAGCAACGCAGTTAACTATCCTGCTGAGGCAGCCGTGACCTCCCCCTAGCGAGTGGGCGCCTCTCTCCTTCACCAGTGGCTCTCTCGTCACTCAGGGCAGGCTGCCCTATCCTGTGGTCGAACAGCGGACCCCATACTACACTACTGGCCATTAAAATTGCTACACCAAGAAGGAATGCAGATGATAAAAGGGTATTCATTGGACAAATATATTATACTAGAACTGACATGTGATTAAATTTTCACGCAATTTGGGTGCATAGATCCTGAGAAATCAGTACCCAGAACAACCACCTCTGGCCGTAATAACGGCCTTGATACGCCTGGGCATTGAATCAAACAGAGCTTGGATGGCGTGCACAGGTACAGCTGCCCATGCAGCTTCAACACGATACCACAGTTCATCAAGAGTAGTGACTGGCGTATTGTGACGAGCCAGTTGCTCGGCCACCATTGACCAGGCGTTTTCAGTTGGTGAGAGACCTGGAGAATGTGCTGGCCAGGGCAGCAGTCGAACATTTTCTGTATCCACAAAGGCCTGTACAGGACCATGCGGTCGTGCATCATCCCGCTGAAATGTAGGGTTTCGCAGGGATCAAATGAAGGGTAGAGCCACGGGTCGTAACACATCTGTAATGTAACGTCCACTGTTCAAAGTGCCGTCAATGCGAACAAGAGGCGACCGAGACGTGTGACCAATGACACCCCATACCATCACGCCGGGAGATACGCCAGTATGGCGATGACGAATACATGCTTCCAATATGCGTTCACCACGACGTCGCCATACACGGATGCGCCCATTATGATGCTGTAAACAGAACCTGGATTCATCCGAAAAAATGACGTTTTGCATTCGTGCACCCAGGTTCGTCGTTGACTACACCATCGCAGGCGTTCCTGTCTCTGATGCAGCGTCAAGGTTAGCCGCAGCCACGGTCTCCGAGCTGATAGTCCATGCTGCTGCAAACGTCGTCGAACTGTTTCGTCGAACTGTTTGTGCAGATGGTTGTTGACTTGCAAACGTCCCCATCTTGACTCAGGGATCGAGACGTGGCCGCACGATCCGTTACAGCCATGGAGATAAGATGCCTCTCATCTCGACTGCTAGCGATACGAGGCCGTTGGGATCCAGCACGGCGTTCCGTATTACCCTCCTGAACACACCGATTCCATATTCTGCTATCAGTCATTGGTTCTTGACCAACGCGAGCAGCAATGTCGCGATACGATAAACCGCAATCGCGATAGGCTACAATCCGACCTTTATCAAAGTCGGAAACGTGATGGTACGCATTTCTCCTCCTTACACGAGGCATCACAACAACGTTTCACCAGGCAACGCCGGTCAACTACTGTTTGTGTATGAGAAATCGGTTGGAAACGTTCCTCATGTCAGCACGTTGTAGGTGTCGCCACCGGCGCCAACTCTTGTGTGAATGCTCTTAAAAGCTAATCATTTGCATATCACAACACCTTCTTTTTATCGGTTAAATTTCGCGTCTGTAGCACGTCATCTTCGTGGTGTAGCAATTTTAATGGCCAGTAGAGTACATTCCACGATGTCGCTCCGGATGTCACAGGCTTGTGGCGCAGGCTGTGATACTGAGACGAGAATATTTTAGTTCACGAATGACTGAGTACTTATACGCCCCAGCCTATGTTCGTTTAGGTCATAAGACATATAGTCTAAACACTTCCATGGTGGCAAGTCAGGAACGATTTACGTCATTCCTCTTGTGTATTGCAGCATCGGCTGTTGGTATACCACACCCAGATGGCTCTGCTTCATAATGTCTGTCGGCAGTGTTCCGCTTCACAGCGCATAACACTCTTGCCTCCCTGCCTGTTAAATTTCACAGTCTGCGGTAGGCACTAAACTGTCTGTGCTGTCTACAATCAAAACAGTGCACATACAGTGTTCACGCAGCTCAGCAGTCTGCACATCACAGTTTTCAAGCTTAATGTGTCGAGTAGCAGTTCTTACGAACACGTAATTAGCACATAATTAGTTCTTTGTCAGCGATACACAGAACGTATTTTCTTATCACCGTCCAGCTATATTTTTGTCGGCCATGGACACAGTAGACACTAGTACTGACGTGGTACGACAATCATCCTGTTGTTCTCGCCTCCAACTCTTTGTTGATATTTTTTCACTGTCAACCCATAGATAAGTTTCTACAGCGCTCAACGGAAGTACCTTGACGTTACACTCTCAGAACTTCCATGTACGTAGATTTGCAGCTTCACACAAAGCTACAGCTTCACATTATTCTTCTCATGAAAAAGGAATTTAAACAACGTGATAAAACATGCACCATGAGAAAAAATGAAAATAGTGCTTACATTCGTGACGACTATATGATGTAAATAGAAACGCAGTTGTGCAAGGAAATAAATGTGCAGTTGGCTTCCTGAAATAACTCTTTCATTATATCACGAAAATAAAGCACAAAAAAGGGAAAAGAAAGTACAGAAAAAATACAATCTGTATCATTCTGTAGAGTTCTCTTCACATTAGCAATCCGGAATAGTAGACAGAACAAGTTTTTATAAGCCACTTCCACCGTAGATGAATTACACTTACCCTGGATTGTTACAATAAAGATTTAAAGAATAAATCACCGAAATTTCATGGTACTGGAAGGGTCGTGTACTCCAGTTAAAGACTTGCACTTGTCTGTGATCCTGTAGTGTCCAGGGACTGATCAAAGTAGCTCGAGCTGATCCCACACGCTAGTATTACTCCGTAGTTGATGTAAGAGTTCTATGCCCACCTCTTTGCTCGTCTTTGGTTTTGCAACCTGGTAGGTAGCTTGGGTTTTTGGTGTGGCGACTGCTGAGAGACACGCTGGTATCTGGGAAGATGTCTGACTCGCGCCTGGCGTGTTTACTTCGTGTGCTGCGTGCCAAGGCAGAACGTATTTGTTAGGATGGTGTCTTCCACGGACTTTGCAAGGGTGATACTCTGCTTGAGTGTGCTCTAGCGACAGTTTACCTCATACTTAGTTTTTATACCCCTTCTAATTTTTCGTCATTGCTACAGGTTTTGGAAGTTAATTTAAAGTTGATACTGTTTCACTGGTTGAACCTCTTTCACTGTTTGATGCACGATGACCCAAAATATTACTAATTCGGAAAAGAAGAACAGACTTCGCAACTGGCCTATAGAAAGGATAATGTTTGAAGACTTCACGTTTCCTTAACCTGCTGTTCGATATGTTTGGTATGAAAGATGCCGAGGCTCTGTTGGCTGACATCAGTTTGTTTCCAGTCCTCTCCAATACGTATCCATGATATGGAATCTTATAAATGGATACTTTTCTTCATTTCACAAAATGGGCTTATACAGTTACGGCTGCCCCATAAGAAGAACGCATCGAGCAGTAAAGAAACTTCTATTGTTCCGAGGTGGTCGGTTTCAACAGTCTTATACTGCCATCATCTGAACTTACGGAACTTGTTATAAAAGGCGCCCCACTGCGTAACATGTGTACTTTACAAAAATTACTAATCTCATGAATTTGCGTACCACATGGTGGCTATTTTCGTGTTTGCTAAACTATAACGACTTGGTAGCACTCTTGTTCATCATGTGCGGTCAATGTTAAAATGCTGAATATGTCTGTGAACAGAGCACAACAGCAGGTCTAATAGCCTTCTCTCCAGTAATCAGAAAACATCGGCGTGCACATTTATATTAAAATATCGTACTGAGAGTCCACTTCGTTTATACATTCATAAGAGTGCAGATACGTATCCATTTACTATCAAGCCATTGCATTTACATTCAGCATTACACTGATTAAGGCAAACATTGGTCAATCTTGAATTTGACAAACTGGCTGTTGGCTTTCGTCTCAGTTTCTTCGGCCGACGTTCGTCTGATGATTTCCCTGACGATTTACCAGCACCAATGGCTAGCATTGTCAAAGTTTACCCTCCATTGCTCGTGGTGGGCTGGCCTCGGGCTGGCGAAAAGTCAGGAAAATCATGAGGCGAATGTCGTCCGAGGAACCCGAGACAGAAGCCAACAGGCAATTTGTCAGTAGGTGACGACAAAAGTATTACCAGTTTTGTAATCTTACGTTTTCCCATATTCGAACATAAATAACTATCCAGCATTACTTTTTCCGCCATACGGTCACTGTGTAACAATAATAAGATAATTAAACAAAATGACAACTAAGGAAATGCAAATAGGGATAGAAAAGAACGTTAGCTGTTCCATTGCTGCTTTACGAACCTGTGGGCTGGATGCTTAACGAGGGATAGTGACGTCAGAAATGAAATTCTTCATATCAGTTAAAAGATGTAAACTAAAAGGTAAATTAAAGGCGCTGCAGTCTGGAACCGCAAGGCGGCTACGGTCGCAGGTTAGAATCCTGCCTCGGGCATGGATGTTTGTGATGTCCTTAGGTTAGTTAGGTTTAACTAGTTCTAAGTTCTAGGGGACTAATGACCTCAGCAGTTGAGTCCCATAGTGCTCAGAGCCATTTGAACCATTTTTTTAAAAGGTAAATTAAGAAACGAAAACATTAAGAATGAGCTTAAAATTTTTGCAATAACAGAAATAAATCTGCACATACGAGTATAAACGGAAATGGAAGGAACATCAAAACAGAATGCAACAAGACACATAGTGCTTCAGTATATGGCCAAAGGGGTAAGGGACGTCGAGCCTAGGGAACGATGGAGCTAACAAGCAGAATCTCAGCTTGGCATCTGTTTCGCTATAACTAGTCTTACGTGGCCGTTCCAACTTAGGCCTCACCAGATCGTTACTTCCAAGTATTTTATGGTTCTTCCTTTTTATATATAATTATCACTCACAGAGTAATCGTATAGCAGTGAGTCTTCCCGCCTGTTCCGGTGTAATGCGTCACATCTTTTTACAGTATGGGTTAACTGCCAGTCCCTGCGCCAGTTAGCAGTGCTCTGTAGGTCTTCCTGCAAGAAATTTTTGATTTGTCGCTACTTAGTAACACGCAGCAGAATCATCTTTGGGCTTTACCGATAACGCTGTAATTCCGTCACTGACGGCAAATGACTTGCAAGAGCAATTGAATAGAATGGATAGCGTCTGGAATAGAAGTTGTAAGCTGAATATCAAGTAAAATAAAACAATGTACCATAAGACCAGAAGGAGTCCACTTCGGGAATGATGTAGTACAGACATAGAACTCAGTTTAACAATTTTTTCATTTAATATGAATAGGATAAAAATACACTTTCACGAAATCAAAATATTTCTCTAGTATGTAAAGATCCTTAACTAGGGCTGCAAACAGTCCATACAAAAATGTCTTTCTACATTTACATCTACTTGGATACTCAACAAATCATACTTACGTATCTGGCAGAGGGTTCATCGAACCACCATAACAATAATTCTCCTTTGTTCCAGTCCCGAAAAGCTCCCGGAAAAAACGAACAACCAAATTTTTTCCACGTGAGTTCTGATTTCCCTTATTTAAATCTGACGATCGTTTTTCTCCATGTAGGTCGCCGTCAACAAAATATTTTTAAATTCGGAGGAGAAAGTTAGTGATTGAAATTTCGTAAAAAGATCCCGCCGCAACGAGAAACGCCTCTGTTCTAATGATTTCCCCCCAAATCCTGTTACATGTCAGTGACACTCTCTCCCCGATTTCTCGATTATACAAAACGTGCAGCGCTTCTTTCACCTTTCCCGATGTACTCCGTTAATACTATCTGGTAAGGATCCCACACCGTGCAGCAGTGTTCTAAAAGAGGGCGGACAAGCATAATGTAGACAATCTTTTTAGTAGATCTATTGCATTTTCTAACTGTTCCGCCAACAAAATGCAGTCTTTGGTTCACCTTTCTAAGAATATTTTCTGTGTTCTTTCCAACTTAACTTGTTCATAATTGCCATTTCTAGGTATTTAGTTGAATTTTCGGCCTTTGGGTTTGACTGATTTATCGTGTAACCGAAGTTTAACGAATTCGTTTAGCACTCATGTGGCTGACCTCACACTTTTTATTACTTGTAATAGTTGCCAATTTTCGCACCATTCAGATATCTTTTATAAATCGTTTTGCATTTTGTTATGATCTTACTAGACTTTAGTAGACGATAAACGACAGCACCTTCTGCAAACAACCTAAAAAGGCAGCTCAGATTGTGTCCTAAATCATTTATATATATAAGGAGCAGGAGAGGTCCTATAACACCACCTTGGGGAACGAAATGTGATCTCTCTGACAGGTAATCACGAATCCAGTCACATAAATGAGACGATATTCCATAAGCACGTGGTTTCACTACAAACCGATTGTGTGGTACAGTGTGGAAAGCCTTCTGGAAATCTAGAATGGTCGAGCGGCTCTAGGCGCTTTAGTCCGGAACCACGCGGCTGCTACGGACGCAGGCTCGAATTCTGCCTCGGGCATGGATGTGTGTGATGTCCTTAGGTCATTTAGGTTTAAGTAGTTCTAAGTCTAGGGAACTGATGACCTCAGATGTTAAGTCCCATAGTGCTTAGAGCCATTTGAAATCTAGAAATACGGACTCAATTTGAAATCCGTTTCAATACCACTCAGAACTTCGTGTGAGTAATGAGCTAGTTGTGTATCACAAGAACGATGTTCTAGCTAAAACGGTGTTGACTGTTTCCTTCAAGGTAATTCATAATGTTCAAACACAATATATGTTCCAAAATCCTGTAGCAGATCGATTTTAATGATTGGGCCACTAATTTAGTGGATTACTCCTATTGACTTTCTTGAATATTGGTGTGACCTGTGCAACTTTCCAGTCTTTGTGTACGGACTTTTCGTCGAGTGAGCGGTTGTACGTGATTGTTAAGCATGGGACTATCGCATCATCATACTCTGGAAGGAACCTAATTGGTATACACTCTGGATCGGAGGACTTGCTTTTATTAATTGATTTAAGTTGCTTCAGTATTCCGAGGAATTTACTTGTGAGTTACTCATGTTGGCATCTGTTCTTGATTCGAATTCTGGAATATTTACTTAGTCTTCTTTGGTGAAGGAATTTCGGAAGGCTGTGTTTAGTAACTGTGCTTTAGCAGCACTGTCATCAATAGTATTTCCATAGCTATCGAGCGGAGAAGGCATTGGTCCGCAGCTCGTGGTCGTGCGGTAGCGTTCCCGCGCCCGGGTTCCCGGGTTCGATTCCCGGCGGGGTTAGGGATTTTATCTGCCTCGTGATGACTGGGTGTTGTGTGATGTCCTTAGGTTAGCTAGGTTTAAGTACTTCCAAGTTCTAGGGGACTGATGACCATAGTGCTCAGAGCCATTCGAACTTTTTTTTTTTTTTTTTTTTTTTTTTTTGAGAAGGCATTGATTGTGTCTTGGCGCTAACATACTTTATATACAGCCTGAATCTCTTTGGATTTTCTGCCAGGTTTCGAGATAAAGTTTCGTTGTGGAAACTCGCATTGAAGTCCGCGCTAAATTTCGAGCTTCTGTAATATATCTCCAATCTGGGGGACTTCGGTTTCGTTTAAATTTGGCATACTTGTTTCGTTGTTTCTGCAACACTGTTCTGACCCATTTTGTATACGAAGGGTGATCAGCTCTTTCGCTTGTCAATTTATTTGGTATCAATCTCTCAAATGCTGTCGACACTGTTTCTTTGAATTCAAGCCACATCTGGTCTGTACTTACATAATTAGTTTGGATGAAGATTGTCTCTCAGGAAGGCGTCAAACGAATTTTTTTCTATTTTTTTGAATAGATATGTTTTTCATTTCTGTCCGGATGATACACACAACTTGCTACTGTCGGAATATATTAAATGTGTATCTATGTTCCGTACCGTACCGGCCACGCTGTCGGGTCTAGCAAAATTTTGATGAGTTCAGAAAACATGGCGACGGATGAGAGCATATCACTGATAGAGTACATTGCTTAGGCACGCTTGTGCCCAACTGCCCAACTCTCTTTACTCTGCCATTACTGAATCAAGCGACAGCCGAGGTACAGTCGGGTTTCGTTGTCGTTCACTAGGGTTCTCTACAGACCTCACTTGTCTCTTCTGTGATCTCTGTTGGCTCGAAACATTCTAGGTGCTTACGCTGAAAAACGAATTAAGTAACATAGTTAAAACCGGAGAATTTACGGCCCATGTACACTGAAGAGTCGAAAATACTGCTATACCTGCCTAATATCGTGTAGGGCCCCCGCGAGCACGCAGAAGTGCCGCATTACGACGTGGCATCTGCTCGACTAATGTCTGAAGTAGTGCTAGAGGGAATTCAGAACATGAATCCTGCAGGGGTGTCCGTAAATCCGTAAGAGTACGAGGGGGTAGAGATCTCTTCTCAACAGCACGTTGCAAGGCATCCCAGATATGCTCAATAATGTTCATATATGGGGAGTTTGATGGGTAGCTGAAGTGTTTAAACTCAGAAGAGTGTTCCTGAGGGACTCTATCGTAATTCTGGACTTGTGGGGTGTCGCATTGTCCTGATGGAATTGACCAAGTCCGTCGGAATGCACAGTGGACGGGAATGGATGCAGGTGATCATACAGACTCGTATCAAGACGTATCAAGGGTCCCATATCACTCAAACTGCACACACCGCACACCATTGCAGAGCCTCCACCAGCTTGAACAGTCCCCTGCTGACATGCAGGGTCCATGGATTCATGAGGCCGTTTCCGTACCCGTATTGTATTGAATTGTATTGTATGGAACTGGGGACCTAGAGATGATGGAGAGGCTTCGTCTCCACCGCAGCCCTCAGTGGTTCACTACCACAAAACAGGCTACAGCAGTCCACTCACCCCATCACCGTCCCACACCGAACCCAGGGTTATTGTGCGGTTTTGCACCCAGGTGACCCCCCCCCCCGGGGACGTCTCACACCTGACGAGTATAACCCCAATGTTAGCGGAGTGAGTATGGTGTACGCGTACGTGGGAAAAGTGTTGGCGCAGCAATCGCCGACATAGTGCAACTGAGGCGGAATAAGGGGAACCAGTCCGCATTCGCCGAGGCAGATAGAAAACCGCCTTAAAAACTATCCACAGGCTGGCCGGCACAACGGACCTCGACACTAATCCACCGGAAAGCAGTGCGTTAGACCGCACGGCTATCCGGGCGGGCCCTCCATACCGGTATAACTCCATAAGCTCGGTACAATTTGAAACGACACTCGTCCGACCAGGCAATATGTTTCCAGTCATCAACGGTCCAATGTCGGTGTTGACGGGCCCAGGCAAGGCGTAAAGCTTTGTGTCGTGGAGTCATCAAGGGTACACGAGTGGGCCTTCGGATCCGAAAACCCATATCGATGATGTTTCGATGAGTGTTTCGCTCGCTGACAGTAGTTTATGGCTAAGCAATGAAATCTGCAGCAGTCTGCCGAAGGGTTTGCACTTCTGTCACGCTGAACGATTCTCTCCAGTCGTCGTCGGTCCTATTCTTGCACGATCCTTCTCCGGCCGCAAAGATGTCGGAGATTTGGTGTTTCAGCGGATTCCTTATACTCATGGTACACTCGGGAAAATCCCCACTTCATCGCTACCTCGGAGATGCTGTGTCCCACCGCTCGGTGGCCGACTATAACACCACGTTCAAACTCACTTAAATCTTGTTAACCCATCATTGTAGCAGCAGTAACCAATCTAACAACTGCGCCAGGCACTTGTTGTCTTATATAGGCGTTAAGGATCGCAGTGCCGTATTCAGCCTGTTTACTAATCTCCGTATTTAAATACACCTCTACCAGTTCCTTTGGCTCTTCAGTGGAGAGCGGTACCATCAGTCTTTCTGTCAAAGAGCTATCTACGAATGGGATAGAGAGGAGTGGAGGAAGTGAAACTCGTGTACTGTGAACCCTCCACCTCTCACCGTGTAGTGGCTTGCAGGGTACATACGCGGTAGCTGTAGAATAATAATAACAATAGTATAAATAAGCGAAGATAAGATCGCATGATGTCCGGTAGTTGTCCAACGGTAAACACTACGTGCCGCGGCTCCGGCAGGAGGTCCGCCGACTGCGGAAAGGCCAGGAAGCGTCGAGGTCGGCGGTAATGGCCGCTCTGACGCCACATCCCGCTCATTACGGAGCGGAGATCCGCCCGTATCAGCAATCTGGTGCAGCCTTGGCGGTAATTCTCGGCGTTTAACACCGGCTGCCCCGCGCTCGTACAAAAGGCATTTCCAATGCAAATTACTCCTCTCCATGTCTTCATTCGCCTCTGCGATTCTCTTTCGAGAATCGCTTGAGTAAAACGGTTGTTTTTTTTTCTCTTACTGGGAACCGTGGTGTTCGTGTCCTTTTATCGTAAAACTGCCCCAGTCCCCGTACTTGAGGTCTTCACAGAGTGGCCAAATGTCATGGGAAGTCAGTATGACATGGATCTGTCGTCGGCTGCGGAAGCCTATGAGGTTCATCTTTCTCGGCAGAGCATTGGCAGAAATGGGTGCTTGACACCCCAAAATCAGTGCAGCATTGATCTGACCAGCAGTAGAGAGTCGGTTCTCCCGTATGGTTCTGTGGAGACGAAGTAACGTCGGTTTCGTGACACACCAATCTCACCACGGGCCGAGCCATCTACATGAGTGCCCGCATCTCGTGGTCGCGCGGTAGCGTTCTCGTTTCCCACGCCCGGGTTCCCGGGTTCGATTCCCGGCGGGGTCAGGGATTTTCTCTGCCTCGTGATGGCTGGGTGTTGTTTCCTGTCCTTAGGTTAGTTAGGTTTAAGTAGTTCTGAGTTCTAGGGGACTGATGACCATAGATGTTAAGTCCCATAGTGCTCGGAGCCATTTGAACCAATCTACATGAGTGCTATCCAGGTCTCAGCCACAACTAGGTGCATCTCAGCTTCGTTAGGCAGAAGCGTAGGGGCAGCACTATTTATCCTTCAGTATTTGTTTGTGGTGTAAAGGAAGTTCTAATTTCCAGTGGCCGTTGCTCAAGAAAAGCTAGTCCAGCGATCTATCGTGACTGATCCTTTAAACCGACGGGAATCAAAATTCTTTTTCAAACAGAAGATCGAGATTTCTCTATATCTATTACGCAAGCGTATAATCGGCGGGTACCGCAGGTTCACTACAGAATGGCATCACAAAAGCTCGCACAAAAATGTTAAAGGTTTCGTTTACGATCAAAGAGCAAACAATTACAGCGATCAGCAGAAGATTTGCACAGAATTCTTCGTTTCGTACATTGTAAGTAGGTTGTTTAGGTTTAGGTTTTTTTATTGGTAACGCCACCTCTGTATGAAAATCACTGGCTGTGCTGTGTGCAGTCTGTGGCTAGTTTGCATTGTTGTCTGCCATTGTAGTGTTGGGCAGCGGCAGCTGGATGTGAACAGCGCGTAGCGTTGCGCAGTTGGAGGTGAGCCGCCAGCAGTGGTGGATGTGGGGAGAGAGATGGCGGAGTTTTGAAATTTGTCATGAACTGCTATATTTATATATGATGATATCAAGGTAAATACATTGTTTGTTCTCTATTAATGTCTTTCATTTGCTAACTATCCCTATCAGTAGTTAGTGCCTTCCATAGTTTGAATCTTTTATTTAGCTGGCAGTAGTGGCGCTCGCTGTATTGCTGTAGCTTGAGCAGCGAAGATTTTTGTGAGGTAAGTGATTTGTGAAAGGTATAGTTAAATGTTAGTCAGGGCCATTCTTTTGTAGGGATTATTGAAAGTCAGATTGCGTTGCGCTAACAAAATATTGTGTGTCAGTTTAAGGACAGTCGTGTATAATTGTTCAAAGGGGACGTTTCAACATCAAGAAGCACTTTCCACTTAATTTTCTGGTAAGGAGAATATGATGTAATTCGCGGTACGAATAGTACATTTTCTGGTTAGTTCGTTGGTTTCGAGAGAAACGGACCAAACTACAGGGTCATCAGTCCCTTACATTTTCTGAAGTCACATGCATTTTTACACCTTCAGTTGCAACCGTGTTAGATGTGACCGAACGAAGAGTATAGAGACGTTGTGCAGTATACTAGCGCCAAGTACTGTGTTTAAGTCGAGGGACATGCCTTGGATGATTTTACGATCTAAGAACCATTACTGTTGAATTTCTGAAGGAAAAAGAAAAGGAGGAATCAATATTAGATAATCCGGAATAGATTTCCGATCACGCACTTTTAGTGGACTGAACAGCCGACTTGGAAGCCATCAATAAGCCGTTACAAGGTGAGAAGCATCTTATTTCTGCTTTGATGAAGAATGTAGGTGCATTTAAAAAGAAAACCGCACTGTGGAATGGCCAACTTCTGTCAAAGAACGCCGACCATCTCTCAAAGGTCTCTGGTGCTAAAGAAAATGCGAATTTCGAAAAATTCATTGTGGCGTTGAAGGGATTAAAGGAAGAATTTTCTAAACGTTTTCGAGATCGCTTTCCGTTGCAGTTGAACGAGCCCCTGGGCACGTGCAGATGGAACTGACTGATCTACAGTGAAATTTCAGTTGCAAAGAAAAATTCGTTTGCATTAAAACTGTAAAAGAGTTTTACGAAATTTTCCGTGCGACTAGTTTCCACTAGTCCAAAATGAGGCTGAAAAACGCGATATCAATGTTTCGATCTGCATATACGTGTGTGTGTGTGTGTGTGTGTGTGTGTGAAACACTTACTGATAATGAAACCAAACAAGCCACAATTACATGCCAACATTAGTGACGAACTAATGCGAAACTCTTTGCGTCTATTCGTGTGCCATTAGTTTTTGCCTGATACAAATTTTATCATATCTCCAGCGAACCAAAAAAATTAAACAAGAGTAAAAACTGTTTTTGTTTGGGATCTGTGTTGTTGAGAAATACGAAACCAAGCCAAATACCAGCTGTTCAATGCTCCTTGAGCGACTTCACTGCCATCTAATGCCACGTGTTCGCAGTTGGCCCATCTTCGCGATCACACACTGTGGCGTGGTAGTGGGGCAAGCGGGCACCCAGGTGAGAGAGACGCGCATACGATCAACCTTGATTATGAATATGTCATCTATAAAGTTAATTTTTTACATTATTATTGTTAATGAAATTTATAAAAAACACTGTAGCAGACACGCAGAGTACCCATATGGCACGTCATTTAAAGGCACCCGACACTGTCAATGAGGTTAACAAGTGACCTTTATTATCAAAAAAATTATTAAGTAGTTTTAAACAACTTATTGAATAATATGCACAAATGTGCCTATACTAAGTTTTAGCCACACGAACACACTTCATTAAAACTCGTATGACAATTCCAATCAATGATCCCATTGATTTCTATGTTTATATAACTATAATGCGATATTACACTGATGATCCAAAACATAAAGACCACCTGTTTAATATTTTGTTTGTCTGTCTTTGGAACGGTAATCCATCTCTTGCGTATCAGGGATCCGACAGTTTGTTGGTAGGTTTGCGCGTCCGAGACACCAACGTGAGTTCACTATAATGCTCCTCTAACCACTATAGCACGGTTCTGGCTCCGAAACATGGACAATTACACTACTGAAAGATGACATTGGCATTCGGGACACATCAAGTATGAAGGAACGCAGGTGGTTCGCAGCTGCCAGCGTGTCTTCGATTGCTACCACAGGCCCCATGCAAGCGCAGGAGAACGTCTCCCACAGCATAACACTACTCCCACCAGACTGCGTCCGTCGCGCTGCACGTTCACGGTGACGGTGTTTGTGGAGACGACCATCGACCTTGTGTAGCAAAAATTTGATTCACCCGAAGAGTCGACATGGTTCCATTGATCGACAGTTGAATCCCGATGGTTCCCTGCCCACTGCAGTCGTAATTGACGATGTCGTTCGGTCAACATGCGAACAGTAGTGGTAGTCTGTTGCGGAGCCACATGTTCAACAATACACGATGAACGGTGTGCTCCAAAACACTTGTGCGCGCACCACCATTGTGCTCTTTCGGCAGAGATGCCAGAGATCCCTATCTATTCTAGTTTACAGAGCAGACAAGCTCCTGAACACCACTTTCTTTGAAGAATCGTGGAGGACGTCCAACCATTTAGCGCCTAGCGATCGTTTCACCGCTCTACTTCTTTCCGTAGGAGCTCACGACAGTAGCACGTGAACACTCGACCAGCTTCGCTGTCTTCGAGATATTCGTTCATAGGCTCTGCGTAATAATTATCTGTAATAGTTATCTGCCCTTTTTTAGAGTAGCTTATCTCAATGGATTTCCCCATTTGCAACCCATAACTTCGCCAGGGCAGTTCCCCGTCCGTGTTTGTTCCGCTTACATACTTTTGTCACCGTGTTACGTGCCTACAACGCCACCAGACGGCATCCAACGTCGCAGTGGGCAGTAGTCATAATGTTTTGCCTTATCAGTGTATATTGTATTTAATGCTGATGTACTGACTGCGTCAAGCTGCATCGAATATTTTTTTTATGGGTGGTTGCAGTGCCGGATGGCGCGAATGAGTCTCTTAAAGTTGTTATTACAAGGTTTGAATTCAAACGTTTGCTTATGCGATCGTAAAGTGACTGAGAATATCTGTCTTGTGTTGCGAAATTATATGTACTGTTTAAGCTCGACTTCCTCAATTGGTGGCCATGTAGTAAAACAATGAATTGAACAACGTAACAGTCATGTAAAAAATTGGAAATTTGTGGTAAGGTCTTATGGGACCAAACTGTTGAGGTAATCGGTCCCTAAGCTTACACACTACTTAATCTAACTTAAACTAACTTACGCTAAGGACGACACACACACCCATGCCCGAGTAAGGGCTCGAACATCCGACGGTGGTGGGGGGGGGGGGGGGGGAGCTACGCAGACCGTGACAAGCAAGACGCCCCAGACCGCGCGGACACCCCGCGGCGTAACAGTCACGTCACCGACGCTTTAAATAAGTATAAAGAAAAGAGTTAAGGTTCTTTTTGTTCATCTTTTGTCGAGATGTTTTCAGTTTGGTAAGATCTTGTCTGGCTGGGCAGCCTGAGCGCTGCTTGTAACTTTACTGTCCGCGACGCGTCGACAGTTCTTCGCGTACAATACGGACAATATTACATCAAAGATTTTGATGTTAATTTGTGCCGATTGTGTTAGTGAGCTTCGTTGACCAAGAATATTAATTTTGATGGACTAGGTTTCTCTATCTGCTAGTGTGAAACACTTCTCTTCTACTGAGCAAGTAATCATAGCTCTTAAAGCATGTAGTTTAGAGACCGTGTTTAGTAGACTTTCTTTCTTGTTTTCTCCATGCTATCTCCCCTCAAAATATGGAAAGCAAAGAGTTTGCAGTAGAAGAGATATGTTTCACAGTATCCAAGATGAAAAAGTGCTCATAAATCATAAGGTATGCTCTTTAGACCTCTTGTTTACTAGATTTTTTTTGTTTTGGTGTAAGGAACCTGTCCCTAAAATTTCTCGTGTTTTTTTTTTTTTTTTTTTTTTGGGGGGGGGGGGGGGGGGGTGGGAATCAAACGTATAAACAGCTCTTTGCGAAGAACTTCATTACCCTACGGAATAGTTCTCATAGTTACAGCCTTCATTTTATTTATATACAGTGTGTACTTAAAGTCCGGGAACACTTTCAATTATTTATTGCACAAGAACTAAACATTGCACAGATGTCATACACATTGCAGTTAGAAGAGATTTTTTACAAACACTCGATATGCGAACCATGAGTGACCCGGCAAAAGTCAATACGGTAATCGAATTCTCGCCATACCCGTCCCAACATGGCATCGTCGACTGTGTCAGTCTCTTCCCGTATTCTCCCCCGGAGCTCTGCTACATCACGTGGTAGAGGCGGTACATACACTAGAACTTTAATGTGTCCCCACAGATCTGGTGATCGGGTAGGCCATTTCATGAAACAGCTGTCCCCTTCTGTAGCACGGCAGATCCATCGATGCGGCAGGTCCGTGTTCAGGTATCCACGAACTTCACGATGAAAATGGGGTGGAGCCCCATCCTGCTGAAAGATGAACGCAGAGTCCGATTGCATTTACGCCATCAGCCATTGCTGCAATATATCCAAGTAGAAATACCCAGTGAAAGTGCTCTCGGCACAGTTTTCGACGTGACAAGGCACAAAAAACATTTACCTTTGGGGTATAACGCCCAAAATCCAAGCATTCGTGTGGATGCTTTGTACCCCAGATTCGATAGTTATGCCTGTTCACTTTCCCATAAGCTTGAAAAGTGGTTTCGTCGCTAAAAATTAAGCGATCAACAATGCCATCCCCATCCCCATTCAGTTGTTGCAACTGCGAACGAAACTCAAAGCGCTTGTATTTGTCATCGCCATTGAGTTTCTGCACTAGCTCCAATCTGAATGGTTTCATAGACAGCTTCTGTCGCAGAACTTTCCACACTGTCCTTGGAGCCATTTAGAGTGTGCAGGGTGCTCGACGCACCGATTTCTTTGACTCCTTATGAATGTCTCTCGTACGCACTCCATATTCACTTCACTCACACTGAGACGTCCACTTCTCTTTGCCGGGTACAAGCAACCCTGTCGTAACGAATTTGTTGTGCCAGTGGTAAATGGCCTTTCTTGTTGGTGGCTTCTTACCGTACTTGGTTCTAAACGTCCGCTGAACAGCTGCAGCACACTTGTTTTGTCGATCTCCAACACACAGAAAGCTCGCTCCGCACCTGAACTCGCCATGTTTGCGACTAGCGCTATCGGCAAATTAGTAAACTACGCTGTTGCGGTATACATGAAAAAAAAAACCTTTCAGGGTTTCTCTTCAAAATGACATATGTATGATATCTGTACAATGTCTGGTTCTCATGCAATAAATAATTGAAAGTGTTCCCTGACTTTATGTACACACCGTATTTATCGATTATTTCTTGTTTTTATGTCACTGGTGTGGATACTAAAAAATGATATTAGCATTATTTAGAACTTCGATCTGTGCTCAAAGCAACAGTGTAGGCTGACCGCTATTGATTCTGCAGCCTTTACTGAAATATTAGGTGGTACATTTCCCACAGCAAGCTGTTTATCCAGTCGCTATTGTGTTTTGTGTAATAGTGCCAAAGGGTCAGTTACTTTGGTGCCTGCTGGATGCTGCAAGCTGCCATCAGCATCATCTTATTTTAAGAAGTCTTCGTAACCACTGCCCTTTGTCGTTCGACTGCATTTCAATAAATGTAATGGTCTCTCTCATCTCTTTGAATTATACTAGAAATTTTCGCCCATTGATATCTGTTGTGTAGAGATTAAATGTAACTTCTAGGGAAACAGCACGTTATCCATCACTCTGTACCGACTACTTGTTTACTAAGTTGTTAATAATGACTATCATTTTTAAGTGTTTGTGTTTTGCCTATGAATATCTGCAACGAATTCTCGGCTTTTGTGAGGGCTTTTCTAGGCAATGTCGAAGTATTTTGTTTTAAACTGTGAATACTTTACTTATAACCGTTCTGAACGTTCGTTATACCTCTTGTCCACTTCCTCAGTTTCTTAATTAATCAGATTAGAACATCCTGCTAGCAGTCACAAATTTGATAGTTCCCCTGTCAAGACTGAGGCCGAAAATCCTAACCAGTTTTCCATGCACAGGACACAAGGGCAGACACCCGCTGCTCTCATTTAAATGGAGTGAATCCCTATGTACAGACCAGTTACAGTTTGTGAGCCACTTGTATAGGACATGTATTTCGCAAAAATCTTGATGCGGCGAGAACAGGCATCGCGTGGAGGGGAACAGCGACCGTTAGAATTTAAAATTGTAGAGCATCCACAATCCGCATGTGAGTTTTCTTTATTTTGACATGTTTCACTCGACCAACGCGGGCATTTTAAGAAATTACGTAGTAGAGGACCGCACGTTACATATATCGGGATGCGTATAGCGCCGCCGTTACACATAAAATTTTATATATGACGGCCGCGCTACACACATCCCGATATATGTAACGTGTGGCCCCCTACTACGTTATTTCTGAAAATTACCGCATCGGTCGAGTAAAACATGTCAAAATAAACTCACATGCGGCTTGTGCCTGCTCTACAATTTAATCTTCAAAGTGTTTCTCGTCGTCGCAGGCTTGCTGCATATTTGGCGCGTTCCAGACGTCCGCCTCAGCTCGTAACGTAAGCTGAGTTCCAAAAATATCGTCTACGCTATATTTTATCTTTTCTTTCTCTCTTCATGACATATGAAACTGAAAATGCACAAAATATTATAAGCGACTGCCCTGCTTTAGTCTCCGGAATCAGTTCTGTTACATGCCGGGAAGAAAGTGTTAAGCAGAGATTGGAAAGATCACAAATATAATGATTCGGCTACGTTTGCCTGTTTCCACCTACCACAGATCCAAATTTTGTTGATCAAGGTGGTGCAGTTGGCAACTGAGTGTGTTGCTAAGCACAGCAATGTGATGGGATTCTCACTGGCAACATTTACCACCCCCTAGTTTCTGCTACATGAATAATGATAGTTTAAATTCAAAACTACGTCTTCGGCTCAGGCTTTACAGAGGATGCAAAATGTTTCATCCACTGACAAAATATACCGCATTAGATCTTTGGATCTGTCCTTATTAATGGAAGCGAACAATGAACAAAGAAGAAGCTCTTGTTATAATTTTCGCATGTTTTTTCCCTGGAAAATTTTCTTGGGGGAATTGGAAGGGGAGGTATGGGGGAAGAGGAGAGAGATAGATATCTACCAAAAGTCGACATGCAGATGATGGTGATATTGAGGTTTCCCGAAAATAGATATTGGAACGAAATAAAAGAAAAAAGCGCATCTTATTGACTGTATCCTGATATCCTAGTTATTGAAAGACTGAGAACACTGGATTCCCGTAGAAAAATAAACCCAGTTACATTGGATCGTAAGTGTCGTTTGCCTCCGAAAATAAACAAGGAATACTGTTCGTTACGGCTTGCTGCAAAGCCACCTATTGCATGTCTCTCTGCCTAAGGCCAAAAAAATTCTTTCATAGCACTTCAGTAACCAACTAGCTGTGTTTGTAGCTGTGCCGTCAGCACTGGTTTTAAGTGATCTTTCTTTCTTCAGCAGTTACTTCACTTACCCCCTTCCTTTCCTTCCTAACGTTATTCCGAGGAGCTGACTCTGGTACTCAAGACGTGTTCTCAGATTTCATTGTTCCCATTTCCTTTTTCCGAACAGCACGACATACAGACTGCCTTTTCTTCTACTCGTTCGGCATCATGTACGATATACATACTTATTGGATAAACTTAATGACATTGTAGAAAACTAATACAAGTAAAGTTAACTGAAAAACTCAGTGGTAAGGGGAAAGATGGTATTCGGTATGACTGTTTCTTATTTGAACTGTATTGGCAATATCGTTCAGACGTTGGACGACATTAAGTGTAGATCTCAGTTGGAACACTTGCTAGTTTAAAAAAAAATAGTGTCTTGAACATTTGGTGCCCTGCAGCTTGAATAAACTGCAGAAATGTCCCATTAATAATTTGAAATAAACTCCTTTTTAATGATTATTTTATCGGACTAGTTTTGTGGGTTTACCCATCGCCGGCGGAATCTCTATTATAGCAGACACATATTTCTTATAATATGTTTTTTTTTGTGTCATATAGTACTTTATGAATATGTAGTTTCCTGTTTTATACTATGACTTGCCTTAAATACACTGGAAGAAATTTTAAAATAAGATTTAAAGAACTTCTAAATCTGACTGGGACGAACCTATCTTCACTTGGTGCCCACTTATAAGAACAAAACCACACGGTCAGTGAGATGACATGGAGCCTGTCAGTTCTATATATTGCCGAAAAAGGCAGTTTACCAAATGTTTTGGAAGAAGTAGAAATTTTCATGCATTTAATGAAACGTATTGATATTCTGAACAAACAGAGCGATCTAAAACGCAAAAGACAATTGTCGAAGTCTTAACAATCGACACATTTCTTTGTTATGGTAAAAGAGATAATACATATTAGAAGTAACAATATATATTGTCTATGGTGGATCACAAATAGTGATCTTTGCACATACAACAAGTGCCATTGATACCTGTAGTTACGTATTTTTGTGTCGCGTCATTGTCACTGTAGGCTTGTACCATGGGAAGAAAAGAGAAGATGTTGTTTGATGGCCGGTATTCTCTTCCTATAACACAAACTGCACATACGTATTAACAGTGTTATTTATTTACTAGCACAAGGTGTTACTTATCTTAATCTAGTCCATGTGGTACAAACTCTTTAGTAATAGTCCACGTTAGCCTCACTGCTGGTGAAGTACAAGTCCCGCTATGCACACACACACTACTCTGGTCGCTAGGTACTGACTGACTCTGAGCTAGAGGCTGAGCTAACTGCGGCTGCGGCTCTCACTGGGCGGCGACTGATGACTCGGCTCGTTGACTCACTGGATGACTGACGGGAACTGACTGGGCCCACCCGTCCACGGTGGCGACATAGATACTGGCAGTCGAGAGGGAACTAGCCGCGAGTTTCTTAAAATTCTGTCTTTCGTCTCTATCGATCTTCTCGCAACCGCTTTGTCGCCTGGTGTGCTGGTGACAGCTTATAACAGCAGGCATACTATCCTACAATGTTCTTACGCTGATTTTTATATATACAGTAAAACTTGCTGAAATCGCCCGTGTATAATTCGGAAATCTGCCCAAACCGTACAAGTATTTCAGTCCCGATGCGCTCAGTGGACTTTCATATGATGATTTTTTTTCTTTTGTATAAAGCGGAACGTGCCTAACGCGGAAATGGAAAGCAAATCTTGGAACATACTTAATAATTGATTTGAAACCTGGTAGTCAAGGGAAGGCAGGATTCGATTACGATAGGGGACAGGGACATAATCAGTTACTATTAGTTGCCTTTTACAGTTACACACAATTTATTTTAAATCAGTAATTCCAGCCTCAACAATAAACAAAAACATACCACACGTTATTAATGAAGGAGTAAACAAGTGTAAATTATAGTGTTCTCAGTGAGTTACAATTTAGCACATCACCATTAATTACGGATACAGCAGATAATGTTTTAAAAGCAATCCACTGTGATCTGGGCAGAAGGCCTTACACGCCAGGAATAGCAAAAATTAAGAATTGTTTAAAACTCGCTGCAACTTACAAATTACAGGTGATGAAATATTAAAGGCAAGTCGCCACAAACACAGCAGACGGCATCAGACGCCAGGAATGGCAGTAAATGAGGTTTTAAGGCTTACTGCTAAAATACAAATTTCAAATTAGAATTTTAAAGCAAGTAAGCACAATCACGGCTGAAGGCCTTACACGCCAAGAATGGCAATAAATTAAGAACTGTTTAAGAACTCGCTGCAGTTTCCAACTTACAGGTATTGAAATATTAAAGGTAAGTCACCACGAACAGAGCAGAAGGCATCAGACGCCAGCAATGGCAGTAAATAAGATTTTAAGGCTTACTGCTGAAATACAAATACCAAATTAGAATTTTAAGGCAAATGACCACAATTACGGGTGAAGGCCTTACACGCCAGGAACGGAAATAATATAAAAAATTTTTGAAACTTGCTGTAAAACAGGAAATACTCAGCGAAAGTTAACAAAAAAAAAAGCAACTGATCCATACGGTGCTCAAGGAATCGACCTCTGAGAAGGTCCGGCAATAAACACCTTCGCCAGCGATGAGATAGGCAGCCAAGAGTTGCATTCACTTCACAAGATGGTAACTCAAACTAGTGGCCCTCTAACGAATGAGTAATGATAATCTTCCTGAAGCTACCTGACGTCCGATAAACCAAATGCAACGATAGAACAGTACGCCAAAGCCGGAACTGGCGGTCTGCACTACGTCCCGAGAATACTGTATTTAGAGCGCCCAGAACGAGAAAGGAACCTCTACCACCTCGGCGACGCTACGAGCAGTAACACGAACCCAAGTCACTGGAGAATCGCGAGATATCACAATGGTGGAGGTTTCTCTACTGCGATTGAAATGCACTCATCTTAAAGCTTGCTGGATCCAGTTTACGACGAGGTCGTGCACCCTCGTGACCACAGCCCTTCCATCCGGCATTCCATACGTGACGCGAGCGGTCCTGGCATATTCTGGCACTGCGCGGACCTGGCTTCTCCTGAGTCCCCAACCGAACTGGCTCACTCACACGACTCGGAAAAACAACGACGTCGCCCCAAAGATAGGGCAACTGTTACTACATATCGATAACCGCAGCTGCTGCCACTAGCGGACAGGCAACGCTTGTGAAACCGAGTGACGCCAGTCAACACGAGAAGAAGACAAAGAACCGCAACCATGCCAACTAAACGATACCGTCTGGCGTGCAACACAGGGCGGAAACCTTTAAACAGCACAAATGCGAACTGCAGCACGGCTTATCATTGTATACTGCGGAAGAGAGCCTATATTGCACTACTGTATTACAGTTCATTAGTTATTCACGACTCTGCAAGGACGTTACTTCTAACAACTCTGTTAAGCGGCGCAAAACCAAGAAAAGAGGTCCAGCGTAGCGCGGTGCTGCTGGTGTGGACCTAAAACCGCATCGCTCTGTGCAACAATGAATAACTTGCGCTCAGCGTCGGCACAGTACATCAAAGGAAACGGTTCGTTCGTCAGCACACTGTCTGTCGGTTTTCTCGTTTTCCTCATTATTGCCGCACGCCGGCGCATACAGGAACATCGTTGCAATGTGCGCAGTGAAAGAGGTGGGCATTGTTCCGTTAAACAATGGTTTTACCCGACAAGGTCATTATTTGCTAGCAGTTTCAGTTGACTAGTAGCACTTTCAGAGATACAATAACACGATGTCGAGCAAACGATATGTATCGTTAACATTTAACGAAAAGATTAATGTAATCGAGGCGAGTGAGAAAGACAAACACTCTGTGCGCGAAATTATGTTGCGTTTCAAACGCGGTAAAACACAAATTTATCAGACTTTAAGAAACAAGGATAAGATTCGGGATGAATGGATCAAAGGGAACTGGCAGATGAAAAGAAAGGCAAAGAAGCAAGGAAATGAAATTAGCGAAATACTCTGGGAATGGTTCGAAAGTGAGCGGGCAAAAAAAAACTTACCTTTATCTAGACCCACGTTGCAGAGTGATGCTCTGAAAGTCGCTAAAGAGCTTGGAATTATGGGGTTCAAGGCATCCACAGGATGGCTGGACAGTTTTAAAGCTAGGCACCATATCGTCTGGAATGAAGTGTGTTGGGGAAGCTAAGGATGTGCAGGAAAGTGTAGCAAGAGAATGGAAGACAATATTTTCCAACTTAATTGTGAATTATGACCCGAAAGAAGCATTCAGTGGCGATGAAATGGGACTGTTTTATCGCGCGTTGCCTTCAAAATCGCTAGCAATTCGAGGTGAAAACTGCACCGGCGGAAAAATATCCAAGAAATGACTCACTGTACTGCTGTGTGGAAACATGTTAGGTCAAATGGAGAAGCCAATCGTGATTGAAAAGGCGGCAAAACCGCATTGTTTCGAAAGCATAGACGTCAGTAAGCTTCCAGTCATATGGTGAAGCAATAAAAAGGCTTATGGAAGATGGCTGCGCTCTTTCAATGCCAAAATGAAAAAAGAAAATCGCCAAGTTCTCCTTTTCCTAGACAACGCAACCTGCCACCGGAAAGTAACGTTATCAAACGTGAAATTGGCTTGGTTCCCTCCAGGTTCAACCAGCCTCACTCAAACCATGGACCACGGGATTATTTACACATTCAAGTGTAATTGGCGGTTACTGATGCAATCTCGTATTCTTAGTGTCGAAGAAGCCGAAAGTGCGTTTGCTCTTGCACGGTCAGTTTCTGTCCTGGATGCAGGAAATTGGATTGGCTTGGCAGTAAAGGAAATAAAACCCGCAACAGTCACCATGTGATACAACAAAGCGGGGTTTGGGGTCAAGAACAAGACGCTTCTATGGCCATCGAAGTTCAAGAAAATCCAGTAGCAACTTCTGAATTAATAAAAATGCGAAACATTTCACATAGTGCAGATGATTACATTCGAACTGATGACTTCCTGTCTGCTCACTTTACTTTCACTTCAGTAACAGATTTTACGGAAATCCGCAACACAGAGGATGCTGAAGAAGAAACAAAGGAAGAGGAGAAAAATGACGTCCCTAGAAAAATTAATACGCCTGAAGAAGCCATTTCATGCATAAACGATGTTTTGCTATTTGCAACACACAAATCCCCCAACTTGTTGGAACTATTGTATGGTGCAAAAAATTGCCTAGAAAAAACAGTTTTGAACAGGAAATTAAGACAAGTTTCCCTGCTTGATATGTGGCGAAAAAAGTTAAACGTAAAGGAAAATAACATGGGAATAATATGTATCTACGTACATTTTTAAACGAATTTACAGTTCGAGTAAAAAATATAGAACTGCCGTGTTACTTATCAATTAGTGTAATACACCTGTGTTCTGTTGTCCAATACACAGTAAATGAACATATACTGTGCTGGAGTGAAGGTATGTGAATACAGTATACGCATAATGAAAAAATTTTCTGTACTGTTGTGCATGATACCTGACAAATTTTACACAGCCCATTGAGTTTTGTGAAATCCGGAAACTTGTCCAATTTGGAAAATTATTTTAGTCCCAGGCGATTTAGTTTTGAGAAAGTTTTACTGTATATACATATATATTCTTATTATCATATGATTTTTATGAACCATCGTCTTTGACATCGCTAAAAGGCAGTCCACACAAGTTGAATCACCTAAAACGTGCACAGCAACATTGCGGAAATAGAAAGAACTACTCATGTTCGGTTTTCACAGAATAGATTTGTAGTCAGGGGGTCGTATTGTTAGCCATTAAACAGGTTGTAATAACAGAAAATGTATTTTTGTGCAATATATACACATTTTTAAATGTAACTATACCTATGACATTAACAAACTAAAAGTAGGGAAAATTAGAATATCACTCGTATTTGGTGCAGGATTCTAGTGCGAGTTGTTCACGAATAGCTTTGGAAAGTTTCCACACATTCACTTGTTTGTGCCATGCAAGCTGAGCAGTTGCTACGTACGATGTTGTTATTTTTATTTACAGTGCGCTTCTGACAGTAGCAGGGCTCTTTTCTGAAGAAAGCTTTCGTTTTTGAATATCAGATATGCCGCATTAATAATTATATATCTGACATAAGCTGATTTTTGAGAATATCTTATTTTACCGCGTTAGTTTTGGGTATTCGCTGTATTCCAAAGACTTACATTTCGTATAGAATATTGTTTATAGTATACTGCCTTTTATGAATATGTGGTTTCCTATATTATCGTTACGTGACTGGCATTATACAGAGTGAATCACCTAAATATTCCTGTTAATGTGCGGTTTTCACAGACTGGACTGATAGTTAGGGGATCGTTCTGTTACCCAATAAACATGTTGTAATAATACTTAAAAAGTGTATTTTTTGTGCAAACATACTTTTTAAATGGAACAATGTCTGCTGACATTAACAGACTAAAAGTAGGGTAAATTAGAATGTCAGTGGTATTTGTTTCAGGGTTCTAGTGCGGGTCGTTTACACGATATCAAATTTTGAAAAGTTGCCACTTCGACTTGTACAATGGCTGTGGTATCACACACTAAAGAGCAACTGCATACACTGCTTATGTGGGTGTGCTAGCATTTCATTGGAGATGTCCGAACAGGCTGCAGTAATAAGCCGTTGCATATCATTGGGTTTAGTTGGTATGTCCTTGTAGACATAGTCTTTCAGCTCTCCCCACACAGAAAGGTCTACAGGCGACAAATCCCGGGAACGGGTCGGTCAAGGTACAAATCCTATATATCCAATCAAAAGATTTAGAAGCACTTGTGAGGACATACTGTAGTACTTCGTGCACTACGGACTAGATAGCCATCATTTTGGTACCACATGTTTCTCCTAGTCTGCAGAGGAACGTGTTCTAGCATCCGTGGAAGATGCTCTGTGAGGAAGCTGCGACACTTGAGCGCGTTCAATGTTTCGTCTATGCCGTTGTAGCCGAGCGGTTCCAGGAGCTTCAGTCTGGAACCGCGCGACCGCTACGGTCACAGGTTCTGATCCTGCCTCGGGCATGGATGTGTGTGATGTCCTTAGGTGCATTGCGACCTGCCATTCAGTTATTGTGTGACAGACAAAGGACTAGGCCGGGATTTGCCAATGCAGAAATAGTCGATTTGCTTATGGTGTGTGGAGAGTGTAGGAAAAATGTAGGTTTTTTTTTTGTACGGTGTATGTAGCAAGATATCCCAATATACGTCAACCGTCTCGGCATTTATTTATCAACGTCTTCATCTAGTTACGTGAAATTGGTAGAGTAGCACCTAGACAACGCAACAGAAGGAAGCAAGTGACGACAGAAGAGCGGGAAATTAATGTTCTTGCTAATGCTGCAATTGATCCGCACGTTGGCGCACGTGCAATCGCACGAGGAAGTGCCAAGAGACACGCAAGTGTCCTACGCCTTCTCCACCTACATAGGTTCCATAACTATCACATCTCTCTCTATCAAGAGCTGCGCGGAAACGATTGTGAGAATCATGTTAACTTCTGTACATGGGCATCAAGACAGGATACTCCGGATGTATCAAGTATCTTATTTAGTGACGAAACCACATTTAGCAATCATGGCCAGATAAACCGCCGAAACATGCCCTATTGGTCTGTTGACAATTCCTTGGGTTTCGTCAGGTGGAACGTCAGCGTTCATGGAGTGTAAACGTGTGATGTGGGATAGTGAAGCACCAGCTCATAGGCCTATTTTGTATAGACGGAACATTGAACGCGCAACTATCGCAGCTTCCTCACAGGCCATCTTCCACGGATGCTAGAACACGTTCCTCTGCAGACTAGGAGAAACATGTGGTACCAAAATGATGGCTATCTAGTCCGTAGGGCACGAAGTACTACAATATGTCCTCACAAATTGCTTCTAAATCTTTTGATTGGATGTAAAGGATTTGTACCTTGGCCGACCCGCTCCCGGGATTTGACGCCTGTAGACCTTTCTGTGAGGGGAAAGCTGAAAGACGCTGTCTACAAGGACATACCAACTAAAACCCAATAACATGCAACGACTTATTACTGCAGCCTATTCGGACATATCCGCTGAAATGCTAGCACGTGTGCAGCGGTCATTCCGTACCAGACTGGAAGCGTATATTGCCGCTGGCAGAGGTCATTCTGAACACAGCCTGTTATGGTCAATTGTCTCGTTGCTGTTCAGAATACACATAAGCAGTATATGCACTTGTGTTGTCCTGAAGCTGACATTCTAACTTACCCTACTTTTGAATAAAAATAAACTTTTTAAGTATTATTACAAATTGTTTATTGGGTAACAGTACGAGCCCCTAACTATCAATCCAGTCTGTGAAAACCTCACATTAACAGCAATATTGCTGTGCGAGATTTAGGTGATTCACCCTGTATAATGGCACCCACGTAACGATAGTATAGAAAACCACATACTCATAAAAGGCGGTATACTATAAACAATATTCCATACGAAATGTAAGTCTTTCTAATACAGATACCACCAATGACGGGCGAAAACCCAAAACTAACCCGGTAAAATAAGCTATTCTCAAAAATCAGCTTATGTCAGTTATATAATTATTAGTGAGGCATATTTGCAATTCAAAAACGAAAGCTTTTTTCCCAAAAGAGCCCAGCTACTGTCAGATGTTAATACGGAACAGAGGAAGGAGATTCTGGAAGTGCAATTCTGGAGCACAGTACTCAATACGAGTGGATCGTGGAACATGGAAAATCGGGAATGGAAGAAACTTGAAGCGTTTGAAATGTACTGCTGTAAAAGAATGTTAAAAAGTATGTGGACAGATAAAACGTGAAACGGAAAAGTACGGAAAATAGTAGGTGAAAGGAAACGTCATTGGAAGACCCTTACAATTTTTACGGCGTCCAGAATTAACCCGGAGCTGGACGAAGCAGTGAAATATAGTGGGGGCGCACAAACCGTAGAGTATGGGAGAAGACTCTACATGCTATTGGCTGTAATTGTTACGAAGATGTGAAAACATTAAAGTAAGATAGGACGAGATGCAGGAGAGCATTAAAACGGTCGAAAGAGCGATAACTGAAAAAGAAACAAAAAAGAATAAATAGAAGCTGGCTAGAAAAATCGGCTGGAGCAACTGCTTCATCGAATACTCCTAATCCTGCTCTCGCGACCTTGACGTCATAAAGAAGCTTTCCAGGAGCCGAAGGCCGCACCGGATGATTTACGGTGGGAGCGCCTCGGTCGAGTGTCAGCTTTCGTCACGTGTGTTAGTGCCGTATTGCGTCACACACGCGTGCGGCGGGCTGCTCTGTCATTAGCAGGTCGGGGCGGCGCCGCCGCGCTGGCTGTGACGTCACGAGGTGGCGCCAGCACGCACTGAGCGACGAGGTAGGAAAGACGTAGGCAGAGTGCGAGGGGCGTTCGTAAGGACGGTTGTCCTGAAGCTGTCACAGCGAAAAACTCAACTTCCGGTAAGAAAACGTGGTGGTGATGTGAGCCTTTCTGTGTACATTCACCCTTCAATGGTAGGCACCTTCATCAGGGGTGGATAACTTGTTGGGGACCTTTGTTGTTGACGTTTGAATTTTAGCTATTCAGGAAATGCCCCATTTCGAAAAAAACCTCGTCATCGACCTGGAAATGCAATGGGCTTTTCGGGAGAATACGGGTGATGTGTCAAAATTTGATAGCCCAGAGAAGCAGCATCTGTGGCAGTGTCCAGTTGAAGTGAATGTTGTCGTGCAACAGAAATATGCGCTTCGAGACGTTTCGTCTTCATAGGCTCCCGTAATTTCGTTAGGATATTTCTGAAGTATGATCCTGTGGCACTTTGCCTCTTAGGAGCATATGTTACACCGTGGTAGTCACAAAATTCACTGTGTGTCACCTTGCCCATTAGGGTTAGGTCTTCGTACTTTTGCCGCGGTGGTGAATCCTCATGTTTCCATTCCTGATGATACACGACGAAAGAAATTTGGACTGGCCCAAAACGGATCTGACATTCCGATAATGCCACCGTTGGCTTAGTTTCCTGAAAAATGAAGCCTGACGTTGTCAAGGTAGAGATGGTAGCGTCAACGTAATTTATTAAATACAGAAGATTTAATTTAAATAAAAGTAGAATGGCTAAACTGCAATTTTTTCTTAACTTCTTAAAGCAGTATAACTAGTTTCGCTTCCCCATCTACAACTATCTTTAGCTCTGTAAACAGGTACAGGGAAAGTAGACTAAGAAAGTTTTTTACAATATAGTATATAATCCATAGTAGCTAAACGAAATATATAAGGAGAGCTAACTCCAATAAGAAAGGTGAGCATGTAACAAAACAAATCCACTTAAGAATACTGTATAAGCAATATTTTACTGCTTTTAAAACGATATACCGAAAAAAGCGGTAGATGTCCAGTAAAAACTATCATATCTAGCTGTAATGATGCAGTTATATGCATTTATACTGCCGGCCAGCGAGACTACGTGATTATGTAGTTACAAACGTCATCGTGAGCGAACCATGTTGTAGAAAGCAACCAAAACTACTTATCCTCCTATAATTAGTGAAGAAAAAATTGCGATCTAGCCATTACATTTTTTTAAATTAAATTATTTTTATTTCTTTAATTTTTTGAATAGGTCTGAGCAATTGCGGAACCCAGCGAGCGGAAACCTTTGTAGTGTTCAAATTGTCCTGCAAGATGGCTCAAATGGCTCTGAGCACTATGGGACTTAACATCTGAGGTCATCAGTCCCATTGAACTTAGTACTTAAACCTAACTAACCTAAGGACATCACACACACCCATGCCCGAGGCAGGATTCGAACCTGCGACCGTAGCGGTCGCGCGGTTCCAGACTGAAGCGCCTAGAACCTGCAAGATGTTGAAAGCTGATCAGTAACAGATTTTTCACTTTTTCTACTATCACCTCGATTGTGGCACACCGGTGTTTGAGCACCAGGGCCTACTCCACTTCCTGATACTTCACTGGCAGATGGTCCGTCACTTCGTCCTTCATCATTCAACCTCGTTTCACCATACTGGAAATGTCTGCGCCACCTAACTGGTGACACACCGGGTGGTTGGAATTAAGTGCAGCTACTCACAGAGATCTAGTGTGGACTGTAATTATCGTATGGCAGAGAAGCTTGGTATATATGGTAATGCATTAATGCGGAATCGATTTTCGCTGGAAACAAACTACGCTGAAGTGCCAAAGAAACTGGTATAGGCATGCGTATTGAAATACAGAGATATGTGAACAGGCAGAATGCGGGGGTGCGGTCTGCAACGCCTATATAAGGCAACAAGTGTCTGGCGCAGTTGCTACATCGGTTACTGCTGCTACAACGGCAGTTCATCTAGATTTAACTGAGTTTGAACGTGGTTTTAAATCTTACCACTGGGCTGCACGAATTTGTTTTGTCTCCCCTATCGACGTGCCCCACGGTACTTCGGTGAGGAATTTTAATGTGTTTCAGGACTGCAGACGTGTAGCTAAAAACAAACAAAAATATAGTTACATAATAACTCTTAGAGTTCACATGTTTCGTCTCCTTATCATCAGGGGAGAAGTTCTGTCCACCCAGAGGTTCCCTCATATTAGGAAAGAGGAAGGAATCATTGGGTCCCACATGGATAAGGCGGATGTGATAAGATTCCTTATTCTGTAGTCCGCATGACATTTAAAGAAGAAATTTCGTACAATGTAAGTTTGTAGCACAGCGCTCTGTAAAAGCGAATAACCGTGACAAAACTGGAAAAAAAACAAGAGAATCGGAGCGTTTGAGATGTAATGTTAACAAAAGTATGCTGGAGATTCAGTGTACTAACAAGATAAGAAGTGAGGAAGTCCTGTACATAATTGGTGAGGAAACAAATGTTGGCAGAAAAAAAAATGAAGAGTAAGTGCAGGAAATGTGTTAAGGCATCAGAGAATAACTTATGTGGCGCAACAGGGCGTTACAAGGAGCAAAAACGGCTCAGGAAGACAGAAATTGGAATATAGTCAATACATAATTGAAGGCGTTTCGTGTAAAGATTTATGAGCGTTGTATTATCAGCATACTGCGTTGTGTTACATGAGCCCAGCGTCACACATAATAAGCTTGCGCACGCACATAACAAGTGTGAATAATGAACAGGAATTAGCCATCAGTAGATAGCTATGTCCTTTGTAACTAGAAGATACACTGTTTACTGTTTAAGTGAGAATAGATACGTTCGGAAAGTAGTGTGACAGACGATGTTGAAGATTAGATGGGTAAATGGAATAACTAATGAGGATGTTCGAAATCGAATGCTAGATAAAATAAATTCAGGGCCGAAATTGACTAACACAAGAGATCTGTTCAGATGAAAAAGTTGTAGATTCAAATAAATGCGTTAAGATTATACTTCCAACAACTTATATTGGACTGACCACACAGAAAATGTAGTAGGAAGGGAGACCACTGTTTCCTGTTTTCCTCAGAAAGAACGCTGGTTTGATTCAACTCTACATGCTAGTCTATTCTGTCCAAATATTTTCGTCTTTGGTATAACTAATGGTACCTACGTAAATTTGAACCTGCTTGCAGTAATCGACCGTTGGTCCCTCTCTACAATTTACTTCCGTTCACTACCATATCGTCGATACCTCGAAAGCCTTACGATATCTGCTACAAAACGATCTCTTATTTGTATAAAGTTGTGCCGTGAGTTTCATTTGTCTCTAATTAGGTTCACTACCTTCTTATTAATTTTCGATCTACTCACTAACAGTCAGCATTCATCTGAAGTACCAAATTTTGAAAGGTTCTGTTCTCGTCTTACCGGAACTTCTTATCGACCATGTTTCACTTCAGCAGAAGGATACATAGAGACAAATACCCTCAAAAAAGACTTTATAACAGTTATATCTACGTATATTCGAACCGATAGAAGTACTCAAAGTACCCTCCACCACACAACGTCAGGTGGCTTGCGGAGTATGGATGTAGATGTAGGTGTAGATTAACGAGTTCCTCTTTTTCAGAAACGCTTTTCTGGCTGTCGCCACTGTACCCTCTCCACTTCTGCCGTTGAAAGTTAACTTACTACCTGAATAGCTAAGCTCTTCAACTATCTTTAGCGTCTCATTTACTGATATAACGCTCTCAACAACGCCTGACTTAATCTGACTACATTCCATTACCCTGGTTTTACTTTTGTTGATGTCCATAAACTACCTCTTTCCCTCAACTACTCTTTCAAATCCCTTGCGTCTCATCAAAACACATGAAAGTTTCTAATTCTTCTATCTGAATTTGTACTCCCTACATATTTTTTTACTGGTTTCCCTAACAGCTTTCTCAATATACGCATTCAATAAATCGACGGTGAGCTACAACCCCGTCTCAATCGCTCTTCAACCACTGTTCCCTTTACATTTTCTGGCTGCAGTCTGGTTTGTGAATAACTTTTCGCTCTCTGTATTATAACCGTGCTACCTCCAGAATTTCTGAGTGTATTCCAGTCAATGTTGTAAAGAAGTTTCTCTAAATCTACAAATGGTAGAAACGTAGGTTAGCCGTTTTTCAAGTTTACGGCAAGATTAGTGGTGCGGTCAGTATTGATGGTGTGTTCCTACAATTCTCAAGAACGCAAACTTGTCTTCCCCGTGGCTGGCTTCTACCAGTTTTTCCATTTTTTCTGTAAATAATTCTTATCAGTATTCTGGAACCGTAGCTTATTTAAATGATAGGTAAAATTCAAACCTGTCAGTACCTGCCCTCTTTGGAATTGCAGTTATTACATTCTTCTTGAAAACTGAGGGTATTTTGTCAGTGTCATACATCCTGCAGACCTGTGGAAGAGTTTAGCCACGATTGGGTATTCCAAGTGTGGTGTCACCGCCAGACACCACACTTGCTAGGTGGTAGCCTTTAAATCGGCCGCGGTCCATAAGTATACGTCGGACCCGCGTGTCGCCACTGTCAGTCATTGCAGACCGAGCGCCGCCACACGGCAGGTCTAGAGAGACTTACTAGCACTCACCCCAGTTGTACAGCAGAGTTTGCCAGAGATGGATCACTGACAATTACGCTCTCACTTGCCGAGACGATAGTTAGCATAGCCTTCAGCTACGTCATTTGCTACGACCTAGCAAGGCGCCATAGCATTTGATAATTAATATTGTGAAACTTGTACAGTAACGAGAGATGTACACCAATTGTGGATTAAAGTTAAGTATTCCAACAGCTACGAACTTTATTTGCTAGACTCAAATCCTTTAACTGTTCCAGACCTCACGCCAATCTGCGTGAGCTTAAAAGCGTGCATTTCGACCTCCTCTAGCAACACGGTGTTGGCTCTTCTGCCAACACTACACCAAGAATTCAGTATTTCTATGGCAATCGATACTGCATTAGGCACAAAATAAATAAAAAACAGAGGTTGAAAATACCGCTGCAGTTATAAGGTTCTTTTATTTAACACACGACCGGTTTCGGGCTCTTATATGCCCGTCTTCAGGTGCGTTAACTTGGTGCTGTGACCGTGAGCGCCGCCGTGGACAAGTATAAGACGCGGTGTGCTACCAGTGAGCGGAGAGCATGGAGTAGCTACACCACGGCACTGGGGGTCACAGCACCAAGTTACGACACCTGAAGATACGAGAGTATAAGAGCCCGTAACAGGTCGTGTGTTAAATAAAAGAACCTTACAACGGTAGCGGTATTTTAAACCTATGGTACAATGCTCAGTTGCGGATGTTCCTCCGACAAGATTGTTTGTAAAAAAGAAAAAAAAATAAGCTTATAATGGCGAATAATCTCTGAGACTAGTTGTGGGCAGGGGAGGGGTGAGTAACCAAGTGTTTGCGTCACGGTAGACGCGGAGAACTCGTTCTGTGAACAACACTATCTTGTAGAATCTGTTAGTGGGTCACCGTGTCCGTTAATGGAAATCTCGGTACAACTCGGCGCTCGTACAGCTGGTGTTTTTGCTGCGGTAACCCCTCCAGCTTCTCGCACTGCGCCTCCTCCTGGAGGCGGACTGCAGATTCCTGCGCGGGCTAAACTTCCGCCGGCCCGAGATGGCGAGCTGCTCGCCGCTCGCCGCATGACATCAGCCGCTGCGTTTTTACTGCGCTGACCTTTTCTAAAAGCGAGCGCAAGCGCGGTAGCCGCTCCTGCCCTAAAAAGGGCGCCGCGCTGCAGACACGCGACACAGCGCCCAGTCCGTACCGACCCGTCTCGCTTCCACCACTCAGCTGCCTGGCGTCGCAACAACTCGTGGCAGTGACTGCCCCGTTCTATCTAAGAGGACAACGGAACGACGCGCCGTTGTCCGTCTAGCTCTACACGACTGTAACGAGACGACTTGTGCTCTAAGCTCCCCGGACAAAATGCACTATCTTCGTCAAAAGTACCCGGACACCCCTATGTAATGCCGAATTGACCGCCAGTATAAAAAGACAGGTAAGTGGTATGTTGTCAGTAGAGCAGCAATAACAGCGCAATGGATCGGTCAAGATAACCCACTGTCTTCGAACTAGGACCAGTCATTGGATGTAGCCTGAGTAACAGATCGATCGGAGACATTTCAACCCTTCTGAAGCTGCCCAAGTCGACTGTTGATGTCATCGTGAAGTGGAAACGTGAAGGAATCAACGACAGCTATACCAAAATGGCTCTGAGCACTATGGGACTTGGATGTGTGTGATGTCCTTAGGTTAGTTAGGTTTAAGTAGTTCTAAGTTCTAGGGGACTGATGACCACAGATGTTAAGTCCCATAGTGCTCAGAGCCATTTGAACCATTTTTCAACAGATACAGGGATTAGATAGCACAAGGTTTTTGTGCCTAGTCTGAATACCTTAACATCCAAACCCACCAAATATTAAGGCAAAATACATCTATTTTAAAAACTAGATAACAATTGAAACTTCCTGGCAGATTAAAATTGTGTGCCGGCCCGAGTCTCGAACTCGGTACCTTTGCCTTTCGCGGGCAAGAGCTCTACCATCTTAGCTACCCAAGCAGGACTCACGCCTCGTCCTCACAACTTAACTTCTGCCAGTACCTCGTCTCCTACCTTCCAAACTTTACAGTAGCTCTCCAGCGAATCAGCGACAGAAGAGCTTCTGTAAAGTTTGGAAGTTAGGAGACGAGGTACTGGCAGAAGTAAACTCGTAAGGACGGGGCGGAAGTCGTGCTTGGGTTGCTCAGATGCCAGCACGGTATCTCAGCGTGTTCGGTCAGAGGGCTGCTCGCCCTCTGTAATAAAAAAAAGAAATTGAGTAAAGGAGGCTATGGCTAAGCCACGTCTCTGCATATTCTTTCTTTCAGGAGTGCTAGTTCTGCTAGGTTCGCAGGAGAGCTTCTGTAATGTTTGGAGGGTAGGAGACGAGGTACTGGCAGAAGTAAAGTTGTAAGGACGGGGCGTGAGTCGTGCTTGGGTAGCTCAGATGGTAGAGCACTTGCCCACAAAAGGCGAAGGTCCCGAGTTCGAGTCTCGGTCCGGCACACAGTTTTAATCTGCCAGGAAGTTTCATATCAGCGCACACTCTGCTGCAGAATGAAAATCTCATCTAGATAACAATTGGCTTGGCACCCTCCTTCCAATTTGACAATGTAAGTGAAGACCAGGTGTGGTTTAAACTCGAAGAAACAGGATTGATGGCATTTGAGAGACATATACCAAATAAATTAGAAGAGATGTTACTGATCCCCCATTGCACACAAAACAGGTAACAAAACTGTAGCAGAAGCAAGGAGAAACTCATGCCAAATTTAATAGGAAGAAAAATCCCCAAGATTGGCGATGTTTTACTCTATCTCGAATCCTCGCACTAACTTCAATGCGAGATGCTTGTAATAGCTTCTACATTGAAACCCTGTCTCGAAATCGGGAAGAAAATCCAAAGGTATTCTGTACGTAACTAAAGTAACCAAGGGCGAGACACAATAAATATCTTCACTGCGTTATACCAATGGTAATGTTACCGATAACACCGTCACTAAAGCAGAATTATTAAACTTAGTTTTCAGAAATTCCTTCACCAAAGAAGACGAAGTAAATATTTTGGAATTCGCGTGAAGAACAACTGCCAATATCAATAACTTAGAAGTAGATAGCCTCGGTGTAGCAAAGGAGATAAAACAAGAAAGGCAAGGCCTCCGGTTAAGATAGCATACCATTCAGGTTCCTTTAAGAGTATATTGATACAATAGCCCCTAATTAGCAATAATATGCAACCACTCTCTCGTAGAAATATCCGTACCCAAAGAGTAGAAAGTTTCACAAGCCACTCCAATACACAAGAAAGTAAATAAGAGTTATCCACTGAATTACACACCCATATCACTAACGTCGATTTGCAGTAGGATTTTGGAACATACACTGTGTTCGAAAGTTATGAATTATATATATATAAATGTGTTGTCTGTTCTTTCGGACATGTCAGAAAGAAGAGACATCATTTTTGATCCAGCAGCCATTATGAATTAAGATACAAAGGAGTTACAGACATTGGCTGCGAGCGGACAGTGAATGAAATCTATGGGAAAAGCTGAAAATTTGGGGCAGACTGGGATTTGAACCCGGGTTTCCTGTTTACTAGGCAGATGCTCTGACCACTGAACCATCCGGACGCAGTGGTCAGTGCAGCTGCACAGACTACCCTAACATGCCTCCCGTCAGACCCAAATACTCAACTTATCCACACACTACTGACACAGTGCCTCTGCTGCCAGTTATCCTCATTCCTCGCGGCACTACATCGATTTTAGGGCGAATCACTAATTATTGCCACCTAGAATAACTCTGAAACAATAATAGTAGCAGAAACGTTTCTGGGACAAATGTTCATGGGACAGCGGGGACCATAATATGACGGTTTTTTTGTTGCTAGGTGGGGTCGCTTCAGAGATATGGTCAACTTTTTTTAAAATGGGGTGCTATAGTTTGGTACTTATTTTTTGAAACCGGCTATCGAGACGAATCCAGTGATATGTAACAGTAAGGTCTTTGAACATCAACGAAGGTCAAAAATGTGGCATTTACAGAAGGTGTTCGAAATGATGACAATTGGTATCAATACAGTGCTGCAATCTTCTTATTACGGATCGTGTGCTATTCATTATCACATCGGCACTTATCGAAGCAAGTGCTCTGACAATTCTCTCTCGTATATCGTGCAAATATAAATATTCGCTGAATACGACGTATCCATCTAACGTGCCATTGACATGTAAACATCATTCGACGGTTTCGCAATACAACACTAATAAGAACGGTAAGACTAGTATCGTCGACTCAAGTAAATATGAATGATGTATTCCTTCGAAAAACAAGTTGATATGCTTCTCATTTACGAAGACTGCCAACGAAATTCAGCGAGAGCTAGGGACTTTTAAGCTGAAAGATATCCTCAACGTACTCACCCTGCATGTCGTACATTTAAATATGTGTATGATAAATTGAGAACAACTGGACCGTTAATGCATCGATAACACATCCCACAAAGAAAAATTACTAACGAGCAAACGGAAATTGGTACTCCTGCCACTGTGGCTCTAGATCCTTGTGTTAGGTTCGCGTCAAATCGTAAGGGAATCTGGCATGAACCAGAGAAGTATTGTTCGTGTTCGGTATCACCATAAATATCATCCTTACCATATCAGTCTCCACCAAGAATTAACTGGTACGGACTGTATGCGTCGCATCGAATTCTGCCGATGGGCTCAACTTCAGATTCAGAGGGATGACAAATTTATTAATTTGATTTTATGTACTGACGAGGCTACATTCACGAACAATGGAAATGTTAATTTGCATAACATGCATTATTGGGCAACTGAAAATCCATGTTGCGCATCGAAAACAACGATCGGTGAATGTATGATGTGGGATTCTGAAGGACAGAATTATAGCCCTCTATTTCATCGAAGGAAATCTTAATGGTAAGAAGTACACTACATTCCTGCAAGAAACATTAGGTCTGTTATTGGAAGACATACCTCTAGGAACAAGGAACAGAATGTGGTATCAACACGATGGGTGTCCGGCACATTTTTTGCTGATGGCTAGAAATGAGTTGCAGAGACAATTCCAAATCCTTGGATTGGACGCGGAGGAGATGTGTCATGGCGGGCTCGTTCGCCAGACTTGATGCCTCTGGATTTTTTCTTGTGGGGATTCATAGAAGACATTGTTTATAAAGACGTTCCAACTACACCTGAAGATATGAGAGAGAATTATCAGAGCATGTGAAAAGTGCCGATGTGATAAGGAATGCCACTCAATCCATGATAAGAAGATTGCAGCACTACATTGATATCAATGGTCATCACTTCTAACACCTTCTGTAAATGGACGTTCATGCCACCTTTGTGACCTTCGTTGACCTTCAAAGATCTTACTGTTACACATCATTGGATTCGTCTCGGTAGCCGCTATCAGAAAATAAGTTCTGAACTATAGCATCAAATTAAAAAAAAAACAAAGTTGACCTTCATATCTTTGCTCAGTTGGTAGCCCTGCAGTTAAAAGCGCGTATACGAAGCTCTCGCTAAGTTAAGTGATTAATATTGACATAAGAGCTAATTTAGTTAATATTTCATTTTAGAGTACTGTATTTACTTCTTCTCTAGGCTATCTATTGAAAGGTTTCGCTTTCCTGACCGTATTTAGATAAAAAAGGAAGCATTTCGTAAAGGCCGGTAGTCGCTGGTTTTGTTTACATTTTTTAGGCGTAGATTTCAGGCGAGTGTAGATTTTCGTTTTTGACTAGAGGTATCGCTTCAAAGCCAAATTGATTACTGTCTGTCATACAGAGTTAAGTAGTTAAAACTCTCGGAAGTGAGTTTAAAAGTTTGTTTACATTAGTGTTTATTTACGGATTAGTATAGGTTACGAAATTACTATGCTCTTGTGCCAACTTACTCTCTGCTTTTGTGTTAAGCTTGTCTATCAAAATATGTGTGATAAATGTGGTGGTTGCCGTAGAAATTTGAAAGACCTGGTGTTCTGTGTAGACTGTAAGTTATGGTTTCATTGGGGCGGATGTAGCGGCTAGGAAAGGGTAGAAAATAAGGCTCTTCCATGGCAGTGTAGATTATGTAAAAAGGACAGAAAAATCGCTGAACGGGAGGCAAAAACTGGTGCCCTTAAGGCTGAATTAGAAATCGCGAACTTGGAATTATGTAGGTTAAGGAAGGAAAAAGAGACTGGGAACTCGTAAACAGTAGCAAGCAAAGGGCGAAAAAGGAAAACACTTGAAAAAACTATAAAAATGCAAATAGTAAATCAGTTTGGCTTGTTACCTGAAGTGGCGGAAGGGCCCCATCCAGTTGTAGCTGACAGTAGATAGAAACAGAATGATAGCTTAAAGAGAAGACAGGTCGGGATCAAACCAGAATCGGAAAAGAATTCTGCGCTTATAGGCAGCAGTCATGGAAGGGGTGTGGGCCAGCAGCTTCAAAGTTTAGTGAAACCAAGTGCTTAGCCAAGTGACAGAAAACTTAGGTCAGTTATGCAGGGACTTTGAGAAGGAAGATCAGGTAATTATAGTTGGGGGAGCAGGAAACAGCCTGGCTATGAATCCAAGATACAGTATGAGGAGTGGCCTGGATAAAATAGGAGCAGAAACTGGACACACAAATGTGGTGTTTGTGGAGGTCTTTCAGCGGTACGATCAGCCCTGGGTAAACACTGATGTAAGGCATGTTAACACTGAGCTGAACAGAATACTCCAGACACCGGCAAAATCTCACATAAGTGTTGTTCAAGTTAATGCTATTGGTAGGTGGAGATACATTACAAGTGGCTTGCACCTGAATGGGAAGAGGAAAAATAAGTTAGCTTCTCTATTAGCAGAAACCGTAAGGTGGGCCACAGTCACACAAGGGGTGATCCCTGTAGTTAATGTGTCCATACAGACAAGTTTTTTTAGGTTAAATTCAAAGTCCAAACAGACAACAACCAAGAAAAATTGAATAAAAGAAATTTCATAAACAGTACATAGGGGCAAAGCTAAGGACAGTATCAACTCCATCAAAATATCAGGGAAATAAAAAATAAACTAGATGGGCTATTAGTGTGTTAAGACGATCTTAAAAATAAGAATGAGATTGATATACTCTGTCTGTCTGAACACTATGTAACCGAGGGGATGGATAGTGTCAGTATAAATGGGTATAATTTATCATATTACACATGTAGATCTAGGATGGATAAAGGAGGAGTTGCCATTTTCATAAAACAAGGGTATAAATACCAAAACTGTAGAAGTAAGCAAATTTTGTGTTGATCAGCACTTTGAGTTTTGTGCATGTGAACTTTAGCTAGATAATGTTGTATTGATATTAGCAACAGTGTACAGGTCACCATGAGGAGACTAGGAGCTATTCATAAAAACGTTTGACTCCCTGTTATGATGTCTGTCAGACAAAAAGAAGTTATTCATCTGTGGTGATTTCAGTGTAAACTTTCTAAGTAATTCTGAAAGGAAAAGTGAACTAGAAGAATTATTAAGAACATATAACTTAGAATCAGTGGTCAATTTTCCTACGCATATAGCTCAAGACATTAGCACTCTAATAGATAACGCTTTTGTACAGAAAGATGGTGTAAAACAAACACACGCATTCCCTGTGGTAAATGGATTGTCAGACCATGATGCACAACTGACTGACTTACAAAACCTAACAGGGTGTACAGCTCAGAAACCATTAAGTAAAAGTGAGAGGTTGCTCAACCTGGTATCTATAGAGCACTTCAGATAAAGTTTAAGAAATGATAATTAGGCAGATGTATATAACAAGCCAAATGCTAATGATAAATGCAACATATTTCTTGATAACTTTAAATCGCTTTTTGAACATTGTTTCCCAGAGAATTACTAAATGTAACACCACACACTTTTCAAAGAAACCTTGGAGCACTACAGGTATTAAAGTGTCTTCAGAAAGAAAAAGAAACTGTATGAGACAGCAACAACAGGTAAAGATCAAGAAATAGTTTTACACTATAAAACTTATTGTAACACAAGGAGAAAAGTTGTAAGGAAATCAAGAAATATGTATGTTAGAGAAGAAATTAACAACTCTGCTATTAAAATAAAATCAACATGGAATTTTGTTAGAAGGAAGACATAAAAAGTAACCACTGGTGTAAGTAGTATTACCATTTAAGAGAATGAGACCATCCTAACCGACAGTACACAAGTAGCTTATGTATTTAACAACCATTTCTTAAGAACAGGAGAAAAAATTGGTGAGAATAGTTCAAAAGTCAGTACATAGAAGAGTCAGTTTTGAAAAATTTTAGTCAGATTAAGTTTCACCTAACAACCCCTTATGAAACAAGTAAAATTATTAAATCTTTGAAAAATAAATGTTCTGTTGGAGTAGATGACATCTCTAATAAGATATTAAAACAATGTGGAGCAATTACAGCTGTGTTCTGAGTGACATATGTAATGCATCAATAACTCAAGGTATTTTCCCAGACAGGTTAAAATATACCATTGTCAGGTCTCTCTGCAAAAAGGGGAAACCACAGATGTCAATAATTACTGACCAGTATCCTTGGTTACAGTATTTTCAAAAATCTTTGAGACAGTAATATACTCAAGAGTGGTTAGCCATCTCAACAGTAATGGGATACTTGGTAAATCCCAGTTTGGATTTCAAAAATGCTGTTCCACCGACACACCAATATACAATATCACTGTCCACATAATAGTCTTTATATATTAAAATGTCACCAACAGGAATTTTCTGTGACTTGTCCAAAGCATTTGACTGTGTGAACCATGATATTATGTTACAGAAATTACTGTTCTATAATATAAATGGAATAGCATATGAGTGGTTTAAGTCTTGCCTACAGAATGGGATAGTTTCTTTATATGGGTCAAGTGATTTAAATAAGTTTGCCACTTCATCTAACTGGGGTGAAATTACATTAGGCGTTCCACAGGGCTCAATCATGGGTCCCCTTTTGTTCCTGATATGTGTGAACAACCTTCCCTCTAACCTGAAAGAAGAAGCTGAATTGACACTATTTGGTGGTGAGACAAGCATCATTATTAAGCCAGCAAAAGAAATTCCAATTGAAAATGATACAAATAAGGTTCAAATGGCTCTGAGCACTATGGGACTTAACAGCTATGGTCATCAGTCCCCTAGAACTTAGAACTACTTAAACCTAACTAACCTAAGGACATCACACAACACCCAGTCATCACGAGGCTGAGAAAATCCCTGACCCCTCCGGGAATCGAACCCGGGAGCCCGGGCGCAGGAAGCGAGAACGCTACCACATGACCACGAGCTGCGGACAATACAAATAAGGTCTTTGGAAAAGTCATTAATTGGTTTTCTGCAAATGGGCTTGCTTTAAACTTCAAAAAAACACAGTACATACAATTTTCTGCTACAAAAAGTACAATTCCTTCATTAAATATAACACATCATCAGAAGTCACTGGAGAGGGTAGTTCATACTAAGTTTTTGGGTGTACATATAGATGAGAATCTTAATTGAAAAATTCATATTTTGGATCTTCTAAAGTGACTAAGTTCAGCAACTTATGCAATCAGAATAATTGCCAATTTTGAGGATCTAGAAATTATTGAGCTAACATACTTTGTATACTTTCACTCTCTGATGTCACATGGAATAATATTTTGGGGTAACTCAACACTTAGACAACAAGTATTCCCTGGTCAAAAGAAAGTGTCTACAATAATGTGTGGGGTTCATAGTCACACACATTGTAGGCATATTTTTAAAAGATTGGGAATACTTACAACAGCCTCACAGTACATTTACTCAGTAACGAAATTTGTGCTCAACAATGTGGACCAGTTTAAAAACAGTACATTTACTCAGTAACGAAATTTGTGCTCAACAATGTGGACCAGTTTAAAAACAGTAACATTCATGATTATAACACCAGAAAAAAGAAAGACTTTACTCAACCTATCTTTTGCACAGAAAGGGGTAAAATATGCTGCTATAAAAATTTTTTACATTGTACCAGATGAAATAAAATGTCTGTCAGCAATAGCTTCAAAAATAAATTGAAATCATATCTCCTTGACAACTCCTTCTATACCAGAGATGAACTCTTGAATATCTATAAATATACTATATGCATGTTGTGGCATTTAAGGGAATGGGTAAATAATAGAAATATTAATCTTTAACACTGTACTGTAATATATATATATATATATATATATATATATATATATATATATATATATATATATATATATCTCTGTGTGTGTGTGTGTGTGTGTGTGTGTGTGTGTGTGTGTGTGTGCATTTCTTGTGCACTTGACATGTACCACATCATAACAGCTACCCTACCATGTGACTGATCAATGGAACATGTATCCAACTAATTAACTCACTCTCTGAAGTGACCCCACCTAGCAACAAGAAAACGGAGTAAGTTGTAAGTTGAGTCCATCTCTTGTTGCATGGTTATGGACAGAGTTGTTTGTGCGGTAATTACCAATGTTATTTTTGATGTGTACAACTGACTAGTAAATTCACATGGGGCATTTAAAATCCCCAGTGTGTTGAACAGATCTTTGCAATGAGCTCGACTAGTTCTTTTGGTTATTTTCTTATGGCTCTCTTCTGGAGTCTGAAAACTGTGTTCATATTTTGTGCATTTGTTCCCCAAAAAAGAATGCCATAGCTAAGAATTTAGTGTACATATGAATAATATGTAACTAAAAGACACTTCATGTGGCACACTGATGATAGGATTCTAAGGGAATAACATGCTGATGATATTCTGTTTGCAAGTACCTTTGTGTGTTCACACCATTTCAATCAATATTCATTCCTAGAAATTCTGCATTTGTTACACAGTCTATTGCAGTGCCATCTACATTTAATTTAACATTGTCATTTTTCCTCTTCAAACTGAAATTCATGGCATTAGTTTTCTTTATGTTCAATGTCACTTTATTACTTATTGATCAGTCATAAACTTCCTTGAGAGTTTCATTTGCTTTCTCGGCAAGGAGTTCTCTTTTTTTATCAGTGACTATAATATTGCTGTCATCAGTGAAGAGAATTTTTGAACCATGAGTAACACTACTGGGAAAGTATTTGAAGTATATCAGGAACAGTATTTGTCCTAATATGCTACCTTGTGGAACCCCTACATGCTAACAGCATGGAATGGGTCAGTAATTTTCTATGTCTTATGCATTACCTTTCTTAACACAGGTACAACTCTTGCCTGTTTTAACTGCTCTGGAAATGTCCCTGATGTGAAGGATTCATTTATTATATTTGTAAAGGGGTCTTGTATAATCCCTATGCATTGTAACACACATTGGTGCTTCATCTTACCGATTTATTCACTTCATTCTCTGTGGTTGGAGGTAACATCATTGAATAGGGAGTACATTTTTTTCTGTGTCGTACTTATCACTTCAACAGCATTGCCTCCAGTAAAGCAAGAAACATTCGTGTAGTGTTCTAAACCAGTAATTACCAATTATTCTGTGCTTTCTTAAACATCATGCTTAGTAATGAATATAAAACAATAAACATTCCATTTCAATTAATCAATTCATATCTATGTAACCAAAGATAATGTAAAATACTTTTTGTGCTGGGAAACGCTACAGAGCCCCAGCACGTCACTGCACAGACTTCCACGGCAGGAGAGAGTATATCAGCGTTGATTATGACTTTAATTGATTTACGTCCGTTCATAACGTAAAAGTGATTTATGACCCGGTGAGCGGAAGTATGAACTTTGAGGACGAAACAGCACCATGATCGTTGGCCAGTAACTTGCGTTGGAGGATCTTATAGATATTTGAACCTAAGGCTTCCGTGAACAGTGATGATCTGTTAAATTAATTTAAAAATGCAAAGCAGCAGTGGCTTAATCAGAATGAAAGTGGAATCAACTCGTTAATACGAGTGTATATGAACCTAGGCATTGTTAAGGATTGTGTTACCTGCCTAAAAGACAATAAAACGGAGTAATATGATTTCTACTATTACTTCTGAGTGATACTTTTTTCATTTTCAATTTGAGGAACCTCAATATTCGGAAAGTGAAGGAGACACCTGCCCCTACTCCGCACATTGTCAAGTTTTTTTTTTTGTTGTTTTTTTTGTTTTGTTTTTGAAGCGAAGTGTATTAAGCCGCAAAACTAATAAAAAAATACTTAGGAGGTTTTACTGTCTCCTGTTTAATTTGATGCCCTCCGATCTCTTTGCCTCAGAGCAGCACCTACACCAATCCTCCTCAATTATCTCAATTATTCGTAGGATATCTCCAATCGCTTGTCTTCCCCTCGCGTTCTTCCATATTATTCCTCAAATGGCTCTAAGCACTATGCGACTTAACATCTGAGGCCATCAGTCCCCTAGACGCAGAACTAATTAAACCTAACTAACCTAAGGACATCACACACATCCATGCCCGAGGCAGGATTCGAACCTGCGACCGTAGCGATCTCGTGATTCCAGACTGAAACGCCTAGAACCGCTCGGCCACAACGGCCCGCTATTATCCCTCCTCCTAGACTATGGTTGCCACACATTCCTGTCTTCTCTGAATCTATACAGAGTCGACTCATTTCTCACCTCAGCAATACACTTAATTTTCAGCATGCCTCTGTGACACCGCATCCCAGACGCTTTGACTGCCTTCTTTTCAGATTTTTTAAATTACGTTACATACTAGCGTACTACAGAAGGGCATTCTTGGAAAATTCTTTCTCGAATTAAGACGAATGTGATAGTAATTGAAAAGGTAGCAGTGCATGGAGCAGAGAGCAGTAAGGTGCTAGGGTACATAATATGTCATTGTATAACTTTTGATTCCGAAAGGTATTAACAAAGGAAATTTGCCATAATTCACTAAGCGGATCTAACGCTTCCGTTCAGTCGCTTGTTGACCAGTCTTGAGCAGCAGCTGAGGATAGCAAACCGAAAGCCGAAGTTTTAAATTTCACGTTCAGTAAATCGTTCACACAGGACAATCGTACAAACCTACCGTCATTTGACCTTCGGACAGACTCCCGTATGGACGACGTAGTAATGAGCATGTTTGGCGTACAGAAGCAACTGAAAGAATCGAAATCAAGTAAATTACCAGGTCCATATTGAATCCCAAGAGGGTTTTACAAAGAATAATCTACGGCATTGGCCCCTTACTTAGTTTGCGTTTATCGTTAATCTCTCTCCCTAGCGACTTGAAAAAAGTGCAAGTGACTCCGTTATATACGAAGGGTAGAAGAACGGGCTCCGAGAATTAGAGACCAATATCCCTAAATTCGGTTTGCTACAGAATCCTTCAACATATTCTCAGTTCGAATATAATGAACATCCTTGATACTGAAAATCTTACGTCCACGCATCAGCATGGGTTTATCAAGCATCGCTTGTGCGAAACTCAGCTTGCCCTTTTCTCACTCGATATCGTGCGAACTATGGATGAAGGGCAACAGGCTAGATTTCCCGAAGGCATTTGACACGGTGCCCCGTTGCAGGTAGGGAATAAATTCAATGTTATGTGAGTGTCTCGAAGACTTCTTAAGTAATAGAACCCTATATGCTTTCCTCGACGACGAGGGTTCATCAGACAAATGGTTATCGCCAGGAGTGTCCCAGGGAATTGTGATAGGTCCGCTGTTGTTCTTTATACACATAATTGATTTGGCGCACAGGGTGGGCAGCAATCTGCGGTTATTTGCTGATGATGCCGTGGTGTACGGTAAGGTGTCGGTATTGAGTGACTGTAGGAAGATACAAGGCGACTTAGACTAAATTTCTAGTTATTGCTATGAAAGGCAGGTAGCTCTAAATGTGAAAATGTAAGTTAATGCGGATGAGTAGGAAGAACAAACCTGTGTTGCTCGGTTACCGTATTACTAGTGTCTTGCTTGACAGTTACGTCGTTTAAATAGCTGGGCGTAACGTTGCAAACCGGTATGAAATGGAATTGTGTAAGGGAAGGCGAGTAGTCGACTTCGGTTTATTGGGAGAATTTAAGGAAAGAGTGGTTCACCTGTAAAGGAGACCGCATATAGGACGCACGTGCGACCTATTCTTGAGTACTGCTCGAGTGTTTGGGGTCTGTACCAGGTCAGACTGAAGGAAGACATCGAAGCAATTCAGAGAGGGCTGCTGAATTTGTTACTGGTAGGTTCGAACAACACATGTTACGGAGATGTTTCGGGAACTCAAACAATAAATGCTGGGGGAAAGGCGACATTCTTTTCGGGAAGCACTACTGAGAACCGGCATTTGAAGCTGACTGTAGAGCCATTCTACTGTATTTGCGAGTGGAACAGGAAAGTAAATGGCTGGTGGTGGTACACGCTACTCTCCACCAAACTTGGTACTGCGGTTTAAGGAATATCTATGTAGATGTAGATATAAAAAGACGCTTTTCAGTATAACCTTAAAAGAACAACAAAATCTTTAGTTTGCAAATATTTATAATTTTTTGAAATTAACAAATAGAAGAAAAATTTCAGTTAGTAACAAATAATTTCCGTTTCTATAGTAAGCATGCTGTTCGAATACATTGATACACCATTCACAGGTGCCACCTCAAACGTGATCGTTCACCACTGAAAAGTTAGGTGCCCAATTTACTACAGCATAAAAGAGCAGAATTACAACAAGCAATATAATTCAAAACAAGTGGTGAGGCGAGGGGGGAGGGAATATACGCGACTTGTCAGGATAATGAAAATAATTACACCCTAAACAACACTCGACACGCAATTACCCATGTAAACCATTACGCATACTAAAAGGTAAATGAATTCATGTGCTGTGTGCTCATCGACCTAGCGGTTATCGATCGCGTCTGGCGTAAGTTTGCCTATATAGCGCGCGCCTGCGGCGAGGCACGTAAAGGGAGAGTGAACATGGAACCGCTAGGAGGCGTGAATTGCGCACGCACAGTGTTTGGATGCACGCTGGGCGGCAGTATAAGCTGGCAACGCGTAGAACTGAGACTGTTTGTACTGGCGTTGGTGTTCCTGACGTTCGTTGGTTGACGGGACTCTGAGTGGACAACCTTGTTTCTGCTCACGACGGCACTGGAACCATGGATAGGGTATTTTTTTTGTCTGTGTGTGCGAAATTTCAGCTTATGAAACGTGATAACAACGTGATTTAATGTATTGCTGCCTCTTGTTGCCTCATTCGAAATTCTCGTCAGCTACTTCAATCTGTGCTGTGGGTATTGCCAACTGCGAGTCCTGAACGATTTCCTTAGTAGTGAAATCCCGTGTTTCGATGGTTTATCAAGCGCGGGTTTTTTTTTATTTACTGGACCATTGGTTGCTTGAAGTATTCCAGGTTATAGTTTAAATTGCCATTATTGCCTGGCCTGTATTCCCGGAAGCACGTATGAACATGTTTTCGAGGCTTCTTGAATTAACACCATCCGTTTGTGAGTTTTAGAAGCTTGACTTGTGACTTTGTGTTCTCTCCCGTGCGCACAACGAACGACCTACCTGAGGAGACGGGCGAGCTAGACATGTTGATTGTTGGAGAGTAAAAGGGCTCGTACCAAGAGCGGCAGTTCATGTGTAATGAAAGGAAAGCTGTGTAATCCTGCTTTAAGTAAACGACTCCAATTATAACCATTATCTCTTGATGCATTTGTAACTGAGTGAGTGGTGGCTTAATTTTAAAACCATGAGGTTGTTTAATGTTGTTTAATGATCCTGTGTTGAACTATTGCAGAAGTTAACTCTAAAGTCATTTACATGTCAGCTTGAATTTGTTTTAGAGATTTTTATATTTAATTAGAGTATTGTTTTTATGAGAAACTTCGTCTTAAAATTTATTCTCTGTGTTTTTTCTTTTTCTTTCTTTTATTAATCGTGAGCTCATTGTTAGATCCTGGCCTAGAGTACGAGCAAAGGTTAAAGTTTCAAAAAGTTCAAATTCACAATAGGGCTCTAGTACGTTAGTGAAATTCCTATAATGCCATCGGTGAAAATAAATTCCCGTCGTCCATTTCCACACAGCCTGCAGAGCACCCGCACGTATGGATTTGGAGCTCGCGACCAGGTGTTTGAGGGCCGCTCGACACAGGAAATGATCACGGCTAAATGGTACACTGCGTCACCGCAGACATCTCCGAGTCTTACGTAGGGTTTACACGCTGGTTGCAGTTCGTGCGGAGCACAAACTACTGCCCGAGAACTCAGAGCCAGCAAACATGACCGAGCGTGCGGACCAACACAAGACACGCGAAGGCGCGCTCGAAGTTAAGTTTCCTTCTCCGCCTCTTGGCGTGCCCCGCTATCGCGACACAGTGAAATCCGTTACCCAGAGACGGAACAGCATAATCTCTGACGCATTTGCAACTCACCGATGCAGTCCAGTGCACGGCTCACTACATCACTTGCTTACGTTGAGGATTAACTGGCTGTCCCTGCACTGAATTTATGCCCTGTGAAATAGAGAAATTTTGTCATATTTGGAGAGGAACGACATATTTCTTCCAGTGCAGCAACCACTAAAGTAACAGTAATGAATGTAAGCGTTTGTATTGCACTGCGTACCACACGCTGGTTTCGCAGATGCAGCCAGAGGCGGTACTGCGGGTTGCCTGCAGCCAGGCTGCACACTCTTAGTTTCTCGTATCTAGTTTGTGTGTTATGCGTGTGGAGCGTTGCCAAGGGTTCCGGGCCACACTTAACCATTCAGACCGACCGCAGAATCATCTGCCCGTTCTGCAGCGACTGCGATATCGTCACGGAATCTACGAGCGGTGCCCATTTGCTCGTAGCAATTTGCTTCGATAATTTTCGCTGCCGTCCTCGGTAAACGAGCGACAGCCTTAGATTACTCCTGCTTACGGACATGCAGCTACGTAGAATCGCATACTTACGTCAGCACGTTTTCCGATTTAATAGTCCACCGCAAAGCAAAGTTTTATCAAAGACAGTGATCATACGCCACCAGCGCGTTCTCGTATGAGGACTCGGCTGCTTCGAGACCCTCTGGCAGTAATGCACAGCGCGAACACCCATCTACCGTCAGCGATAAAGAGAAGTATTTATTGGAATGTGAGGACCATAACCTCACTTACATGCAACTTAAGTTCCGTCACGTTGGTGCGATTAAATCAGCGAATGCAGCTTTAAGATCTTCCGATATAGAGATGTATAATTATGAATCTAAACTAGTAATTCCGCGATGGAGATGATAAGCAATTATCGCAAGAGCAGTTACGTAACTGCAATCATTTGTGTGGATTAATGCCAAAACTATAGAAGGACTGGTGTGACAAGTAATGCTTCTAAAGAGTAACTTGCTGAAGAATGCAAACAAAACTGGACACGAATCACAAGATAAAAGCTATCGCTCAAGTACTTCTGACACTGCGTTTAGTAATGGTAGGCAAAACGAAGAACAACCGGGAAACAGTTCTAACGTTTGTTGACTTCTGCAATTTAAGTTGGGTAGAGAAGCTCGCAGTCCATAGTGGATTGTTGCTATGTACAGAGATAAATGAAGAACCTACAACATCTGCAAAACCTATGTCCTATGTGACAGCACGAAAGTGAAAATGAATGGAAGAGAAATTCTTAATCAAAAGGATTAAAAGAGCACCACGTTTTATAAAACGTAAGTACAAGTTAAAATTTTAACGGGTTCCACCCTGGATTTTATATCAGTTTTCAGATACTGAATCCTGGATAACGCATTCAGCCTTGCAAAATTTAGGTAAGGGAAAACAGACGCCAGACTGAGATTCAGGGGAAGAATCTTAAGGAAATATAATGCATCCACGAAATATAAGGCTTATAAGACATTTGTCCCACCGATTATTGATCATTCGATCGAGTATTGATCATCAATCTGGGACCCTACCAGGATTGGATAGAGAAGATCCAACTAAGATGGCCGCATTTCGTTACGGGATTGTTTAGCCGGTGCAAGAACGTTACAGAGATGCTCAACAAAGTTCAGAAATTCTCTGTCAAATGTTACAAGAGAAGAGTTGTGCATCACGGAGAGGTTTACTGTCGACATTTCGAGTGGATACTTTCTCGGAAGAGACGGACAACATATCACTCCTTGTCACATACAGCTCACAAAATGGCCACGCTGAGAAAATTCTAGAAATTAGAGCTAATGCTGAGGCTCATCTACAGCCATTCTTCTCACCCGCCATTCGCAAATGAAACAGGAAACTGGAAGGGGGGGGGGGGGGGGGGAGGAATCCGAGGTACCAGAAGTATCTCCATCACAAACCTGCAAGTGGCTTTCGGAATAACATTGTGGATGTAGTGTAATGCCGTGGTAGAACCTTTGCAAAGAACCTGGACTGTTTCTGTGAAGTATTTCTAATTAGCACAGACTGTATGTTACGTATTCCCAGTGCCTACACAAGGACCAAACGAGTAACGAGTTTAACCTTATAGGTTTGATTCTTGCCGGCAAATGTGCTTGCCATCTGTGGTTGATATAACTTCAAAATTAGTAATCAGTGCTCTTCGTGGACCTGATCATTACTAAACCGCTGTCTTGTTGAGTCTCAGGGGGTTGGGGTTGGGTTGATTTGGGGGAAGAGACCAAACTGCGAGGTCATCGGTCTCATCGGATTAGGGAAGGATGGGGAAGGAAGTCGGCCGTGCCTTTCAAAGGAACCATCCCGGCATTTGCCTGAAGCGATTTAGGGAAATCAGGGAAACCTAAATCAGGATGGCCAGACGCGGGATTGAACCAACGTTCTTCCCGAATGATAGTCCCGTCTGCTAACCACTGCGCCACCTTATTCTTGAGTCTCAGGATCTGCGGCAGGCGTCCTTTCCTCATAACTAAAAAATCAAACGAAATAAAGCAGGAGTACGGATTACAAAGCGAGCAGACAGTTTAGTTTCAAAACTAAGTTGACAGGAGAATGTGGTTAAGTGTCATGAGGCCACCTCGTGTCAGCATCAGTGAACAAAGCCGCGTGGCTACATGGCAGTAACTGTAGGTACGAAAATATGATAAAATGGAAGCTACTAGGCCTTATATTTGAAACTAATATTTCAGAAAATATTGGGGTCCCACATGGACTGTTAATATCTCCAATACAAACTGATCCACAAGTTCACAAATTAGTTAATCAACCGATAATACCTGTAATAAAACATACATAATCTTTCCAGTGCCTTTTGTGTGTGAGAGAGAGACCTCGTTAACCAGCTTTGTTCACATATGGAACAGCTATAACTGCCTATCCCTACCCATCTGTGCTAGTGGATTCTAATACCTCACAAGCAAATATCAAATTCCTGTAGCAAATCGCCTAACATTCGGTTCGAGAAATTACTTTGAATTAACGTTATACGAAATAAATTTTTCAAACACGAGAACTGTGAACTACTCGCGAATGAATGGCACGATTAGCGCCAGTAACAAGCAGCAATCCGAACTAAATGAATAAAACAGCAGGCGGAAGCACAGAAACATGACTATCTTCCTCCAGAAAGTCTAAATTACACCGCAGCAGCAACCGGCATCAGGTACGCTAATTTCTTTCTTGCAGAGCATGTCGGTACAGCTGAATATGGGTACTGTGATACGATACGCCAAGTGGTGCAGAGATCTTTTTGCTGGTCGGCTTTTAACACTTACGTACGATATCTGTTGTGCCTCTTTTATATAAACTGCATGTTTCCTATGAATGCTTGACTCAACATATATGGAAATAACTGTTGTTATTCTGAGTAGTTGTGGATGCAGAATTTATTTGTGAATGTATTTTTTTAATACTTTCTCCCATAATGCAAATGTGTTAAAATGTTATATGTGTGACTGGTTCGTGCATAGAGAATGAAGGATTGTAAGAAATGTAAAACCCGGAGGGAAGCCCTAGCACAACGAAAAGTTTTAGTCAGGACTGTAAAATGTGGTTTGGCACGAGGACGTCTTTGTGTTGGGGGTAGTCGGTGGCCAGGATAGAGATCGAGATACAACAAAAAGCTTCGAGTGCGAGTCACGGAAAGGAGCGTAGTGATAGTGCAGAGAGAATGGTGGTAGTTTCGCGGTTGGTGTCACAGTCTGAGAATGCACAAAAACAGACAAATGACGGATCTAGTGGGTCAGAAGTGGTATCAGAGGACGAGCAACTGTAGTACGTTGAATCAAATATTGTGATTCTAATTCACACGGGACAGTTTCCAACAGAAAAGAAACCAGTTAAATTTTTCGAGGAAATGACAAAAAAGAATCTGTGTTTAGATAATCCATACAGTGATGGGGAACTGATACGTATGTGCACAATGATGTTACCGTTACGTTATCAGCAGTAACTGGTTGGTAGAGCAGGAGATAATATACAAGCATTTAAAGAGATGTTAAGAGAACTTGAAAAACATCTTCAGTGAAGATGACGCGAAGAAACAACGTACAGTGAGAGAAAATAATGGTAGAGGGAATAATAGCAACCGAATAGGCTTTAATAATAGTTACAATGGCAATTATAATGTAGGAAGAGGTAATCGTTTTAGAAGGAGTGGTAATCGCCCATGGGATAACAATAATAATCATGGTTTTGGAAACGCACAGAGGTCAAATAACAATTATGGTTTTGGTGGGTCGCGGAACTACAATAGTGGATTTGGTCCTAGAAACTACGGTAGCAACTACGATCCGATACATAATCACCGTGCAAAGGAGGTGGGAAGGTTTAGAGGTTTTCAACAACAAAATCCAGGTTACTCAGGTGGAAATGGAATGTCCAGAACGCAGAAAAGTTGGGAAAATCAAGCTTTAGCAGGACAAAATACGCGAAATGAACCGGTACAGGAAGTCGAGTTGATGCCACCAAACCCAGGTAAGAGACAGAATTGACGAGATGAACGAACGATGAAAGATTTGGGAACTCTCTGTCGTTTGTATTGTAGCAAGCAGAATAATACGTGGGACAGACATTTGTCTGATTTCCAAAATATTATAAACGTAATGCCACATAGCAGTACGTTATTACCTCCAATCACCGTTCAGGAAAAATAAACCAGCACCAGATAAAATCCAAGAAATCATTAAATTCCCACCAGTACCCAGAGTACCCAGCCTATAATAGAATTGGCACTGAGCAATTTGAAGAATGCGGCGTTAAAGAGAAAGAACCGAGGGGACAGAACGGTAAACTCACATTTTCAGTAGGACAAAAGGTACTAGTAAAAACCCACCATCTCTCTAGCAGGAAGAAACACCAAAGCCACGAGTCCTTTTCTATATACATAGGTCCCATGGAAGTGAGAAAAGTAATCCATGACAATGAAGTCGAACTGATTAATCCAAAAACAGGAAAATCATTGGGTTTGCACCATGTGAGTCACTTGAAATTGTGTAAATGGTAAACAAAAGAAAAAAAAGAGTAACACCACACGAGAATGTAGTTGTATTAAATGTCTGTAAATTAAAGAAAGATAACAAAATGCACACAGATAAAACTTTTAACTTGTACTTATCTCAGTTAGCTAAATAAAACAAATTGCGTAGGAAGGTAATAGGATATTATAAAGAAAAGGCAGGAAAGTAACAACTAAAGAAATGTTCTTTGGGGAAAGCGTAGAAACCAAGGAGGAAGATACAGATCAGCATGTGGATAGTTTGACGAAACAGTAGTAGATTCTCTCTTAAAGATGTAGCGTAAAGGAGAAGGAAGTTGATTTTTGTGGATGAAAGCAGATAAAGAAGTAGGAAGGAAATAAAGGATTAGGTAAGAAGGAGATAGACATTTCTAATTTTTTCCGCCGAGGACGATGAACAAATAATTGAGGAGATATTTTGGGGAAATAAGTGAAGCATAGATGATTTGTGCACGGTACCACAAACTGATATTGATATTAAGATATGAGGGAAACAAATATAAGAAGTTGTTAGGAGGTAATAATTAGGAAAGAGAATTAAATTACTAAGCTAAGCAAGAAACATGTTATTTCGTGGAAGGAGGTAAACAGTAGGAAGTAAGATTGACCCAGAAAAGATTTCAGTGGATGTTGGGGAAAGGCAGGAACATAAAAGTTTACTATCGAGAAAAAGGAGAAAGGGATAAGTACAACAGATAAAAAAATTTTAAGCTTTAAAACAATACAAAAGGACAACAGAGAAAATTTTTGAAAAGGAAAAAGAAAAGAGAAGAGATTTACTGTATTCTGAAGTTCTGTTACAGCCAACAAGAAGAGACTGCAGAGAAAAAGCCGTGGAAGTCGGAGGCAAGGATGCGAAGTTTTCAAAAATCATATGAAATACTTGCAGTTAGAATAATAAAATGGTGGCAGGAATTCACTAACTTACTAACCGACATCACCATCAATTTCACTCTTACTTTTCATCGTGATGAAGATGAGGAAATCATTACCTGTAGATCAAGAAAAGCAAATACAATGGAGAGGATAGATGAATTAAAAAAGCCAATGATAAGAAAAACATTTTTTAGAGAAAGTAATAACTTTTTTTAGTAAGAAAATTTTTATGATCGTAAAGTTATAACATAATTTAAGGAAATAAGGGATAGAATAAAGTAGATAATGATACTGAAATGTGCCCTTAGAAAAATTAATGAATTACTGTGCTGATAAATCTCATATGTTACTTGATTTTCAAACAGCTGAGCAGAACTGAACGTACTCAGACATTTCTCTCTTTACTTATTCTGATAAACACTAAACTGACACACAATATTTTAGCGCAACACAATCTGACTTTCAATATTTAACAAAAAGTGTTCACATTTGCAAATGCATTTAATTTTATTTTATAAAACAAATGCTGCCACACAGCTGGAAACCAGATGTCAAATGAATTAAGCAACTATGTAGAAAGCAAAGCATAAAAACATCATTCAATAGCCATGTGGCATTTCATAAGTCAGTAGAAATTCTCTCAACTCTGGTTGAAAGACACATGTCATAATCGGGTGTGCAGATGTAAGAATATTTCCCATCAATTCATAAGCATTTCAGTAAGTAGCACAAAGTACGAGCTCCAAAGTGTAATCATGTGTTTCCAAGTATTGAGCGTGTCGTATTTGCTATGCTTTCTACAAAGGAATGTCAATAGCGAGGTTAATGGCCTCTTTGTTTCTCCATCTAATGGCTTTTTCTCCAGGCGACTGGTGCAGTTGGGCGCCACAATGCATTACGTCAAGGTCACTTAGCTTTCTTACCCAAAAATTTACGAAAGTAGTTTCGCTACAGTGACAGTCTCATATAAAAAAAATTCACAGATCGAAAGATTACAGTAGAAATACGTAGAAACGAAATCTCATGAATAGCAGTGTTGTGATACATTCACACATTGACACACAAGTCATAACTCTTAAAGTATGATTCTTGGTTTCCAACATCCTTTATCACAAACCAGAGTCCCTAACTTCTATTCATTATTTATATACATATAAAAATGTAATGACATTCCTCATACCTCAACAGCATAATACACATCGTCATCATAATAATAACATCATAAAACCTCAGCCAGACCTCAAAAACGTCGTAGATTTCTGCAATAATTTCAAAACCTAAAAAAATTCTCTGTTCATTTCAATAGTGTCATCTTCCTCAAATGTACTTTAAAAATCATGATCCCATACCAAATACGACATTCAAACCTCTTATAGTATCACAATGGTTCCTAAACAGCCTGCCTACAGTATCAAGTAAAATAGAGAATAGGTAAGGACATAAGAGGAGTAAGATACGCAAAGCAGGGACGAACATAGTATTAGATATGAAGTCAACAGACAAGGTGCAGCATCATTGCGGCCATATCGACGGCAGGATTGAGGAGAGCGGTTAGGCGTGAGAGGAAGGGACACTGAGCGCGAGTGCCCGGTACGTCACCTTACGAGATGACGAGAGAAAAGGCCTTGTTGGAAGCAACGGTCAAGAAGATAACACCTGGATACAATCAACATATACCCTGACGTGACTGTTATTCATACTAAAGCAACATACAAGCGTTGTAACAATGGTTTGCGAAAGTGTTAGATACTTGACACTTCTGTTGCGAACTCTTCCATGGAGCATATGGAGAGATGAGGGATGTTCACCGAAGAGGAACGGAGACGGACATAGTACAGCGACGAAGAGCAAGTGTTTAAATTCACCACAGGAAGAAGAAGAGACGAGTTTCTGTAACGCAACGTGCAGGAGAGATGAGACAACTGCAAAAAAAAAAAAACCTGAATACTCATGGGACGAGGAAAGAAAACGATGGAAGGCTGTCCAATCTATCTAGATGTACAACCGTATACAATAAAAGAATACAAAACAATTTCAAAGAAGACGCAATAAGAACGGATTAAACGATTACGAGGTTCAGCAGGTATTCAATCTCAATTCTCGGTCCAGAGTATAACGAAGACACAAGTGTGAAGACAGCAAGATGCACCAAGAAGAGAAGATGCAATGCAGAAGATTTGGAAGCAAGAAGAGCCTAGACCAGAAGATATCAAGGAACCTTTTCAAATCCCTTCCCATACAAGACCATTATTGCACTTAACTGTTCTAGCAGTACAAATATCCGATACTCCTTATGGTAAGTTGCAATACTTCACATATCATAACGAGAGATGGGAGATGACCACTCATATGAAAACCTGGAGACGAATAGACCATTCATGAACCGACATAATGATTCGTCAAATGAAGAAGAAAAGTTTATGATGCCAATAATAGATCTCCAATACAACGTCGCCATAGACACATGTGAAATGGAACAGAGGCAGCCACGCATTCACTACACGCTCAGACCTTCAGTAACCTTTCTCTCTGCCGACCGTCATTTCATGCTTAGCGGAGACGCGGCCGATCGTCAACCCATGTTCGATGGAGGCATGTCGAAACACACGAAAAACAAAGTTACTGTTTCAATGAACCACGTTAAAGATGTAGGAGAAAGAACTGTCTGTGACAGACTAGTATCTGAACAAACAAAAAAAAGGGACTACTTTTGGCGATTGCGTTAAAAAATATTTGCATTTGAAGACTTTTATGTGTTACCAACAGATCCTTATTGGCGATGTGTTCAATAACTGTAATCTTGACACAATCATAATATTTCCTTGTATTTCATATTTTTCAACATGTTTAAATTAAGAAAACCTAAAGTTAACATTTTTGGAGAGGTTAAGATTCTAATGTATGATACGTTTTTCAAAAACAGAGGATAGGTAAATACAAATAGATTTAGGTATTCCATGATGTCTCTTTAAATTTTGTAAAGAAATTAGTAGGATTAGAAATTTAATATATTTGTAAAAGTAAAAATTTGAAAATTTTTGTAAGTTATACTGTGAAAATTTAAGATTTTTGTGGAAAATAAACATGTTCATGAATAGCATTACGCCTGTAAAGTCACGGGAATCATTTGGTTGAGTTTAAAATAAATCATAAAGCTTTATTATAAGAAATGAAACTTTCTTAGATCATGAATGATATGAAAGCTGGAGATATTGCAAAAGGGGAGGATAATGTACATGACAGTTTCATCAACTTCCATACATATCCACCATCGTTTAACATAAATTAGGTAATCAAAAAACAGATCATCTCAATGTTAAAATTTTTAGGGATGATACAAATTTTGAGATAAGCTCAAATTGTTTGAATTTAAATTGAAATTAAAATGTAGACAACTATGCAGAAAGAAAAGGACCTTAGATGAGTTAAATAGAATTGTATAAAAATAAGAAAATTAGAATGAATATTAAATTTTGAAAGAAAAAAGGACGTAACTTAAGAGCTCAAATCTGTCGACATGAAGTCAAGTACAATCTGAAATAGAACAATAAGGTGACTAGATCGAACCACTGTCTAAGGTATAAAAATATTAAAATAGGAAATTGGTCAGTAAATAGGTCAATTGCTACAGTCAGCAGTTGCAAACAATTTTGCACTAACAGCAATCAATATCTCAACCATTGATTGACTCAGCGCAAAATTGAACACAGAAGGAGGAGGTTACGTAAGGTGGCAGAATAAATGAAGATCAATTTCGCATTTTACGTAAGAGTTTTATACATCTTAACGGGAAGGTGAATATGATACCTAACTTACTTCAGTGGTACTGAGCAGATTTGCCAATAAGTATGTAATGCAAAAGGGATGACACTCAATTGACGGTATTAACACACCACTCCATAATGCAAGTCAATGACCAGAAGGTGAAACAAGTAGCGAGAGGGAACGTTTTGTGTAGAAGCCAGAGTGGGCAGATGCAAAGGCCACACCCCTGGAGGCACTACGGAAAGCTCTTAAGGGGATCTCACGATGGGAGTCAGTGGCCGGACAGATGATGCATACTGCAGAGCGAGAAAAGAGCCACCAGAAGTACAACAGAAAGAAGCTTTAGGAAACTGCATTTCGGAATTCAAAATGGATACAAACAAAACCAGTGATGCAGTTGATCACGTGAACAGCGAATGCGACATGTGAGCTGGCACAAAACGTCTGATTGGCGGAAAGGAACTAGGAAAGAGTAAAGTGCCGAAATTTCGATGCAGTTCAGTGGTAGGGCCCTTGCGATTGGTAGAGAGAGTTTCCACAAAATAAGAGGAACGCTCCTATTGGTCGAAAAAAGCCATGACGTGAAGAACGAAAGACAGTTTGGCTATGAGAAAGGCAAGAACGAAATTGTCGTGGACTCTACTCTGAACTGGCGTCAAGTGCAGAAAAGAGCGCGTAATGTTCTTTACGATGCAGAGGAGAAATTTGAGTAGACATTGTGTTCACTGCGGCTGACATTCAGCTAGATATTAGCTGTTGCATCTTTGAGCTCCCACTGTGGAGAAAGGAACCAGCCAGTTAGTTAATTGTCCTTGCTAGGACTGAGAGGGCATTTTAATATGCACACTGCCCCAGCCATGCACGTGCCTATCGCCATATTCCAAGACTAATTGCTACATATCCGTTTTCTCGTACCACAAAAACATAGGGAAAATTTCTGCTGAATAAAATCAACAAAGGCTTAATTAGATTTCATAGGAATTTCAGTGGGTGAGAGCTGCCATGCAGACGACAGCTCATCACAGCTAAGGTAAATACCGCACTCAGAGGCGTAAACTTGTTGGTTCACCAGCTTGCGTCCACTGTAAACTCGAGCGACCTTGGGTATCCTTTTGCTCAACTTGTCACAAAACTAAGCATCCTCTGTAGACTTGATTGTCATCCTAAATAGTATTGAACTTTGAACCGGAATCGGATGATTTATTGTAGTACTGGCCAACATCATGACGTAGTCATAAGAGTAATTCTGTAAAGAAACATCTAGTTTTTACGATTGTTGTGTTTAGGATTATTTCACTTCCTGTGGATGAGATACGTTCGTTTGACAACTGTCGTAAAATTGTCAACTTGTAAACTGTGTAAATGCGTGTATTTCATGCATGTCTTTGACAAGATTGCAATTTTAAACAATGTCTTTGCAGCTTACACAGTTGTGTTCAGTCATAGGATAAGAAACCACCTAAACATGACCTCACAAGACTACTCACTATTTTCAGTTCTTATTAAATATCAATATCAAAAGTAACATAATAAAACTGTGATTATGAAAATAAAGTACAGAACCCAGCAGTTAGAAGTCTTACACACAATTCTTATTTACTTTACAGGTTTGTATTAGTGCTTTCATCCATGTATTTGTGTCTATGAATATATTCTTAAAGTGTCTTATAAACCCAGTCAGTACATAGACCAGTTTCTGGATCATCCACCAAACGTTGGGTCCATGGTGCAGTGATTCTTACAGTGAAACTATGTATGAACTACAATAATCATTCTAAAAACATTTGTGCTGTTCTAAGTCTAACTGGCAACGAATTATTAATACCATAACAAATTCAGGGTCCTGATGTTTCATTCATGTTCTGTATAATTCAAAGACCAATACGCTTCATATGAAAACCAAAAGTGTCCATGCGAGTTAAAATAACAGATCGATAACTAATTTAAAACTATTATCTTTCACAAGTGAAGATTAAAGTCACCTTGTCAAATTTATCTGAGCTTCTCCCTTATAAAATGGTATTCTGTAATGATCATTGCCCTTGACACTTTAAAACAATCTGTGTGCGTTAGTTTTTTGCCAATATATGTGATTCATTTATGTGTGTTGGTTATGACTAATTAATTTGCCAGTACACGCTAAGATTCTTGTTTTCATGTCCAATTCACCAAATAGATTTCAGTTCCAAGTAAAGTTTAAAACAGCAGTTAGTTCATTTTGTTGTCAGTATATCTACTTGGAATTACTTTGTTTCAGTAGACTGGCGACCGTTTTTTATTTAGGTGAACACGGCTTTACTTTCCTACTTCCCAACTGTGGTTTGATTCCCGCTAAAATAACTATTGCTCCCTGTTCAATAAGTAATCTGTTAGGTGACGAAACAAATTTCGATTACTTGTCATTAGCACACTATCACGGTCAGCTTTAATTACCACCGAAAGAGTAACATTGTAGAGAACTTGCTACTCTATTCACGTGCTAATATCATAAACACGTATGAAAAGCGGTTGAAGGATGGTTAAGCCAGGACTAGTCGACAATGTACTGGACGTCCAGGGCTCATCATAGAACTTGGAGGATGGCGGCAATCTGTGGCAGGTCTCACGACAGAGTTCTGTGTTTGTGCAGATGCAGTTGTTTCGGGGCACATCGTTCAGCGCACATTGTTGAACAGCGGCTGCGGAGACGAGCCTTATGTGTCCTCAGAGAGGCGCAACGACATCATCAATTACTGTAGCAGTGGGCACGGCGTGACCGAGGCTGGACCATGAATCAATGGAAAAGTGCTCGAATGTATTATTTTTCTTGTTACACCAGGTTGAAAACGGTGTTCCAGTGCGCCATCATCCAGGCGAATGGCTACTTGAAACGCGCACTGGATCGCGGATGCAGGCCAGGAGTGGCAGTGGTACGCAGTGAAGGACGTTCATCTGAGCTTCCACGAGACCATGTCAGCTGTAGACAACGTGAACATTATGGCGCACCACCTTCATCGCTTCATGATTGATATCTTTCCCAAAAACAATGTCATCTTCCACGAGATAACTGTCAATGTCACGGGAGGTGATTCACTGGTATGAGGAACACAACAGCGAACTCACGCTGATGTCTTCGGCACCAAACTGGCCTGATACGACGTTGATGGAACACATCTGGGACGCCATGAGCGCCACCTCCACGACCACATACCAGAGTCACGCAGTTTACGTACTTTAAGTGACCTGTATGTAGACATCTGGTGCCACATAAGCTTGTTACGTGGCTAGCCGTTATTAGTTGCTTGGGGAGTAGACTGCTCAGTGAGAAATTGAGCATCATCCGTAAAAAAATTACACCAATACAATAATAGGTGGCCCGATTCCCAGAAACATATCGGGAGACAGGACTGAAATCCCTTCGTCGCTCACTAGCCTGAATGCAACGTCACACACCCTGCTCGAATAACGCAAGCACCGGGCACTTCTATAACACATACACAAAATATCTTAACACAAATAATTTTCAATGCAATAGGCTCCGCAGCTGCGATAAATTTTTTGAATGATTTCTTGAAGTCTTCAGCTGAAATTTTCTTTATTTCCTGTACGATAGTACAATTTCGGCCTTAGGCCATTTTCAAATATTTTATGGATGATATTTGGTAAGAGGTTATGTCATATATGTCGTTGCTCCTATGACATGTTATGCTCATAAATTAGTTCGAGGTATTCATGCTATTTTAGGAGCACGTTACTGCTCAAGTTGTTATGGATTATTTATGAGGAATTTCATTAGGGAATGTATGTATTGTGGCTGTCAGTTAAAATGTCTAGCTCTTTGAAGAGGTGTCTACGTGGAGATTGCGGGTGAATACCACATGTTATTCTTACTTCTCGTTTTTGTGCAATAATTACTTTCTAAGTGGTGAGTTCTCCCAGAAAAATATTCCGTAAGACAATATTTAGTGGAAATACGCAAAATAGGTCAGGAGGTTGATTCGTTTGTTTCCAAGACCAGCAATTATACGAAGAGCAATAGTAGCTCAACTTCATTGTTTTTCCAGTTCAAGTTTTCATCAGTATGTGCATCCAAGAATTTGGAGCATTGTAAACTAATTACTGACTCTTTTTCATGTATTATATAAATTGTTGTTACGACTATTTGTTGTATAGAACTGAACTGCGTAGTGTTTTTTAATTTGAGGAGAATCCATTTTCAGATAACCACTCAAAAATTCCTTGGAAACGTCATTAAAAATCTTTTCTCTTGCTTTCTCTCTAATGGGGATCTGTTATAGCACTAATATCGTCTGCACAAAGTACCAATTCTGTTATTGAATGTTAAGTGGAACGTCATTAAGGGGCTCCGGAAAGGCTCAAAATCATGAAAAGTTCAATTTTTGCTTTTTTGCGTTTTCTGAATCTGCAGACTATTACCTTTTAATAGATATATAATTTATTCAATTCCGAAGACTACAACTATTTTTAAATTTTTTTTGGAAATGTGTTCTACATGGGCGTGACCCACTGTGGTGCTGTTAAACTGCTGTCAAATGGTGTTATTATTAACGTCCGTGTTCATCAGGTACATTTTAGTGATGTGAGATAAAGTATGTGTTGTGGCTAACCTGTGATGGTTCAATATACATCGCTGGTGTGATTGTCGATTGTTTCATGTTTATTTACTCTGCCGTTATCTCGAAAATATTCGTAATTAATTCTGTTTCTTGAGTCTCTGTTTTGTTGAAGTATAATAATGAGTAAAAGTAAAGTTATTAGTAATCCTCTGAAGGCTTTTAAGAAAAGGAGAAATGTTGGAAAGCCAAAGGTATGTGTTATTACTGTAAACAATAAAGACGATAACCAAGTGAGTGAACCTAACCTCTCAAGTACATCTGCCCATAGCAGTCAAAGTGGGAAAGAAAATACTTCACAGAAGAAGCTTGGTTCAATGAGTGAAAACTATGAATGTTTTATGGGCGAATTGGATGTGAATGAAATATTTGATATGTCGGTTCTCAAAGGAATTTTTTCAAACTGTGTGAGATGTATTCATTGTAGTGAAGTTGGTCTGGAACTCTCCATAATAAAGCACGTAGGACTTGCTAGTGAAATACAACTGAAATGTGATAAGTGTTCATACATGACCACCTTTTGGAACAGTGTTGCAGTAACTGCAACTGAAGAAAATGGTAGCAAAATCTACGAACACAACATTAGATTTGTTTATTCCTTGCGTTCAGTTGGTAAGGGTGCTACTGCAGGTGCAATTTTCTGTGGCATCATGAATCTTCCAAATCCCCCAACCAAGTTTACGACCTATAATAAATTAATAGGGTCTAAAGTAGAAGATGTCTGTATAGAATCTAGGAAGAACGCTGTGGAAGAGGCAGTAATGGAAAATAATGGTAACAGAGATTTGACTGCAGCGTTCGATGATACCTGGCATAAACGGGGACACACTTCTCTTCATGGTGTAGTATCTGCCACCAGTATGTATACAGGGAAAGTTTTAGATGTAGCAGTGATATCAAAGTATTGTAGATGTCCACAAAAATATAAAGGTACACATGAAAATAATTGCAAAGCTAACTATAGTGGCAGTAGTGGAGGAATGGAAGTGGCTGGTGTTGACAGTATATTCCAGCGTTCTGAGGCGTGTGATAAAGTGCGATATGTTAATTACCTTGGTGACGGTGATTCTAAAAGTTTCAAACATGTTCAAGGGCTGAAGCCCTATGGTGATGATGTTGTAGTGCAGAAATTTGAGTGTATTGGACACGTACAGAAGCGAATGGGAACAAGACTTCGGCGACTGAAAGCTTCGTACAAAAAACAAAAACTCAGTGATGGTAAAGGGTTGGATGGGAAGGGAAGGTTAACTGACAGTGTAATTGACAAAATACAGAACTATTATGGAATGGCTATTAGGCAAAATACACAAAGTGTCGACGAAATGAAGAAGGCTGTTGGGGCTCTTTTTTTTTCATACTTCTTCAACTGATGAAAATCCCAAACATAGCTTGTGTCCCAAAGAAGAAGACAGTTGGTGCAAATATAACAAAGGATTGCTAACTGGTGAAGTGTACACTCATAAGTATAGTCTGCCTCATGCAATAATGGAGGCGATAAAACCTATTTTCAGAGACTTAGCAGCACCTGAACTGTTGAAAAAGTGTATTCACGGAAAAACTCAAAACCCCAATGAAAATGTAAATAGTGTTCTATGGTCGAGAATCCCGAAGACTGTATTTGTTGGAATAGAAACACTTCACTTTGGTGTGTATGATGCTGTTACGACTTTCAATGATGGCAACATTGTAAGGTGCAAGGTATTTAGAAATATGGGAATGAAGATAGGTTATAACATGGTACGAGCGATGCTTGCTTTAGACAAGGGACGCCTTCAGGCTGCAGACAGGGCTGTAAAGAGTCTAGAAATACAAGCAAGAGTAGACAGGAGGAGGAACAAGAGGAAGCTGGAGGAGGAGTTTGCAGAGGATGAAGATAATCCATCCTATGGACCTGGAATGCACTAAAAAGTTAATCCAATCTTTGTCGCTCGATTCCCAAAACTTTTATTTTCTCATACTAATTACATGTTTTCTAAGGATCTTCCAAACATATTTGTTTCAAACTTTCAGTAAATGTTACACCGTACCTTATGCATAATTTAACACAGCCTTTTTCCAAAAAAACTGTATATTTTTGAATATATAAATAAAAATTTGCAAAATAAGGTTGTGAATTTTCATTACAATTGAAAAAAATCATCTTTAATAACTGAACTAAAATTTTGTAAAATCCCTGTGTTAAGTTGTAGCCCATATTCCAATAAATAATCTGTAAAAAGTTCAACTTCCTACCTTAAATACTTTGTGAGGAAAGATGTAATTTATAAGCGTTATTTTAACATTGAAAGTTCTGGAACCCCTTAATATATGTAGGGAATAGGAACAGACCTGAAATTGAACCCTAGGGGACGCCTTTGTGAATTCTCAGGAGTCATTAAAATTTTCTGCCCTTACAAAACAGTTTGAACTATCCAGCATAAGTTTTTGTTTCTGTCTGTTAAGTATGATTCAAATGAGTTGTGTGTAAAGCCATCAGTTCAATAAAACTTGAGTTTTTCTAATAGTGCAACACGATCTGCGCATTCAAACGCCTTGGAAAGATCACAAAAACGGCGACATATTATTACTGGTCGTTTGCGAGAGTTGAATCATACCATCGGTGCGACAACGTTCGGAGCAGCAGAATACTGGACCATCTCCTGACATTATGGCCTTGCCGGTGATAGCCTGTAACAAAGGAGCACTTGCACTTAACAGCGCTAGAGATACGTGCTCTTACAGCGACACAATGCCAGTTCGCTCGCAGTGTCCATCACAACGAAAGTAGTGTGGAACACTGTATCTCAAGATGACGGCCGGCACCTCGTGATGTGTCTGTACGGAGGGAACGTGAATACACGGGAAGAAAGCACCGCGCCACACAATGGCGGCCCAGGAGAGCTTCCAGGAAGAGCATTGTGGCTGAGGCAGAGATCTCTCGCTTGCTTTGTCTGCAGGTCAGGACAACAAAACACTGTGAATGGGCCAGAGCTCTGACTGAAGACACCTCACAAGATTTACAGCTCTGCGGAACTCACAGGATATAAGGAAGGCGTTAAGCACTTTAGAAATGGGGATAAAATGTTTGACACATTAAAGAGAATAGGAATAGACCGCAGAGACGAACAACAGTTATAGAACCTTTACAAAAACTAGGTGCCTGTGATTGGTGGCCTTTCAAGAAGAACCACAGATTGAGAATGAAATCCAGTAAGGATACGCACTACATCCAAATATTTTTATTATTCATATAAAAGAAGCAACTCAGAGAACAGTTACGAACCAGTATGGTATTATATTGTAAAATAATAGTTATATTGATGACACAGGTGATTTACCTGAAAGCTAAGAATATCTTGAAGCCGTGTGATTTACTATCGCTAAATAAAGGTATGGGAAGAAACGCAACGCGAAAATAAACGAGTCCAAAACAATTGTCCTCGCTTTTAACGAAGGAACGTACAATCCCAGCCTGTCAGCGTTAACGTGGGCACCACCATATCTGCATCTACATGACTACTCTGCAGTTCACACCTTGGTGCCTGGCAGAGGGTTGACATCAGACTATTTCTATACCGTTCCGCTCTGGAACAGCACATGGCAAAAAGAAATACTTAAATCTTTCCATGCCAGCTTAATTTTATTACGAGGACCATTCCTCCCTATGAAAGTGGGCGTCAACAAAATATTTCCGCATTCGAAGGAGAAAGTTATTGATTGAAGTTACGAGAAAAACTTCCGCCACAGCGGAAAACCCCTCTGTTTTAATGGCTATCTCCTAAAGTCATGTATCATATCTGTGACACTTTCACTCCTATTTTGGGATAATACAAAACTGCCTGCCCTTCTTTGAACTTTTTCTATGTCCTCCGTCAATCCTACCTAGTAAGCGTCCTATATCGCGCAGAAATACTCAAGAAGAGGGAGAAGCGTAGAGTAGGCTGCCTCTTTAGTAAAGCTGTCGCATCTTATAGATGTATTTTCAATAAATCGCTGTCTTTGGTTCGACTTCCAGACAACGTTTTCTGTGTTGTCGTTCCAATTTAAATTTTTCGAAATTGTAATCCCTAGCTGATGTGATGTATCATGTAGTCGAAATTTAACGGATTCATTTTAGAACTTACGCGGATGACCTCAGGCTTTTCACCATTTACAGTGATCTAGCACTTTTCGCCCCACACAGATGTCTTGTCTAAAAATTATTGCAATTGGTTTTGTTCTTCTGATGACTTTGCTAAACGGTAGATGACAGGCTCACCTGGAAACAACCTAGGATGGCTGCTCAGATTGTCTCTTAAATAGCTTGTATAGAACGGGAACAGAAGAGGGCCAATAACACTATTCATTAAGAGCTAATGGCTCTGAGCACTATGGGACTTAACAGCTGTGGTCATCAGTCCCTTAGAACTTGGAACTACTTAAACCTAACTAACCTAAGGACATCACACACATCCATGCCCGAGGCAGGATTCGAACCTGCGACCGTAGCAGTCGCACGGCATTAAGAGCTAGCCATGTTTCACCAGAAGGGTATTTTCTGAATCCGTTCTGACTGTGTGAGTCAATGTTTATCATCTTATGTTATTTACATACCAAATCCTTCTAGCGTGCTGCTACCTCAGTGCTGAACTGATGTTTCAAAAATCTAGGGGCAGTACAGAGAGACGTTCGTGACTCCCGTTATCTTGTGTTACAGCTGCTCTATAGGACAGACTGCTTTAGGCCCTCTTCCTGTGTGTGTCTTTTGTAACTTGCATCCTCCCTATAATATCAGTATTCCTTTCGAATACCTTTTAACTTTGCCACCCATTCCTGTCGCTTGTAAGACTGGCGCAAGGTGTAATTCCATCCTACTTGGAGAGCGTCATTGTAAAGCGAAACTGTAATAAGTGCAGCGTTGTTTTCAGTGTATGTATGACTTTCAGTCGCCCCTGAATCCGCTTCAGTAGCTGTGTGGACAGCGTGCCTGATAGCTATGCAGAGGGCCCAAGTCCGATTAGACCACTGCCAGTGATTTTTCCTTGGGGAGAGGATTGGACTGATGTGCATTCAGATTCGTGATATCAGCTGAGAAGCTACTTGAGTGAGAAGTAGCGGCTCCAAGGCCTGGAAAGTTGACAACTGCAGTACTAGCGGTATGCTACATTGAATCTCAATGTAGACAAGTGTAATGTACTGTGAATACATAGAAAGAAAGATCATTTATCATTTAGCTAAAATATAGAAGGTCAGCAACTGGAAGCAGTTAATTCCGTGAATTGTCTGGGAGTAGGCATTAGGAGTGATTTAAAATGGAATGATCATATAAAGTTGATCGTCGGTAAAGCGGATGCCAGACTGAAATTCATTGGAAGAATCCTAGAGAAATTCAATCCGAAAACAACGGAAGTAGGTTACAGTACACTTGCTCGCCCACTGCCTGAATATCGCTCACCAGTGTGGGATCCGTACCAGTCAGGGTTGATAGAAGAGATAGAGAAGATCCAACGGAGAGCAGCGCGCTTCGTTACAGGATCATTTAGTAATCGCGAAAGCGTTGCGGAGATGATAGATAAACTCCAGTGGAAGACTCTGCAGGAGAGACTCTCAGTAGCTCGGTACAGGCTTTTGTTGAAGTTTCGAGAACATACCTTCACCGAGGAATCAGGCAGTATATTGTTCCCTCCTACGTATATCTCGCGAAGAGACCATTACGATAAAATCAGAGAGATTAGAGCCCACACAGAGACATACCGACAATCTTTCTTTCACCGAACAATAAGAGACTGGAATAGAAGGGAGAACCGATAGAAGTACTGAAAGTACCCTCCACCACACACCATTAGGTGGCTTGCGGAGTAGATGTTGATGCTGACCACATGACCCTCCATACCCCATCCGAATGACGCGATTGACAGAGGATGACACGGCGGCCGGTCAGTACTGAATGGCACGTCATGGGCTCGTAAGAAATCGCAGGTGACAACCACCTCCTCCATCCCGCCCAAATCCAACTCTGCACCCTGTAGAGGACAATACAGACCCTGAGGGCGCAGTGCTCATTCATGGTAAAGAGCCGCCCTTTAACGATCTGTCCGTCCTGCTCCAAATCTGAGGCGCTGTGCCTTACCAAAGTCGAAAAAGTGTGAGCGCTGTTCATTTTCTTTTTCATGTTTTTAGTCATGAGACAAGAGCTACTAACGACTAATTCCAACTCTGAGCCGGCCATTCTAAAGATTTGCCCAGAGCAAATTTTTCAGAATGCCAGGGGAGAGAAAAGACTTAGTGTGGTGTTCCAGCCAGAGACAAAGGGCAGGTCAGAAGATTTGGAAGAGTCTGCGTTGCTACAAGAAGACGCTTACAACTATCCTCTGCAATGGTCACAACCTCTGGAACACATTCGCCTTTCATCCTGGAGTGAACCAACACTGCTGGCGAGCCAGTTCGTCCATGTCTCTGTAATGTTAATCGGTGGAATCAAGTGCGCGTGTTTGTATGAGCTGGAGTGTAATACAGGACTGTCTGTATTGTTCTGCCGTCTTATTTAAACTCATTGAAATATAATAAATCATTTCGGATACGTATGCGGTCAATATTGGTAGTAAATGTTATGTTTCTTCTTTCTCAAATATCTTTGAAATCCAGGGTTTCTATAGCATTTCCCAAATTATAAAACTTGCAGGTGAATTGTCTAATAGTAAGTATTAGCTAATGTCGTAGCCTGTGTGTATTGTACTGCTACAAAAAAGATGATGATGTTGAAAGACGCAAAGCATGTACTAAATTATATAAGAAGTTAGCAGCCAACCTTCAGTGTACCGTTGCATCGTCGGATATCGATTGCCTTACTCTTAATTTACGAGTTGTATATAGGTCATGGTTTAAACAAGCTATAAATGTTTCATTATACGGCTTATTAGATTCTGTGATAAAGTGGGAATTGATTGCAACTATGTCATTTTATAGATGAAGTACATTGATTCAAAAAATCTAATTAGGCGACTGTACAAATAAAAATGAAAACACTAAATCTGTGCTGTTATTGTCATAATGTTAGTGTACACATTGCTGCGCGGCCTTTTCGCAGTTATCTGGTGAGTTTACAGGTGCAGTGTGTTTGACTAGGCAGCCCTGCACTCGCCACGATGGATGGCGTGCCACCGGAAACATCTGAATATCCTCCCTTGCCGGCAGAAAGTGAGTCGCTGTATCTCATTAAGGTGAGCAGGCCTACTGAGGGGGATAGGGCACTTGGCAGAACTCAGCCAAGACCTCTGAAAAGCCTAGGTGTCCGCAAAGCATTTGACACGGTGCCCCACTGCAGACTGTTGACGTAGGCAGGAGCACACATGAAACGTCCCCTTAGAAAAATTATATACGTGACTGGGCTTAAACTGACACACAATGCTTTTAGCGCAACGCAATCTGACTTTCAATAATCCCTACAAAAGAATGGCCCTGACTAACATTAACCTATACCTTTCACAAATCACTTACCTCACAAAAATCTTCGTTACTCGAACTACTGCAATATAGCGAGCGCCACTACTGCCAGCTAAATAAAAGATTCTAACTACTGAAGGCACTAACTACTGATAGGCATAGTTTGCAAATGAAAGATTTTGATAGAGAACAAATGATGTATTTACCTTAATAGTCATAATATATATAGCAGTTCATGACATCCAGTCTTACTCTGCCATCTCTCTCCCCACATCCACCACTGCTGGCGGCTCACCCCCAACTGCCGAACGCTATGCGCTGTTAACATCCAGCTGCCCAACACTACAATGGCAGACAACAATGCAAACTAGCCACAGACTGCACACAGCACAGCCAGTGATTTTCATACAGAGCGCTACGTGGCGTTACCAATAAGAAAACCTAAACAGCCTACTTACATAGCCCCCATGCTTCCCACAAAAAAATTTACAAATTTTTTTGGGCACTGGCCAATACATATTTGTTAAAATTTTTTCACAATAACAATAACAAAGAAATCAAATGCACACACTTATTGATACAATGTTGGTCAGAAGCTGAAATTTTCTCACTGTCCATAAAGACAGTCCTGATCATCCATCACAGTAAAATTGCAGTGTTTTTTTTTCTCAAAGTCTGAGCAGTAAAAGGAAATGCACACGGAAGTAGTGGATTTCCATGCAATCTTGAAGAAGTAGTATTGTCCTTCCAATGGAAAGACAGTGCTGACTCTTGACATGCAGACAGGTATTGGTCCACAACAGAGCAAACCCACAGCAGAGTCAGTCGATATTTTGAAGAGTATTGGTAGATAGGTCATCACAGAGCAGACCCACTGTAGTCCTGGTAGAGATTACGGTATTGGTGGGCCACCAGAGGTGCAGACCCACTGCAGTCCTTGTAGAAATAATGGTACTGGTGAGTCAGCAAAGGTGTAGACCCACTGTAGGCCTTGTAGAAATAATGGTATTGGTGGGTCATCAAAGATGCAGACCCACTGTAGTCCTTGTAGAGATGGCCAGCAGCCATCTATTGTGACTGTGCAGGTGCACAATCACCATTGAAGAGTCTTGCGGATAATATAGCAAGTCCATAACCACCACTTGTGCACTCACAAAGTTTTTGGAATTGTCCTTAGAACCAGCAATGCTGTTACCCAGTCCCTTGCTGAAATATTAACACACGTGTAAACACCAACAGTCCCTACTTCTCACATATTGTCCATATACTATGACCAACAGAAACGTGTGCAGTGAAACGTAACTTACAAGTTAATAATATGATGAATTGGTATCAATTACAATTTTATAACATAAGAATACAATAACAATGGTACAAAATACATCATTAAAAACATAATAATACAGATAACATTTGTAGTAATAGGGGCTTTACAAAAGAATAGAAATAAACATATACATCAGTGTTACAGGAATTGTGACATAAGTAAATACATAAAAGATCAGAATAATTATTGAAACATCAACTTCACACATGAGCATTAAAACAGAACAGAATTAATAACGTCTAACATCTTTACAAAGTAAATAACATATTATTAATGCATATTATATTTGAGGCTAACAGTATTCCTCATCATAGTTCATGTAGCTGAGTATTAGAAAAATTCTACAACATAAGTCTTATCAGATAAACATATAAAGACAGGAAGAACATAAATACACAAGGGTACACAAACACATAGTGGGATAACACAAGGGAAGGACAGGGTTTGTTTTACTGCAGTATTTTGCAAACAAAACTTTCTTTACTTCTCGGAGATCTCCCTTCGTTCTTCATTATTTCCAAAAGTCCTATCTATACCTGCTTTCTGTACTTTTCTCGTATAGCCTCTCAGTGCATTTCTTCAAATTCATCGCAACTCATTCTCTTATAGGCTACCCCCTCTTAAGCTAACTTAAATCTACTGAGCTCAGATGCTAAACTAAGGGACGAGGCAATGCAGCAGCACAAAACAATTAACACAAACAGCAATGACAAAAAAAATGGAAAATTGCAAAGCAAGCTACAGTAAATCTAAATTACCAAGCAATGCAACATTACAACTAATATGAGCCAATGTGCAGCAACAAGAAAAATAAATCGGTAGTAAAACTAGCTTAACAGAGTAATACAAAGAGAAATTTAGTAGCACTATGCCTGGCAAACAGCGGCAGCAAATGCTGTAACTTATATCTGAACATGATGTAGCTCAAGCACAAAAAATATTACGCTAAAGACAACAATGCAGACAAGGGAAATGTATATTCACATCTTAATATCTATGTAATTAAAGTGGTGCACCACAAGAAGTTATTCTACCAAAAAAAATTACCAAGTAGTTGAAAAGAAGATTCCGTATGCAATTCCTTTGAAGGGAAATGTCTTTTTATGCTCCTTCGTTTTTTTGAATAGATCATAAAATTGTTTACTGGATCTGTAGGCATAAAATATTTATATTAGTACATCTATTAAATTTTATTTTAACCAATGCTGCTGCAGCTAGAAACTTGATATTAAACAAAATGAACAAACTCTCAACTAGAAAGACAATAGATGTAAAATGTTTCTCATCATTTCATTAGGCATTTTAGTAAATATCATAAATTAAAAGCACCACAGTATAATCATATGTTTTCAAGTTTGAGCGTGTCGTATTTGCGATGCTTTCTACAAAGAAATGTCAATAATGAGGATAATGGCCTCTTTTTTTCTTTTTCCACCTGTGCCTCTGAAAGGAACACACTAATGGCTTTTTTCCAGGCGACTGTCACGCAACTGCCCACGGCGCATTACGTGCGGGTGGTCACTTAACTTTCTTACGGAAATATTTACGACAGCAGTTTCCGCTACAGTGACAGTCTCATATAAAAATATTTCACAGGTCAAGAATTTGCATTACAAATCTGTAGAAACAAAATCCTATTGATATAACAGAGTCCAAAAAATTTTCGTCGGCATTGTAATACATTCACGCATTTACATACATTTCATAACTCTTAAAGTACGATTCTTGGTTTCCAACAACCTTTTTCACAAACCAGAGTCCCTAACCACTACTCATTATTCCTTTCCTTATTCGTCGACACTTCTTCAATATTTCATCATAACAGATACATAGCATACTCAAATAACTCATATAGCATCAGCTTATTGATCATAAACATACCGCAACAGCATAATACACATAGTCATCGTAATAATAACATCACAACACCTCAGTCAACTCTCAAAATCGTCGTAGATTCCTCCAATAATTTCAAAACCTAAAAAAAATTCTCTGCTCATGTCAAAAGTGTCATCTGCCTCAAACGTATTTTAAAAATCGTGATCCCCTACCAAATATATCATTCAAAGCTCTCATAATATCACAATGGGTCCGAAAAAATATGAACAGTTCACAAAGTACAGACAAAATACAATTTCGTAATTGTGAAGTTACCCAACTGTGTAATTGCGTAAACACGTGTCACTGATGTAGTAAAAAAATGTTTGTTTCTCTGTTAAATAATCAGGTAGCTGTGTAATTCTGTGTTGGTGAAATATGGTACCGATGTGTAAAGCTGTATAAGCAAATACCATATTAGCTAGGGCTCCTTGTGCTTGCCACACATATGGTACACAAAGTAAGCGTGTACCCCCCTGAGGATTAATGTAATTATGCCCTCAGGTGTTACAGATTACAGCAATGGAATGAAATGTATCACGGAAAACTTTCTTTGTAATTCAAAAATCTTTAAAAATAAATGTTTTAAGTATAAAATTAATCACTCAAATACGTGTACTGTAGCGCTAAACCATGCGTCTAGTTGCAACATAATCTGTGTGGAAGTCATAGTTATCATCCTCCGAAAGCTAAGTTCTGCAGAAGTCAATGTACTTACCTCATGATAAACAAAAGTGAAATGCTTTGCGTATAGATATCGTAGTTATTATGCTTATTGGCTTGATGAAGAAAGTACTGTACAGTAACGTATTGTTGTGCCACAAAAAAGGCTGTCTCATTGTTGCTATACCACAAAAGTTACTACTAAAACATGTTTTACTTTCCAGAATAATGCAGAAAAACTGTGCAGATATAAAACAGAAACACCGCAAAAGCAACATTGTAAATTGTCACTCATTAGTAGCGTCGTAATAAAACCGTGTAGTTGTCACATAAACTAACCACTGTGTCGTCTGGTATCTCACAGAAAGTACTTTAAATCCAGAATGTATTTTCAAGTAAACCAAAATGTTGCATTAAAATCTCATTAGCAGTACCAGTATATGTTCTAAGTATATAAGCCTTATCGTCGTTACGCAATCGTGCAACTAACAAGCAAGAATGTACACACACAATAACACTGTGACGTCTGTTCACTATAACAATGCATTCGTAATTTCCGTTTCAATAAGTTCTCTTGGTTCTTGACCGGATATTTAACTTCAAACATTGTTGCATGTTAACAGATTCTAAGTCTGACAAGCAGACAAGAAATGTAACGTGAAAAGTTATATGGCAAAGACAAAGTTAAAAAGCATATTATCTTTCAATAAACGGTTTTACATGTGAAATGTGGTGCAATCCTTTACTCTTCCTAGTACGCAGAGTTTCAACTTCAACGCAATTATCATGTGGTATACGTCGGATTCTGTAAGGTCCACTGTAAACTAGAAAGAATTTGTGACTCAAGTGTTTCTTCTTGTGTGATAATGAATGAGCTTTAATGAGAACTTTCTGACCAATGTATAATTTCTTTGCTTTTGCTTCACCGTGTAGTTTTCTCCTTTTGTCTGCTGCAGATTTTATATTTTTAATAGCCAAATCAATTATGTCCTTTGTCGAAGTTTACGTGTATTCGAGAAAGGTACAAGCTCTCTGATTCTCTTCGGTGGTTCTTCATTCTTCAGTACAAGAGTAGGCGGTAAAGCAGTGGAATCATTTCATTCAGCACATTTCGAAATAAGTGTAAATATCTGTCCCAATGCTGATGCTTTCTGTGACAATAAAGTCTGCAAAGCTTATTGATTTCTTTCGTAAACCTTTCAGATGGGTTACAATGTGGTGAGTATAATGAAATAAAAACAGGTTTGATTTTATGATTCCGAAGCATGTGTGACCGAACAGCAGATCTGAATTGCTGTCCGTTATCTGAAATGACTTTAGCAACGTGGCCAACTTCACGTAAGAAATTTTTAATAAAGGCGTTGGATACAGACCGTCCAGTGGCTTTACGTAACGGAGTGAAAAAAACAAATTTTGAAGTAAGTTCAACAGCGACTAGAACGTACGAAAACCCATTCGATGTTCTGACAAGGGGTCCCAAGAGATCAACAGCAGCAAATTCTTTTAATTTAGAAGGAATACTAGGAAACAACGGAGCATGATGTGAGATAGTAGATGGTTTCGCCTTTTGACAAAGTTTACAAATAGACAAGACTCTTCGAATTCTCTTTTCCATATTGTTAAAATAACAAGTCGTCCGAAGAATATGATAACATTTTCGTGGACCAAAATGTGCATAGCTGAAATGAATGTACCAAATGAGCTTATTAACAAAATCGTCAGGAATGCAAAGTACCCATAGCTTGTCATCAACAGTGCAGCGTTTGAACAGTATGTTGTTTCTAACCAGATAATAATGCCGAATCTGAGTGTGCGGCTTTTCATGCCATTTACTTTTGATGTCTTTCCAAATCGGATCTTTATCTTGTTCATGAGCAATGTCCTTTAAAGATGTGGTGATGAAGTTTTCAAAGGCGACTTTCTGAATGTAAAGAATACTGAAATTTTTCTCGAGGTTGCCTTCCATGTTACTTTTCTCAAGCCCAGCCGGTGCGCGTGACAGTGCGTCCGCAACAATGTTCTCCTTGCCGGGAATGTAGACTATTGTGAAGTGGAATTCTTGCAGAAACAATGCCCAACGTTTTAACCTGTCATGATTTAATTTTGAAGACATAAGAAATTGTAATGCACGATGATCACTGTATACTTTTACGTGCTTTCCAGAAAGAAAGAAACGGAATTCGTCAAATGCCCAAACGATAGCTAAAGCTTCTAATTCAGTGACGGAATAATTTTTTTCAGATTTTGTTAGCACTCGGCTAGCAAAAGCAATGGTTTTCTGAACAGTAGTGTCATTTTCTGTGGCTTCTTGAAATAAATGGGCACCAAGACCGACTTTAGAAGAATCCGTGATAAGGCAGAAATCTTGTGACAGATCTGGATGAGCTAGTATTGGCGCGTTAAGTAGCGATTCTTTCAAAGAATTGAATTCCAACTGTGCTTGTTCGTCCCAGTTCCAAATAGTATTTTTTCCAGTGAGAGAACAAAGTTTTGGTGCAACTAGAATTTGCGTATTCAGAAAACGACGGTACAAATTTACGAGACCTAGAAAACTGCGGACTTGTCTTTTTGTGGATGGAACTGGAATGGCTCTGATTGCTTCTAACTTTTCAGGATCCGGCTGAATGCCTTCAGAAGAAATAATATGTCCCAAAAACCTCACCTTTGACCTACCGAATTCAGACTTTTCCAAGTCAACTGTAATTCCAGATTCCGCAAAAATACGTAACAAACTGTTGAGGATGCGATTATGTTGTTCCCATGAAGCTTCTGCTATTAGAATATCGTCCACATATAAGGTGATGTGACGTTTTAAGAACTCAGGTAATACGGAATTTAGTCCGCGAATGAATGCTGCCGAATAAATGTTCAAACCAAAACGAAGTTTCCGAAACTGATAACAAACACCGAAACAAAGGAAAGCTGTGTATTCTCTACATTCTGGATGAAGTTCGATCTGATAATAGCTGGATCTGAGATCAATGGAAGACAACACTTTTACACCATTAAAATTTTGAAGAAGTTCTTCCAACGTCTGCGGCCTGTCTGTTTCAGGAATGATGATAGTATTGATTTGTCTCGAATCTAAGACAAGTCTGATCGATCCATTTTTCTTCTCAACAACATGTAATGGATTGTTGTATGAGCTTACTGCAGGCTCAATAATGACCTCGTCAAGCATAGATTGTACTTCTGTTCTAACACGGTCCCTATAATGCGCCGGAATTAAGTATGGTCTAACACAAAATTTAGTATGCTCACGAACACGAAATTGGTATTGAAATCCCTTGATTGTTCCAGTTTTGTGAGTAAAAACTGTGGAATGTGCTTGTAAAATCTCAAAAAGCTCCTCCCTATCAGTGTCATTACAGTTCTCAATTACCGAGCGAGGTGGCGCAGTGGTTAGCACACTGGACTCGCATTCGGGAGGACGACGGTTCAATCCCGGCTCCGGCCATCCTGATTTAGGTTTTCCGTGATTTCCCTAAATCGTTTCAGGCAAATGCCGGGATGGTTCCTTTGAAAGGGCACGGCCGATTTCCTTCCCAATCCTTCCCTAACCCGAGCTTGCGCTCCGTCTCTAATGACCTCGTTGTCGACGGGACGTTAAACACTAACCACCACCACCACCACCACAGTTCTCAATTGTTTGAATTTTATTCTACATCTACATTTATACTCCGCAAGCCACCCAACGGTGTGTGGCGGAGGGCACTTTACGTGCCACTGTCATTACCTCCCTTTCCTGTTCCAGTCGCGTATGGTTCGCGGGAAGAACGACTGTCTGAAAGCCTCCGTGCGCGCTCGAATCTCTCTAATTTTACATTCGTGATCTCCTCGGGAGGTATAAGTAGGGGGAAGCAATATATTCGATACCTCATCCAGAAACGCACCCTCTAGAAACCTGACGAGCAATCTACACCGCGATGCAGAGCGCCTCTCTTGCAGAGTCTGCCACTTGAGTTTATTAAACATCTCTGTAACGCTATCACGGTTACCAAATAACCCTGTGACGAAACGCGTCGCTCTTCTTTGGATCTTCTCTATCTCCTTCGTCAAACTGATCTGGTATGGATCCCACACTGATGAGCAATACTCAAGTATAGGTCGAACGAGTGTTTTGTAAGCCACCTCCTTTGTTGATGGACTACATTTTCTAAGCACTCTCCCAATGAATCTCAACCTGGTACCCGCCTTACCAACAATTAATTTTATATGATCATTCCACTTCAAATCGTTCCGCACGCATACTCCCAGATATTTTACAGCAGTAACTGCTACCAGTGTTTGTTCCGCTATCATATAATCATACAATAAAGGATCCTTCTTTCTATGTATTCGCAATACATTACATTTGTCTATGTTAAGGTACAGTTGCCACTCCCTGCACGAAGTGCCTATCCGCTGCAGATCTTCCTGCATTTCGCTACAATTTTCAAATGCTGCAACTTCTCTGTATACTACAGCATCATCCGCGAAAAGCCGCATGGAACTTCCGACATCAGTATCAAATGCGCCGTCGATATCATCCCTGTCAGTACTTGCAGAGTGATTGTTAGTGTCAAGTTCCGTCGAAAATTCCGAACTGTTGTCTAACAGGAGATAAAACCGATTAATTTCTTCGTCATGGTTTGAGAGTCAATCTTCAAATTTCAAAGCTACTGACTTACCTTCTTTTTCTAAACTTATTTCAGCATCGTGAAAGCTTAAGATTGCTTTGTATTCATTCAAAAAGTCTACTCCCAGTATAATTTCCGTCGACAATAATGGAACAATAAGAACGTTCATAGAGAAGCTGTGGCTTTGACAAAAGAATTCTAAGTTGGTTTGTTGGCGTACATCTACACTTTTTCCAAAGATTGCACCTTGTAATTTAATCTTACATAAGGGAAGTGCAGGGCAATCGTTCGAATTGTTGCATTTGCTAAAGGCTGTTTCAATAATCACTGAAATGGGACTGCCAGAGTCAAGTACTGCCGTAAATTTTACGTCATTTACTGTAATGTGAATCACAGGATATGCAATGTTGTTATGTTTTACGTCGTGTTCTTGGAGTAAGATGTCCCTAATGTCTTCCATTTTTACGTAATTACTAGCTACGGCAGCTGCGTCGTTAGTTTCATATGTACGTTTTGTGGCTGCCAGCGGTATGAGTCCATTGCCTATTGTCTCTTTGTTGGCGCGCGTCGTTATTGGGGTTTGGAGACCTAACTTCTATAAATTCGCCTTGTCGAGAGGGCACTGCCCTGTTTAAATCCCGCCAGTTCTGATGCAATTCAGGTCTGTCGTTACGATCATATCGTCTGTCGTCATGTCGGTAGATTCCATAGTTTCTTTCTTGTTGGTCACGTGGTGGAGAATTTATCCCTGAATCGTAACTGCGCGCTGGACCGTTGCGTCTAAAGTTATTCTGTCTCCCTTGATAATATTTATTTTGGTTCCCAGATTGTCTGTTTCTCTGATTGTCTCTGTGATAGTCATTACTGCAGAGAGGTGATCTTTCCCTGTAATTATTACTACTCTGCCAACGGTTGTCATACGGATGGTGTCTGTTTTGGTCACGATTTGTGTTGTGAGAATAGCCTTGTCCTGTCCAGTTATTATTTCTTTCATCGCGGAATTGTGACGGATGTGACCTGTAACTGTTGTGTTTCTGTTTTCGCGTTCTACAATTGTCAGTGTTAATTTCTAATTCTTGTAAGAGACCCTGAAAAGCTTCAATGTCGTCTTTGCAACGCCCTGCCAAAATAATATGTCGTAAATGTTCAGGTAATTTGATTAAGCAAATGCGGATGAGTTCTGAGGGGCTGTATGGGTTTGGCAGGTACTGATTCTTGTGCAACATGTCTTCAAAATATTTCACAAGACTGGAAAATTCAGATTGTTCGAAATGTTTCATCATTATGATGCTATGTTTTACTCGGTCTTGTGTAGCTTGAGACCAATTGCTAAGAGGAAGGCATGATAAAATTCTCCTTCACTGTGACAATCGTGAATAACCGATCGCATTCTTACAGCTGGTTCATTCTCTAAGTAGCCACACATAAATTCTAATCTGTGCTCTAATGACCAGTTGGGATGAAAACAATGAGAGAATTGATGGAGCCATGCTTGTGGATGAATGTCGTTGCCAGAATTCTTAAATGTTTTGAATTTACGTGTAGTAATGAACAGCTTATAATCAAAATCATCATGTCGGCGAGTCACATGTCGGTCATTGTTACGTCCTATCGGCGGTTCCATCTCAAAATTCGGAGTGCCTTGCGAATTTCTTTCATAATTTCCGAAGTGTCCTGTGTTATTATTTTGTGGTTGTTCCGTATTTCTAAGTCCCTCTTCCCGTGTTGGAGAGCGAGTGTCCTCTGAAATATGTAATTTTTGTATTACTTGTGCCAACTGATCTTGTACTTCCCGGATTTCTCTTTCGTGTTGCGTATTAATTTGATTCTGATTTTGTTTGAATTTCTTAATTTGTTCATACTCTTCTGTGTCAGTGATGGGTACAGGTCTTGTGTCATTCAGATCATCATCTACCTTTGTAGATAAGTTAGTGAACTGATCCGAAAGTTCGGCTACTTTCTCCGATAGTGTACCTGTTTCCTCAGTGTGTTTTTCTGAACCAAGTTTCAGAGTATCTACTGTGTCCTTTAAGTTTTTCAGATTTTTTGCAAGTTGCATAACCGAATCGGTAGATGCAACTGAGTCAATTTTAGCTTGCAAGGTGTCGTGATTTTCATGAACAATGGTTTGCAGTTCTTTTATGGCTGCTTCGTGATTCTGTAATGCATTTTCATGCTGCGAAAAAATAGGTTGAAAATGCTTACAAATTTGTGTTTTTATTTCATTACAGACTTTTTGATATTTCGATTCAATGTTATGTAACTCAGTAGTTACATCTTCACGTGTTTGTTCAAGTGTGGTGTCTAACTTTTGAAGCTTTTGCTGTGTTTGTCTCTGATTTTGTTCCATTGTGTCTAACTTTTGAAGATTTTGTTCCATTGTGTCTAACTGTTGCTGTGTTTGTCTCTGGTGTTGTTCCATTGTGTCTAACTTTTGAAGCTTTTGCTGTGTTTGTCTCTGATTTTGTTCCATTTGTTGCATTAGCTGTAATAACAATGCATTAGTGTCTGGAATCTGTTCCTCTACGCTTTTCGGCAGTGCATTTGCACCGGCAACATCCACATTTTGACAAGTAGAAAACGTGTCTTGACTTATATGAGAAAACGGTGAGGACGCAAAACCTGAATCTACTGTATTTGCAAGATTGTGTCCTGTCATTTCGGATTCCTGAGGCGAGCTGTTGCCGAGTGATCGATCGCTAATGCTTCCCTGTTCACTAATTGTTTCACTGCCTACGGCATTGTTTGCCGCCCGCTCCATTTCCCTATGCACAATTACCAAATTACTATGTTGAACATTAGTTAATTCATTACACGGTGGCGCTAACACACTGCTTTCGTCTTCACTGTCATTTCTCAGTTTACTTTGGAGCCTAATATTACGTTTTTTGCACGCCATAATTGTCACAATATTTCACACGATAACACAGAAAAGCACAATTTGAAGAGCAAAATAAGATAACATAGCAAAGAAAATAATGTCTACTTCATTGCAAGCGCAGCTGCGAAATACTTGGTGCAAATCTACATGCATGTCACAACTGTTTTACTGTACAACAATGAAAAACTACAATTACAAAGGAAATTCTCTCTATGATTACACGCTAGCAATAAACAAAGGCTACACAAATTACAGAAACTACAGAAAAAAATCAGATGATTCCAGTGAGGTTTCCTGGTAGGGTCGCCATATGAAACGTCCCCTTAGAAAAATTATATACGTGACTGGACTTAAACTGACACACAATGCTTTTAGCGCAACGCAATCTGACTTTCAATAATCCCTACAAAAGAATGGCCCTGACTAACATTAACCTAAACCTTTCACAAATCACTTACCTCACAAAAATCTTTGTTACTCGAACTACTGCAATATAGCGAGCGCCACTACTGCCAGCTAAATAAAAATTATACCTACTGAAGGCACTAACTTCTGATAGGCATAGTTATCAAATGAAAGATTTTGATAGAGAACAAATGATGTATTTACCTTAATAGTCATAATATACACTCCTGGAAATTGAAATAAGAACATCGTGAATTCATTGTCCCAGGAAGGGGAAACTTTATTGACACATTCCTGGGGTCAGATACATCACATGATCACACTGACAGAACCACAGGCACATAGACACAGGCAACAGAGCATGCACAATGTCGGCACTAGTACAGTGTATATCCACCTTTCGCAGCAATGCAGGCTGCTATTCTCCCATGGAGACGATCGTAGAGATGCTGGATGTAGTCCTGTGGAACGGCTTGCCATGCCATTTCCACCTGGCGCCTCAGTTGGACCAGCGTTCGTGCTGGACGTGCAGACCGCGTGAGACGACGCTTCATCCAGTCCCAAACATGCTCAATGGGGGACAGATTCGGAGATCTTGCTGGCCAGGGTAGTTGACTTACACCTTCTAGAGCACGTTGGGTGGCACGGGATACATGCGGACGTGCATTGTCCTGTTGGAACAGCAAGTTCCCTTGCCGGTCTAGGAATGGTAGAACGATGGGTTCGATGACGGTTTGGATGTACCGTGCACTATTCAGTGTCCCCTCGACGATCACCAGTGGTGTACGGCCAGTGTAGGAGATCGCTCCCCACACCATGATGCCGGGTGTTGGCCCTGTGTGCCTCGCTCGTATGCAGTCCTGATTGTGGCGCTCACCTGCACGGCGCCAAACACGCATACGACCATCATTGGCACCAAGGCAGAAGCGACTCTCATCTCTGAAGACGACACGTCTCCATTCGTCCCTCCATTCACGCCTGTCGCGACACCACTGGAGGCGGGCTGCACGATGTTGGGGCGTGAGGGGAAGACGGCCTAACGGTGTGCGAGACCGTAGCCCAGCTTCATGGAGACGGTTGCGAATGGTCCTCGCCGATACCCCAGGAGCAACAGTGTCCCTAATTTGCTGGGAAGAGGCGGTGCGGTCCCCTATGGCACTGCGTAGGATCCTACGGTCTTGGCGTGCATCCGTGCGTCGCTGCCGTCCGGTCCCAGGTCGACGGGCACGTGCACCTTCCGCCGACCACTGGCGACAACATCGATGTACTGTGGAGACTTCACGCCCCACGTGTTGAGCAATTCGGCGGTACGTCCACCCGGCCTCCCGCATGCCCACTATACGCCCTCGCTCAAAGTCCGTCAACTGCACATACGGTTCACGTCCACGCTGTCGCGGCATGCTACCAGTGTTAAAGACTGCGATGGAGCTCCGTATGCCACGGCAAACTGGCTGACACTGACGGCGGCGGTGCACAAATGCTGCGCAGCTAGCGCCATTCGACGGCCAACACCGCGGTTCCTGGTGTGTCCGCTGTGCCGTGCGTGTGATCATTGCTTGTACAGCCCTCTCGCAGTGTCCGGAGCAAGTATGGTGGGTGTAACACACCGGTGTCAATGTGTTCTTTTTTCCATTTCCAGGAGTGTATATAGCAGTTCATGACATCCAGTCTTAAAATTTCAAAACTCCGCCATCTCTCTCCCCACATCCACCACTGCTGGCGGCTCACCCCCAACTGCCGAACGCTATGCGCTGTTAACATCCAGCTGCCCAACACTACAATGGCAGACAACAATGCAAACTAGCCACAGACTGCACACAGCACAACCAGTGATTTTCATACAGAGCGCTACGTGGCGTTACCAATAAGAAAACCTAAACAGCCTACTTACACACGGAATAAGCTCCCATAAATGTGAATGGCTAGAAGATTACTTAAGGAACACAGCCCAGTATTTTGCCCTCGGCAGCGAGTGTTCATCAAAAACAAGGGTATCGTCAGCATTGCCCGGGGAAGTGTGACGAGACCGCTATTATTTTCTATATACGTATATGATCCAGCGGACAGGGTGAGGAGCAATCTGTTCTTATTTGTTGATGACGCTGTGGTGTGAGGAAAGGTGTTGAAGTTGAATGACTGTAGGAGGATCCAAGATGACTTAGACAAAACTTCTGTTTGGTCCTATAGTGTCCTGCATGACACACTCACGTCGTATACGTGATTGTACGTGGTCGTAACGTTGCAAAGCGATTTGAAATGCAACGAGCATGTAAGGGTTGTAGTAGAGAAGGCGAATGTTCGACTTCAGTTTATTGAGAGAATTTTAGGAGAGTGTGGTTCCCTAGTAAATTAAATGCATATGGGACACTAGTGCGACGTATTCTTGAGTACTGCTCGAGTGTCTGGCATCCGTGACAGGTCGATTGGACGAAGATATCGAAGCAATTCAGAGACGGGTTGCTGGATTTGCTACCAGCAGGTTCGAAGCACACACAAATGCTACGAAGATGCTTCGGGAACTCAAATGGGAATAGCTGGAGATATGGCGACAATCTTTTGGAGGAACTATACTGAGAAAATTTAGAGAACCGGTATTTGAAGCTCTATTGGCGTTAACGTACACTTGGTGTAAGGACCACGAAGATAAGATTCATGAAATTAGGCCTCATACGGAAGCATATAAACAATTGTTTTATCCCTCGCTGTATGAGCGAGTCGAACAGGAAAGGAAACGTGTGGCAATGGTTCAGGGTACCGCCCGCCAACACAATACGGTGGATTGCGGAGTATGTACAAAGATGTAGACCACCACAAAAAAATTATCTCCGGCAGAGTGCCAACTTCTTATTAAAAAATGTCTATCTTGTATGCAAAAGGATTGAAGTGTGCTTTCCCCTACTTTTGTAATGATTTTAGCAACAATTCTCACCCATCACATTGATAACAGCATCTCTTCCCTGCAGAGGTTTTAGAGAGAAGAGAGTTGACGGCAGTGAACTTAAATTCGAACACTCTGTTCCGGGTCCGTAGCTCGTGGTCGTGCGGTAGCGTTCTCGCTTCCCGCGCCCGGGTTCCCGGGTTCGATTCCCGGCGGGGTCAGGGATTTTCTGTGCCTCGTGATGACTGGGTGTTGTGTGATGTCCTTAGGTTAGTTAGGTTTAAGTAGTTCTAAGTTCTAGGGGACTGATGACCATAGATGTTAAGTCCCATAGTGCTCAGAGCCATTTGAACCACTCTGTTCCACGCTGCCGTCGGGTAGTCATCATCTCTGGCTGCTGTTCTGTGCTGGTCGGTGCATGCTAAGCTGTTGAAACTAGTGCAACTAGCGCAGTTGTGGTAGTGCGACACACATTTGTGTAGCTCGTTACTTACTTGCTTTGCACAAAACTTCCTTATATCGGCTATATTTCTGGCGTATTGCTGTCGAAAGGTTATTTCGTTTATGTGAGTTGCCCATATAAATGGATCGTATTGCCCCAGCTCCTAACAGTATTTCACTTTTGATACCTCCTCGATTGTTGCCGTAATTTTATAATTTATCTTAATGATACAGAACTTTGTTCTATTAATCTTATTGTCATTTATGTCAATATTAGAGCATACAAATATCTGTTTACTTCAGTCTCGACGTAGATTTCAAGATGCTTGAACTTGTCCTACAACTTAGGCTACTGGTTAGGCGACGCCTTCAGAAATACACTGAAGAGCCAACGAACCTGGTACACCTGCTAATATCGTGTAGGGCCTCAACGAGCAGGCAGAAGGCCGCAACACGACGTGGCATGGACTCGACTAATGTCTGAATTGGTGCTGGAGGGAACTGACACCATGATTCCTGCACAGCTGTCCATAAATCCGCAAAATTACGAAGGGCTGGAGATGTCTTCTGAACAGATATGCTCAATAATGTTTACGTCTGGGGAGTTTGGTAGCCAGCGGAAGTGTTTAAACTCAGAAGAGTGTTCCTGGAGCCACTCTGTAGCAATTCTGATTGTGTGTTCTGCTGGTGTGTGTTCTGCTGGAATTGCCCAAGTCCGTCGGAATACACAATGGACATGAATGGATGCGGGTGACCAGACAGGACGCTTACGTACGTGTCACCTACCAGAGTCGTGTCTAGAAGTATCAAAGGGCCCCATATCACTCCTACTCGACACGCCCCACACCATTATAAAGCCTCCATCAGCTTGAACAGTCCCCTGCTGATATGCAGGGTTCACGGATTCATGAGGTTGTCTCCGCGCCTGTACACATCCATCCACTCGATACAATTTGAAACGAGACTCGTCCGACCAGGCAACATGTTTCCAGTCATCAACAGTCCAATGTCGGTGTTGGTGGGCCCAGGCGAGGCGTAAGGCTTTTTGTCGTGCAGTCATCAAGGGTACGCGAGTGGGCTTTCTACTCTGGAAGCCCATATCGATTATGTTCCGTTGAATGGTTCGCTGACACTTGTTGATGACTCGGTATTGAAATCTGCAGCAATCTGCGGAAGGGTTGCACTTCTGTCACGCTGAGCGATTCTCTTCAGTCGTCATTAGTCCTGTTCTTGCAGGATCTTTCTCTGGCCGCAGCGATGTTGGAGATATGATGTTTTACCGGATTCCTGATATTCACGGTGCACTCGTGAAATGGTCGTATGGAAAAATCCCCTCTTTATCACTACCTCGGAGTTGCTGTGACCCATTGCTCGTGCCCCGACTATAACAACACGTTCAAACGTATTTAAATCTTGATAACCTGCAATTGTAGCAGCAGTAACCAATCTAACATCTGCGTCAGCCACTTGTTGCCTTATATAGGCGTTGACGACTGCATCACCGTTTTCTGCCTGTTCAAGTATCTCTGTATTTGAATACGCATGCCTGTGCCAGTTTCTTTGGCGCTTGAATGTATAATTGTATCCCCCGTTGGTTCACTTCACCGTTTCGGCATTGTCCTTATGCACAGTGACCCGTTACAAGGATAAATTAGTGATCATCCTGCCAAAGCAGTGAGCATTGCATTGTCTCGTTTTATATCAATACGTCTTAGATTCTCCAGATATTGTTTTCTCAAAGCAACGGGTATTACACTGACTCGCCTTGTATCAGTAAGAGCAAATTTCTGCTGATAACGCAGTCTGAAAGTAACGAGCATTGCAGTCGGCCATCCTATATCAAAATGCGTCACTCTTGTGTGTGAAAGCTACAACCACTGGACACTCCTCAACTTTAAATACTGTACACACACACACACACACACACACACGCACACACACACACACACACACACACACACACACACACACACACGTTGCAACGGTAATTGAATAAAAGAATAGCTAAACAGACCTAACAGCACAGAAAGTCTTAATAGTGGTCCCAACTCATTTGACTTAAAATAAGGGCCGTTACGAGATGAGTAATAAGGGGGCAACACACGGCAACCAGTTAGTACTTCAAATTAGTGAAAAACAGTCCAGATCGCGATGGTTATTTTGTTCAAAATGACCGGTTTCGGCCTAGTCTTAGGCCATCTTCAGAATAGCACCATCAGCTGAAGTTGACGATATCCAGTTTCAGGAACTGAGGCCTACTGACTGTTCTGCACATCGTCAACTTCAGCTGATGGTGGTATTCTGAAGACGGCCTAAGAACAGGCCGAAACCGGCCACGTTAAACAAAATAACCATTGCGATCTAGACTGTTTTACACTAATTTTGCATAGTTCACAAGATCGGAGTTCTTCGAAAATTTTACCGAAAATTTTGAGCTAGTATTTCAATAAAACATCGCTAAGAGACAGGTTTCTCCAGGCTCTTCAATTCAGGGTGTCACTGGACTGTTCTAAAATGATCACTTGACGTAATGGGTGGTGCAGCAGCCTCTGCAGAGAGGAATTTGTCGGCTCAGCTGCGTGAGCAATCTGCTTGTCGCTGGTGAGGCCTTCCAGAGCTCAGGGCCGGCTCTGGGCTTCAGAGGGACCGGCGGCGCGCGGCGACATGTTTCCAGTACTGGAGAGGCTACCGCTGGTGCCGCGGCACGTTCCGCACACAGCGGCCGGTATTTGCACGGTCCTCATCGGCAGTCGGCAAACACACGGCGGTCCAAGGTCTGTTTCCCAGAAGAGGCGAACAGCCGGTCCGGCGATAGCAGCTGAGGTGTCGCGAACCCGCCGCCGATACGAGACACAGCATCCGTGTGATAAAGGCGACCGCCTGCGTCGCGTGGGTGTCGTTCACTAAAGCACAGTGAGTCTGCGCCATGCTAGACGGCGTATCAGTAATGTGTGCGCTGCCGTTCTACAGCTGAAGCTGGTCAGTCAGATACTGTCAATGAATGACCTGTACGTTGTTAAGCTTACGGCTGTTAGAAGTCAGCACGGGCACTCCAAAGTAGGAAATCAGAGACACAAAGCGGATAGCAGACAAAAGTCGTAGCGTTTAGGCTTCTCGAGATCATCAGTAACGCTAGAACCCTGCGAATTGCAGACGCTCCGTGCAGCTGTCAAATGGTTCAAATGGCTCTGAGCACTATGGGACTTTATATCTGAGTTCATCAGTCCCCTAGACTTAGAACTACTTAAACCTAACTAACCTAAGGACATCACACACATCCATGCCTAAGGCAGGATTCGAACCTGCGACCGTAGCAGCAGCGCGGTTCCGGACTGAAGCGCCTAGAACCGCTCGGCCACAATGGCAGGCGTGCAGCCGTCCCAATGGAGAAGTTTCACTTCAGAGAATCCTCCGCCAGGTTCTGTTGTAAGGCGTCGCAGTAGAAGATGGCCACAAAAAGGCACTCTTCATAGTTGACCCTGAGAACCGAAAGCTCAGAGGAGTTACACTGGTTCGAGTGCTACGACAGCGGTCCGCACCGACGAAAGGCATCTGGGTGGGGCCATGTGACATAAAACACTGTTGTTTCTGGCCGTAAGAGGGAGAGTGGTGACGTTTAGCTTTCAACTAAATGCTGTTGCTACCAAACTTAGTGTTTGTTTCAATAAGGTCCAGAAACATCCCTACCTACCGACTGGGAGAGGAGGAGGAATCTGAATGTGGTTGCCCAGAGGCGCTCTGGTGGTGCAGAGCCACTTGTCAGATTAGCTGAAGCCTGTACAGTCGCGGTAGATTGTTGAGCCGACTATAGGAAGGGATTCACGGTGCGTTACTCTAATCCTTTAAAAATTCATGATTTTATATTGAGGCAATTCTCGGTCAGATGATTGGGACGAAAACTCCGTGCCGCTCATTTCCAGCCTTGGTAAGTCTGTTTCTGTCAGTTCGATTGCTGCTCTCAAAGTAGGTAGTGCTAGTGTTCATTGTTCTTCGTAGCTCTCACATCACAAACTCAGACACTGACTACTGTCTGATTTTTGTAACATTTAGAATTAGCCTTCATATAGTAGCTACTTTGATTGCAAATAGACAGGGTTAATCACACCTCCGAGTGTCCTTGAGTCTCCTGCTGCAAGCGTCCTCCCTCCAGTTTATTGTTAGGACATGACAAACAATCATATCCATAAGACAAGACAGCCTCACGATCCGGAGATCGGCCAGCGCGATGTTCTTTGTCGTAAGAGACGTTGCAGACACATCTGTGACGTATCCTAGCATACTTCTCAAGTATGTCGCGTTCGTATCAAATAAGACTATTAGGAGGCAGTTTTAAACATGGCTGTCTCTCATCAACTGTATATAAAGTCACACAGTTTGATACATTGACCTGGGTTTCGACACCTCTAAGGATGTCTTCATCAGAATGAAATTTTAAGAAACCCTATAAAACAATACATAGAAAATTAAGTTTGACAAAATTATTAACCGAGATGGAAATTCTCATAGCATACAAAGGTTACTTACGTAAAATTGCATTGCGTGAAAGCAATGTTCAAAGTTTCGACCAGATGTGCTCAAGTCAAAAATTCAGATTAAACACGTTCAAGCCTTTGGCACGTACGCCTTGCTAGGAACAACATCAGTCTGATCGGCCTGGTGCCTTACACTGCTGCCGCGAAAACAACACACGTCGCGCAGCGTATCGGGCGGGGACAGTGACCTGTGCCCATCTGAGACATTATAACAGAAATAGCTGAATTAAACAACAGTTCATTATAAAAACAAACTAAAAAGTAAGAGCACTTAATGTACTTCTGAAAGCACAAAAAAGTCGAGCAAATGAAGTTTAACAGACCCATCTATTAGGCTATACTGAAATTACCATTGCGTAAAACACAGGATATTAAGGAATATTTATACAAACAGCTGCACAGTACAAAAAAATATCTGCATGAAAGTAACTTTAGTAGCATACATGTATGAGTTTCGAAGAAAACGATATTTCGGAACTAGAGGCAGGAAAACGTAGTTCAAATGGTTGAAATGGCTCTGAGCACTATGGGACTTAACAGCTGAGGTCATCAGTCCCCTAGAACTTAGAACTACTTCAACCTAACCAAACTAAGGACATCACGCACACCCATGCCTGAGGCAGGATTCGAAACTGCGACCGTAGCGGTCGCGTGGTTCCAGACTGAAGCGCCTAGAACCGCTCGGCCACACCGGCCGGTAAAAACGTAGTAAATAATTCCGCAAGTAGTGGATTAAAGCCATTGAAAAATATTTTGTTTGCTTTTGTTCAAAAAATTGCTTCTGACAAAATTAGTGCTTTGTGCAAAAAAGGGGCACATTACATGAAAAATTCTATGTTTTATATCTTGAGATAACAACAATTTTTGTCGTGCATTTTAATTTTCAAATTGAAGCTTTTTGGGATCTTATTAATGACGGGATGGATAACTGTAAGAATTGTGTTACAAAAGGACACGAGAAGACACCTAATAGCATTTTACCCGTAAAAAAGCATTTTGTTAGAAGCTCTCTAAGGTCTGAGCATAAAATTTTCAACAGAATTCTGAATAAGATTGAAATAGAGGCTACACGAGAAGAACTGCCTTGTTGGAAAAGGGGCTTAAATACAATGTAATACCTAACCTATCAGACAAAATATGACTGTAGATCTTAAAATACGCTTTGACGGCGTCAAATTAGACACTTCTAGACAAACGAGGTTACCTCGTGATGTATGTAGTATTTTTAAGAAGCATGCAATTATGATCTCCTGCCAGTATGATTCTAATAAAATATTGATTAAAAATATTAACACCAAGCTAGAACAAAACAATGCCCTTATAACGTAGTCTGACAAACGGAATACTGTAATTGTTGCTACTCAGAACGAAGAGAATAATGTTTCGGAGCTAGAAGACGATCCGACCCACACGATACAAAAAGAAATTAGACTTTCCATTAATAGGACTATGCATTTGCTTAAACCGTTTCATAAAGAAAAACTTTATTAATATGAATCCAAAGCCCCAAAATTGTGTTCCCAGTTGAAGGTACATAAAATTCACCATTCGATACTTCCGGTTGTAAGCAGTATAATCAGTGCATATCATGAGTTAGCAAGGTTTCTTCAGGAAAATATTTAAAAAAAACTTTTGTTTTTCGAAATAATTATTCCGTCGTCAATAGTCAAAATTTAGTCAGTAAAACAAAGATTTGCAGTGTGTTCAAGATATTAAATTTTATTGAGTAGATATTACAAAACTGCGGCAACGGCCTGGCCGCAGTGTATGCACCGGTTCCCGTGAGATCACCGAAGTTAAGCGCTGTTGGGCGTGGCCGGCACTTGGATGGGTGACCATCCAGCCGCCATGCGCTGTTGCCATTCTTCCGGGGGGGAATTAACCTCGTGATGCCAATTGAGGAGCTACTCGCCCGAATAGTAGCGGCTTCGGTCAAGAATACCATCTTAACGACCGGGAGAGCGGTGTGCTGACCCCACGCCCCTTCTATCCGCATCCTCCACTGAAGATAACACGGCGGTCGGATGGTCTGAAGACGGGGTGCTTTTTTTTAAGAGATATTACGAACCTATATACTAATGTGCCTGTTCAAACAACTATTAACATCGTTGAGAAAAATCTACATACTTTTTAAAAATATATTTCTGAGGTGCAAATCATTATCTAATTCGTTTGCTAAGAACAGTATTTAAATACAACTGTTTCGTTTTCAATAGCAAACTACACCATCGGCCTAACGGCCTGGCAGTGGGTAATCCACTGGCAGGTATCTTAACCGATAGTTTCGTTAATTCGCTTGAAGAAAAATTCTTCAGTAATTTTTAAGCTCCTGATCCGGATATTTTATCGTATTCTCTGTACGTAGAACGTACGAATTTTGATCATATGCAGCAGTTCCCTAGAAGAAACTGAACAACATCTACTTCTAAATCCCCATCTACGTGATTACTCTGCTATTCACAATAAAGTGCCTGGCAGAGGGTTCAATGAACCACCTTCAAGCTGTCTCTCTACCGTTCCACTCTACAACGGCACGCGGGAAAAACGAGCACTTAAATTTTTCTTAGTGAGCCCTGATTTATTTTATCGTGATGATCATTTTTCCCTATGTAGGTGGGTGCCAACAGAATGTTTTCGCAATCGGAAGAGAAAACTGGTTATTGAAAGTTCATGAGAAAATCCCGTCGCAACGAAAAACGCCTTTGTTTTAGTGGTTGCCACTCCAATTCACGTATTATGTCTGTGACACCATTTCCTCTATTTCGCGATAATACAAAACGACCTGCCCTTCTTTGTACTTTCTCGATGTCATCCGTCAGTCCCATCTGATGCGAATTCCACACCGCACAGCAGTACTCCAGAACAGGCGGACAAGCGTGGTGTAAGCAGTCTCTTTAGTAGACCTGTTGCACCTTCTAAGTGCTCTGCCAATGAATCGCAGTCTTTGGTTTGCTCTATCCACAACATTATCTATGACATCGTTCCAATTTAGGTTATTTGTAATTGTAATCCCTAAATATTTAGTTGAATTTACAGCCTTCAGATTTGTGTAACTTATCGCGTAATCGAAATTTAACTTCACACTTTTCTTTATTCAGGATCAATTGCCACTTTTCGCACCATACAGCTATCTTATCGAAATCATTTTGCAAGTCGTTTTGATCATCTGATGACTTTACAAGACGGTAAATGACAACATCATCTGCAAACAATTTAAGACGGCTACTGAGACTGTCTCCTATTTCGTTAATATAGATCACGAATAACAGAGGGGCTATAACACTTCCTTGGGGAACGCCGGATATTACGAACTGTGACCTTTCTGACAGGGAATCACGAATCCAGTCGCACAGCCGAGGCGATACTCCGTAGGCACGCAGTTTGGTTAGAAGAAGTTTGTGAGGAACGGTATCGAAAGCCTTCTGGAAATCTAAAAGTATGGAATCAATTTGACATTCCTTGTCGATAGCACTCATTACTTCATGAGTATAAAGAACTAGTTGTGTTTCACAAGAACCATATTTTCTGAATCCGTGCTGACTGTGTGTCAATAAATCGTTTTCTTCGAGGTACTTCATAATGTTCGAATACAGTATATGTTCCAAAACCCTACTGCAAATCGATGTTATTGATATAGGCCTGTAATTCAGCGGATTACGCCTACTTCCCTTTTTGGGTATTGGTGTGATTTGGGCAATTTTCCAGTCTTTAGGCACGGATCTTTCTGTGAGCGAGTGCTTGTATATAGTTGCTAAATATGGAGCTATTTTATCAGCATACTCTGAGAGGAATCTGACTGGCATACAATCTGGACCGGAGATTAAGTGAATTAAGCTGTTTCGTTACACCAAGGATATCTATTTCTATGTTTCTCATCTTGGCAGTTGTTCTTGATTGGAATTCAGGAATATTTACTTCGTCTTCTTTGGTGAAGGAGTAACTCTGCTTTAGTGGCGCTGTCATCATTGACGTCACCGTTGTTATCGCGCAATGAAGGTATTGACTGCGTCTTGCCACTGGTGTGCTTTATGTATGACCAGAATCTCTTTGGGTTTTCTGCCAGATTTCGAGACAGAATTTCGTTGTGGAAATTATTGAAAGCATCTCGCATTGAAGTACGCGCTATATTTCGAACTTCTGTAAAACTTTGCCAATCTGGGGGATTTTGCGTTCTTTCAAATTTGGCATCTGACCCGTTTTGTGTACCATGGCGGATCATACCATCACTTCTTAATTTATGTGGTATATTGCTGTCGATACTATCTCTTTGAAAACGTACCACAACGTTTCTACACTTACATGATCAGATCGGAAAGAGTGAGTACTGTCTCTCAAAAAGGCGTTAAGAGCATTTTTATCAGCTTTTATAAATAGATATGCTTTGCGTTTCTTTTTGATGGTTGTTGGTGTTGCGGTTTCAGCCTAGCAGCAACTGCCTTGTGGTCGCTAATCCCTGTATTCGTCACAATACTCACTATTTGTCAAGGATTAGTTGTTGCTAATAGGTCAGGTATGCTTTCGCAACCATTTACGCTTCGAGTGGGATCATGAACTAATTGTTCAAAATAATTTTCTGAGAAAGCATTCAGTGCAATTTTTAATGACGTTTTATGCCTGCTGCCGGCTTTAAACGTATAATTTTTCCATAATATCGAGGGTAGATTGAAGTCACCACCGACTATAATTGTATGAGCGGGGTGCTTACTTGAAATGAGACTCAAATTTTCTTTGAACTGTTCAGCAACTATATCTTCTGAGTCAGGGAGTCGGTAAAACGATCCAATTAATAGTTTATCTGATTATCAGGTATAACCTCTACCCATACTACTTCACACGAACTATCTACTTCAATTTCGCTAAAAGGCAAACTATCTCTGACAGCAATAAATACTCCACCACCAACAGTATTTAATCTATCCTTTCCTAACACTGTTAGATAGTTTGGAAAAATTTCGGCTGAACTTATTTCCGGTTCTCTGTGCCTACAACTATTTGAGCTTCAGTGCTTTCTATTAGGGCTTGGAGCTCTGGTTCTTTCCCAACACAGCTACGACAATTTACAACTACAATACCAACCGTTTCTACAACTACCTTTCTGTGTTTTACCTGCCCACTTTCAGACGGACGTCGCTTCTTTGGTTCTCTGAGACCCTCTAACCTAAAAAACCGCCCAGTCCCTTCCACACAGCCCCCGCTACCCTTGTAGCCGCCTCCTGTGTGTAGTGCACTCCTGACCTATTAAGCGGAACCCGGAAACCCACCACCCGATGGCGCAAGTCAAGGAATCTGCAGCCTACACGGTCACAGAAGTGCCTGAGCCTCTGATTCAGACCCTCCACTCGGCTCTGCACCAAAGGTCGGTTCTATCGACGATGTTGCAGATAGTGAGCTCCGCCTTAATCTCTGGAGCAAGACTGATAGTCATTACTATTTCCGCTAGCCGCCCAAAACCAGACAGAATCTGTTCCGATCCAAAGCGACACACGTCGTTGGTACCGACATGAGTCACCACCTGCAGTTGGCTGCACCCTGTACTCTTCATGGCATCCGGAAGCACTCTTTCCACATCTGGAATGACTCCCCCTGGAATGCACACGGAGTGCACACTGACTTCCTTCCCCTCGGCAGCCATGTTCCTAAGGGGCCCCATTACGCGCCTAACGTTGGAACTGCCAACTACCAGCAAACCTACCCACTGTGAATGCCCTGACCTTGCGGGCCGAGAAGCTTCCTCTGGAACAGGGTGGACGACTGCATCCGGCTCAGAGACTTCGTCAGCCACAGATAACGCCCGAAACCTGTTCGTCAAACGAACCGGGGAGGTCCTACGATCGGCCCCTCGAAAAGTTTTTCGCTGCCTGCCAGACTTTGGAATGATCTCCCACTTGACCACGGGTGAGGGGTCAACCTCAGTGAAGGCAGTACCCGGGGCGGTCATAGCAGTGGACTGGTCGGAGGAAACGTGGGACGTGCTCGATGTCCCTCGCATCCTCGCAGCCTCAAGCTGTGTGACGGAAGCCAACGCAGCTTTGAGCTGTGAGCGAAGGGTCGCCAACTCAGCTCGCATCTGTCCACAACAATCACAGTTCCTATCCATTACTGGAGTCGCTCTTGTTTGAAGCTCGTAAAAATATGCAATAAACGAATGGTCTACTCGCCTTATTAGCAGCAGGAAATCGAAGTGCTCTCTCACTGACGGTCTAACTGACACTGAGCTGTTCTAACCAAACAAACAAAAGCCTGTACGATACAAGAGTCGATACAACGGTCGATAGCAACGGCGGTACTGTATACTACACTGTAGTTGAAATAAAAGGATGTGCCTAGTAAGCACTCGAACATGCAAGAAATTACAAAAATAAACTAGTAACTACACAGACAACTGAAAATAAGTCGCTCCAGTTTGAAGCTCGTAAAAATATGTAACAAGCGAACGGTGTACTCGCCTTATTAGTAGCAGGAACTAGCGGTGCGCTCTCGCTGACGGTCTAACCGACACTGTTTGAAATTGTTAATGGTGTTAATGAAAACAATCAGCTTCACTTGTGAATTAGGAAATAACGAGTGTCAGCTTCATTACTTGGACCTCAGAATTGCTATTGACAACGACAGGCTTCCCTTTGGTATTTTTCGAAGAGTCACTAATACATACCAGATTGTGACCGCTAGTTCAGTGCATCCTAATTATCACAAAAAAGCATTTTTCCATTCAGCCATTCATCGTGCAGTTTCCATACCTTTATCTCCTGACAAGCTTAATGAAGAGATGAATTTAATAAAAATTATTGCAGTTAATAACGCCTATGATCCTTCAAAGCTAAAACTGACGCTATAATGTCTACTTTAGGTATCAGTCCTGCTTCTGACAACTAGAGTTCAAAACAAAAAAATTCTATTCCATTTTAGGCCCTATTTCTTATAGAATTCGTCGTTTTTTATTTGATAATATGGATGCAAAGTTACCTTTCTCACTAACAACAATTGGCAAAAGGTCTTATGCACAATCTCAAGTCCACAAACACTCCTATACACAGATAGGAATTTGTAAAAATACTAAATTACTTGTGATACGTGTTCGGTTTATCATATAGGAGAATCTGGAAGATCTTTGCCTCCCGCCGGGGGTTCGAGTCCTCCCTTGGGCGTGGGTGTTTGTGTTGTTCTTAGCATAAGTTAGTTTAAGTAGTGTGTATGTCTAGGGACCGATGACCTAGGCAGTTTGGTCCCTTAGGAATTCACACGCATTTGAACATTTGAAGATCTTTGAGTGAGAGGTACAAGGAACATCTATTGAGAAAAAGATGCACTAATGTACATAATTCTCCTTTCGTTGACCAGCTGTTAATTTCCGGTGTCAAACCGAAGATGTTGAAGATATTTCCGTTTTCGATAAGGAAAAGAAAGAAAAAAAATTGGAAATTTGTGGTAAGGTCTTACACACTATTTAATCTAACTTGAACTAACTTACTCTAAGGACAACACACAGACCCATGCCCGAGGGAGGACTCGAACCTCCGACGGGGGGAGCCACGCGAACCGTGGCAAGCCGCCCTAGACCGCTTGGCTACCCCGCGCGGCGAAAAGAAAGGTCATAGGCTTGATGTACGAACGATGGCTTCGTCCTCAGTGAACAGTTACAATTACGTAACAGAAATTTTTCCATTTGGCGTTAATCCACTACCCGCAGAATTTTGGTTCCTTTATTTATTACTAGGTTTTCCTGCCTCTAGTTCCGAAATATCTTTCTCTTCGAATCTCATACATGTATACTACTTAAGTTACCTTCATGCAGAGATTTTTTTTGGATTGTGCAGCTGTTTGTATAAATATTCTTTAATATCCTGTGGTTCACGCAATGGTAATTTCTGTATAGCTTAATAGATGGGTCTGTTAAACTTCATTTGCTCGACTTTTTTGTGGTTTCAAAAGTACATTATGCTCTCTTCCTATGTAGATCGTTTTTACAATGAACTGTTGTTTAATTCAGTTATTTCTGTTATAATGTCTCAGATGGGCACAGGTCACTGTCTCCGCCCGATACGCAGCGCGACGCGTGTTGTTTTCGTGGCAGCAGTGTAAGGCACCTGGCCGATCAGACTGATGTTGTTCCTAGCAGGGCGTACGTGCCAAAGGCTTGAACGTGTTTAATCTGAATTTTTGACTTGAGCACATCTGGTCGAAACTTTGAACATTGCTTTCACGCAATGCAATTTTACGTAAGTAACCTTTGTATGCCATGAGAATTTTCATCCTGGTTAATAATTTTGTCAAACTTAATTTTCTATGTAATATTTCATAGGGTTTCTTAAACTTTCATTCTGATAAAGACATAGTTAGAGGTGTCGAAACCTACGTCAGTGCAGCAAACTGTTATTTGCAACCGGTTGGCTGTGCGATTCCTATGTTGAGACTATTAGGATATACCGAACGTATGCAGAGAATGTTAGAATACATTTGTCATGGATTTTTTGGGTCATTGGAGATCGTCACCGAGATGCTATAATCTTAACTGACGGACGCTTGAAGACGGAGGCTACGTTTCCCCCATAATCCTAGGATGGACTTCCGAAAGTAAGTTTCTTCAAAGAGAAGATGGTACACCAGGTGACATAAACAAACGCCAGACGAATCCGCACCTGTTGCTGTTTCAGCGATGGAAGGTGCTTCAGCGGAGGAGGAATGATGCGTGCGCAGATCGCCGAAAATGGGAGACTGGCAGCAGAACGGCGTGCCCGAGGTTATTCGAGCACACATCAGGATCGAAGTCACCCGTGCGCTGACAACGTCGGCACCAATGGAAGTGCGTGCTGTTATCCGATATGAATGGACACGTGAAACTATTGTGTTCGTCATCCATGAACGCCTACGGACCGTACATGGTGATCAAGTCTCGTCAAATCATTGGTCGCTGGTGTTGCATGTTCAGACAACGACTTTCACCTGTTCCCGCATTGAAAGCTGCTATATCGGTACGTGAGGCTGTGCGACAATTCATCTCATCGCAGGACACCTCGTTTTACCACAGTGATTTCTTCACACTGACTGCACGCTACGACATATGTCTCTCTGTCGACGGCGACCATGTCGAAAAACAGTGTGAGGTGTAATATTCATGACGCCACGGTGTATCTGTTTCTGGTAATAAAATTTCCGTGTGAAAAATGATACGAAAATTGCTCTCGGAACGTCCCTCGAATTTAAATTCAGGAATCAGTTCCAAGTGAGAAATGTAGGGACTGCCAACTCCAGGCTATACTAATTACAGCACGGACAGGGGCATTTAAGGATCCTTCCGCACGCCATGTGACAACAGAACAGGGAGAGGCCAAGGTATCTGGAACTATATGAAATACTCTCTGCCATGCACTTCACTGTGGTTTACAAAGTGTAGATGTAGATGTAGACCTTGTTGCGTGATACAATACCGGTTCATGGCATTCTGAGAAAACTGGTCATACTGTGGGCCAAGGCTTCCAACTCCTGATTGCTATAACGCCTCCCACTGGAACACAAGCGCCCTCCAGAGATAGCGACCTCCCCTACTGGGGGGAACAGATCTTTTCTCCCAGAGCGTCCCAAGCATATCTAATAGAATTTCAGTCTGAGAAACGACTCTTGCTCTCTAAACATAGACACGCGGAACAAAAAAATTAGTAAAAAGGTTTCGATGGAGTTGAACCACTGTCACACAGCATTTCTTTAAGGGATGCACCGCCAATTGACTGTATATTTCTTTATATTTCTCGCATAAAATTTAGATTTCGGCTGTCACGCCACCATCGAGTACAGTGTTCTTAGACCATTACCATCATTTTGCTGTCTACTGTGCAGGACGACATATACACGATTCATCCTGCACGGTACACAGCAAAATGATGCTAAAGGGTCTAAGAACACTGTACTCGATGATGGAGTGAAAGCTGAAATGTAGATTTCACACAGGAAACATATGGAAATGTACAGTCAAATGGCAGGGTATTCCCGCATCCCATAAAAAAAGCTTCCCCAGGGCACACCATGCTAATACTACGTGTAACACCACTTCATAATTGTCTCTATTCGACGTGGAAGAGATTCCGGAAGTTTCTTCAGGTATGTAGTGTCCAGCTGAAACTACTCATTCTCGATTAGATCAATTGGGTTACCGAATTGTGGGGATGCTGATTACAACACCTCACCTGCAGTTCCAAATAGTTTCACTCTTTTTGTATCAGATCAAGATCGGTTGATTTAATGAACCAGCCGTGTGCCTGAGTGTCCGTAACGTCAGAAACTGATGTGTGCAGTTCTGTCAACACGGATATTGTTATCTCGGAAGACGGATGGATCCACATCACACTCATCATCAACATGTAGACGAGAGCTTAACACCTATCCACCGAGGATGCTAAAACAAACATCTTGCTTCATGTTCACGGCAACTGAAATAAGTGAGCCCAACCGATGGCTCGAGAAACACCGCAGAAAATATCACAGAAACATCTCCGACCTGAAAAACATCCTCCAGGGCAAGCAGTGCCTCTCATCATTTGAAAACGCCTCCAGCTACTGTCCAGTGTCTACGTTGCCTCACAAGTTTAAATGTCAGTTTCATGCAGTTACCCTTCCAGTTTTCACTCTGAACCTTTTTTAAAAGCCTTCTGTGATAATATCTTCCAAGAAATATCAAACACCTCCTAAGGCTACACCCATACCAAACGCTAAAGGGTCAGGGCTCTGAGACGAAATGCAAATCTGTCAAATTTCGGTTGTTTATAACCAATAAGAACTGCAGTATCTCGTACTCGCGCATTTTCACTTTTGTTTCTCATTCACCTAGTTTTATCACACAATGTTGTGTAGCTCGGTTCCATTGTCAATTTAAACTACTTTCCTATTTTACCTTGCAGTCATAATCATTGCTCTAATTTAAATTAATTGTTCCTTGGACAGAACGCCAATTTTACTAACCCATATTCCAATCAGTTTTAGTTCTTAATTAATGAGGTTTAAAGAAAAACTAAAAAAATAAGCACATTACTCAGATTTTTTCCATTGTTAGTAACGTTACCAATGACACCCGTTGTGATTGTATAATACATCTTCAGCTGGCAATTTCACTTATAAAAGGACTACCAGCCTTCGAAAAAGAGGGCACGACTGCCTTTTCTACATCTACATCTACATTTATACTCCGCAAGCCACCCAACGGTGTGTGGCGTAGGGCACTTCCCTTTTCCGTTCCAGTCACGTATGGTTCGCAGGAAAAACGACTGTCTGAAAGCCTCCGTGCGCGCTCGAATCTCTCTAATTTTACATTCGTGATCTCCTCAGGAGGTATAAGTAAGGGGAAACAATATATTCGATACCTCATCCAGAAACGCACCCTCTCGAAACCTGGACAGCAAGCTACACCGCGATGCAGAGCGTCTCTCTTGCAGAGTCTCCCACTTGAGTTTGCTAAACATCTCAGTAACTCTATGACACTTCACAAATAACCCTGTGACGAAACGCGACGCTCTTCTTTGGATCTTCTCTATCTCCTCCGTCAACCCGATCTGGTACGGATCCCACACTGATGAGCAATACTCAGGTATAGGTCGAACAAGTGTTTTGTAAGCCACCTCCTTTGTTGATGGACTACATTTTCTAAGGACTCTCCCAATGAATCTCAACCTGGTACCCGCCTTACCAACAATTAATTTTATATTATCATTCCACTTCAAATCGTTCCGCACGCATACTCCCAGATATTTTACAGAAATAACTGCTACCAGTGTTTGTTCCGCTATCATATAATCATACAATAAATTATCCTTCTTTCTATGTATTCGCAATACATTACATTTGTCTATGTTAAGGGTCAGTTGCCACTCCCTGCACGAAGTGCCTATCCGCTGCAGATCTTCCTGCATTTCGCTACAATTTTCTAATGCTGCAACTTCTCTATATACTACAGCATCATCCGCGAAAAGCCGCATGGAACTTCCGACACTATCTACTAGGTCATTTATATATATTGTGAAAAGCAATGGTCCCATAACACTCCCCTGTGGCACGCCAGAGGTTACTTTAACGTCTGTAGACGTCTCTCCATGGATAACAACATGCTATGTTCTGTTTGCTAAAAACTCTTCAATCCAGCCACACAGCTGGTCTGATATTCCGTAGGCTTTTACTTTGTTTATCAGGCGACAGAGCGGAACTGTATCGAACGCCTTCCGGAAGTCAAGGAAAATAGCATCTACCTGGAAACCTGTTTCTAATATTTTCTGGGTCTCATGAACAAATAAAGCGAGTCGGGTCTCACACGATCGCTGTTTCCGGAATCCATGTTGATTCCTACAGAGTAGATTCTGGGATTTCAAAAACGACATGATACTCGAGCAAAAAACGTTCTAAAATTCTACAACAGATCGACGTCAGAGATATGGGTCTATAGTTTTGCGCATCTGCTCGACGACCCTTCTTGAAGACTGGAACTACCTGTGCTCTTTTCCAATCATTTGGAACCCTCCGTTCCTCTAGAGACTTGCGGTACACGGCTGTTAGAAGGGGGGCAAGTTCTTTCGCGTACTCTGTGTAGAATCGAATTGGTATCCCGTCAGGTCCAGTGGACTTTCCTCTGTTGAGTGATTCCAGCTGCTCTTCTATTCCTTGGATACTTATTTCGATGTCAGCCATTTTTTCGTTCGTGTGAGGATTTAGAGAAGGAACTGCAGTGCGGTCTTCCTTTGGAAAAAGGTGTTTAATATTTCAGCTTTACGCGTGTCATCCTCTGTTTCAATGCCATCATCATCCCGTAGTGTCTGGATATGCTGTTTCGAGCCACTTACTGATTTAACGTAAGACAAGAACTTCCTAGGATTTTCTGTCAAGTCGGTACATAGAATTTTACTTTCGAATACACTGAACGCTTCACGCATAGCCCTCCTTACGCTAACTTTGACATCGTTTAGCTTCTGTTTGTCTGAGAGGTTTTGGCTGCGTTTAAACTTGGAGTGAAGGTCTCTTTGCTTTCGCAGTAGTTTCCTAACTTTGTTGTTGAACCACGGTGGGTTTTTCCCGTCCCTCACAGTTTTACTCGGCACGTACCTGTTTAAAACGCATTTTACGATTGCCTTGAACTTTTTCCACAAACACTCAACATTGTCAGTGTCGGAACAGAAATTTTCGTTTTGATCTGTTAAGTAGTCTGAAATCTGCCTTCTATTACTCTTGCTAAACAGATAAACCTTCCTCCCTTTTTTTATATTCCTATTAACTTCCATGTTCAGGGATGCTGCAACGGCCTTATGATCACTGATTCCCTGTTCTGCACTTACAGAGTCAAAAAGTTCGGGTCTGTTTGTTATCAGTAGGTCCAAGATGTTATCTCCACGAGTCGGTTCTCTGTTTAATTGCTCGAGGTAATTTTCGGATAGTGCACTCAGTATAATGTCACTCGATGCTCTGTCCCTACCACCCGTCCTAAACATCTGAGTGTCCCAGTCTGTATCTGGTAAATTGAAATCTCCACCTAAAACTATAACATGCTGAGAAAATGTATGTGAAATGTATTCCAAATTTTCTCTCAGTTGTTCTGCCACTAATGCTGCTGTCGGGAGGTCGGTAAAAGGAGCCAATTATTAACCTAGCTCGGTTGTTGAGTGTAACTTCCACCCATAATAATTCACAGGAACTATCCACTTCTACTTCACTACAGGATAAACGACTACTAACAGCGACAAACACGCCACCACCGGTTGCGTGCAATCTATCGTTTCTAAACACCGTCTGTGCCTTTGTAAAAATTTCGGCAGAATTTATCTCTGGCTTCAACCAGCTTTCTGTACCGATAACGATTTCAGCTTCGGTGCTTTCTATCAGCGCTCGAAGTTCCGGTACTTTACCAATGCAGCTTCGACAGTTTACAATTACAATACCGATTGCTGCTTGGTCCCCGCATGTCCTGACTTTGCCCCGCACCCTTTGAGGCTGTTGCCCTTTCTGTATTTGCCCGAGGCCATTAACCTAAAAAACCGCCCAATCCACGCCACACAACCCCTGCTACCCGTGTAGCCGCTTGCTGCGTTTAGTGGACTCCTGACCTATCCAGCGGAACCCGAAACCCCACCACCCTATGGCGCAAGTCGAGGAATCTGCAGCCCACACGGTCACAGAACCGTCTCAGCCTCTGATTCAGACCCTCCACTCGGCTCTGTACCAAAGGTCTGCAGTCAGTCCTGTCGACGATGCTGCAGATGGTGAGCTCTGCTTTCATCCCGCTAGCGAGACTGGCAGTCTTCACCAAGTCAGATAGCCGCCGGAAGCCAGAGAGGATTTCCTCCGATCCATAGCGACACACATCATTGGTGCCGACATGAGCGACCACCTGCAGTTGGGTGCACCCTGTACCCTTCATGGCATCCGGAAGGACCCTTTCCACATCTGGAATGACTCCCCCCGGTATGCACTCGGAGTGCACATTGGTTTTCTTCCCCTCTCTTGCTGCCATATCCCTAAGGGGCCCCATTACGCGCCTGACGTTGGAGCTCCCAACTACCAGTAAGCCCACCCTCTGCGACCCCCCGGATCTTGCAGACTGAGGGGCAACCTCTGGAACAGGACAAGGAGCCATGTCCGGCCGAAGATCAGTATCAGCCTGAGATAGAGCCTGAAACCGGTTCGTCAGACAAACTGGAGAGGCCTCCGGAATGTCTTTCGCCCCCTGCCACACCTCGAGACGACCTCCCACTCTACCACAGGTGAGGGATCAGCCTCAATGAGGGCAATATCCCGGACAGCCACAGTCGTAGTCCGATCGGGGTATGCATGGGACGAGCTGGCCGTCCCCGACAAACCCCCAACCGGACCCCCACAGTGATGCCCATTGGCAACAGCCTCAAGCTGTGTGACCGAAGCCAACACTGCCTTATACAACCGTCATGACGTTTGCCGGCGTCTACTAGCACTGGTGCAACCGTACAGCACATCGCCCTTGTCAGTCAATTTCCTACGACTTACTAGCTGCTGCGTTTGCACTCAGTGTTATCATTTCTTCATCACAACCGATGTAGTACTTTGGACTTTGGACTTTGACACTGATAGGTTATTACCGTACTGTATTTCCATGGCTCTAATGCCATAATTTCGCCTATTTTTCGGGTCCAAATTAGTATGTCGCTTAGTGATGACCCGTAAATATCTAAGATTACTGATGGATCCTGCAACATCCATCGCATTTCATGAGTGCCTTACAGAACGTTGGGAGATCATACTTATTTAATGGTTTAATCTGATCGAGTTAAGTGAGTTTCTATGTCATTCATAGCAGGTACTATTAGTTATTTCACTTAACGCCCTCATATGTACGTTGTTGTAGAGTTACATGAAGATGCCATTCATTATTGCGAAATCGGTTGTACCCTGATTCCACAGTAAACGAGGATTAATAGCTACAGCCGGACGCTACAAATTTTTAGAAGATTTTACCACGAAAATTTTAAAAATAGAAGAAGATTTTTAACTGCATAAATTAAGTGAGGTTGCCCACAAAGAAAATTTATGTTATAATTCGTGTCACTTTTGAAACTGTCATTGAGAGTTCATGACAGCCGTCTCCAGTCCATATCGGAAACTATCATTTTGCGATTACTGTTCTTAAATTGTGTTACGTAACTGCGAATGGTGCACCATTCCTTGTAGACATATCGGAATCGGACTTTTTGATCACTACCATGTGCAAGTGTAAAGCAGTGAAACCATTTGACATTCATAATGAAATGAACGTCCAGGGTGTTAATGGTCGTTTGTTACAGCAGATAATCTGTGGATTGTGGTGGAAGCTCGCAAATGCTATGACGCCCGCATTCAGTGCTCTTTCTCTGGGTCGAGGGCGGTGGGTCGTGACTCTAGAACTAACACTGCAGCCGATGAAGCTGTCATGGCTGAAAGTCACCGAATGATACCGGATGGCAGGGCGGAAGTTGGAATACATTAGTCACGGTTCAGCACTTTGTAAACGGCGTGCTCCAGCTTCACAAAGTGTATCCGAGATGATTGCCCAGCAGCTGACTGCAGAATTGTAAGATCAACGTTTTGAAACATGTGAACAACTTATTCATCATGCTGTCAAGAAAATGATGTATTCCTTGCAAGGGTCGTCACCAGTGTCGAAACCTGATTTCACTGCCACCAACCGAGCAAGAACAGATCGACTAACATATGTTGCCAAACTCTCAGCACATTAAGTGAAAAGTTCTGAACGCAGCCATTAGCAGGGAAAGTTTTACTAAATCTTTTAATAGAACAAAGGGGCCATTCTGGAACATTTCGTGTTGAGAGTGAGCATTATCAAAACTGCGTCACACTCAGATCTCTTACAGTTGCCTTCGACGTGCAATCAAATAAGAGGTAAAATCGGAAAGTAACTCACAATAATTTTACTACCGTAAAGTTTAATACATAACAGAATAAAAGAATCACAAACGAACATACATCTATTACCTACTTTTCTACATAATCACCAAAGTTCTCAACACATTTCACCCACCGCGGTATCAGTTTCGTTACGCCCTGTTCACAGAAGTCTGTTTGGTTGGAGTTTGGCCACCTGCGAACTGCTGATTTCACTTCAGAATCTGTCGCAAAGCTTTGACCGGCCAGGAATTTCTTCACGGGACAAACCCGTAAAAGTCCGACGGTGCAATGTCAGGATTGTATGGTGGATCCTGGAGCACCTCCCACAGAAATTTGGCAGCTTTTCACGAACAAGAGCAGCAGTACTGTTATGAAGAAATTTGACACGGTCAGCATTAATGCTGCGGTGTTTGTCACAAAGGACACGACCCAACTTACCCAAAATTTTAATGTAGGCTGCAGCATTCACAGTGTCCTGTGTTCAGCACAGCTCAACAGTAACACACCATGTGTATCCCAGAACACAGTCACAAGTACTTCCCAAGCAGATTCAGTTACTGTTAATTTTCCTCGCATTGGGGAATGTTTCCACGCCATAGAGGCCTGCTTATTTTCGGGCGTGTAGTGGGACCCCACGACCCATCACCAGTAACGATTCCTTTCAGAAATCCATGCCCTTCGGCGGCGGAACGCGTGAACTGCTCCAAGCTTCTCATCATTCGCTGGCCCTTGTGGTTCTCTGCCAGGCTCTTAGGCACCCAGCTAAGAAACTTAAACGTGTCATGAATAATAGCCTACAATGTACCATAGGAAATGTTGGACTGCTGCGATAAGGTTCGCAGTTGCATACGCTGGTCGTTCAAAATTGTTGCCTCAAAGGCTCCGACATTTTGCGGGGTTGCAGCCCGAGCGTGTCGGAAGGTTCACACGGCGCTCTTGGAAGAATGCGTATCACCTGGAGACATTGCTACGATCTATACTGTCATCCTAATACACGCCACTCATTTCCCTGTGAATTTCACACGGTTTATGCCCTCTGGACCACAAAATACGGAACTACACTCCGCTGCTCTTCGCAAGTTAACGACAGTAACATGTACGCCATGTTTGTTTCGTAGTTCACACGTCTCTAGCTAGAGTTGCACATTAATACAAAGTACCCTCTGTAACGCAAACTTAAAACTATATCGTTGTGAGATTTCAACATTTCGTCTGCAATACCAGGAGAAAATAACATTATTGTGCGTTACTTCCGATCATCCCTCGTAGAACTGACGTACTTTACTCACGAAAGTGGTAATGTTACAACATGACAAAGCATGACGCCACCTATGACGTTCGATAGTTGAAACCACCACACAAGTTTCTCAGTCTTCCACTTCCACTATACTTACCATATTTCCGACATAATCTTCAGGGAGGGGTGGGGGGATGGGGCAGAAGTAAAGCGGGGCTGAGCAAGAGGTACCGTTCTGATGAAGAGGTACGCCACGGTTCAGGAACGAATTCTTTTCCATGGAAATTCAGCGCTGGTGAACTTACATCGAGACCGGGGAAGATTCTACAGGAGAGCGACAAAGATTAAAACCACGTGTGAACAAGAAGTAATATTTTTTTAAAAAACAGTACGGTTTTCAAGTCAAGCACCCTAGTAGAACTGTAAGCGGTAATAATCGTTTCGTCAACGAAGAAGGAGTTTTCGTCAGATTATTACAAAGGAAAGTCAAATGAGAAAGAGACACTTCGAAAAAAAGTTGGTTAACTATTTCATATTTTAAAAGTAATGACCATCTGTCAATAAATTATTCTAGTGAGAGACAAGGCCGTCAATGCCTTCATAGAAAAATATTTGCGGTTGCCTACGGAATTATGATTGAATGCATGTGTGCACCTCTTCGTCCGAAGCAAATCTACGGCCACTAATATCTTTCTTCATGGTTTCAAGAATATGGAAATCGTATGGGGTGAGGCGGGATCTGTATGGAGAATGTGTAAAGGATTCCCAGTGAATCAAAATAACGTTGGTAACATGGGAGCGGCTTTTATCCTGCAACAGAATGATGCCGTCCGGAAACATTCCTGGCCGCTTTGACTTGACGGCGCCCTTCAGTTTTCGCGAAGTGTCCACGTATCGCTGTGCGTTAAATGTAGGGTCGTGTTCCATAGAGTCAATAGGCATCGGACCTTCCATTCAAAGAAAACAGTCGTAACTACTTTAAAGAACTAGCGTACCTGTTATCTCTACTACGCTGCAAAGTTTCCCTGAGAAGTCCTTACACATAGCGCTCTTACATATTGAGTCCCGTTCTCTCCGCATTCGATTTCCATATTTTTGGAATCCTCAAGAGAGACATTCGTGGCTGTCGATTTGCTCCGGGCGAGGGGATGAACGCCTGGGTACAATCATGGTTCCGTAGACAACAGCAACCATTTTCCCAAGCAGTCATTGACCGTCTTGCCACTCACTAGGATAAATGTATTAACAGATGGCCATTACATTTAAAATGAGAAAGAGTTACTTACTTTTTTTTCCAAATGTCTCATTCTCATTTGGCTGCCCTTTACTGTATACAATAGATGATCGTGAACATGAACGTGAAATTCTACTTGACCCGTGATCGTGGCACCTCTGCAAAACATAAATAACACTAAAACTTGCAGGCAAATTATATATAATTCGATTTCCATAAACTGTTCAAGTTTCCAGTTTTCGCTTTTGCTTCTTTGGTTACGCTTGAAGTTCGAAAGCAGGAGGCGCCTGAGCGTTATGCATCCCCCACAACACAGGTGTGCTACAGGAAGACCGCGACTCCTGCAGTGATAGATATCCCGATCGGCTGACCTTCCCCTGTATTGATGTCCACATTAAACTAATCTGAAGTAATCACTTCCACGAAATACCGTTTAATAAGCGTACCTGACGCGTCCCCATAACTTGCTTAGCGTCAGAAAAGGACCGATTCGTCCACGTGCGCAACAGATCTTTTTTCTTAGGTACGTTACATAAATACTTCTGAGAAGTAGTGATTGCATTCGATGCAAACAAGGCTGTAAAACCTTGCATTAGAACGCTGACACACGAAGACATGTAGCGTTCTACAGGTAATCACAGGCGGACCTTTAGGACAAGGCACACTCTACCTCGCTTTCAAACATATCGTACGCAAATGACTACCCTATTTTCATGTGTCCAGTTAAATCCTTCTTGAATTTTACGTGTTGTATTCCGAGTCAAGGTTTTTTTTAATATTTTATGAATTTTCTCGCTATAATATTACTTTCTTCGGTACCGTCGGTCGCAAGTAGGAATAGTGGTTGTCGCACACACGGAAGGAAAGTGCTCAACTTAAAACGCATTGCTTCCATCTTGTACAACAGGAAAAGTGTAGATACAAATACCACGTTCCATGGATTATTTGCGAGCTGTCTGTGGTAATGACTTCGAATGAGTCAGCTTCCATACAACTTGTAGTCGGCTCATTGTTGTACATTAATTACATCTCATCCATGTACAAACGAATAAATAATTCCGTGAAACTTCGTTAAATTTACACAAAAATACACGTACCGATTATCTGTAAACATATGTTTCTAGTTTCATGTTGAAAATTGGTTTCTTTAATGAAAATAATTCATGAGAGATGTGTTTCTGTAAAGTTGAACTGTGTTGCGTAACCCCTGTCCGATACATTATGTTATTTGTTAGACTATCATAAAGCTTTTGTAGACAAGACAAGGTACCAGCACTGCCCAGGAAAGGACAGGTTCCGGGCTACGATGCTGACCCAGCACTTTGTCTGGACGTTATACACAAACCATCCCTTTATGACTGACGTTACTTAATTGTGACTTTTTATTAACGTTTTCAGTATAGTGTTGTATTGTGGACACAACTGTTCCTTTCAGATTGTAATGGAATGTTTATGATAATATAAAAACGTAGATTTCCATGGGCATTATCAATATTATTGACATTCTTCTGGGTGTACTTACATAAATACCACAGTCAGCTCCAGCAACTACTGAATCAAAACAGATGGTTACTGTGGTCTGCCGATAGAGTCTTTGACTAATGAATACAAAATAATGGATCAAGGTTCAACTTCACACATTTTTTTTTTAGATTTATAGTAAAAAATCACCAGCATCGGTTGCCGAGGATTTTGGTATGAGGCGACCCCTCGTTCTACGTACAGTGTTATCGTAGAGAGCGGAGGAGCGGACAGAGGTTTGCGGCACTTCTAGCCTTTGGGGTGGGACAGTGTTCCTGAAAGTCTGAAGAAACAACAATGAAAAACAGAATGAGAATGCAGAAGGTAACGGGGATTATTAAATTAAAAGCTTATAATTTGAATCCACATCACTTGTTGCCTATAACTGAAAAAATAGCATGATGACCTCCCCTTCGGCCGGCCGGTGTGGCCGTGCGGTTCTAGGCGCTTCAGTCTGGAACCGCGTGACCGCTACGGTCGCAGGTTCGAATCCTGCCTCGGGCATGGATGTGTGTGATGTCCTTAGGTTAGTTAGGTTTAAGTAGTTCTAAGTTCTAGGGGACTGATGACCACAGATGTTAAGTCCCATAGTGCTCAGAGCCATTTGAACCATTTGATCTCCTCTTCGGCAAAGACATTCGAATTAGTTCCCCATTCGGATCTCCGAGAGAGAAATGCCGAATGGATAAATATTGAATAACCGACGGAAGAATAACGTTCTTCGAGGAGTCAGCAGTCGGAATGTGGTAGAGAAGGTCAAAAATCTGAACAGAGGAAAACAAAGGTTGAATCTAAGTATAGTAACAATCAGTGATGTTAAATATAAAGAAATTGAGGATTTATGGTAACATCAACAGAAGAAGAAAATGGTAGGGTTCTTTATGAATAGTTAAGTGGGGAAGAGAGGGTGAGATGCTGTGAACAGTTCGGTGACAGGATCATTCTCATCAGAATCGACAGAAAACCAACGCCAACAACAATTCATGTATACATACCGACGTCTCAAGCAGAATATGAAGAGATAGAGAAAGTAGATGATACTCAACGTATAATACAGTACCTAATGGGAGATGAAAATCTAGTAATAGTGGGTAACTGGAAAGCTGTATTATGGGAAACATCAAAAGATAGAGTTACGGGAGATTATGCACTCGAAAGTAAAAATCAGAAGGAGAAAGGTTGAGTTCCGTAATAGATTTCAGCACTGTTCAAAAGTCTCAAGAGGAGGCGATATATATGAAGATGAGCATGCGATACGGGAAGATTCCAGCTATATTTGATAATTTTTTGAAAGATTTCTTGAAGCCTTCACTGCTATTTTCATTATTTCATGTACGATTGTACATTTTCTGCCTTACGCCATTTTCAAGTATTTGATGGATGATTTTTAGTAGTAGTTTACGTCATGTACGTCGTTGCACCATTGGCGTCATGTTATGCTCATAAAATAACATGATATCATATTAGCAACGACGTACATGACATAATCTGCTACTAAAAATTCACCCATAAAATATTCGAAAGTGGTCTAACGCCGAAATTGTACAATCGTACATGAAGTGAAGAGAATGGCAGCTGAAGGCTTCAAGAAATCTTTCAAAAAATTCATCCCAGCTGCGGACCCTATCCCACTGAATATTATAGATTTGATAATGGTCAGACAGCGACATAGAAGGCAGGTATTGACTTGTAAGATGTGTCCAGGAGCGGATATAGACTCAGATCACAGACTAGACTAGAGTTTAAGAGAATGGTGCTGCAGGTTTGAAGTTCTCTGAGGCTTTGGATACAGCAATAGACAATCACTTTGAGGAGAAATAAACTTCCTTAAAAGGAAAAATAACAGTTGCACACATAAATATAAGTAAGATAACTTGCGAAGACACCGTGGTAACAGAAGAAGTACTTCAACTCATTGATGAAAATACAAAAATATTCAGGAAAAGAAAGGAATACAACTGCATATGTCAATAAGAAAATAAATAGAGAGGGAGCAAAATGATTCCTAAAAAAACGCACAGAAATAGTAAAGCTAATGCTTCGGGAGGTAGGACGAAATGCAACGGCTACAGGAACGGCTACACAATGTTTACAACTTTGGGGAAGATGGTAAACAAGAAACTCAAAATTTAATTAGCGTGGCTTACCCACTTAATCCAGTCTCCTACCGTGCATCATCAATGGCCATTTCAAGTAAAATATGCTCGTCTTACATTCCGAATGTGTAATTTCTAGTTGTGACCTTTCCTCTCCCTAGGACCCATACGTTCTCCATTGGTTTGTATTCCCAATTATGAGAACAGAGCCTCATAAACTGGCGGGCCATTTTCACTGCTATTTGTCAAATTTTAATTCACTGTAAAGGTATGCGTGGTGTCTGAAATCCTCTTCCAGATATCGAAATTGTAATAGTTTTTACATATTGCCATTGCGTCATTTCACCCTTTTCTCTATTTTAATTAGGAAACCATGCTTGTCTTGTAAGAGGTCTGCCACATTTTGACCTGTGCAATGGTCACCTCGATTGTAAAATTCCAATACTATACTATGAACAACATACTTCTGGGAATTTTCTAAATCAATGACAATTCTTCTTTCACTGACTGAAACTTGATTTCCTGATCACACACTCATGTTCAGAAAAAACAGATCACCTGGAACGACTCGAGGTTGGACATTAATGAGCACAGGGTATATGCATTAGTATGTTCCGCAGAAATGATTAGCGTTTCAGTCAGCAAGTGTGATCTTGCCTAGTAGGCACAGGGTTCGCCTTAGGTCTTGATAACTTGTTCCATGAGTGATGGCATCGACGCGTATAAGAGGCGTATGACGTCCTGTGGTATAGCCTTTGATGCTGCATTTGCCTAGTTCCAAAGTTCATCTGTGGTGTTTGGCACTGGTTCACAGCGCTGCACCCGTCGTTTCACAATATCCCACACATTTTCCACTGGCGACAAGTCTAGTGATATGGCGGGCCACGGCAAAAGGCGGACATCCTGTTACACCAAGAAGGCATTTGTTCCTACAGCAACATGTGGTCGTGCATTGTCTTGCTGGAAAATGGCGTCTGGGGAGTTGTGCAGAAACGGTATAGCCGTGGGTCGCAGGATGTCATTCACCTAGTTTACACTAGTCACGGTGCCCTGAACACGCACCAACTAAGATTTGTGGTTGTAAACAGTAGCACACCACACCATATGGCTCTGAGCTGGCGCTGCTTGTTTTGTACGAATTCAGTCACTGTGGTGCCACTCCCCCTGTCTGCGGGAACAAATACAACCTGGACTCGTCCAAAAAAACTGTCTGATGCCATTCCGTCCCCAGTGATGCCGTTCTATATACCACTGCCTTCTAGCCTTTTTCTGCACATTCGTCAAAGGTAGGCGGAGAAGTGTACGATGCGCAAGTAACCCACGTAATAAACGTCGACGGACTGTCACCCCTGATTGTGTACGATGTGTTCCACTGTTGCGCCAGAGCCGAGGAGGACGCACATCCGTCCTGCGCTGCCACTCGCGTAAGCTGTCGATGTTCTCGGGAAGTGGTCTGGGTGCTGCCTCATCTCGTCGTGTTCTACGGTGTTCCGTGAACCATTCTGCACACATACGTTGGACTGACGAAACACTTAGTCCACACAAGCAGCAGTTTCCCGGATGGATGCATCAGATTCTCTCACGTCAATAATACACCCTCTTTTAAACTCACTGATTTGACGGTACGGTTCGCACATACGTGAGCCATCATTAGATGTAGAGGAAAAACAACTAACACACTGAAGTGGTTGCATATTAAGGTAGCAATGATCACAATATCGGCACTTATATCAGTAGAACCCTGTATATTCGCTAATGAAATTCGTCATAAATAATCCACCACCATTAAGGTAGCAATGATCACAATATCGGCACTTATATCAGTAGAACCCTGTATATTCGCTAATGAAATTCGTCATAAATAATCCACCACCATTGGAGAAGAAAACTGATGTCTAGACCTACAACATTAGAGGAAAAAATGTCCTTTGTTACCCATTATTAAAGCTGTCAGTGGCTCAGAAAGGAGATCAAGGGGCAGAAATAAAAAATTTTGATAATTAGCCCGGTAACATAAAATGCCTGACAGGTAGCAAAGCAAGCTTTAAATCCAACCTTAAATCATTTCTCCCGGACAACTTTCATACTACAGACGATTGTTGAATGCACTCAGGCGGTGTTCGCTTACCTAGCAGTCTAGACACATAGACAGAGGGATATGTCCGTCGTGGTGCTTTATACGGAAGTGATACTCGTCTGAAAAAACGATGTGGCACCACTGTTTTGTCCTGTACTACCGTTGGGCGCACCACTGTCCGAGCTCCACTTGTCTGCCACTGCATCAACCAGAACCGCACGAATAGTCACATTACTGACACTTCTTGGTGCTCGATATATCGTCGCACAGTGCATGTGGATTTTTGCCTTGCTACCGGTAATATCATTTCCTGACCCAAGGTACATAATGTAGGTGTATGATCCTCCACTGCTGAGAGGAAATATATCTGTCCTCTCGGCCGCTAATCGCATGGGATGGATCTCCTGAACTTACTGATTTCTTATTCGCATGGAAGTCGTGGAGTCCCTTCCAACAGGACCAGCGGTATCACGAAACGATAAACCAAAGTCTCGTTACGGCACGACCCTGGAGCTGTCGGTTTCTGACATGTGCCGGTAGAGGTTTCTCCTTCTTACGTAACATAATCTCACAAATAAACGACATGCAAGTACGGCTTCTGAATGGGGAACTCTGTACATTCTTTCCTTGTATAGAGTATGAAGATGGCGTTATTCCTACACGCACTGTGTAGCTGCAGTGAAATGTCGATCACTTGCGTATTGCTAGTTACCACCATGTTTTGAAGAACGTATCTTGCGAGACGGACGTATATGCAGCATCAGATTTACCTGAGTCTAGAGGCCGACCGTACGCCACTGCAAAACCACTTCCTTTTTAAGAACGTTCTACTCTACAGTGTAAGTTGTTTGCAGACATTCTAACCGCAGTATAAATGAAAGAATATAGCTAAAGTTGGCTATAACAAATGAGCTACGTGACTATTGAAATTCAGCACTTTATTTCCTAAAACATTACTGCAGTAATGGCGTTAGTTATCTGAGTAAACCACAGGAGACAGCTAAATTCACGAAGTGGCCTCGAAGTACACTACCGGGAAAAAATTAGTACACCCTTTTAGAGGTTTGCAATTACTCAGTATTTATTGTTGCAGCAACGCATACGGAGTACATGAAATGATTACATTTACATATCAATAGCACAAGCTGTTCTGAGGTACCATGTATCGACACATGTTGAAACACCCACATTAGTACGTGGAATAGCCTCCACAGCCGGCAATGTAGGCGCTGACTCTGGCATCCAGTCGATCAAACATTTGGCTAATACTGTCCTGGGATACGTTATGCCACCCTTGCTCGACCTATCCACGCAGTTCTGTAAGAGTTGCTGGTTGACGAGTACTGCGAGTCAAAAAAATGGTTCAAATGGCTCTGAGGACTATGCGACTTAACTTCTGAGGTCATCAGTCCCCTAGAACATAGAACTACTTAAACCTAACTAACCTAAGGACATCACACACATGCATGCCCCAGGCAGGATTCGAACCTGGAACCGTAGCGGTCGCTCGGCTCCAGACTGTAGCGCCTAGAACGCTCGGCCACTCCAGCCGGCACTGCGAGTCGGTTCTCTTCCCATCATATCCCAAATGAGTTTGATTGGAGATTAGTCTGAAGATCGTGTTGTCCAGGGAAGTTGATACATGTCTTGCAGAGCACGTTTTGAGTTTTACAGGCAGTGTGTGGGTCAGCATTATGCTATTGGAACAACACATCACGTTCCTCTTGTCAGACTGGCAAAAGAACGAGTCTAACAATGTTGTGCATATACCGAGCGCTGGTTAGCGTCCCCTCCAGAAACACCAAAGGTGAACGAGGGTTGTAGCTTATCGCACACAGACTATACGGCCTCGGATAGGGCCAGTGTCTCATGTGAGAATGCAGTGTACGATACCCCGCTCACCAGTTCTACGTCGTGCGCGTAAATGGCCGTCACTTGCTGCTTTCATCGCTGAAGACCACAGCACGCCATTCCATCTTGCAAGTTATCCTCTGAAGGCATCAGTCGAGTCCTGCAAGTCGACGCCGTGGCGTGAGTGGAAGACGGGCTAGAGGTGTGCATGTCCGTAGTGCCACTGCTAATAAGCGGTTGGAAACAGTTTGTGTTGACACGCCTGGGCTCACAAGCTCTCTTACCTGCGCTGTGGTAGCTCACAACACGACGATCCTGCCGGGGTTCTGTACTGCGCGGACTTCCAGAATCTCGTCTACAGGTGTGAGAATGTTCACGTGACCACTGATACGAGCATCGTTGCACAACTGACGCAGCCCGTCCAACTAATGTGGAAATTCTCCGAAAGGACCATCCCACCACTTGGAAAGCCACAATTCGACCCCTTTCAATCTCGCTCACTTGTCTGTAGGTAGCATGAGTGTATTTCCGTGGCATGGTTGCCTGGTTGCTTCACACGTTTATACTATACTGAGCCTTCTGCCTCTGAGTATTCCCTACCAAAGGGTAACGCAGATGGTCCTCTACGTCATCTGCTGACGGACGATGTTGAAACCATTATCAGCTCATCTACTGTTTCCCGAGTGGCATATTCCTTCGTCGGATCAAAATCGAAGTCGTCTTTCCAGGTATAATAGCCTTTTGCAGCAGTGTATGTCCGACAATTTATCATTAAAATTGTTCAGATTGTTAATATGTCTTAGCACAGTTCCCTTTGAAACTTTACAGTTCCTCTTCGATCACACTCACTGAAAAATTCCAAGTCACATTGGACTCGCGAAGTAATCAAAGTCCCCACAGCTGCACTACGTGGTCATTTGACGCCCAAAAATCAATTCTACGAACTTTACCAACATGTGTGACCTGGAGACGTAGCTCCTCACCCTTTCAACGCTAAAAGTGAAGTCTCTCACTCTTCCGAGTCGAAACACAAAGTTCCTCCCTTCTGCTACCACCCAAGCCCAGCTTACCATGAAGAACTAGTTCTTTTAGTTTCCCTAATATTGGGTTTCGTTTTTGTCTTCTCTGTCGCGTCACTCCATCATAGTGACTTGCATTACAATACAAGGGCTAGATTATACTTTCCTTTTCGCCGGACGCAGTGGCCGAACAGTTCTAGGCGCTTCAGTCTGGAACCGCCCTGCTGCTACGGTCGCAGGTTCGAATCCGGCCTCGGGCATGGATGTGTGTCATGTCCTTAGTTTGGTTAGGTTTAAGTAGTTTTAAGTCTAGGGGACTGATGACCTCAGATGTTAAGTCCCATAGTGCTTAGAGTGATTTGAACCATTTGAACTTTCCTTTTCTTTCAAGGACTGACTGGCCACTAAATTAAAATCACAGTGATAAAGCTCGGTGTAGCTGTGTTGGACAGTGTCTCTAGTATGCCGATTGGTCGGGTGATGTCGCACTTTTCAGTTCTGAGTGCAGAATGAGCACGTAAAGATGCATAGTACAGTGGAGTCTCCTGTCAATGCGTGCTGTCATTCGATTTCTTCATGCTGAGGGGTTCCGCCTGATTTCGTGCAGCCCACATAACGAAACTGTCGTCCTTGACAGCAAAATGCGGCAGTGGTGCAGGAATAGTAGAGCAGGATGTGCAGACGTCCATGGCGAAGGACGCGAATGTCAGCAGAAGATCTTGTTCACCGGATGGAACAGGCGATTCGAGATAATTGTCTACGAAGGGAAAAGGAAGAAGAACGATGTCATCGGGCATTGTCTTTCTATGTGACAATGCTCGGCCACACTTTGCAGCTGCAACTATGATTCTCCCGCAGCGTTTTCAGTGGGAAATATTTGCTCACCCTGACTTGGCTCCTGATTTTCATCCCTTTGCTCACATCCGCTGCTGGCAGTGAGGACAGCGTTTTGGCACAGAAAACGACCAGCTACCAGCGTTGAGAATTGCTGGCAATCACGGATGGTAGGCTATTATGATTTAATATTTGTGATACGTGAGGTCCAGAACTCAAATATGTATCTCACAAATGGTCCGATGCAGTTCTCAAAAACTCTCGAGAAAATCCACATTGAAGTTTCCCATTGGACTGTAATTGAGATTAAGAAGATTTTCAGGACAGTAGCATTAAAGAATAGTTATCGGGAAATTGATGGATCACTGGTTCGAACCTCGCTATGGTCTTTTCTTTTTTGTTACTTTCGATTACCTATAGCACTTAAATATAATTTATCAAATGTGTATTAATTAGCACGTAATTTATCTAATCATCATGTTTTATGTAAAATACACTTCTTCTTGTTTCTAATTGTACATTTCACGCAAAATTCCGGTTTCCATTGCAAATATTTTTAATTATCAACATCTCCTAAAATATTGCTAATAAATTGGTAATATTTTTTTAAAAATTTAAACGAACTTTATTAACAATCTTTTATAAAACATCCGGTCCACCTCGATAGCTAAGTGGTCAGCGTGACGGATTGCCGTCCTACGGGATCGGGTTCGATTCCCGGCAGGGTCGGAGATTTTCTCCGCTCTGGGACTGGGTGTTGTGCTGTCTTCATCATCATTTCATCCCCATCCGGCTCGCAGGCCGGCCAATTTGGAGTCGAATGTAATAAGACCTGCACCAAGGGCCGGCTGCGGTGGTCTCGCGGTTCTAGGCGCGCAGTCCGGAACCGTGCGACTGCTACGGTCGCAGGTTCGAATCCTGCCTCGGGCATGGATGTGTGTAATGTCCTTAGGTTAGTTAGGTTTAAGTAGTTCTAAGTTCTAGGGGACTGATGACCGCAGCAGTTGAGTCCCATAATGCTCAGAGCCATTTGCACCAAGGCGGCCGGACCTGCCCGGAAAGGGGTCTCTAGGCCAATGACTCAAAACGCTCATTTCATTTCCATAAAATATCCATAGTTCAGAACATGTGTTTGCAGTGCGTGTGATATGTAGTTAGAAGCAAGAAGACACAAATTTGTCATTATAAATGATGATTATACAGGGTTATTACAAATGATTGAAGCGATTTCACACCTCTACAATAACTTTATTATTTGAGATATTTTCACAATGCTTTGCACACACATACAAAAACTCAAAAAGTTTTTTTAGGCATTCACAAATGTTCGATATGTGCCCCTTTAGTGATTCGGCAGACATCAAGCCGATTATCAAGTTCCTCCCACACTCGGCGCAGCATGTCCCCATCAATGAGTCCGAAAGCATTGTTGATGCGAGCTCGCAGTTCTGGCACGTTTCTTGGTAGAGGAGGTTTAAACACTGAATCTTTCGCATCACTATGCGTGAAACTTACCCACATGCGTTCAACCGTTTCTTCGCTCACTGCAGGCCGACCCGTTGATTTCCCCTTACAGAGGCATCCAGAAGCTTTAAACTGCGCATACCATCGCCGAATGGAGTTAGCAGTTGGTGGATCTTTGTTGAACATCGTCCTGAAGTGTCGTTGCATTGTTATGACTGACTGATGTGAGTGCATTTCAAGCACGACATACGCTTTCTCGGCTCCTGTCGCCATTTTTTCTCACTGCGCTCTCGAGCGCTCTGGCGGCAGAAACCTGAAGTGCGGCTTCAGCCGAACAAAACTTTATGAGTTTTTCTACGTATCTGTAGTGTGTCGTGACCATATGTCAATGAATGGAGCTACAGTGAATTTATGAAATCGCTTCAATCATTTGTAATAGATATATATATATATGTATATATATATATATATATATATATATGTGTGTGTGTGTGTGTGTGTGTGTGTGTGTGTGTGTGTTAAATAACGTATATTTGATGACGTTTTTATTTAAATGATGTGGGTATTCGAACTGAATGGAAAAAAGGTAAAAGAAAAGACGATAGCGACATTCGAACGAGCGATCCATCAGTTACAATTTTCCAACACTACCGATTGATGACGATGATGTTTGGTTTGTGGGGCGATCAACTGCATCAGAGGGGGAATATTACCCTATGACTATGGTCCACCAATGGTAGCCATATGAATTTTAACCAATACTATCACTTCTCCAGCACGAACGCCAGAAAACTCTCCCTTTGTAAGTGGACGCGACACTCGTCTCTGACAGTGTTCTAGCAGTAGTGGACACCAAAAGATCCTGAGGAAGATTTCATCAGAGGGGTCGAAACGTCGAACATTTTAGAAGAAACATGAAGCAGCCTAATAACCCAGAAGATTTTAACTTCAATGACAACGGCCACGAAAGCCTGCAGACTTACATAAAAGCTTTTCATTTGCTCTGTGCTTTCCATTTCGTGACCGATCGGACCTTAAAACAATAGTCCTCGTAGGAAGAGTTACATAGTAAATTATGCTCAAATGCCGATCAGAATGACATAAAGTACTAAATATTTCAATAAATACTGTTTCATAAAGTGTTACGCTGACATGAATATTTGTTTTGCGACTAACGTCAGACACAAATATTTGCACATTTTTAATATTAAGTACTGATAATTAAGTTTAGAAAATAATGTACGCACTTTCAAATCTTGTGGTGTGTGCATGAAATATCTGCAATCACGAATTAGTGGTAATACCACCTCAGTCTTTCTTCTCTGCGATTTTGCCGGTGTCTGCTGCCTTAGCTGCGTGCGGCTGCCAGGTGACCTGTTCCATGTGTTTAGCGCCTCAGGCATTACTAATGGCATACCAGGGCGCTTCTAGAACAATAGAAGCCCTTTCCGATTTCGGCACTGAATATACCGCAGTCCGTTTTACACAGGCACACGCATGCAAAGACGTCCTGTCATGCAATATTTCTAAAGGAATTGCGGCAAATGTTTTCTG